>NC_069132.1:11660870-12313536 GCF_026914265.1 Mya arenaria
GGCGGTTCTACGCAAATCGCCTTCCTGCCATCGCATTCCCTGTATGCGCACATGTACCCCGTCCGCCTGGGAGCCGTCACCTACCGTCTGTACGCGCACAGCTACCTGCTGTACGGACAGAACTACATCCTGCAGCGCGTCAACGACTACCTGGTAGCCATTGCCGACCCTGCCGTCGACGACGTCCCAAACCCCTGCATGCTCTCTGGTGGTAGGTACATATGTTTGTATTTTTTTTTCTTTTTTGACTATCGATGTTTGTTCTGAAAGCAGAAATACTTTGATTATATTCCCGGCATCTAAACATTAATTGTATCAACATTTTCTTGCGCTTAGGAACTTTTAACTAACGATTTAATTGTTTTCAGATAATACAACCCACACGGCCTTCGGCGATTCCGTCCATATCTATGGATCTGCCAATGTCACAAAGTGCCTTGAAATCATCGACATATTCCTCAAGTCCGCCGACGACTCCTGGTGTAACCCAAAGCCATGCGCTATTGGGGCCGTCTATCAGCCGCCCGTGGCCCGCACGGACTTCTACGCCATTTCCGCCTTCTCGTACGCACCGCGCCATCTGCAGGCCGTCGACGACCACGGTCTCCTAGACATACCGCTGCTGAAGGAAAACGCCATCGCTTATTGCGAAAAGGTTTTGTGTGCTTTGTAAACGTTGGTATTTGCTTTTTTTAATATACAGAATGTTATGCAATTGTGGTACTCTTGTGTGTTTTGAATACAATAACGGAGCAATATTTAAGAAGTCCTCCATTTAGAGGATTTTCGCCTTGACATGTAATTTCATTACAGGCCAGTGCTTGTTTACAACGATTTAATTATTGTAATAATGTAAAACTATTAAAACTATTCTTGATGCCGCTTAATGTATCATTTTAAATTAAACTTTATGTGTTATAGCCTCTGTCGGTGGTGGTGTCCGAGGGACTTCCGGCGGCGTACGCGTCTCCCTACTGCATGATGGGCCTGTACATCCCCGCGCTGCTGCTGGACGCGTACGGCCTCTCCCCGCAACGGAACCGCGTCTTTCTTCACTCATACATAAACCACCACGAGATAGGTAAGGCCTTTTGAAAAATCCAAGAAAATGAATCCTTACTTGGTGGTTAATTGTATGAAGCGGCTGTTGATGGTGCATTTTGAACCAAATATTCGACAATATTTCGTCTAGTTGGCAATCAAACAAAAGAAACAACAACATTGGTTTTCAACTCATTATTTTTATTTTTCTTCAATGTGTAGACTGGACACTGGGGGCCATGCTGCAGCACATCGAGGTCGCGAACGAAGGAGACTGCGAGGAATTCACTTCCGGTGGAAACTGCCATCACGCGGCTGTCTCAAAATGCAGATTCATCGCCTTGATGACCATTTTAGTGGCAGTCGTGCTGGGCTCTTGACGACGGCAAATCACTTATATGAATACATTTACATCAGAAAACCATGCAATATTGCGTTTAAATGACAATATAGATTCAACCAGTGTCTTTTGTGTTTGTAAGTGTTTGGATGACATTTCAGACAGGGAGTAAGTTTGTCGTGTTCACATGTATCTCGCTGATCCTAGCGATTGCTATCAACCTTGAGAATGGTGTAAGGTCAAGGTGACTGTATGCAATCATTATCATGTTCATACAAATATTGTCCCACTGTTATGAAGCATTTTATACATTTGTAGATTTATACTTTGTTTGACAATAAAAGAAAGACTGTTGATTGATTGTAAGAAATAAATATGTTGTTGTTTGTCTTTGTATCACACAGTGCTTAAAATCCGTTTCATTACGTGTCAAGGTTTTAGACTTTTGAGCCTACTCACAACATCATGCCGCGAAATGCGTGCAGTTGTCGCTTATGATGATCGTATATTTGATAGGACGGGCCTCTAATAGTTCGTTATTAAATTAAACAAGAGTATCGCTGGAAGTGGTGGACGCCCCGCGGCAAACGCCCAGTTTCAATGAAAATGCAGAAATTGTAATACAGTGTGCTGGTAGAAGATGAATGGTTAAAGCTGCACTCTCACAGATTTACCATTTTTACAACTTATTTTTTTTTTGTCTTGGAAAAAGCAAATGTTTGCGTTAATATCTGCAAATCAATGATATAAGACAGCTGACAAAAATTAGATCGCAGATTTTTATATTTCCGTTCGAAAATTAATGTTTCATGGCATAAATCATCATTTTTGAACTTAAATATAAAAATCTGCGATCTAATTTTTGTCAGCAGTTTTATAAAACTTGTTTCCATGGATTTTCGCAAAAAAATGGCTCGCTCCAAGTCAAAAATAAATTTGTCAAAACGTTCAATCTGTGAGAGTGCAGCTTTAAAGCATTATTATTCATAAGTTGAACAAATGTATACATGCAAAAATATGTGGAAAGAGGGACTTTTATAGCGTTACTATGCATATTCAAATATTATATAGCATGCAAAAGTAAAATACGATGCAAAAATGCTTATTAACATTAGATATCAAAAAGTAACAAAATTGATCGCCATTAGAAGTTCGCAATGATTTCTAAAAGTACAAACATGTATAAATATGAACCAAAGAGTAATATTTACAAATACCGATTCATGCTTACCGGGTAATGCAATTCTTCTTAATGCCTTAATGCGCTGTTTATGTACATGTGCATTTTGGGGTGAATACCATTGAGTGTTAATGTTCAAAACAGAAAAAGTGGTATTTTAATTCGCACTTTTTAAATCGCCGCAAGTCCCTTTTTGTAACACCAACGCATTAATTCTTCAGCGCATTAATTCAGACATATGATGTCAAAAAGTAGATCTGATGATACCTGATTTTGATATGCAGTACTAAAGCCTGTAGGTCTATATACATGTGGCCTACAGCCTAAAATGGTTAAGGGGAGATAACTAAATAAGTATGCATGAAAGGATTATGGTTATTGTGCATTGCACCTCCTCCTAATGTAATCATCTATCTATTTATAAAGTTTTATTCCGGCAATCCATTCAGTAATTTTGAAAAGTTATTATACGGACAAGGGTGTAACGGTCGGAAGGACGGAAAATGGCGACTAAATGTTCCTTCCTTCGGTGAGCATAAAAAACGAATCATCAAAGTATAGCGTATACGTACGTCATGCCACTGTATTGCATTTGACGTCATAACGTCGTTGCCATAGCGTCATTAAAGGCGAAAATGGCGGAGGCAGCGCCAACAAAACGGAATCGGATCCTTAGTATGGTCCACACTGACGAAATATGGTATTTTTTATACACATTGTTATTTTCATGAAGTAATTCTTGATAGCATTATGGTTGTTCGTTGATCATACCATAGCCTAGTATGTGGTGAATTCAAATGACACGTAAAGTACATGTATTTAGACTGTTAGATCAAGTGGCATTTTGCCTACGATAGTCAAATCTTTGGCCTAGGGCAGAGTACAATTTGGCTGGCTCCAGTTCAGGCCTTTTTTAAGGTCATGATCCAATACACAAGTATGTCATTGTGAACTTGTGATGCATGGCTAACGGATATATCTGTAGCAGGGTTGACAACGAATTTATTGAAATTGTACTCGGAATAGTATTCCCAACTCTTTCATTTCCGAAAATAACAAAAGCACATCTGATGATGATCTCACGTTCGATTTAAGTTGAAACGTATACGTATGGAGTAAACACTATGTACAGTACGAATAAATTTTAAATGAAATATTAATGACAGATTCAAAAAGAAAGAAGAAATATTCTCGTCAATGGCTTTATGAACCGACTAGTGTATTTGAACATGATGCATAAACCATGCTTGATTCTGTTAAGCATAAATAATTCAATATGTGTTAAGAGTTATTTTGGATTTTGTTTTCGTACGCGTTCCAGGAAGGACCACGTCCGCCATGAGCAAGTGTCAGCACGCAAAAAGTGGCCGGAAATGTGGGGCTACCTAGTGTATGAATACAGAAAGGTAAATCCACCCCAAAAGCACCGAAATGTAGTTTACTTCAAGTCGAACGTGGTCAAAAATATTTCTAAGCAAAACCTTATGTTTTAAATACCGTAAACATGTCACATGCGTTTCATTGTCTAAATATAACTAGTCTCTATTCTTCGCTAATAAGCTTTTGAACTAACTCAATAGCAACGTAGCTGTCATGTCCGCTTGAAGCACTAGAGGTCCTGCCTGGGTCAGATGATAACTCAGGGGTCATGAATACGAACAGTCTCAAGTCTGAATTTAGACTGGTAAAACTGCAAATCCTCATTTCATTGTGACTGTCTTTCTGGTCGGGAGTATTCTGAATTTTAAAACTATTCAAAATTGTACAAATACTAACATTTATTTTTGTAATGGAGAAAACCGGATTCCTTGTTATTTAATAAAAGTGCTTTTCAAAGTCTTGACTTGGACTTGAGACTATTCGTAATCATGGTACCAGGTCGATAAACAAACGTTGTCTCTTGGTTACGTAAGCACAATCAAATGCACATTCAATAATTATTGTACCGCGAAGGCCGGTGAATAGTATAGTGTTTGTAAACTATTTGTAAAATTTATAGTTAAACTGTGACCTTGAGGGTCGGCCCATGAGCAAGACTGGCAGCTCTCGACCGGTGTCCTCGAAAGCGACCCGCTATAGACATAACGCGCTGGACGGCCTCTGCCTGCCGCCTATCCCCCCGCGGCGGAAGGACTTCCCGGAAACAACTAGCCGTGAGATTGGCTGGAAGTCCGTGCAGGTATAGCCATGCTCAAGTTGCCTTTTTAACTTAATATAAATGATAACCTACTCACTGCTTTCTGAAACAAACTGCCTCGCGTCGCTAGGATCTGGGGGTAAAAAATGTTGGTCCCAACTATATGGAATTGCACGTACCCTCTTTGAATATGATCGTTGTTTTAAAATCTTTTTAAATAATTCCAAGATACGATGAATGGCACCTTCTTTTGTAGACATTTACACATGCACGGTTTTAATAGTAGATAATGAAATCATGTGAACGCACCATACATTGTTTCAGAACGGCCAGAACTCGGAGATGGTGACCCGGTATGCGGAACAGAGCAGAGGCAAGTGCACCATCTTCCGTAAACTGAAGTGGCCCAAGGATTGCCTTCCATAGAGGACGTGACATGATTTTGTAATTTCTTAAATAAACTCTCATGTTAAGTAAAAGTCACTTTATATTGTTTGTTTTTTCGTAGCTGAATCAACAATTGTAATTTACCATCGAAAGACTTCGATAAACGGGGTTTGACATCCTGTCGTATATAAACTTTGGCATTTAAGCACAAGAAGCTATGATGGAACATACCTCGGGGCAAGCCATAATGCAGTCAATGGGCGCGAACTGTATAACAACTCACGAGTATTAGAACAATAACCAATATTAAGTATGACTACGGTGAGCGCACAACACAATATAGGCAAACAAGTTCGATTTCCTGTGTTCTAAGGAGTCAGTGATACACAAGAATACATCAAGGTCGTGGTGGCCCTCTATAAGCAAGTGATAATAGCTTTTCCATAGCAGGCAGTGTTCACATAATCAGGATTTCTAACAACTCATCTAGTCAAAGAAAAAATATTTTTCAACAAAACTTGGCTAAACGTTGCCTAAACAGTAAGCGTAGTCCTAGACGTGGCCTAATCTTTACTAGACTGAACAGGTCATAAAATACTGTCGCTTCATTATCTCAGTCGGCATCATAGTTATATTTCCTGCAGTAATAGTTCCCCATGTTTTATGGCAGTAATAAATTTAGCTCTCATTAATTTGATCATAAAATAATTCATTAGCTAACAATATATAGACATTGACAAAGAAGTTTTATATTGACAATATTAAAATGACAACAATTACACAGAAATTACAAAAGATTCGGAAAGCTACTTTAATCTCAACAACATAATTTCAGAACAGCCTGGCTTTTTTTATATTTATATGATAATTCACTCAAATCGTTCTATCTCCGAACAGCCTGGCATTTTTTTATATTTACATGATAATTCACTCAAATCGTTCTATCTCAGAACAGCCTGGCATTTTTATATATTTACATGATAATTCACTCAAATCGTTCTATTTCAGAACAACCTGGCATTTTTTTATAGTTACATGATAATTCACTCAAATCGTTCTATTTCAGAACAGCCTGGCATTTTTTTTATATTTACATGATAATTCACTCAAATCGTTCTATCTCAGAACAGCCTGGCATTTTTTTATAGTTACATGATAATTCACTCAAATCGTTCTATTTCAGAACAACCTGGCATTTTTTTATATTTACATGATAATTCACTCAAATCGTTCTATTTCAGAACAGCCTGGCATTTTTTTTATATTCACATGATAATTCACTCAAATCGTTCTATCTCAGAACAGCCTGGCATTTTTTTTAAATTTACATGATAATTCACTCAAATCGTTCTATTTCAGAACAGCCTGGCATTTTTTTTAAATTTACATGGTAATTCACTCAAATCGTTCTATCTCAGAACAGCCTGGCATTTTTTTATATTTACATGATAATTCACTCAAATCGTTCTATCTCAGAACAGCCTGGCATTTTTTATATTTACATGATAATTCACTCAAATCGTTCTATCTCAGAACAGCCTGGCATTTTTTTTTTATATATTTACATGATAATTCACTCAAATCGTTCTATCTCAGAACAGCCTGGCATTTTTTTATATTTACATGATAATTCACTCAAATCGTTCTATTTCAGAACAACCTGGCATTTTTATATATTTACATGATAATTCACTCAAATCGTTCTATCTCAGAACAACCTGGCATTTTTTTATATTTACATGATAATTCACTCAAATCGTTCTATCTCAGAACAGCCTGGCATTTTTTTATATTTACATGATAATTCACTCAAATCGTTCTATCTCAGAACAACCTGGCATTTTTTTTATATTTACATGATAATTCACTCAAATCGTTCTATCTCAGAACAACCTGGCATTTTTATATATTTACATGATAATTCACTCAAATCGTTCTATCTCAGAACAGCCTGGCATTTTTATATATTTACATGATAATTCACTCAAATCGTTCTATCTCAGAACAGCCTGGCATTTTTATATATTTACATGATAATTCACTCAAATCGTTCTATCTCAGAACAGCCTGGCATTTTTTTATATTTACATGATAATTCACTCAAATCGTTCTATCTCAGAACAGCCTGGCATTTTTTTATATTTACATGATAATTCACTCAAATCGTTCTATCTCAGAACAGCCTGGCATTTTTATATATTTACATGATAATTCACTCAAATCGTTCTATCTCAGAACAACCTGGCATTTTTTTATATTTACATGATAATTCACTCAAATCGTTCTATCTCAGAACAGCCTGGCATTTTTTTATATTTACATGATAATTCACTCAAATCGTTCTATCTCAGAACAGCCTGGCATTTTTATATATTTACATGATAATTCACTCAAATCGTTCTATCTCAGAACAACCTGGCATTTTTATATATTTACATGATAATTCACTCAAATCGTTCTATCTCAGAACAGCCTGGCATTTTTTTATATTTACATGATAATTCACTCAAATCGTTCTATCTCAGAACAGCCTGGCATTTTTTTTATATTTACATGATAATTCACTCAAATCGTTCTATCTCAGAACAGCCTGGCATTTTTTTATATTTACATGATAATTCACTCAAATCGTTCTATCTCAGAACAGCCTGGCATTTTTATATATTTACATGATAATTCACTCAAATCGTTCTATCTCGGAACAACCTGGCATTTTTTTATATTTACATGATAATTCACTCAAATCGTTCTATCTCAGAACAGCCTGGCATTTTTTTATATTTACATGATAATTCACTCAAATCGTTCTATCTCAGAACAGCCTGGCATTTTTTATATATTTACATGATAATTCACTCAAATCGTTCTATCTCAGAACAGCCTGGCATTTTCTTTTAAATTTACATGATAATTCACTCAAATCGTTCTATTTCAGAACAGCCTGGCATTTTTTTATATTTACATGATAATTCACTCAAATCGTTCTATTTCAGAACAGCCTGGCATTTTTATATATTTACATGATAATTCACTCAAATCGTTCTATTTCAGAACAGCCTGGCATTTTTTTATATTTACATGATAATTCACTCAAATCGTTCTATCTCAGAACAGCCTGGCATTTTTTTTATATTTACATGATAATTCACTCAAATCGTTCTATCTCAGAACAACCTGGCATTTTTTTTTTGTTACATGATAATTCACTCAAATCGTTATATCTCAGAACAACCTGGCATTTTTTTTTATAGTTACATGATAATTCACTCAAATCGTTCTATCTCAGAACAGCCTGGCATTTTTTTTATATATTTATATGATAATTCACTCAAATCGTTCTATCTCAGAACAGCCTGGCATTTTTATTGAAATTATAAAAGCAAATAGTCTCCCATAGATTATATTAATGTCTGTTTATTCCATACCATATCGAACAGTATCAGCAGGGGTGTTGGGGCAATAGTCTCCATTTCTTTCCCCATAAAACGATTACCAAATAAAAATAGGATACTTACTGTTGGAACAGTATATCAATATATACACATTTACATATACAGTTGGTTTAAATTGGTTTATATTGCAATTACTGGCATACAACATACCTGTGTAAATGATTAAGAACATGAAAGGAGCACTGTCTACAAATACTGTAGGACATCAATATTTTCAACAAAACAATATAATTAATGCAATGACTTGGGGAGGGCGGGGGGGATTTTATCTCCTTACTAAAACATAGTTTCACATGTACACCTCTTTAATTTGAAAAATATAATACAACAAACAAAATGAAATGTCTTAAACGTAAATTATCTGTCCAGGAAATGTTTCAAGAACTACATTAAAATACTACTATAATTGTTAGTAGTACACAGTAAATGAAATTAGACGAAGCACACAAGCTCCAAACTGATAAAATACTTTCTGGTCTTGTGCAGATTCTGGAATTTTTTCTATTATTTTTCGATGACCGAGTACAGTTTTATGAAATCATCAATATCAAGATCATTGCACCATGGCATACTAAATTAGTAAAAAAAAACAAGATCCTGATTTAAGGTCTATTTTGGATTAAATATCTTCATTATATTCATTTGTTACAACAAAACTCCAATAATGATCTGTTTCACCACAACAAGTATTATCACAGTCAGTAGAGTCCTGCGTATATCTCCCTGTCAGTCCTCCTCACTGCTAGAGGCCCCATCCTGCATGTTTACTGGGGGCCGGTTGCTGTTTACCACCCGGTCCCCGAGCGGCTCGCTGTCAGAGTCACTATCACTGGGCGGTAGCATGTCGTCTGGGATCATTCCCTTACTTGACTTGGCAGAAACACCATCCTGGAACCCGCTAGGCCTGCAAACAACAGCTTTTTATACTCCATAAATATAAGAAGGCATTAATCATAAGCCAAAATCTTGTTAACATGGGTACAAATATCAGATTTATCCTGTTGCAGCAAAATTATAATCTATTTCAAAATTGGTTAATACATAACATCTGCTTGCTAATGATAGATTAGTCCATAAGGTTTTTATCATAAATTGTGTTTGGATATGAATAGTAATTTCACTGGATTTTTATTTGAATATTAACAGCTAAGACTCCATCTCTCTGCATCACACTTGATCATTTTCCCACTATAAAGTATGATCCTACAAAGTTACAAATGTAGTAAGTTTTTGGTTTCAGGGTTGTCCATTTAGGTTCAATTTATCAGGCAAAACAGAAAGAGCTCTTACTGCTTCTATAATTAATGCATCATAGAACCGACTTCCCTTTCAGCCCTCTAACTGCAATATGCATGTATGTACATGTACAAGGACCATTAATAACTAGTAACAGGAATGCAGGGTTTGACGTGATTTTTTTTTAGAGCTGGACCAGTGGTCCAGTTACTTTGAATAATAACATACAAAACAAACTTAGATTAACAGTTTAATAATTTCAAACTGATTTCAAATATTTTGTTATAATAAACTGATAAAACTACTTTGGGCGATACAATGCCTCGATCTGAATACACTAGCCTATCAGTGAATGGTTATATATTTGGAAAACAAAATTTACAAATGTGTCAGTATTTTTACCAGTAGTCTGTTTTTTATTCGTTTAAAGACATAGTTTTGTCACACTTTGACCAATTTAGAACACACCAAGTAGGCAACACCAGAGCATCGATCTACTAATGAATGTTGTTTGGTTGGTTCATTAATGTCAAACCCTGAAATGGCAAACCATTTCCTTAAAAAGAGGCCCTAACTTTGAAGTAATTGTACACTGACTTTCCTCTTATCATGCTTAACCAATGTGTGTTGTTTAATTAAAATCCATTGAGTAATTTAGAAGATGACAAGAAAAGGTAAGAACGGGCAATAACTCTGTTATAAGTTGATATAATTTTTTAAAGTTATGATTCTTGTACACTGCCCTTCCCCCCATTGTGCTTTACCATGATTGTATGATGTTTAATTAAATTTCTTCGAGTAATTTTAAAGTTATGCACTAAAGAAAAAAGTAACAAAGGGCAATAACTCTTATTAGCTGCAAGATTTGAGATAGCAGTGTTATCAAAATGTCAATGTTTTTGTCCATTTTTCATGCAGTTTATTTAAAATTCCTTAGTTTATATTCTCAATATTAGAGATGACATCAAAATCTTAAAGACAGTCTATGTTATTTTTGAATGGCCCTGGTACACACCAGTGTCCCTCCTGCTGTATGTACTTGATCTGCTCCCGATACAGGATGCTGACAATCTCAGCCCGGACCTTGTCCCCCTCCTCGATAGGTTCGACCATCACAAAGTCTCCTACAACAACAATCAACATGCACACTCTAGAAAACTCATACAAATTTCTGCCTAGCGAAATGTAAGACAACTCCCACAATATACAAATCTACATGTAATTTACTGTATAGTGGTTTTGAAAATATTGAGCTTGAAATAAAGAAACAAAAATAGGTAACCATGAAAATATCTAGAAATTCCCAAGTTTGAATAATTTAACAAAATGAACAACTGCTTTATGTTTACAACATGTTTCTCCTCTTTAAACACAACACATACTTTTTATAATTGTATAATAATAACAAGTTTCCTCTCTTTCAATACGTGCCTCTTTTTATCCATACATTTTTTCTGAACTTGGTTGGCATGCTAACAAGGAATTTGGTTCCTGCATCTGTTTCCACCTCGTGGAGGTTATTTCCCTTGCTGGCCACCACCTGTAACATGATATCACAACACTAATGGAAATTGGATTAACTTGAAATAAAGACAGACAAAATGAAAAATTACATGAAGGTTAAAATATTGTTCACCTAAAATTTTCCTCCATTTTCTTTACCTTTAACATGCAATTTGATATACTGTTATGTAACATAAATATTGCAGAATTTATAACACAAGAGGGCAAAGATGGCCATAATAAATCATTTTTTTAATTAAGAGCTTTGTGGTCACAAATTCTTCAGTTTGATTTGATCATTAAAATCAAATGACTTACATGATAATCCAATATTTATCTTTTTTTTTAAATTGCAAAAACCAATATTATGCACCTTTTAACTCAAGAAATATTTCAGCCCGAATTTTTCTCACAGTTTTGACATTTACGAGATTTCGTAGATTTTTCATGCTGGTGCTGTAATCAACATGAAGGCCTAGACAATGGCTTGGGGTTATTTCCCTTTGAAGAACGGACAACCAAAATCAGATAGAACTGGAAGCTTGAATATCTTACTCGAACAATTTGCTGGGATCCCTCTGGCAATACAAAGTCATCCAAAACTTCCTTCACAACATGTTTTCTCTTTGTGGCTGCAGACATCCCCTTGAAGTGATAATACAATGTACATCAGTCACAAACTTATTTCAATCAACATATTCAGATCAGCATGTACTTATTGGAGAACCGTGCCCAGCAGTTTTGACAGGTTTTTTCATTAGAATAGATATTGACAGAAATAATGCTTACCGGTATACTAATTGAAACTAGGGGTCAAGGTTGTATCATTGTATGATTGTATATAATTTTATTTTAATTGCCTCCATGTGGTCAAGTTTTTTGACATTATGAAGCACGCACCACATTGGGACGGCAAAGGGGAAAACCAATAAGGCCCTATTTAAGCTTCAAGGTGAGAAGCAATACCCGGTACTTCTTACATAACACCCAATACATGATTGTGTTTGTGTCATTTTGATTTGACTGCTATTTCAACTTGAGCACAAATACTAACATTCAAAGTAAAAATGAGATGATTATATTGTCTTTTGATGCAAATTCTACAATTAGACAGCAAAAGAATGGACTACACGGAGGCAATTGAGATAAAAATGCTACTGATTTCCTTAGTGAAATATTAAATACAACACTACAGTAAAACTGAGATTGCTCGAGTACGCCTGGGACCAAGCTAAAACCTCCAGTGATACGATGTTTCAAACAACCCACTTTCCATTTTAGTCTGTTATAAATGTCTTTTCTAAGTATGAAGACAAGTTGTTACACTGAATGTTTAATTCGGCACCATGAATTGAGTTGTGGAAAATCAGTCACATGTTCAAATGCTGTTGAATACTAAATGTGAAAATGTTAAAAAAATTAAAAAAATAGATGAATAAATAGCAAATTTTATTTTCTAAAGAAAACAACATTTTCTTAACATGCTAACATTGGAATATGACAGTGCATTAATCAGATTTAGAAATTTCGGTTTCACAAAAACAAGGATCTTGTCTGTCTTGCTGAACTGTTGAATCATAATATAGCCTGACAGCATACAGAGCATAGATCTGGAGATCATGTCAGCGGTGAATTTGAAGACCCTTTTAACAATCTTAAGAGCTATTCCCTGTGAGGAACCTTGCCAAACCCATCAAAATAGGCAAGCATGTGTTTGTTCAAATTGTCTGGCTTGAAACAGAAACTATAAATGAAAAGCAAGGTTTATTTTTTGTTTTCAGGATGTGGACTATGGTATTCCTTTCATACATTTCTTCAACTAAGTGATTTCATAAAATACTGTTCCCATTGTTCTTCCCATGAAAATTAAAATAATACTGATAAAATTGTTTTAGGGAAAACCGAGCGCAATAAATGGATATGCAAATAAATCATTATACATGGGCAGTTAAACTCCTGTGACTATGCCCCACATGAGAATTTGAAGATTTTATGACAGTTTCGGACACCAATCAAGAATGGTACTTTATTCTTTTTATTATTGTTTAACATTGGATGCAAAGTTACACATGTTTTGAAGTAACACTTCAAATTTCCATGAACAAATATATAAAATGAGAAAATTACATTTGCATGCTACTCCCTTCTGCCGGCTACTGCTATATAACCAGTACAGTATATATCATACTTATCCTCTTTCTATTTTTATTTATTTTCAATTTGCACTAATTTACTTTTGATTACTTTTGAGTTTATGATAAAAAGTTGTGATATTATGTTAACATCCATTGGAAAACAATCAACATTTGCCGCGATGCAAAAAACAAAAACCAGATTTTTAATGATTGACAGATTGTTGTGAGATTCAGTTTTAACTTTTTTTTTTTTTTTTTTTTTAAGTTGCAGTGACCTTGTCCCTAAGGGCACCAAACACAATCCCATTGAAATCCTTAACTTTTCATACATACAAAGTTTGGTCACAATATGTCAACCCTAACTTAAGTTATTCAGTATCAAACAGTTATCTATTTTTAGTAACAAACCACAGGGGTTTCTCTCGATTTTTTACACTACTGTGAAATCATTAATGTTCGTGGGGCATTAATGTTCGTGGTTTTCGTGGGTTGGGTGATCCACGAATTCAAGATCCCACGAAATATATACCCTTTATTCACTTTTTCAATTGCCATGTTAAGTACATATTCTAGATTTTCGTTACAGAGGCCGCAGTATACAGGTTAATATACGTCTCACTGTATATCTTATTATCATCGTTTTGTTAATATATTATATCTGCCTTTGAAAATAATAATCCAAATCATTTTAATGTGTTTATGAACCAAATGACAGAAGCGAGTGCCTAAACGTGTGCTGTTCATGAAAACTCCAGGCTAACAAGATGTGAGTGATGAGTGTCGGTTCTCAATTTTTTTTTTCAATGAAACAATTAATCGATTACATTGGAGGTTTTGTGCACCCAACGTGACAATGTACAAAACAACGCCTTCAATACACTTATTTAACAAAGACATGTGAATAATTATTGAACATCAGCTACCTTTTGGGATTGTTTTCTCAAATATACAGACCTTCTCTGTGTTTTCACAGTTTGCAAAATTCCTAATTGGCTTCGCTTATCTGTATAAATGATCAGGGTACATCTTCTTTTATGACCTTAATTTCCAATTAAATCGATAATGGACATGGGTATATGCACTAATTGGCATGTCGTGCCACCATAGCAAGTGCCATCAACTGTGTGACGTTGAAGACGGAAATCACAGGCCAGCGCGTGGAGATAACTCGGACGATCTAGGACAAAAATGAAAAATGAAAAACCACGAATTCAAGTACCAACGAAATAGTAATTTTTCGGCAAACCACGAAATTTCATGCCAACGAATAAAAATGATTTCACAGTATATCTAATCTAATGACAAGGGTTATAAAAACGTTAAAACTATTGATTATTTATTGAACTGGATACTTATTTTAGAACAACTACAACACTACACAACGTGATTTTAACTAAGGTAATATCATTGTTTTGATTTTAGCATAGGTGGATCCAAATGCTGTCATACGTGGATCCAAATGCTGTCATATTTATATTTAGTTGATAACTCGATACTGTATGGATTTAGGCATTCAAAAGTTTTTCTTTTTGAATTCTAACTACTTTGCAAAAAAACTAAACATTATTTTAAGTTAACCCCTAAGTCATTCTAAAATGCTGTCCCGGCCTGGACGGCAATTTAGAATAACTATTTTACCCTAGCCACAATAATGCACGTTTAGGGAATGTTTTTTAACATTTGGATATTTATTGTGTTCCCTATAACATGGAGTCGCCAAATAAAAAATCTTCAAAGTCTCTGAAGCGGCTGTTTATATGGACTAATTTAACCCCTATACATTGTTTA
Source organism: Mya arenaria (assembly GCF_026914265.1). Classification (NCBI taxonomy): domain Eukaryota; kingdom Metazoa; phylum Mollusca; class Bivalvia; order Myida; family Myidae; genus Mya; species Mya arenaria. The sequence continues at coordinate 11,676,070 of NC_069132.1, forward strand.
TTTCATTACTTTGGCATTTGGAGATGTAATCCTTGTCAATAGATTATATATAGGGTGAAAGAAATTGAGAGAAACCTCTTTGCCCTAAACAGGTACAGTTTCAGTATAGGATACCAGTGTTCTCAATAAGAACAGGCTGCCGGCCAAAATGGACAGTTCAAATGGCAATTGGGCCGGTTCAAATCTGAAAAAATTAATTAATTTTAAGTAGAATAAGTAGTAGCTGTTCGGTTAGTTTACTAATTGAGACGGTTAAACCGAAACTTATTGAGAACCCTGGGATACAGTTGACAGTTTTGTTTCTCTACAATTTATCAAAATAAAATAAACCATTTTTTTCATTAATTTGCCAAATCAGGGTTTAATATTGGTCTTTGTACAATGTGGACGACTAAAAAAAAACGTGAAGTAAAAACGAGCTCATAACATGGAGCCTCATTCTACCTAACTTACTGTAAAATTTAAAAATTGAAATTATCAACAACTGTTTCACGCAACATTTTTCTGCACAAGATCTCTTTTTGAAGAGTGCACGTTTAAATTCAAGACAAAACGTCTTTAGTCTTGAAAGATTTTCGACGCAGTGGCCTCCCCTTACAAACAAGAGCTTTTTGCAACAAAGGTGGCAAAACAGGACACCCTTTCAAGCATTCGTTGTTGGTATTTTTTTACAAATGCAAAATGGACAAGTGTACCAGTTTTATTTAAATATTATGAACGGTTTTTGAGTTACGGCCACATTAAAGATTTTGCATTTCTTGGTCGAAAAAGGGGCATTTATTTCACAGGGCTATGCGCCTTGATTATATATGAGCATTTGCCATTGACAACATGTGTCCCAAGTTCTGTTTATTATCTTGAATGGATTTTGAGTCATGATCAAGGTTATTTTTTTGCACGACGCCGGAGAAACCACCAAGGTGCTCATTAGCGGGTGGGAAGTTTTTTTTTATTAAGCAGATATATCTCTCTGGCAGTGACCTGTCATTTTAAAGACTTTTTATTTTCTGTATAAACGGCTTAATTAACTTAGTGCTGAACGGGGCTGGCATGTCTCTGACATCGATGGGGCGTGTGCTCCTCCGCTAGTTTGTCCAATCCATTGCCAATCCATTGGCCCCTCATTGTTGGTTTGTCCCCACATACTCACTAGTATGTGATTATCAAGACGGACTAGTAAGATCGTTTAACCTAATTTCATCCACGGACGTTCACAAGTCTTCCTCAGTGGAAATAAATGAACCGATTGAGGTCACATTTGTCAATAATTCAGCATCATTCAAGTCAAATAATACATTTTTCCTTTAAAAGGGCGAATTAACTTTTATGACACTCATATGTTTCAACTTATGTATTTGGTAGAGTACTAGTCATAAATCAATTTATTGAGGAATGGCATGTTTATTTTCTTTCTATATAATGTGAAGACGTTTTTTTAAATGAAGTATTTTATACAGTATATGTGTTAATTGTTCATAACATATTACAAAAAAGTGTATGCCAGATTGTAAAGTATGTTAATTTGTTGTTGCGGCTGTTGTTGTTGTTGTTGTTATTGCTGATACTGCTGCTGCTATTGGTGGTGTTGTTGTTGTTGCTGCTGCTGTTGTCAGTTGTGTTATTGTTGTTGTTGTTTTTACTGTTGCTATTGTTGTCGTTGTTTTTGTTGTTGCTATTATTATCATTATTATTGTTGTTGTTGTTATATTATTATTATTATTATTTGTGAAAAAAGGAGTTCACTAAAACCTTAAAGTGTTGGACAATGTTAAAGCACAGGTGAAGAAGACTACTAATGAGCTTGTCTTCCATAATCTTTGACGAAGATAACCGAAATGGACCTGGTTTTCAATGCTGAATGAGGTTGTGTCTGCTCTTTACCTAAACAAACAAACACACGCACGCACGCACGCACGCACGCACATACATTATCTGCGCCACATATGGTTTTGCTTTCTCAAGACAGTGCCGAACATGCCCGGTGCCAAAATGGTCGTCAATGTCCATACTTCTTGTACACATTCTAACTATACGTTTACTAGTGTATACACAAAGGGCAATCTTTCCCGTTACAGACCACGATGTTAGTCACATTCTTTGATAAGAATGTGACAAAAGTACTGTAATACAAGTCAGTGATATCTGTTAGCTTTGTGAAACTGCTTAAATATGCACATTTTCCACGTATAGCACAGTCATATAGTTATAAACGTGGGTGGTATAAATTTGAAACAATTCTTAAAAGGCGCTGAACAATAGCATTTATGTTTTTAAGGTAAGACTGTTTTTAAACATTTTAATGTTGACAAGACAAAAGGGTAATTGCATAAAATGTTCACCTTGTATAATATTGCCATATGTAATCTATGTGGTTACATACACCGATTATGGCTCTATTTCGGTACTTACTGTCACGAAGACCTGGTTCACCAGGTGACACCAGTGATAAAGACCACGGGTGCCTACCGTGTGGCCACTGACCAAGGATTGCTGCCCCGTCCCCTTTCTGTTGGTGATACAATACTGCCATGGACCTGATGTGCATATATCGTTGTATTTTATTTCCCCATGTTTTTAAATGAAAATTAACAAGTGCATTGTTTTAAAGTAACCACAATTATAACTAATTATCTCCAGTATACCATAATAAGTTCGCTCTCCCACATTGTTAGGCTGCTGTTTGTTGTGACGTTGGCCCTGGCCGGAGCTCGGGCAGACTATGAGTGTATGTGCAACTATAACGTGGAGACGGCTGTCTTCCAACAACCGAGCACGAGCGGGCAGGCCATTGGCTACCTGTACGAGTTCGACTGTAAGGCGATTTACGAAAGCGGCGCCAAACACACGGGATTCGCAGAGATCGCGTTCGAACACCAAGTACGCGTTTTTTTACGATCGTCGTTTAAGTCTAAGGTTGTCCAAATTTTGAATTGCATTATAACATATTCTAGATAAAACATAAAAACAAAAATGTATCCGAATCATTTATATTTATTGTGTCGTATCCGCCGTTAGCGTGTTGTCGCTGTTTTCATAATCACGCAGTCTATTGTACCTTATATATACACCCAGATTGGTTATGTAAAAGTGGACGCGAACGTGGAGAGCCAGACATGTCCTGGCGAGCCGCCGGATTCTGACAAACTTATCACCACGACACCAGCACCAACGACTACCACAACAACACCAAAACAAACGACTACGACAACAACACCAAAACCAACGACTACCACAACAACACCAAAACCAACGACTACCACAACAACACCAAAACCAACGACTACCACAACAACACCAAAACCAACGACTACCACAACAACAACAAAGCCAACGACTACCACAACAACAACAAAGCCAACGACAACTACAACCACACCAAAACCAACGACTACCACAACAACACCAAAACCAACGACTACCACAACAACAACAAATCCAACGACTTCCACGACAACACCAAAGCCAACGACTACCACAACAACACCAAAACCAACGACTACCACAACAACACCAAAGCCAACGACAACTACAACCACACCAAAACCAACGACAACCACAACAACACCAAAACCAACGACTACCACAACAACACCAAAACCAACGACTACCACAACAACACCAAAGCCAACGACAACCACAACAACACCAAAACCAACGACTATCACAACAACAACAACAACAACAACAACACCAACACCAAAACCCACGACGACGTCAACAACAACAACTACAACAACAACTACTACCACCACCCCTAGGCCGACAACTGAACCAACTACAAAGAAACCAGGTATATCACAATAGAGTATCAACGTTGACCAACTTTTAATTTTAATGTTATGTCTTTTTTGGAGATGTTTCTTAGTTCTAAATTACCACTACGAGATAACATACCATCCGTTGCGATGGCGAGTACCTTAAGTTAAGCGTATTGGACTCTATATCAAAATGTGCAAGTTCGACTCCTGCTTAGAGTTGTGTCGGTGATGAGTACTGTTAATTGTTTTTTAATCACAATTGCAATTACATGTATTACTGATCTAAAAACCTTTGCACCAATATGTTCGTCAGATCCTATGTTACTTGTTGACTTCTACGATGTAAAAGTAAAATATTGCTCTGAAATGTCTCCTGCAATTTTCCAGACTGTTCCCATGACAAGGCGGACATCGTGTTTCTGTTGGATTCCTCATACAGCGAGGGCGAGCCAAACTTCCGGAAACAACTCGCCTTCGTCAGCAACTTCACCAAACCCTACGACATAGGTAACATAACTAGAAATAGCTGTGAATTTCAAGTAGCTTAAACAGTTATATAAAATCAGAAGCACGTCTCAATTATTTAATTGCATAGTTCTGTACAACCTCATTCGCCGTTTGCTTTATGACGAACACTTCCCAACGCTTAACTCTAACACATACACTACTATGATATATGTACTATCTTCCTGCAGGCCCTGACAAGGTACAGGTGAGTGTGGTGACGTTCTCTACCGCGCCTCATAACGCCTTCTACCTGAACACGTACCGAGACCGGGCCTCACTCCTCAACGGCATCAACAACGTCAAGTATACACCAGGTAATAAGAACAAGAAAAATGATGTCAAACCCCCAGATATTCTAAGTAAAAGACCTGCGATGCTCGACAGCACGAACCATTTCATTCCATATATGTATCTATTTTATACATGTATATTTATTCCATTTCTTGCCTTGTGCAATCTCTGAGAATCCATCGATACTTCTGTGCTCATTCAGGTGCAACTTCCACGGACAAGGCGCTTCTGTTCGTGCAGACCACGAGCTTCTCATCGCTGCATGGCGCGCGCCTTGGTGTCCCTAAGATCCTGGTGGTGATGACGGACGGACAGTCCACTAGTCCCACCCTAACAGCACAGCAGGCCCGCGTGCTACACTTCTCAAACATCAAGGTAAGCACACCAATATCTACTGGGAATATTTCAACTTGATTCACATGAGTATGGCTCTGATAGGTTTGTCCAAATTCAGTTCTGGTATGGAATAAAAAATGACTACGTTTGTAGATCTGCTTCGTAATGGTGTTGGTTTTCAATTCCTGGACTTTGTTACAGGTGATATCTATTGGTATCGGGTCTGGCGTTGTGAAGACGGAATTGGGGTCTATCGCGTCCGACGCCCAGCACGTGTTTACCGTGCCGTCCTTCGACTCGCTACAGACCATAGAGACAGAGATACGATCAGCCGCATGTACGTATGTAAGGATAGGGAAAGTGTTTTCCCCCACCCCGGATAGGTACTTCCATATAGTTGGCATTGCTGTAAATCCTTATATTGCCCACGGACAAAGATAAAAATGTACCCGTACGTAATAATAATAATAAATAAAAATACATTTGTTCAATATTTTGTTTTACTAAGGTGAGAGAAAAAGCATCTACCATGGCCGCTCACAACATATAGGGTTATCCCAACTCCCGCGCAGTGTGTTCTGCGGAAACTCGGTAAACCTTGGTTCCGCATAACACCGTATGCTACGGATGATCCTATCTTACTCGAGCGGCCACGTGAGATACTTATAATATGGAATATACATTATTTCTCCTATAACGAATGAAACCAAAACAAAACAAAACTTTACAAATGCCGCTTGGTTAGAATACGTGTAAATATGACTGCATTTTAGGTAAATAAGATTTCCATTTCTTTCCTTTTTCTTTCAGGTACCACAGAGAAAATTGGTAAATATTACATAGAAATTAGAAATAGTAAATAAAAGCGTATAAGTTGTATAAAAAATAACAGTCTAAATCAACGGTAGTTGAAGATGTATTTTTATAACTAGGTAAAAGAATGAATGAAAAATATTTTTGTTTATAAAGATCGCACTATAAATGATATGGCATTGCACGTGTGTTTACTGACCCCACATCTCTGTTCAGACACTAGCTGTGCCCAGAAGCAGGCAGACGTGGTGTTCGTCCTCGACACATCCGGAAGTGAGGGCTCTGTCAACTTTAAGAAACAGCTACAGTTTGTCGCCAACGTCACCAACTCGTTAGTATTTCGTTGTGTGCTTGTTTGTGTGTGTTTTATGTGCTTTCTCATATCAGGTATATTTTCACATAAAAAAAATATGTTCTTTAAATATACATTCCATGCTCAATAGTTTGTGTACGTTATTGCAGTGTATGGTAAGTCTCACTCATGATACATTTATATACATCTCGAAGATTTGACATCGGCCCGAGCAACACCCAAGTGAGCGTGGTAACGTTTGGTACGCATGCTTACAACGAGTTTTTCCTGAACACGTACGGAGACCGCCCCTCGCTGCAAACGGCCATCAACAACATAACCTACCGGGGCGGAACCACGAACACAGCCGAGGCCCTCAACTTTGTCAGCACGAACAGGTATATTGTTTTAAGCCAACAACATTTACTAATACTTCAAAGACGCGCGATGTACGTATGTCAGCATCGATATTTAATATCCGGTTCCACATACTTCACTTGTTTTGGATACGGATCCAAATGATAGATGGATGAATTCATTAATGCATCATGTAACTTTTTGTAAGTTTTGTTTATTGCCTTCCAACCGACACCAACACCGTATATGTTTCTTGGTCTCTGACTTGACCCGGGTATAAATCCTTATGTTTTCGCCAGTTTCAAAGCGGAAAACGGCGGACGTGGCGGAGCGGTGACGCGGCTGGTGGTGGTGCTCACGGACGGCAACTCGAACAGCGCTTCCAGTACCCAAAACGCCGCCACTCATCTGCATGCTGACGGCGTTAGAGTAACACCGTTTCTTTACATCTGCAATAGAATACCATTCCAAATATCGATTAATGTGTTAATGACAAGATACATTTTTATAAATATTAACAGTAAATGAGGTGCTACATAGTAATATCCATGTTAAATTAGGAAACTTCTTTTTACAATTAAAAAATGTTCAATACCCTTTTCTCTTATCATAAAGTACAGTAAGTTTGAACGTTTTCAGGTGATCTCAGTGGGTATCGGCGTGCATGTGTCCCAGACGGAGCTTACACACATCGCCAACGACCCACAGCACGTGCTCAACGTCGCCGACTTCAACTCTCTCGACTCCATTACCACCGAAATAGAAACTGTCGCATGTATATAAAAGTTTCAGCGTTACATACATTGTTTACGTAAAGACTTGTAAATGTGTAAATATCATTTTTAATTTTATTATGATTTACTAGTATGGTCAACGTAAACTGATTAAAACAGTGGTTTTCAGCACTGATTTTATCGAATTTGTAGCTTATAGCTATATACGTGTTATTTAGCTCGTCAAAACGACTTAGTATCTCGTTTAAGCGACTTACATGTCACGTTTAAACGAATAAGGTATCTCATAAAAAAGACTTTGTAACTCTTTAAAACGACCTATTGGCCAATCTGAATCGCTCTATAACCGCGCATAAACATGGATGAAGAAGGCTGATCTAATGATTGTTCGCTATTTTAATTAGTATTTGATTCTGATTGGTCAATATGTCGTTTTAACGAGTTACTTAGTCCATTTAACGAGAAACATAAGTCGTCTAAACGCGATAGTAAGTAATTTAACGAAGTTACTAAACTTAGTGTGTGTGAGTATATACCACGTGATAAATTGCGTCATAAATGCTACGTCGAAATGCAATATTTTGAATGAAGACTTTATTTAGTCGTTTTAACGAGATAAAAAATAAGACGTATGTCACATGTAGTTACCATGTTTTTAACTGTTGTCTACAGCTACAAAAGGAATAAATGCAATTTAATTCTATATCTGGAAAACACAATATAAACTCTCGCCGACGACAGGCACAACTCCGTCGCCGTGTGGCGACCATCCCGCGGACATTGTGTTCCTGTTGGACTCATCCTCCAGCGAGGGGGCCGCCAACTTCCAGATGCAGCTAGACTTCATGACGGACTTTGTACGCCAGTTCGACATCGGGCCCAGCGACGTCCAGGTCGGCCTCACAACCTTCAGCTCCTCCGCACACAACGAGTTCTACTTCAACGCGTAATTATATAACTATGAGTATATTTTATGTTAAACAAGTTATACAATTTAGACCGCCATTAAACTGAGCAATGAACTAGCAGTGTGTGTAACGAGTAATAAGAAACCAGAAGTTTCGTTATGTCAGGAATTGTGACACTTATGAAATATGCTGGTAGCAGTTCTGAAAGTATATTGGCCTTCAAACCAGGATAGTTTTCATGATCCGTATACATGTAGTTATTTTATGTTTAATTTAAGCATTCTTTCCCCACACAGCCACCGGGACAAAACGTCTCTGATCGCGGCGATTCAGTCCGTCCGTTTCCGGGGCGGCACGACGGCCACAGACCAAGCGCTACGGAACGCTCGTTACTATCAGTTTGCCTCTTACCACGGCGCGCGACCGAACGCCACCAGGATAGTCATCGTACTGACGGACGGACAATCAACCGACACCGGCGCCACCATTGCAGAAGCTAGATCTCTAAAGGTGGGAACCAATATAAAGGCATTGTTTTTTTATTTGAACAAAACTTTTTTTTATATTGCTATTAACTGATCGATGTTCTATAACGAAAAGAAAATGAGTTCTCAAAATGAATGGCACACTTTTTTCAATTCATAAGAATGTTGTTTGTGAAAATCATTTCTCGTAGTCTTAAAACTTTTACTTTTATAACCGAAGCTTTCTGATGGAAGTATACAATTGAAGTTCAGATAGTTCATAGCACTATATAATTATATAGTTATACATTCATTGTAACTACATTATATGTATTGTGCGCTTTCCGCGCACCGGTTATCCTGCAGACCCAGTCGCACGCCACGGTAATCGCGATTGGTATCGGCTCCAACGTGAACCAGTTTGAGCTGAACAACGTGGCCACTGACCGGAACCACGTGTTTACCGTGGGCAGTTTTTCCATCCTCCACACACTCCAGGTGGAACTCAAAGACCAGTCCTGCGGCAGTAAGCGGAACTTTGTAACATACCTCATACTTGTGTGAAACATGCACAATAAAATTACACGTATTTTGAGACATTTTTAAATTTAAACGTTTAATGTTTACAAATAATAACTGATTACTTTCATATCTGTTTCAGACCCAAAACCTAAGCCAGCAGTCAGCACGGGTACGTTCATGTTATGTTCTTTGATACCAGGATGCGTTTACGTATTCAGTTAAACCCGTTTATAACTTACAAAACAACTAAGATATTTCTAGCCTTATCTGGAATAAAATTTGATAAATGGAACAATAGCATTGCTAACGTATACAACATATGTAGCATGTACTTGCATTCTGTTGCTTTCCCCGTGCAGGCTGCGGAAAGGAGCCCGCGGATATCGTGTTTGTATTGGACTCGTCCGCCAGCGAGGGTAGTATCAACTTTCAGAAACAACTAGACTTTGTCCGCGACTTCGTCTACCAGTTCAACATTGGGCCCAGCCAAGTTATGGTTTGTCGCTTTTTCCTGTGATATTAAACTAAAATAATAAAATTATACATGACGTTGCGTCGAGTTAATAATATGTCTTTATCAGAAGATCGTAGTTGCATTTGCGTAAAGTTGGCGTGGAGAGGAATCGTGTTTGTAAATGATTAAACAATATAGTTTTTGTTTAATTGCAATGCATATGCAATGTAACGTTTTCCACGTGCTAAGGTGAGCGTGGTGACCTTTAGCAGCAGCGTGCACGAGCAGTTCCCGTTGAACCGGTACACGAACCAGAAGGACCTGCTGGCCGGCATCGCCCGCATCACATACAACAGTGGCGTCACGTACACGGACAAGGCGCTACAGTACGTCCGTCTACACAGCTTCCTTGCATCTAAAGGTAAGAGGAACAGGCAAAGTATTTATTTTATACTTATGAGCGGAGTCTTGTCACGTGTTTGTCTTTCTTCGTCTCGTCGATTGAAATGTTCCTTTAAGTGCTCCGCAGTAGATCGTATAACATAAAAAATAACTTCATATTATTATAATCTGATGACATTTCATCACATTTATGATTTGATAAAGCCAGCTTGTTTTCTGATGACGTGCACGTAGTTTTCCTTTTCCATGAGCAAAACAGCCATGTTGGTGTATCGTTGATGTCATGGTTGCAGGTGCTCGAGCTAACGCCACGGACCTGGTTATCCTGCTGACGGACGGACAGTCCACCCACCCGACCGACACAGCGCGCGAGGCAGATCTGCTTAAGAACCGAACAAACGTCAAGGTCGTCGCCATAGGTGCGTCATTCCGGAACCTGTCAACTTGATCAGTCTCTGTTGATCGTATCTTAGCGCGTTGGCAGTATGTACGGGGAAGGACGCGAAAATTGTGATTGTTTAGTTTCAAGACCAATTCAGGTGCATGTACATCTTTAACAATTAAGCAATTAAGCTGGCACACTCACTGATGAGCTTCTGTAGCCATTTTCCTTTAATGTCTAAACTGTTTTGCTGTGAGTAATAACTATTTTCAGACTTGTTTTCTTTGTCACTATCCCAGGTATCGGAAGCGGTGTGCATACTACAGAACTACAGAGGATCGCGTCTGACGACTCGCATGCCCTGGCCGTCGTCAACTTCGACTCCCTGAACACCATCAAATCAGAGCTCACATACGTCACCTGTCAGAGTAAATAACTCTCAATTGTTTTCGAATAAGCTTTATTCATGCGATCGGAATTAGTTATGCTATTATGCCAACTTCAACCCTCAAATCAGAGCGCATATAACCCGTGCCGCACGGTAAGTACCTCAATTGTTTCCATAAACTAATTCAGTATACACAATATATAAAAATCAATATATGTAATTCAGCGTAAAAATGAATGCAATGCTAATGAAAACGTCCTTTTAAAAAACGAATATGTCAACTAACTTTCAGCTTGTGGTTTCGTGTCGAAGGCAGACATCGTATTTATTCTCGACGCCTCCTCCAGTGAGGGCTCCCTCAACTTCCACTCTCAGCTGGACTTTGTCTCGAGGGTCGTTAACGACTTTCAGGTCGGGCCTCACAACGTGCAGATAGGTGTTCTTACGTTCTCCGACCAACCGCACATCGCCTTCAAGTTGAACCAGCACACTTCCAAGAACACGGTGCTTGACGCCATCCAGAGGGTGCCGTACATTCAGGGGCTCACCAACACACATCAAGCGCTACAGTACGCTAGAACCACCATGTTCACGAGCGCTGGTGGCGCCCGCAGTGACGCGCAACACTATGCCGTCGTGTTGACGGACGGCGCGTCTTCCAACTCGGCACAGACACTGCAGCAGGCGACCTTACTAAAGCAGCAGCACGTGACAGTGATCGCCATCGGTATCGGGGGCAATATCAACAAGAACGAGTTGAGCAATATTGCCTCCGACTCCAACCACGTGTTCACCGTCTCCGACTTTAACGCTCTCCGGACGCTTCAGTCTGATATCAAGGCGGCGGCTTGTGAAGGTACCCACGGTTCACTTAAAGTATTTTATTTTAAAAACAATCATTAGTGGTCAACATATATTGTTTTTCTAAAGATGATGCAGTATTGTTCAAATGTGCCAATACATTTATTGCAGTAAATCAGCAATCAGTCGTTATTGATTTTAATCAGGTGAACCGGTAGATATAAACAGTAGCTGGCCCATTTAGAGGGCAGTTTACAGAATAGAATGTAGATTATTTGTCTGGGTCGCATCAATACATACTAACAACCTGTAACCATTACTAAAGAATCTTGTAAACATGTCTGCTAAATATTTCTATCTTGTGACTTGCAGAGGTAAAAACAACGACAGCTCAAACATAAAGTAAGTTTATATTATCTAATGTTGTATTTCTTTTATAAATATAAATTTGAGAGCTTATTCGGACATTTATTTATTCACTATAGATATATTATATAAGTGTAATTCGTATGCACTCTGTAAGAATACTGGTATTGTTGCCTTGTAAGTGTGGCATAGTTTGCCCAGTTCACTGTAAACTACATGTACTCTGTTTGGAAAACCAATTGACCTACTTCTTGTTACAGTTTATAATGGGCGTTTTCGTTGATACCAAACTAGTTTCGGTTTCAAGGGTTTCGTTGGTGTGGAAACCTGTTTTGAATGTTTTGCTTGAAAGTAACAAATGCATGGTGTTGTGTGCATCTTCAACAAAATGATGGAGCTTATTTATGTAGCGATTTTTTGTAACGATTAATGCATTAAAATAGTACATTTATTTTCAAAGATGCATCTCAAACTGAATTGTTCATAAAATGTTTGTAAGCTAGTCCATTAACGCTAAATTGAACTCAAACAAATCCCTTCATTAAGTATGTATTGTTAATGTAATATAATTTCAGGGATGCAGCAGGGGAATTGAAGACTCAGACTAAGTTGTTAATTTGGAAATAAAATATTTGCTTAAAGCTTTTTCTTGTAAATTACTTTAATAAACGTAAAAAATTGCTCATTGTGTAAGGTTTACGTGTGTATCCAAGCACATCGTTTATCTGAAATCTCTTTTATCAAACTATCATATTCAACTGTATTTACTGTATTTAGAATTCATCCCAACTGAATACATGTAGTACTGGCATATAACTGCCGTTAGATTACCTGATAACGTTCGAGAATTGTTTCGTGTTCGTATTAAGCATTTATGTTTTAAAAATTAAGTTGTTAACAAGAAACAATTCGCGAACGGGCATATTACCTTCTATTGAGTTCATGTGCATGTTTGTTCATGATAAGTATTCTCTTGTAAGTGTCACAGTTTGATCAAGGCAGTTTTCTGTAATTTGATTTGACAAAAAATTGACCATTTGTTACAGGGTTGTCCCTTTAGGTTCAATAAGAGGGTCAAAACGAAAAGACCCACAACTGCTTCTTTACTTTATTTATAACAAAACTGACCTTTCTTGCAGCCCTCAAATTGCAATATACATATGGGTACATGTACGAGGGCCATTCAAAAATACAAAGCCACTGTAAATAAAACATTAAATAGAGGTAATAATTATATTCATACATACCAGAAGAATATTCAGAATTTATCTCCTGATGCACATATTTCAATCAGATGCACTGATCTTGTTCGATTTTGTTATATTTTAAATCATCAAACACTAAAAGGTCAATGAATTTTTACTATATTTTCTTGATCTATTAAAATGAAGATTTAGTTTATATTTTCACCACTGTTTTGAAAAGACCTCTAAATCTTGATAAGATATTAAAAAATACTGCATAGTTTTTTAATAACCTTCATACGTACCAATGTCCCTCCTGCTGTATTGAATTGATCTCTCCCGATACAGGGTGCTATTGGCCTCCGCCCAAACCTTGTCACTCTCCTCGATAGGCTCGACCATCACACTCTTGAACAACAAACTAATTTGTGCAAAGTGGAAAGTATGATTATCTCAAAAATATACGAATCAACTTGTATTTTATTGTATATTTGCTTTGAAGATATTGAGCTTGTTACAAAGAAACAAGAATTATAAGTCACCATGATCTCATAATTTTACACATTGAACAACTGTTTTATTATCATAACACCTCCCCTTAAACACAACACATACCCCATTGTTTTAATTTTGAGAAACACAAATTGAAATATCTACACGACTAAGAGCATTTATTGTAGATTGACCCAAGAATGTTTGCACATCAAAAAAAAGTTAAAATACTTTTTTCAAAACTGCATAATAACAACAAGTTTCCACACTCTTTTGACCCACAAGTTTTTTTGTTTTTTTTCTGAACTTTGTTAGCATGCTCACAAGTAACTTCATTCCTACATCTGTTTCCATCTCATGAAGATCATTTTCCCTGAACCATAACATCTCAAAACTAATGGGAATAGTATTACCTTGAAATAAGACGGATAAAATAAAAAATAAATAAAGGTTAAACTATTGTTCACTTACAATTTTCCTCTGTTATGGGTTCCTTTTAACATGCAGTAGGTAAAATGTTTGATAACATTAATAATGCAAATGTTTGATAACATTAATATTGCAAAGTAAAAATTAAAAAACAACAACAAGAGAATAAAGATGGCCCTTAATTGCTCACCTGAGTGAAAGCTCCATAACAAGCAATGTATCGGAGATTTATTCCTAATTTTCAGAAGCATGTTTGGACTTCTGTTTTATTTTACGTAAGGCTATATTAAACAGGATTGGGCCAATTTTAAAGGGTCTTCAGTTGCGCTTAGTCATACGAAAAGGTTAAAGCATGTAGCAGTGTTCTAGATCCTCTAGTAGAAACGAAACATTTTTCTAACGTTGCTTTACGTTTAGAACAGCAGTGAAACTTTCTCCCCATATATGGTGCTGGGGTCGTGAAGCACTAGAAATCAGTATTATCTCGCATCAACATCAACAAACATGAACAACGCAGTGGCCTCCTGTTACACACAAAAGTGCTACTTAGCGGACGCTAAACGCTAGTCTTTTTTCTTTGTCAAAAATGGGCGTAACTGGATAAATTTTAAAGTCAGAGTTATTGGCTTTGTTAAACAATGCAATATGTACAAGTGGACTAGTTTTAGATGAGTATCATGCATAGTTGCTATACACCTGCCTATTGCCCTCGGCAACATGTGTATCATGTTTCATTTTATGTACTACATGGTTTTTAAGTCATGGTCAAGGTGAACGCTTTTGCACGACGCCGACGACAACGCCGACGCCAACATCAGTTCTATTTCAAAACCTCGATGTTTTAGTTTGAAAACAGGCGAGCTCGTTTGTGTGTATGTGTTTTATTTCATATAACATATCTCCACGGAAGTGACCAGTCCTTTTAAGACTTTTTTCATTTCTGTTTAGTAGGCATTTCCGTAGAATCGGTCTGGCATGTCTCTGACATCAATGGGGCGTATGATCAACCGCTATTTAGTCCCATCCATTGCCCCCACACTATTGGTTAGTCCTAAATACTATTTGAGTATCAAGACGGAATAGTACTATCGTTTAACCTATAAAAAAAATTCATCCACTGAAGTTCATAATTCTCCCTCAGTGGGACCTATTTTCTGAACGTCTGGAATGAAATGTATGAACCTGAGGTCACAGCTGTCCATAATTCAGCATCATTCAAATCTAATGATACATTGTTCCTACTGAACTAGACGGGCCATTAAATTTTTATGATACTTAAATGTTTTCACATATGTATTTGATACTGTACTAGTCACATGCTATTTAATGAAAGTCTGTCCTTAGGTTATATTAGGGAAAAAAACAGATTTAAATGTGTTGCCTCAAACATGTTGCACCATTATTTATTGAGGAAGTCCGTGAAGTTAGCGGCCTAGCGGCCTATCGGCCTAGCGGCGTGAAGTTAGCGGCCTAGCGGCCTAGCGGCCTAGCGGCCTAGCGGCATGAAGTTAGCGGCCTAGCGGCGTGAAGTTGGCGGCCTAGCGGCCTGGCGGCCTAATTATTTTTTCTATATCCAAGCAATTGTTAATGCGTTTTTTTTAAAACAATGATAAATTAATGTTTTTATTCATATAGTTACATAGCGGCCTTAAATTGTTTTCTATTCAGAACATTTTTCTTTATCTTTTATTCTAAAACAATCTTAAATTAACTGTTTTATGCACAAATTATCACTCTGAAGCGTTTTTCAACTTTTTTTCAAAAAAGTCGATGGAGCACTTTAGCGGCCTAGCGGCGTGAAGTTAGCGGCCTGGTGGCCTAGCGGCCTAGCGGCCTAAAATGGTTTCCTATTTCAAAGCATGTATACATGCATTTTCTTCTAAAACAATGACATATTAACTGTTTTTATGCACACATTAACACATTGAAGCGATTATCAACATTTTTTTTTCAAAAACGTCGATAAAGCAGTCAACTAATTCAAAGCATTAAACATGCATGTTCTTCTAAAACAATGATGTATTTACTGTTTTTATGCACAAATTATCACTCTGAAGCGTTTTTCAACTTTTTTTCAAAAAAGTCGATCGAGCACTTCAGCGGCCTAGTGGCCTAGCGGCGTGAAGTTAGCGGCCTGGCGGCCTAGCGTCCTAGCGGCCTAAAATGGTTTCCTATTTCAAAGCATGTATACATGCATTTTCTTCTAAAACAATGACATATTAACTGTTTGAATGCACAATTTAACACTTTGAAGCTATTAGCGATAATCAACATTTTTTTCCAAAAACGTCGATAAAGCAGTCAGCGAATTCAAAGCATTATACATGCATGTTCTTCTAAAACAATGATAGTTTTATTGTTTTTATGCACATATTATCACTCTGAAGCGTTTTTCATTTTTCTCTCTCAAAAAAGTCGATTTGATGTTGTTGCTGCTGCTTCTGTTGCTGTTCTTGTCATTATTATTATTATTATTATTATTATTATTATTATTATTATTATTATTATTATTATTATTATGTTAATATTTTTATTATTATTATTATTATTATTATTATTATTATTATTATTATTATAAGTAGTAGTAGTACTAGTACTAGTAGTAGTAGTAGTAGTACTAGTACTAATAGTAGTAGTAGTAGTAGTAGTAGTGGTAGTGGTAGTGGTAGTGGTAGTGGTAGTAGTAGTAGTAATAGTAGTAGTAGTAGTAGAGTAGTAGTAGTAGTAGTAGTAGTAGTAGTAGTAGTAGTAGTAGTAGTAGTAGTAGTAGTAGTAGTAGTAGTAGTATTTATCCAAAAGAAATCGAGACTGCTAAAAAACAAATGAGTAAGTGTTAAAGCGCAGGTCATGAAGACTTCTTACATTGTCCATGGACAGTTTGACAAAGTGAACCGATATGGACCTGGGTTTCAGTGACAGTGACCAGTGACACGCGCTGTTGATCCTGCTCTTTACCATAAACACGTACGCACGAACGCACACGTGCACGCAGGCACACACACACGCACACGCACACACACACACACACACACACACACACACTATACTACGCAACATAATATGGTGTTGCTTGATTCAGACAGTGCCGACCGAACATGTACGGCGCAAAAATGCTCGTCATTTCCCATACTTCTTGTGCTTCATGTAAACATTCTAACTATGCCTAACTATACGTATGTGTATACATGGGGCAATCCTTACCGTTACATACCACGATGTAAGTCACATAATTTGATAAGAATGCGACAATGGTGATGTAATACAAGTCATCGGTATCTGCTAGTTTTGTGAAACGGTATGGTTCTGAACGTGGATGGTATATACTTATTAGAAACAATACTTAAAAAGGCGCTGTACAAAAGCAACTATTAGTATGCATTTAAGGTAAGAATGTTTTTAAACATTTTAATGTTGACAAGACTAAAGGGAAATTGTATAGAAAGTATACCATGTTTAAAATGACAATCTCATTTTAATGTAATCTTTGTGGTCACATACACCGATAATGTTTGGAACTAATTCGGTTCTTAAATCGGTCAAAGTAACAATCACGACGGTCAGGTCACGGCACCATGTAACGCTAGATGATATTGATCACGGGTGCCTACCATGTGTACCAAGGATTGCTGACCCCCTCCACCTTTGCTCTATTGTCTCTATCATAGCGATATGTAAGTTCTACCGCATTGGCAGGCAGCTGTTTGTTGTGACTTTGGTCCTGACCGGAGCTCTGGCAGACTATGAGTGTGTGTGCAACTATAACGCGACGACGGCTGTCTTCCTACAACCGAGTACAAGCGGACAGGCCATCGGCTTCCTGTACGCGTCCGACTGCAAGGCGGTCTATGAGAGCGGCGCCATACAAACGGGATTTGCAGGGATCGCGTTCGATCACCAAGTATGCGTTTTTTTCCATGATCACCGTCTAGGTCTGAGATTGTCCAGTTATTGTGTTACATTATATCATTTTTTCGTCAATATCATTAAGTAAATAATATATATATAATATAATAATAATTAATAATTTATATCATAATTATTGTTTCGTAGCAGCCGTTGGCGCGTTTCCATTATTTTTATAATCACACGGGCTGTTGAACCTCATAAAATATAGATTGGTTATGTAAAAATGGACGCTCACATGGAGAACGAAATATGTCCTGGCGAGCCGCCGGATTCCGACAAACCAACCACTACGACACCAGCATCAACGGCAACAACAACAACGCCTACCTCGTCAAATACCACACTGCAGCTGAAAACGACAACAACAACGCCTACCTCGACAAATACCACGCCACACCCAACAACGACAACACCAACACCGACGACTAACACTACTGCAACAACACCAAAGCCCACGACTTCTACAACATTAACGACTTCAACTACAACCACACCTACCACCCCTACGTCGGCAACATCTTCCACAATTGCGACACCAGCACCAACTACAAAGAAGCCTGGTATATTGTTATCTCTCTGTTGGTCATGTTTCGTAGTTCTCAACTACGACCTCTGACATTCCATCGTTTGCGATCACAAGTACCTTTAGGTGTAAGCGTATCGGACTCTGCAACAAAAGGTCCCAGTTCTATTACTGTTAATGATGAGAACTGATAATAGGTTCTTAATCACAAGTGCAATAATATGTATCAAATTTTTAAACCACTACACCAATATGTTTTCTGAGACTATGTTACTTGATTACTAGTTTTGATGTATCTGTACAATTTTACTCTGAGTTGTCAGCTGCTTATTCACCAGACTGTTTCCACGACAAGGCGGACATCGTGTTTCTATTGGACTCCTCGTACAGAGAGGGCGAGCCGAACTTCCGGAAACAACTTGCCTTTGTCAGCAACTTCACTACTCCCTACGACATAGGTAGAAATAGTTGTGAAATTCAAGTTCACATATTCCCCGAAAGCTGAATGCCTTCTTTTAAACTACATCCGTAATCAACACTCAATTATTTCATGGAATAGCGTTGTATAACCTCATTCGTCGCTTGATTTATGTCGCATCTCTTCTCAATCCATAACTTAAACACATACACAAGATATGTACCGTCTTCCTGCAGGCCCTGACAAGGTACAGGTGAGTGTGGTGACGTTCTCTACCTCGCCTCATAACGCCTTCTACCTGAACACGTACCGTGACCGGGCCTCACTCCTCAACGGCATCAACAACGTCAGGTATACATCAGGTAATACCAAAACCTTCTCGACAAAACTGACTTTCTTTATTAAGAAACCACGAGTTAATGTACCAAAAAGAAGTGTCACCTTGGTCTTCTATCTTAAAATGCATTTGACAATTTGATGGAATTTACATAAATTTTCAAATCAATATCTATGTCTCTGTTCACAATATCTAAGAACCCTGCCCTTTCCTCATTCAGGGTCCACGTCAACAGACAAGGCATTGGAGTTCGTACGGAGCACGAGTTTCTCACCGCTGCACGGGGCGCGCCTGGGTGTCCCCAAGATCCTGGTAGTGATGACGGACGGCCAGTCAACTAGCCCTACTCTCACGGCACAGCAGGCCCACATACTACACTTCTCAGACATCAAGGTTATCCAATAACGCTCTTTCAGACTGGAGGTCATTACCTTAGATAAGTTCGAAATGAGATCTACAAAAATGATTTTAATTAACAATTTCGTTTTAAAATAAATCGTTTACACTGTTTCAAACTAAAATACAAGACGCTTTGTTCATTTTTTATGGGCAAATATTTTCACTGTCGACTGTCAGTGGGCTCCGATCAGCATTTCCGACGGCTTGTTTTGTGCCGCATGGACGACTCTTAATGACTCCTTCCCGAGATCTAAAAAGGATCAAGAAATGTGTCTATTTCCTCGTTTTATTATGAGATGAAACACTTCGAAGTCAACAGTAAAAGTGACGTACATATACATGTATCATAAGTATTAACAACATTTCATAATACAGAATAATAATGATTTCAATATTGTCAAATAATAAGTTTCTCTTAAATTACAAATTAATCTTGATTGACAATTAGCAATTAGATGAACCAACAATGCATTGCAAAGTCTCACATCAATTTCTGAGTTCGTTGGTTTCAAAAGTATACAAAGAAGCAATATACATACATGTCAACATCTTTTGCTGTCTTAAAAGAATCAGATAAGCTTAAAACTTTTTCACTGACAAATTTCTGCTTTTTTCTCAATCGCTTCCTGATCATAGAACGACTAAGTTAACTATCTAACGAAAAGCTAACAATGGAGCCAAAAGAATGACCGAAAAGTGTACAGCGCTTAGATGTGACTTGGGTGTATAAGCCATAGACAATAATATGCTTCTTACATAAATCAGTTATACATAGTCAGTACATGATAATTATAAGGAATGTATGAATACATTTATAAACATATCAAGACTGATTTTCCATTCTAAATTATCTTTAAATACCTAATACAATATCATTGAAATAACTTTATAGCATGTTTCTAAAACGGAAACATTTAAGTCTCAAATACAACTGTTAATCATTAAAAAAGATAGAACAACCTTACACAAATAAGCAAAATTCTTACCTAAAAAGGATCAAGAAATGTGTCTATTTCCTCGTTTTATTATGAGATGAAACACTTCGAAGTCAACAGTAAAAGTGACTCGAGCGAGGAAAGACACAACTTTTAGAGAATTGCCAAAACTATCATCATCCAATGACAAAGGATGTTACAAAAAGTCATGCCAATACACGGCCAATGAAATTGAGACAATTAATCCAGACGCAGGGGACACTAGGGGCTGGGCCCTAAAAATGTCATTGTCTTACTTAATCTCAATTATCAGTTAAGCCGGGCATTCTGTTTATATTACAATCTAAAGTTTCGCAACAATCTTTAGTGTAGTGATAGGTTGTCAAGAAAAATAATTCCACAGACTAATTGATAATAAAAATGCTATACGCTGTGTATACTATAATATAAAGTTTGACAACTATGTTTGAATAGAGTAATAAATGTCATGAAACCATTTGGCTATTATCAAAACTTAAGCACCAGGAATGTGTTTCTAATAGACAAAATATTCTAAAATTATGAAACATGAAAAGTATTAATGACATTTCGTAAAACTTCATTACACTAAAGTACTCGAAATTTTACAGCATAACACTTGTTATGGGCTGAAATTTTGGCCATATCGGTGGTATTTTACCATATTTGTGAGTTTTGGGTATACATTTATGAACACTTACTGGACTTTGTTATAGGTGATATCTATCGGTATCGGGTCTGGCGTTGTAAAGACGGAACTGGCGTCTATCGCGACTAACGCCCAGCACGTGTTTACCGTGCCGTCCTTCGACTCGCTACAAACCATACAGACAGAGATACGATCAGCCGCATGTACGTGTGTAGAGAAGTGTAATTTAATATTCAAATATTCTGAATATAGAAACTAAATCCAATTATTCCCCAAAAGTAATCAAACCAAATACAAAACAAAAACTGATACTTACCTGAAATCATCCAAAAATATAAAATACAAATGCGAAATAAAATTTAATATTTCCATTTCTTTCTTTTTTGCTTTCAGGTACCACAGAAAAAATAGGTAAATACTAGTGGTACATAGTGAATACAAGAAGATATAAAGTTTAAAAACATTTATTTACTACATAAACAGTCATTGTTTCGTACATCAAGTAGTTGGTTAATGTTTTGAGGATTTGTTTCTATCACACATGTAAAACCTTAAACAGTTTGTAAAGACCACAATGTAACAATGTAAAGCACAATACTTAAATGATAACCATGTAATGTTATGTGGTAATGATAATGCAGGCATATATTAGTAGTGCACGTTTCCTTACAGGCACGAGCTGCACTCAGAAGACGGCGGACGTGGTGTTTGTGCTCGACACTTCCGGAAGGGAGGGCGGCGTCAACTTCGATAAACAGCTACAGTTTGTCGCCAACGTCACCAACTCGTTAGTGTTTCGTTGTATGCTTACGTTTAATATGTTCTATTTCGCTCTCCGATATCAGGTTTATGTTCACATTTGTACTTTGAAATTCCATGCTGAATAGTTTCTGAACGGTGTTGCAATGCATGTATCAAATGTATGATACATTTATATACATCTCGAAGATTTGACATCGGCCCTAGCAACATCCAAGTGAGCGTGGTAACATTCGGTACGCATGCGTACAACGAGTTTTTCCTAAACGACTACGGAGACCGCCCCTCGCTGCAGACGGCCATCAACAACATTACATACCGGGGCGGAACCACGAACACAGCCGAGGCGCTCAACTTTGTCAGTACGAACAGGTATAGGGTTTAAAGCGAACTACATGTCCTTATCACCCAATATATAGCTATATACGCTGTTACACTGTTTCATGTTGGCGGATTAAACTGAAAAACACTTGTCAGAATTCAATTTATACATGTTTAGTGTCGTGTATTGGCTCTAGCAAGCCATGGTTTGAAAACGATAACCTCCATACAGTTTCAAGTTTTCTGTAAAACTGTATTCTTTATTTCCCCATGACCTTGACCATACAGATACAAAAACTACTCTTTGACAACAGTTTTAAGGCGGAAAACGGAGGCCGTTGCGGCGCTGTGGTGCGGCTTGTTGTTGTGCTTACGGACGGCAACTCGAACAGCGCCTATAGCACACAGACTGCGGCCAACCATCTACACGCTCTCGGCGTCCGAGTAACACGTTCTCTTATAAGATTTATAATTTATAAGATTGAAAAATGTGGAAAAAATCATTACCAAATGTCTTAAAAAGCGATGGTTCAAACTTAAAAACATATTTATTCTCAAGGAACTAAGGCAACTTAGTCTGTAAGTTATTTTTCCATGATTTTGTGCACATTTATACATTAGCATTAAACAATTCTCTTTCATAAAGGGTATCATAAAGGGTAGGAAGTTTAAACGTTTTAGGTGATCTCTGTGGGTATCGGCGCGCATGTGTCCCAGACGGAGCTTATACACATCGCCAACGACCCGCAGCACGTGCTCAACGTCGCCGACTTCAACTCTCTCAACTCCATTACCACCGAAATGAAACTGTCGCATGTATACATAAGTTTCGTTGCTACATTAACTACATTAACTAATGAAGCTAAGGCGCATAAATGCGGGGATACCATTTTAATTCTACGCGAAGTATTATATGACATAATGTATGGTCAATAATAAATTAATTAAAAAGATATGTAATGTTATGTAATACAGCATTGTTTTTTTTATCGAATGTGTATCTTTTAAATGTATCAAACATGTTTCTAGCTGTTGTCAACAACTTCAAAGCGAATAAATGTAATGAATTCCCATATCTTGACAACACATAAACACAAAACAAACTCGCTGACGACAGGCACAACTCCGTCGCCGTGTGGCGACCATCCCGCGGACATCGTGTTCCTGTTGGACTCATCCTCCAGCGAGGGGGCCGACAACTTCCAGAAGCAGCTAGACTTCATGACAAACTTTGTACGCCAGTTCGACATCGGGCCCAGCGACGTCCAAGTCGGCCTCGTAACCTTCAGCTCCTCCGCACACAGCGAGTTCTACCTCAACTCGTACGTATACATGTATATACAAAGGTGTTCAAGCTACAATGGATAACGTTATGCACAACTAGAACTATTACTAGAAAAAAGAACAAATAATTACCATAAAACTGGACATATAACTCATAGAATGTGTAACGCAATTCTAATAAGGAACGGTAAGTTACGTCATGTCAGGAGTATTGACACACCAGAAGTACTGGTAGTCGTGGCTCTTAGAAGTATATTGGCTTTCAAGCCCGGGATAGTTTTCATGATCCGTATCCATGTAATTATTTTTATGTTGAACTCCAGCATTCTTTCCTCACACAGTTACCGGGACAAAGCATCTCTGGTCGCGGCGATTCAGTCCGTCCGGTACCGCGGCGGCTCGACGGCCACAGACCAATGTGAGTGAAGTTAGCAGCACAGCAGCATAGCAGCAAGCTGCTAGCAGCAACAGCAGCTAGCTGCTGTGCTGCTGGCAGCTAGCTGCTGCGTTTTTACTATGAATATAATAATATATATTTACTATAATACAATAGTATATAATTGTTTTTTATTTCAGCTGTTTATAGGAATACAAATAGGAGTAAGAAAAAAAGATTTTACTGATTTAGCTTATTTGGTAAAATTTTGATTACGGCAGGGTTTTTTTTTCATGAGCGGCCCACCAATGCAAACATTTGGTTGAGAAAGGCCATAAATAATAACAATGTTAATGAGGATATCATTGATTCGGCGTTACTTTTGGCTTTGCGAACTAGTGCATGTTAAGAAAGTATGCTCATATATTGACATTTATAGTTAACTAGCACATTCAAAAGGCAATGCCTGTTTTGCATTTAAAATAACCAAAACCAAACCAACTAGACATCTCTTATTTCTAATCAGGGATATGCATTGGTCTCCGAGTCACAACAATGATTCCATATTTCATTTTAATTTTAGCAGGGACCGACTACTCCCAAATTTGACATATACAGGAAAATACCCTTTGTAATGGAAACACTTAGAGAATTAACTAGGATCTTTGTACTTCTTCTATTAAATAATATTGGTACATTATATCAATAGCCGGACGTGACAATTAAACGTAAAAGGGGAATTAATAAAGAACCAACTTTTAACATCTTAATTTGACTTGAGTCATTTGAACGATAAAACTTTGTCTGCACTTAAACAGCGACTCGCAGTTATGTCAGCTAATACCACAAGCTGGTCAAATGCACGTGCCGCTAAGACAGTGTGGCTCGGGCTCGGTGAAGCTGCACTACTCAACCGGAGGTACGGATAATATCCCCCCGGATGATTGCCCCCCAGACATTAGGCCCTAGGACCATAGCCCTCCCGGAAGATAGCCCCCTCCCCCGTCTTAGTGAAAAAACGGACGATATCCCCTCCCCCCAATATTAAAATGAATATTATAACCAGTTTATTTAAGCAAATTTGTATGATATTCTCAAAGCTCAATGACTCGAAATTGTGAGGACTATTTTTACAAGTCAAAATCGAACTTGTAACACTAATTCCCACAACATTGGTCACCCTTCATTGTACCCTTCAACACTACAATTCTGTTAGATGGTAATAGGGACATTTGCAAATGTTCTGTTTGAACTGTAACTATAGGTTTTGTTCGCTGAACACTTGATTCACAAGTCTGTATAGAGAACCAGAAAAGGACCACTAAATGGCATTTTTGTTTTGTTTTATGAGTTTTATGAATATGCAAATTTAAAAGAGTGTATATATATGTAAAGTCATTTATATATATGCAGGGGGGGGGGGGCTATTGCCTGGGGGGCTATTGTCTGGGAGGGCTATCATCCGGGGGATATGGTCCTAGGGGCTAATGTCTGGGGGGCAATCATCCGGGGGGATATCATCCTACACTCACTAAACCGGGGTGCGCGGTCGCATACGAGGAGGAATCTTGCACCGTGTGACTTTGTATCTGCAAATGTCCTTCTTGAAAAAAGATCCTTTCTTGTTTTATTAAATAAGTACCCTACTGATTTATTTTTTTCTTGTATAACCCTATTATAATTTTTAAACTTTCTCATGAAAACATATTAACTATATAATTGATAGGCAAAAATCATTAAATGCTTGAGACACAGTAATATTTCTTATCATCACAGTACAAAGTAAAATAATACCAACCATATTTACGAATAGCAATTCAAAAAGTCACACTATACAGAACCGATGAATAAACGCAAACACACTTACATGCACGCACGCACGCGCGCGCACAAGCACACACCCATAAGCATATACACGGACATATTAATACAAAGTCATAACGAAAGTTATCTTAACGGCCTTGTGCTGCTTAGCAGTTCTCCGATCTGGGAATCCAGCCGTGCAGTTATAAAGGTTTTATTATAGAATTGGACTTTTTATCTTTTGTTGTTGTTGCCTTCAAACGATAATGACCGTATTAATACAATGCCTTTGAATAAGAACAATAGTGATGCTATATATAGTAGCCCACCAATATATTTTAACAAAGGATGCTTCACAATTTGGATATAACAATGGTGATCATGCATTTAAAATGGGTTTAAATATAAATGCTATATCACAGTTTAAAAGCTTATCAGTCATATTTATTTTGG
Organism: Mya arenaria; assembly: GCF_026914265.1. Classification (NCBI taxonomy): domain Eukaryota; kingdom Metazoa; phylum Mollusca; class Bivalvia; order Myida; family Myidae; genus Mya; species Mya arenaria. The sequence continues at coordinate 11,702,131 of NC_069132.1, forward strand.
TTTATTCAATTAATCCATTTATAGCTGTGTATATTGTTTATATGTATTAGTAGGATAATCTACTCGAAAAGTGTCAACCTAAAAGGCCCGGAGCCAATTAACAAATACACAGGAAATGGCCCCTACTGTGACACCAGTGTAATATTGAGAAGATGCACGGCAGTGGATTATCATGGCAAATATTCTTTAAACTAGGCAGAAGTCAATACAATGAACACTCAAGGTCAATATAATTGTATTTTTTTCGGAACTATACGGGACAATATTGTGCGGGTGTTCTTTAAATTGACTTTGACACAATTAACTGTTTAACTTCTCTGACGGAGTTATTAAAAAATAAATATTTAAAATATCAAAATCAAGTTCCATTTCTAGAAATACATATTTGATATTAAAAAGTAATTACGAGATAATCGCCAAATTATAACCAATCAAGCCTAGTTACTTATGAAAATCCCTTAAACAATAAAGGTGTTAATCATAAGTATTTCCCTCTCATTGTCCTCTCGAATGTCTTAAACGATTATGCAGAATAACGTATATCTTTTTCGATAAAATGGCCGAGGAGCTCCGAATGTCTCTTGGCTATATTGGACTAACTTTAACGGATTGAAGATGTTACACTGCGGAAAATGGTTTAATATACGGGAATATACTGAAACCCGTACATCCAATTTGCACGGTAAGTGTACGGGATGTTGAGTATACGGGTGTGTTCGGATTCGTATATTCATAAAACTCGCACATCTTGAGTATACGGGATTCGATGTATGGGCGTGCACTAACCCGTACATCCGTGTTGTAACAAAAAACAATGAATTCTGTAGCCAATTTAGGTCTTTGGGGGTTTAATTTGATAGCACATATAATATGAAAGTCATTTATACCATTGACTTAAACATATCACTGTTTCTTAAGAAAACAGGATGGTGTCAGTAAAAAATACCTTTTTAGAAAATTTAATGCTTTAATGGGTTTCGATAGCTTTTGATGAAATTTAAAAGAGGTCTAAATTATAAAAATAAATAATTCGGACAATACTGAGTTGATTGACTAACGACTAGTACTTATACTATTTTGATGGATGTACGGTACATCTCCGTATATCTTGAGTGTACGGGCATGAACGGTCTCCATACATGTTGAAAATACGGGAATTTATGCTATTCCGTACACTTTGAGAGTATGATATTACACTATTCCCGTACACGATGAATATACGGGCTTGTACAATTCCCGCATTATATGGATGTTCGAAAATAAACCAGTTCCCGTGCACACTGAGTGTACGGAATAGTAACAATTCCTTGACATTACGGGTATACGGCAATGTACCCTTTCCCGTACACACATGTTATAAAGGTTTTGAATTTTGTTATAAAGTCAGGTAATTTGGTGTTATATTTGACAGCATACATGATATGAACAACATTTAAATCATACACTGGTATACATTGTTCCGTGTTACGCAGGGAAACCGCAATGTGCTAGTAAGGGTCCCGTTGTGTAGGAAATGTTATGCTTTTGGTGGGTTTTAACAACCTTTGATGAAATTAAAGCGACATGTTTATAATAATAAATAATAAAAATCGACAATGCTGGTAGGGTTGATGTACGACTGGTACTAACAAAATTTTGATGAATGTACGGTACCATACATCTCCGTATATCTTGAGCGGATGGACAAGTATGGTCTCCGTACATGTTGAGTGGTGGGTGGGTGGGTGGGTGGGTGGGTGAGTGAGTGAGTGAGTGAGTGAGTGAGTGAGTGAGTGAGTGAGTGAGTGAGTGAGTGAGTGAGTGAGTGAGTGAGTGAGTGAGTGAGCGAGCGAGCGAGCGAGCGAGCGAGCGAGCGAGCGAGCGAGCGAGCGAGCGAGCGAGCGAGCGAGTGAGGAGTGAGTGAGTGAGTGAGTGAGTGAGTGAGTGAGTGAGTGAGTGAGTGAGTGAGTGAGTGAGTGAGTGAGTGAGTGAGTGAGTGAGTGAGTGAGTGAGTGAGTGAGTGAGGAGTGAGTGAGTGAGTGAGTGAGTGAGTGAGTGAGTGAGTGAGTGAGTGAGTGAGTGAGTGAGTGAGTGAGTGAGTGAGTGAGTGAGTGAGTGAGTGAGTGAGTGAGTGAGTGAGTGAGTGAGTGAGTGAGAACGAATTGATGTATGCATGAATTAATGTATGTATGAATTAATGTATGAATGAAGTAATGTATGAATGAACAAATAATATATTCAAACAATATTATATAAATTGTAACACCTGCTTTGATGAATGCTGATAAAATAAAATCATATCTAAGATTAGAGACCGATTGCTATTTAAAAACAGATTATTGAAATCGAAATTAATTTCAAGTTTTCTAATTGGATGTTATTATTTTTAAGAAGCCAGATTTGTTTTTATCTTATATTTATCTTTATATTATATTTTTACCAACGCTCTATCGATTGAGCTCACTCAATACTGAAGGTGGTGGTGGTGTTAGTAGTTTATACTCCGGGTCCCGGCGTGAGCACATTTAAGGGTCCCAGAGTGACAGTTCAACCACCGCACAACACTCCTGGGCAGAACCAGTACTAGGTGCCTTCACCTCTGCAAGGAACTGACAACTTCTGTACATGCCAGGGGCAGTGGTACACTGCGAATGGTCGTAGAAAGGATTTCATAACAAATCACAACAGTAGTGACCTGGTCCGCCCGGGAATCGAACCAGGGTTGTCCGATTCAGAGTTTTACACTCTACCGATTGAGCTAACAGGGCGGACATACTCATTACTGTGTGGGTGTGTAAGCTTATTTATATTCGCACTCGAGCCTTGCCCATTCGGCGAGTACTCCATTAAGATTGTTAGTCATTTTAGGTTTTTGGATCATTGTGCAAAGACAGAATGTAACCCTGAATGTTAGAGCTACACTGGTTCTTTAACGTGTGTATAGCACTGTCACACGGGACCCCCATTTAACGTCCCTTCCGGAAGACGATTAGTTTTTGTTAGTGATGCGACGGGGGATCGAACCTGTGACGCCTGGATTGATAGTCAAGTGTGTTATCTCAAGACCACGGATCCGCCACACTCACTAGTGCAGATAGTCGGAGGTCGTTTGTTTATTTGAGTTTATCAAGGTCTGCCCGCACCCATTGGCTGCATTATGGCTTGACCCCGCCGTGACGCCATCATGAGTTAAATTGTGTTTAAATGCCATAAGTGATATGAGATAGAATGACAGCAATTCGCAGTCAAATCCAGACTTTGGAAGACTTGAAGAAACAGAGTGAGATACAAGAGATCCAGGTGTGTTAACCTAGCTCTTTGCGATGAGACCTCTTGGTTCTTTAACGTGATCGATGTAAAGCACCGATACACGGGATACAACTTTCCTGGATAGAACCAGTACTGAGTACACCACTTTCCCAAGCACTACCCTTTAAATGCCAAGCGCCAGGCAAGGGAGCTACTTGTACCAGCTTTTAACGTCTTTCGGTATGACGCGGCCCGGGATCGAACCCACGACCTCCCGCTCCGTAGGCGGACCCTTAACCATGGCGGATAACAAAGGGCAACTGATAAGCCACGCCTTATTTGGACGCTGATTGGTCAGTCCGGTATTGGCCGGCTAATTTGACTGACAGCCCGCGTTATGTCAATTAGTGACATGATCATTTGCTTATAAAAACACATGGCCAGTGGGTCATAAAACTATACGAAATACAACTAAAACACACACATTCTAAATTTTATCAATTAATTCGACAGACTGTGGAAATTTTAATGACCGAATTATAAATCAATTGAAGTAATGACATATAAATAAATCTATAAAAAGGCAGCTTCCTTATCTCACTAATTCTTGTATTTAAACTACCTAATTTAAACAATTGTGACAACTGTTTTGAAGAATGATGATAAAATCCTTTCCGAGATCATATCTAAAATAAAAGGCTACTGTTTTAAAAGAAAAGAGACTGATTATTTATTTAAATCAAGAACAAAATTATTAATTCCAAGTTTGCATGTTATTGAAAGTTCTGAATTTAAACTTATTGATCATCTCATAAACTGCATATTGAAACCGGCCGATATGGCCGAAATAGAATAGATAGAGCCCAACGTTATTGTACTATTTGTAACTCTAATGATTTAGAAGATGAATATCATTTAATCATAACATGTCCTGTATATAATGACTTCAGAAAAAATGATAAAAATATATTACATTAGAGACCCAGGTATGTACAAGTTTATCGAAACTATTTTTATTAAAAAACGTAAGAATACTAAGTAGCTTAAGTAAATTAATAAATCAGCATTTATGTTAAGAATTTCCTTACTAAATAACATCGTTTAGATCTTTCAAGTATTATGTCATTTGTAAATAGCCTCCCATAATACTTCATTAGTTAATATAATATATATCTCAGTTTGCACTTGAAATGAATCTTTTTTCCATTTATTGAAACTTTTTTTGTTCTTTAATTTAACTTACTTATACTATTGTCTTTTATTTGTATATAGGCCATGAATCGTTGTGACCATATTGAATATTTATATGTGTGTTTATATTTTTTTATTTTTTGGCAAAAAAACGTTAAATAACATGTTTACGACAAAAACATGTCTGGTCGTCCGTCCATCCTTAAGACTGCCCGCCCGCCCGTCCGACCGGACGCCCGCCCGCCCGTCATTCCGTCCGTGCGTCCGTCCGTCCGTCCAATTTAAGAAGCAGCAAACCAGATTTTTTTATTCCTAAATGTATTTAAAACGGCTCTAATTGTAAGCTTACTTTTCTCATAATTTGTTACCCATTACTAACTTTATTTTCATTGATAGCGGTTGACCCTAACCCACCCATTGGCATGAGGGAGTTGCAATAAAGATGCCCTATCTTTCAAGTTGCACTCTTACATGTTTGACAATTTTAATTAACTTATTTAAGTCAGAATCAGAATCAGCTAAATTTGGCATCAATGTGTTCATTTCTGTCATTAAGATACCTCACAATAATGATCTCAACTATTTGGCAATCTGCCGAAAATTCTATTTTTCTTAAAGCGTTAGTATTATAGAAACGCTTTAAGAAAAATAGAAGAAAATTTATTTAAGGAAATATAACACACAATGTAACTAAATCATTATTATTAATATTATCATGATTATTTATTTTTTGTTATTATTTTTTGTTATTATCATTATTATTATTATTATTATTATTATTATTATTATTATTATTATTATTATTATCATTATTATCATTATTATTATTATTATTATTATTATTATTATTATTATTATATATCCATCCCGAACATGCGAGTGTACGGGCTCCGTACATACATATATATATTTTTGCCAAAAATGCTATGCATAAAATATGTTTTTCTTCAAAAGTACGTAAAAGAAATACAAAAAAAATGACATTTTTTTATATTTATTGATAACTCCGTATATCCACGGGTGTGGGAATGGATAACCGGAAGTCCGTACACGTGGTGTTCCTTATACGTATTCGTGTACGGGTCCCGTACACGTTGGGTGTACTGGGTCGAACACGCCCGTATATTAAAGATGTATGTGGTTGGGTTTAAAAGACTGGCCGGGCCGGACCAAATCCGGACGAACGGAAATCTCCGAACTGTTACGGAATTCGTTCGTTTTTTTTTTCTAATCTTGTGTTGGAGTGGGTGGACCGGACAAAATAAACATAATCATTGCTATGTTTTATAGATATTATATCTATTAAAGTTTTATTATGTCTGTCTGTGAGCCTGTACGTGCATCTGTAAGTGCATCTGTAGGTGCGTTTGTACGTGCGTTTGTACGTGCGTATGTACGTGCGTATGTACGTGCGTATGTGCGTATGTATGTGCGTATGCATGTATGTATGTATGTATGTGCGTATAGGCAGGCAGGCAGGCAGGCAGGCAGGCAGGCAGGCAGGCAGGCAGGAACAATTAGGAGATTTCAGTTGGTCCGCATTTGGTCCGGTCCGGCCACTCTTTTATACCTACCCATGTACGGGACCGTTCTTTCCCGTAAATTCAACCATTTTCCGCAGTGTTAGTACAAAATGCGGTACACATGTTGGGAATCATCATTCATGAAGTATGATAAGCCGTCTCATGCCACGCTTGCTTTCAGGTGTTCTAATTTTATTTGTGTTATGTTAGGCTCTTTTTCATTGGCTATAGGCAATCGCCAAGGTTTACCGACTGCAAGATAATCTATTAATAGAATACAGTGAAACGCCTCTGATTGGCTGAAATTGTCTCTGTTTGCTCTCCGAATCTTGGCGATTGAACCAGAGTATAGTCACATATCATCAACATTCTGGTGATCGAGAAAGGTTAACATGATGGGTTCTAAACTTATAATGTATGGCTTATAGAAAGCACATTTTTATATATAATCTGGTCATTTTATACTGTCAGTGAGTTCAAATTTAATTTTGAAACGAAACTGATCCCTGCATCTTTTGAGGATTTCAGAAAGTTGTTTTTTTGGACACTTAAAAGTTGCAAATATAATTTCGAAATTTGGATTCAAGGCTCTGTCCCCTCCACCCTATAAATAACAAACTAAGCACAACATTTACTTTTTATTATTATTGAAAGCAACTGTTTGCTTTTTTCATATTTTAAATATTGAAGAGAAAGAATGACACAGAAAAAAAAACCTCAATCAAATCTTACAAACCCTACCTACATATAGGCGCGACCCTACCGATTGGTTTAAAAAATATTAAAACAATTGTATTAATACTTGTGGTACATCTTCTTTGGGAATAAGAGTGCATCTTTTTTAATATGTAGTTAAATCATTTTTACGTTTTATACAGGAATTCTTTAACGCTATTCGCCAATGGAAAATAACGTTCTTATATCAATATTCTTAAATCAAGCCTTATAAAAATGCTTGTTTTAACCCTAACCAAATCTTTGTTTTGCCTTATAGTTCTTAACACAAATAAATAATTATAACAGTACAACAATTTAAATAAAATATTAAATGAGTCGCTTTGCTTTATAAATCTTTAATTTTAAATTACAGTACCTGTTTCTCAAGTTATAAATGGTATGATGTCATTGCCAGTAAGTGTTACTGACCATCAAATTTTTGATCAAACAAACGCAGTGAACGACCCCTGCTGGGAAAAGTTATAAATAGGTCAGATCTAAGTTGATTACATAAGAAACGCCCGCTGCTGACAGTTTATAGTATATTAATTAAGCATCATCAAAGGAACTCCAGATAATGGGAGCAGAAATTAAATCACAGCGGGTGGCTGCTAATAGCAACTAAAATGACTCAACAAAGGGCTACACTATAACCACAGATCAAGAGAGGAAATGTTTCACTTGAAATGAAAGAAGTCGATCATTTTCATGTACTAAATCGTTAAAAGGTTTTAGTATGTACGGAAATAAATGTAGAGAAATAAATTACTTGACATGACACAGCCGTACACAGCCATTTATTTTGTACAAGTACATACTGAGCCAATAGTTCAGAACTTCAGAATCTTTACTGCTCTAGAAGTTTAATGGAAACATTTATGATCTGCAGTATTTCTTAACAATCAAAGTCACTGTTATCTTAACATTCCAATGAAAGGATGATGAGGATTTAAAATCAGTGTTTCAATGTCTAATATATTGTTTAAATAGCTCAGCGTATACTTTGTTGCAAATGTGTACAATGCATTGAAACTTACTAATTAAAGTACCACATAGTTTACAATTTATTTAAGTTTAGCAGTTATATTGTATTTTACCATTAAAAAAAGGTTACTGGGTATGTCTACCAGGTAGAATTCATTCCTTATGTGTGATTGGCTAGTCGGTGTTATCACGTGATACTATCGACATAGCTTTATAATTTAATTATGTCTCCCATAGTTATGGTAGCTCAGTAAGGAAGACGCCGAATTTCAATTTTGGCGACGCGGGTTCGAACCCAGTCTCGGACACAATCTTTTTTTTACATTTTGGTACTTTTTTACAATTATGACATCAAAGCGTAACAAATTCTATTAGATTAATGTCCTGAGATTCGTTACAGAAAACAACTTTTTGGTGCAAATCTGTGACACAGAATTTGCTTAATGAAACCCCCTCTGTACCCCTCTACTTAAACACTGTTTACACTCCGTACCTTTTATACCATCCAAAATGTTACCTCTGTGTACCCTCCGTTGATACGTATGTACGGTATTAGTCAATAGTTTGCTCGGCATTAGAATGTTTGTCGTTAGATGCGAACTGGGGATTGCAAATTTCTTAGTATAAAGCAATAAATGCAAATTTTTGGCAATATCTGTCTCTAAATATATAAAGCTATTGTTTTTGTTGAGCAGGTGTTATTCGCCTATTGTTTGTTTTATTTTCGGCAATTTTAATTCGAACCTGCGCTAGACGGACCCACTTCAATTGCAAATCAGCGCCTAGGATTCAAACCTGTTGTCTACTAGCCGGCGTTAATAAATCTCCATTGACATGCAGAATAGATCCCTGCCTGGAATTCAGTTACATATACTTTTTAATGAGTTTTAAATAACCATGATTGTTTCGAATGAACCTGACAATGCCTAGCTGAACATGAGCCAAAGGAGCGTTAAACGAAGAATGTTCAACATTACACTTTTCGCTAAAGTTCCCTCAGTCGAATTTTCGGGTTCTATTTTCGCCTACTCAGGACAAAAGCTCCAACTATCGAAATAGCACACATTGTAGGGCTCGTGGCCTAGTTCATCCCTGCACTTTTCGTTATGGTCCCCTTACTCGAATTTTCGGGTCAGTGCGTCCCCAAAATGGCTTTTACAGCAGCAAATTTCGATTTTCGAGCTCTATTTTCGCCTACTCAGGACAAAAGCTTCAACTATCGAAATAGCACACATTGTAGGGCTCGTGGCCTAGTTCATCCCTGCACTTTTCGTTATGGTCCCCTTACTCGAATTTTCGGGTCAGTGCGTCCCCAAAATGGCTTTTACAGCAGCAAATTTCGATTTTCGAGCTCTATTTTCGCCTACTCAGGACAAAAGCTCCAACTATCGAAATAGCACACATTGTAGGGCTCGTGGCCTAGTTCATCCCTGCACTTTTCGTTATGGTCCCCTTACTCGAATTTTCGGGTCAGTGCGTCCCCAAAATGGCTTTTACAGCAGCAAATTTCGATTTTCGAGCTCTATTTTCGCCTACTCAGGACAAAAGCTCCAACTATCGAAATAGCACACATTGTAGGGCTCGTGGCCTAGTTCATCCCTGCACTTTTCGTTATGGTCCCCTTACTCGAATTTTCGGGTCAATGCGTCCCCAAAATGGCTTTTACAGCAGCAAATTTCGATTTTCGAGCTCTATTTTCGCCTACTCAGGACAAAAGCTCCAACTATCGAAATAGCACACATTGTAGGGCTCGTGGCCTAGTTCATCCCTGCACTTTTCGTTATGGTCCCCTTACTCGAATTTTCGGGTCAGTGCGTCCCCAAAATGGCTTTTACAGCAGCAAATTTCGATTTTCGAGCTCTATTTTCGCCTACTCAGGACAAAAGCTCCAACTATCGAAATAGCACACATTGTAGGGCTCGTGGCCTAGTTCATCCCTGCACTTTTCGTCCGCATGGTATTTGAACATTTATCATACCTACTCGTAATGGTAGTCAAATCTTAGGCATTGTAGTTCCCTTACTATTAATAAAGATTACGTTTAGTTGGTATGGTCCCGTTGGCCCGAGAAATTGTTCTTTCGCAAGAAAATAACTGTGTTGGTAGACCGCTTATCGAAAAGACCCGAAGTAATCAAAAGTTTACCAAACATTAAGCTAAAACAGTAAAATCTCATTTTTTCTTACCACTATTTATATTCCTATAAACAGCTGGAAAGCATACAATGATTAACTAAAGTAGTATATAGTTCATATAAATCATTATATTCATATTTAAAAAATGTAGCAGCTAGCTGCCAGCAGCATAGCAGCTAGCTGCCAGCAGCATATCAACTTGCTGCTGGCAGCTTGCTGCTATGCTGCTGTGCTGCTAACTTCACGCACATCACAGACCAAGCGCTCCGGTACGCTCGTTACTACCACTTCGCCTCTTACCACGGCGCGCGGCCTAACGCCACCAGGATAGTCATTGTGCTGACCGACGGACAATCGACCGAGATCAGCGCCACCATTACAGAAGCTTCGTCTCTAAAGGTGGGAACATTTATTTCAGTATTGCTGTTGGGTGCCATTTTTTCTTTGAACATAAACTTTCTGTATTACAAACAACTGATCTTTGTTCCGTTACTAATAAAGCATGAGTTATGAAAATGAGTAGCACATTTTTCGTCTTTTGTTACAATAGTCGGTACGATAGAAGTATATAATGGATGTACAGGTTTTTACTTGGCACTATAAATGTGTACACCTTATATCTATAAATTATGAACTATGCGTTTTACATATCCTGCAGACCCAAGCGCATGCCACGGTGATCGCGATTGGTATCGGCTCCAACGTGAACCAGTTTGAGCTGAACAACGTGGCCACTGACCGGAACCACGTGTTTTCCGTGGGCAGTTTCTCCATCCTCCACACTCTCCAAGTGGAACTCAAGGACCAGTCCTGTGGAAGTAAGCGAAACATTGTTTCATATTTCATAAGTGTGTGATACATTTCAATTACATGTATTTTGGACCGTTTCTGTAGTTTATACGTTTTATGTTCACCAAAAAAATATAATTGATATATCTGATATTTCATATCTGTTTCAGACCCTAAACCTAAGCCAGCAGTCAGCACGGGTACGTTCTTTGATACAACGATGTGTTTGCCTCTAACAACAGCATTAAAATTTATCTGGGCTTATCTGCATAACGTTAAACAATGATTGCCAATTTATAAAACACGTACCTTGCATTCTGTTGCTTTCCCCGTGCAGACTGCGGAAAGCAGCCCACGGACATCGTGTTTGTGTTGGACTCGTCCGCCAGCGAGGGTAGCATCAACTTTCAGAAACAACTAGACTTTGTCCGCGACTTCGTCTACCAGTTCAACATTGGGCCCAGCCAAGTCATGGTAAGAAAAAAAACGACGCTCTTTCATTTGATATTAAAGTATATTTTTTATTAATCAACTATTACGTATTCGACGCAATACGGGGACAGTCGTAGTACTAATACTAGGCAATTGACGACAATATATGCCAAAACAGGACCAAGGCCGGCCAATAAGAGTTTCTGCCGTTTTGATTGGCAACTAAACTCGTCATATGTAGGATTTGAGAAATGAACCGTATTCATTGGCTGTCGAAACTCGCCCTAATATGAGAAATATGCTGGAAATAAGTTTTAAAGGCAGCCATTTTGTTTTCCATGTAACCGCCTGTTTTGAAAGATTTGTGCCTTGTTTAAAACATAGTTGGAACTACTAGACTATTAGATACTTCAATCACGTCGAACAGTTTGATATTACTGTTAAATAACCTGTTGGTGGATTTTACGATAATATTTTTTTAAACCAACAAAATGGACGACGAAGGTGAAAATATTGAACTTATGACAAACGGTTTACGACATAACCATGAAAAGATATTCTTCCTTAGACTGTACAGAGCTTTATTCATAAGTCTGTGCAATGTCACTATAAAGGATGCATGTCAACATCAGCAAAGTCCGGTATAGAAAAGTAGAAACCATGAATGCAAAAAGGGATAAATAAGATTCAATATAAACTAAAGGGAATTATTAGAATGTTTTAACCAAAATGCCGTACCATACGTAATAGTTAATTAATAAAACATACTTATTCATTAGTTGATTTCATATTGACCGAGTTATTTGTCCACAGTCGGCAGTATTGGTATCGCCTCGGACAAATTAATGGGTCATTATAAAATCACCTTCGCCATCGTTGAAAGACCGAAACAGCAAGCAGTGATACTGAAATATGGGTTTCTAGCATAGTTGATTTCTTTACAATGCATATGCAATATCATGTTTTCCACGTGCTTAGGTGAGCGTGGTGAGATTTAGCAGCGGCGTGCACGAGCAGTTCCCTCTGAACCGGTACACAAACCAGACGGACCTGCTGGCCGCCATCGCCCGTATCACATACAACAGTGGCGTCACGTACACGGACAAGGCGCTACAGTACGTCCGCCTACACAGCTTCCTCGCATCTAAAGGTCGGAGGATTGAGCTATTATTTATTTCCTACTTATGAGAGGTTTTGCACATGTTTGTCATTCGTTCGCTTTCTCTTCGGTTGAAACAATTTCCTCAAAGCGCTTCGCAGTAAGTCATGTACGTATTGATTTTGCGAAAATTGAACAGTATTTAAATCTGCCAAGACTCTATAGAATTCGTCATTTTAAGTGTTCACTTTTCTGATGTTGTGCAAGTAGCTTTCAGTTTCAAAGACTCTAGCCATGTTGGTAAACCGTTACGTCATGGTTGCAGGTGCTCGAGCTAACGTCACGGACCTGGTTATTCTGCTGACGGACGGACAGTCTACCCACCCGAACGACACAGCGCGTGAGGCAGATCTGCTTAAGAACCGAACAAACGTCAAGGTTGTCGCCATAGGTGCGTCACGCCAAAACTTGTCATGACAAACTAGATGATCTCTGTTCTGTGTCCTTTAGGGTGTTGACACTGTACGGAAAAAGTTGCGAAATTTGGGCATTAACATCTCTAATTGTAAATAATCATGCGAAAAGCTACAGAAACAAGTTCAGTAGCAAAAAGCAGAAACATAAACCCGGTTTAATGGCACTGGGTAAACGCCAAAGACATAAAACATAAAATCACAAAAAAAACCTGGAAGAACAGCACAAAACTCCAAAAGCAGCACAGTGTATACATGTAATATATAAAAAAAACTAGGAATGTTTATCAAGGATTGTTAGTTACCGCCTTGGAGCAGTCAGTAGAATGTAAAGCCTTGTACATAACTTAATTATCTGTTGCAATTATTTCATTTGGATGTTTTAAACGGTTTAACAGTGTGGTGATTACTAAATTACGTTTTCTTTGTCACTATCCCAGGTATCGGAAGCGGAGTACATACGACAGAACTACGGCGGATCGCGTCTGACGACTCACATGCCCTGGCCGTCGCCAACTTCGACTCCCTGAACACCATCAAATCCGAGCTTACATACGTCACCTGTCAGAGTAAATATATCTCAATTGTTTTCGAATAAGCTTTGTAAATGCGATCGCTATGCTATAATGCCAACTTCAACCCTCATATCAAAGCGCATACAACTCGTGCCGCATAGTAAGTATCTCAATTGTTTCCATAACCTAATTCAGTATACACAATGTATAAACAATCCATATATGTAATTCAGAATACAAATGAAAAATTAAGTAATGCTAATGAAAACGCCCTTTTAAAGAATGTATATGCCAACTAACTTCCAGCTTGTGGTTTCGTATCGAAGGCAGACATCGTGTTTATTCTCGACGCCTCCTCCAGTGAGGGCTCCCTTAACTTCCACTCTCAGCTGGACTTCGTCTCCAGGGTCGTTAACGACTTCCAGGTCGGGCCTCACAACGTGCAGATAGGTGTTCTTACGTTCTCCGACCAACCGCACCTCGCCTTCAAGTTGAACCAGCACACTTCCAAGAACACGGTGCTTGACGCCATCCAGAGGGTGCCGTACATCCAGGGGCTCACTAACACCGACCAAGCGCTGCAATACGCCAGAACCACCATGTTCACGAACGCTGGCGGCGCCCGCAGTGACGCGCAACACTATGGCGTCGTGTTGACGGACGGCGCGTCTTCCAACTCGGCACAGACACTGCAGCAGGCGACCTTACTAAAGCAGCAGCATGTGACTGTGATTGCCATCGGTATCGGGGATAATCTCAACAAGAACGAGTTGAGCAGTATCGCCTCCGACTCCAACCATGTGTTCACCGTCTCCAACTTTAACGCTCTCCGGACGCTTCAGTCTGAAATCAAGGCGGCGGCTTGTGAAGGTACCCACGGTTCACTAAAAGTATTTTATTTAGTAAACATAAAGCGTCTACAGAAACTATTTTGTTAAAATATTTCTATATCTTGACTCGAGTAGACAACTTTTTTTATCACTTTCAGGGGTAAACACAACGCCAGCTCCAACAAAAAGTATGTTATTATTTATAATTCGATTTATTATTTTGATAATTTATTCACACTCGTATTTATTCACTTCAATCTCCTTATAACCCATTATTAGTGTCATGCTTTACAGTATTTAAGAATTCTGGTAGTGTTGCCTTTAATAAAATTGCAGCTGTTAAGAGTCTCTATACAGAAACTTTTTTTCAGCGACCATTGATTGAAGCGTCCTACTCTGTACTGGTAATGGTAAGTGTGGCAAAAAGGTGTGTCCAGGTCACTGTAAGTTATTCTGGATGGTGAACCATTTCTACCGGTGGAACAAATTTATTGAGATTGTGCTTCTCCTGAAAATGTAAACTGTTCATGAAATGTTCGTGACAATTAATGTATTGCATTGTGTTCAGAGATGAGTTTCAAGATGAATGTTTCATAAATTGTTTGCTATCATTTACTGATTCACTATTGTTAATGTTATATCATTTCAGGGATGCAGCTGCGGAATCGACGACTGAGACTTTGTTGTTAATTTGGAAATAAAATATTTGGTTGCAACCTTTTCTTGTAAATATCTTTAGTAAACTCAAACATTGCTTTATGTGTAAGGTTTCTCTGTGTATCCATGGTCATCGTCTATCTGAACTCTTACCTCAAAATAACCTTTATAACTGTTTAAAGAATTTATCCCAACTGAGCAGTACGGAATAACGGAATACCATTTTCAATAGTCTCATAATAATGTATTTATGTATCCAGTGGCCAGCTAAGAGTTACAGTGATAGTAATGTTCTCGTAAGAAATAAAATGAAAACATATTTCGTATCTGGGGATTCCAGGGATAAAAACAACGCTACTGAAGTTCTTGTACACTACATTTTAGTCTTCATAATCCACTATGGTGCTCTGAAATGTTATAATACAAATTAAATATGTTGTATGAACTTAGACATGATATTTCACAGAAATCACACCAAAGTGTGCAATTTCTTTAAAATGTTAGCCGGTCACTTAGTTATGACGACTACTGTAAAGCCCATAAACGGAATCCTTATTTTGCACCCTTACAATTTTGCAAACAGAAGTGTAGAGACGTAGGTTACGGAGTCAGTAGAAGCATACTGTTAATGTTCCCCAGGGCCCTTGACCTAGGTAACCGGAATGGACTTGTATGTCACTGCCACCTAATTCAATGCCTACTCTTTATCTTATTTATTTGCGTAATATATAGCTTTGCTTCATTTAAAGGGTCCACTTTTGTTTTTGGATAAAAAGAAAGTTTTCCCGGTAATGCATCTGAGAACTCTTATTTTATCATCAATTTACTCTATGGTATCGAAATATAATTATATATATATAAAAAAAAAGATTTTGGGTGTAGCAGTTAAGTAAAAAACAACAACAATACTTTATTAACCACTACGCTTGATACAAAAGTTATAGATAGTTTGACCTTTTAACAATACATTGATAACATCACGTGCTAATTTCAATCACGCAACAACGAATCGCTGAAAGCCAGTCTTAACGCTAATGAAAATTGTGGTCTACGATGACGATATTTCAGCAAATACCAACATTTGCTGAAGGGTTTTCGCTTTTGGTATCTTAGTTTTAACTCTCCTAATGGTTAGTCAAACTTTATTTCGTCATACAAAAAAGTGCATTTTACAAGAACATGGGCGAGTCCCTTTAAGACCGTAGTGCCGAACATGCCAGTGCCAAAATGCTCATCAATGTCAACTCTTTTTTTTATTCTAACTATACATATACACACATGGGCCAATCCCTACCATGCGTGTTAGTCACATAACCTTTGATAAGAATGTGACAAAAGTACTGTAATACAAGTCAGTGATATCTGTTAGTCTTGTAAAAACTGTCTAAATGTGCACATTGTCCACGTATAATGTAATATTTTAGAGCTCTAAAATATTGAGTGTTACACATTAGAAACAATACTTGAAAGGCGCTGAACAAAAGCAATTATGTTTGTAAGGTAAGACATTTCATTGTTGATAAGTCTTTAGTAAAAATGTATAGAAATTATACCATATAATTAATATAGGTGTATGTGTTATCCACAAGGCAATGTTCACCATGTAATGCGAGGTGATATAGATCACTGATACTAGCGTCGTGTGGACGCTTGTTTTTCGATGCTTGCTACCCTGTCCATCCTGCCCTTAGTGAAAGGGAAGTTAAGATGAGTGGTAATTTGATTGTTATTTTAATTGTATATACTATCCCTAAGGGAGAAGAAATTTCTAGTATTTATCCTTATTAATCATTCTAATGATCCGTCTGTGTCCTTTCGCTTGAAATTGAACTAAGCAAAGCGTACTCGTGAACGAAGAGACAGTCATTTTGTGCCGCCAAAAAGCGGTTTTGGACAGTATGGCATTTGTCACTGTACGGTCCTTGTGAGCGTATAAATTTAAAGCTACGACTTAATTGGTTGGCTGATGTGAATCTTATTCAATCTGTACATGTATGGTTGCTTTGCGGGGATATGAGCCCGTCTGTTTAGTAGTTAGTTCATGGTGATAAGTTTAAACATATTAGACATATATGTCAAATCGCAAATCGATGACCTGTTTGATTTGGGCGGACTTAAAGCCATGCACGACCATTCAATGAATCAAAGACTTGAAAACAGTAAGTTCATTTGCAAACTGCGGCACGTCCGTCCAAACGTCCAGAATTGGAAGTACTTCAACAACAACAACAACAAAACGACGACGACGACGACGACTACTACTACTATACTACTACTACTACTATATTATCAACAACAACACTAACATTATCATCAACAACAATATATTTTACTGCTGCTGTTACTGCTACTGCTGCTGCTACTTTTACCACCACCATACCACCAAAACCACCACCACCACCACCAACATCACCACTTCTTCTACTTCTACTACTACTGATACTACTTCTTACATATCTACCTACAACAACAACGACGGAGGGGACAACAACAACTAGTATTACTTCTACTATTCCTGCTGCTTCGTATTCTGTTATCAGTATTTATTACTATTTCTACTGCATTTTTATGTACAAAACATGTATTTTCAGAGAGGAGTTAGGTCAAAATCCTTCAGAATGTGTGTCTTTTCCTATATTTTTCGATAGGCAGTACTTCTATATAGAAACTCTGTATTTTCATTACATTGGCAATGAAAAAGAAAAAAGAAAAAGATTGAACCGATAGGCTTATTACTCATTTTATCCTAGTTTTCCAAAATACAAATGAACGTTTGCAGACACTTAATCTAAATGAAAGGTAACAATATAATATTTATTCTAATCGTTATACTTCAATGTTGCTCTCCCACATTATTAGGCAGCTGTTTTTTGTAACGTTGGTCCTGGCCGGAGCTCGAGCGGACTATGAGTGTCTGTGCAACTATAACGTGGAGGCGGCCGTCTACCTGCAACCGAGCACGAGCGGGCAGGCCGTTGGCTACTTGTACGAGTTCGATTGTAAGGCGATCTACGAGAGCGCCGCGGCAAATGCGGAATTCGCTAAGATCGCATTCGAACACCAGGTACGAGTTACTTTTTACAGGGCTCGTTTAAGAGTTTAGAAAACATCATACCAAAAACTGTATATTGGTTACTGAGCAATATATATGTATACCATTATATTATATTACATGTATATTAAAAAAACATAAGATGAAACATAGTCGTACTCATATATACGTTTGTTTAGTAGCCGCCGTTGCTCGTATGCTATAATCAAACAAACTATTGAACATATTATATACATATAGATTGGTTATGTGAAACTGGACGCTAACATGGAGAGCCAGACATGTCCTGGTGAGCCGCCGAGTTCCGACAGGGTTACAACCACGATCGCCACAACGACATTAGCTCCAACAACAACGCCAAAACCTACCACGACAACTACCACGCCTCGACCAACAACAACGACAACAACACCAAAACCTACCACGACAACTACCACGCCACGGCCAACAACAACAACGACAACACCGAAGCCAACAACAACCCCTACTACAACTACTACCACTACAACAACACCAAAGCCAACGACTACGTCAACAACAACAACAACAACAACGACCACTACCACCACTCCTAGACCGACAACAACTACGACACCCGTTCCAACTACAACGAAACCAGGTATACTAAACATAATATCAACGTTGCTTAACTTGTCATTTTAATATAAGCTCTTGTTTGACATGTTTCGTATCTACGAGATAACATTTCATAGATAGCGATGGGAGTAGTTCAGCATTAACGGGCCCAGGTTCGATTCCTGCCCAGGGCTGTGTCGATGAGTACTGGTAAATGGTTTTTAATCAAAAGTGCAATTATATGTAGCATATTTTAAAACCTGTGCACCAATATGTTCGTCAGATTCTATGTTACTTGTTGACTTCTGCGATGTTAAAGTAAAATATCGCTCTGAAATGTCCCCTGCTTATTCACCAGACTGTTCCCACGACAAGGCGGACATCGTGTTTCTGTTGGACTCCTCGTACAGCGAGGGCGAGCCGAACTTCAGGAAACAACTTGCCTTCGTCAGCAACTTCACCACACCCTACGGCATAGGTAGAAAAGCTATAAAATTCTTAAATGTATACATTTTAGTAGAGTTTCGCCCCGGAGAGCTGAATGCCTTCTTACACGTTACTAGGCTAACGTTGTTATAGAAAATCGGAATCAATCTCCTTTGTTTACTTGTGGTGCATTTTTATCATTTTTAATGCCTGATCCTGTTAAACTCATTTTACTTTAATGATAAGAACAAAAAAGCATATGATTTGTGAATGGATAAAACAAATATGCGATATTTTGGCGCTTTTTAAATGGTAAAAGTGTGGCCACGTAGCTATTAAATGAAGAACCGAATATATAACGGCTAATCTTGTTTTATCTGAACAAAAATAACATGCTTTCTTTTGTTTGAATAGTTTGAGTCAATGAGTTTTAAACATAATAATGCATTTTTGCATCAACATATATATAACCTTTAGTTGCCTTTATTCGCCGATTATATATACCGTCTTCCTGCAGGCCCTGACAAGGTACAGGTGAGTGTGGTGACGTTCTCTACCTCGCCTCATAACGCCTTCTACCTGAACACGTACCGTGACCGGGCCTCACTCCTCAACGGCATCAACAACGTCAGGTATACACCAGGTAATACCAAAACCTTCTCGACAACAGTGACTTTCTTCAATAAGAAACCACGAGTTAATGTACCAAATAGAAGTGTCACCTTGATCTTCTATCTTAAAATGCATTTGACAATTTGGTGGGATTTACATAAATTTTCAAAACAATATCTATGTCTCTGTTCACAATATCTAAGAACCCTGTCCTACGTCTTTCCTCATTCAGGGTCCACGTCAACAGACAAGGCATTGGAGTTCGTACGGAGCACAAGTTTCTCACCGCTGCACGGGGCACGCCTGGGGGTCCCCAAGATCCTGGTGGTGATGACGGACGGCCAGTCAACTAGCCCTACCCTCACAGCACAGCAGGCCCACATACTACACTTCTCAGACATCAAGGTTATCACATAACGCTCTTACAGACTGCAGGCCATTGCTTGAGATAAGTCGTATATGAGATAAGCTAAAATGTTTGTTCCTTTCCATCCTAACGATCACGCTTAATATTCGTTTACAGTGTCTCAAACTAAAATACAAGATGTTCACGATTTGTTGTTGTTTTATTTTGCAAAAATGATCACTGTGTACTGTCATCGGGCTCAGATCAGCTTTTCCCAAGTTTGGTATGTACTAAAATTTTGGCCATGTCTGTGGCATTTTACCACTTTTTTGAAGTTTGGCATAGAGTCGTTAATGTTTTTTTTTTCAATTACTGGACTTTGTTACAGGTGATATCTATTGGTATCGGGTCTGGCGTTGTGAAGACGGAACTGGCAGCTATCGCGTCCGACGCCCAGCACGTGTTTACCGTGCCGTCCTTCGACTCCCTACAAACCATACAGACAGAGATACAATCAGCTGCATGTACGTATGTAGGGAAGTGTATCTAAATATAAATCGAAACAAATGTTTAAAAGTAATAAAAACAAAACTGATATTTAACTACAATCACCCGAGAATTCAAAAAATGAATGTGAAGGTACATCATTTTATCTTTGAATATTTTCATTTCTTTCTTTTGTTGCTTTCAGGTACCTCGGAAAAAATAGGTAAATAGTACATAGTAAAAAGCTGCTACGTTTTATAAAGAATTATTTACTACATCAACTCTCATTGTTTCGAACATCAAGTAGTTATTTTAATGTTTTGAGGATGTGTTTCTATCACATATATAAGACCTTAAACAGTTTGGAAAGAACACAATGTTCAATGTAAAGCACCAAATGAGGTACATGTACTTTTACTTGAGGACGATAGCACACACATATAATAGAATTACACATTCTCGTACAGACGCGAGCTGCGCTCAAAAGCAGGCGGACGTGGTGTTCGTGCTCGACACTTCCGGAAGTGAGGGCGCCGTCAACTTTGCTAAACAGCTACAGTTTGTCGCCAACGTTACCAGCTCGTTAGTGTTTCGTTGTGTGCTTGTTTGTGTGTGTTTATTAAATTTCTATTTGCATTCCGATACCAGGTGTATGTTCACATTTGTACTTAAAGTTGCACTCTCACAGATTGAACGTTTTGACAACTTTTTTATTTTTTGTCTTGAAACGAGCAAATTTTGCGTAAATATCTGCAAACCAGTGATTAAAGACTGCTGACAAAAGATCAGATCGCAGCTTTACATATTTCCGTCCCAAAATTGACGTTTTATGCATTTAGCTAACTGTATTTTACGGAACGGAACAAGAGTTGGGGGCACCAAACGGGGAATGTTTGTCTGAGGGGAAGAAAATCTATCATACACTAGCTTTCGTTCTGCTTACTCAACTAAGGACATTATTAACAGAACGAAAGCTAGTGTATTATAGATTATAGATTTTCTCCCCCTCAGACAAGCATTCCCCGTTTGGTGCTCCAACTCTTGTTCCGTTCCGCAAAATACAGTTAGCCTCTTAAACCGTAAGTTTAAGCCATATTTTTTTTTAATTTGGAATAGAAATATGAAGATCTGCGATCTGATCTTTTGTCAGCAGTCTTTCAACACTGGTTAGCAGATATTTACGCAATTTTTTTCTCATTCCAAGACAAAATATATAAAAGTTGGATAACGGTAAAAACGATAGGTAGACATTCCATGCTGAATAGTTTATGTACGTACTTGTAATGTATGGTTAATCTTATTCATTACACATTTATATACATCTGGAAGATTTGACATCGGCCCTAGCAACATCCAAGTTAGCGTGGTAACATTCGGTACGCATGCGTACAACGAGTTTTTCCTGAACGAGTACGGAGACCGCCCCTCGCTGCAGACGGCCATCAACAACATAACCTACAGGGGCGGAACCACGAACACAGCCGAGGCGCTCAACTTTGTCAGTACGAACAGGTAATGGGTTTAAAGCCAACTACATGTCCTTATCACGCACGATATAGGTTTTAACGTTGTTACACTGTTTCACGTTTTGCTAATAGAAGGCGGATCCAAATGAAAGACGCGTGAAATCAACTTACATATTCTTTTTTAGTGTCGTGTATAGACTGTTCGAAACGATAACCTCTATACAGTTTCAGGTTTTCTGTAAAACTGTATTCTTTATTTTCCCCTAACCTTGATTCGCCATCATACGGATATAAAACATTACGTGTGTCATCAGTTTTAAGGCGGAAAACGGCGGCCGTGGCAACGCAGTGGTGCGGCTTGTGGTTGTGCTTACGGACGGCAACTCGAACAGCGCCTTTACCACACAGACTGCTGCCACCCATCTACACGCCCTCGGCGTCCGAGTAACACTTTCTGCTACTATACATTAAATAATTTTATAACATGTGACAATGGTGAGCTTTAAATTAAAATTGTCCAAAAAAAAAGCGACGAGTTGGTTCAAACTTAAAAACATGTTTATTCTCAAAGAACTATGGCAACTCAGGCTGCAAATTATTTTTTCATGATCTGGTGCACATGTATACATTTATTTAGTATAAAAAAAAATATTATATCATAAAGTCTAGAAAAATTGATCGTTTTCAGGTAATCTCAGTGGGTATCGGCGCGCATGTGTCCCAGACGGAGCTTACACACATCGCCAACGACCCGCAGCACGTGCTCAACGTCGCAGACTTCAACTCTCTCAACTCCATTACCACCGAAATAGAAACTGTCGCATGTATATTAAAGTTTCGTTGCTACATTAACTACATTAACTAATGAAGCTAAGGCACGTAAATGCGTGGATACCATTTTTCATTTTACACATAGTATAATATGAAATAATATATGGTCATTAATAAATTGATTCAAAAGATATTAAATGGTATGTAATACAGCATTGTTTTTTTATCGAATGTGTTTCCTTCAAATGTATCAAACATGTTTTAGCTGTTGTCAACTTCAAAAGCGAATAAATGTTATGAATTCCCATATCTTGACAACACATAAACACAATATAAACTCTCGCCGACGACAGGCACAACACCATCACCGTGCGGTGACCATCCCGCGGACATCGTGTTCCTGTTGGACTCATCCTCCAGCGAGGGGGCCGACAACTTCCAGAAGCAGCTAGACTTCATGACAAACTTTGTACGCCAGTTCGACATCGGGCCTAGCGACGTCCAGGTCGGCCTCGTAACCTTCAGCTCCTCCGCACACAGCGAGTTCTACCTCAACTCGTACGTATACATGTATATACAATGATGTTCAAGCTCTACAATGAATACAGTTATGTACAACTAGAACTTTTACTAGAAAATAGGTACACAATTACCATAAAACTGGACATGGAAGTCATAGAATATGTAACGCAATTCTATTAAGGAACGAGAAGTTACGTTATGATGTCAGGATTATTGACACACCAGAAGTACTGGTAGCAGTGGCTCTTAGAAGTATATTGGCTTTCAAGCCCGGGATAGTTTTCAGGATCCGTATCCATGTAACCATTTTATGTTGAACTCCAGCATTCTTTCCTCACACAGTTACCGGGACAAAGCGTCACTTATCGCGGCGATTCAGTCCGTCCGGTACCGCGGCGGCTCGACGGCCACAGACCAAGCGCTCCGGTACGCTCGTTACTATCACTTCGCCTCTTACCACGGCGCGCGTCCGAACGCCACTAGGATAGCCATCGTACTGACGGACGGACAGTCAACCGACATCAGCGCCACCATTACAGAAGCTTCGTCTCTAAAGGTGGGGAACAGTTAGTCTTGTTGATGGGTGCTATTTTTTCTTTGAACAAATAACTAATCTTTGTTCCGTTACTAATAAAGCATGAGTTATGGAAATGAGTAGCACATTTTTCGTCTTTTATAACAATAGTCGGTACGATAGAAGTATATAATGGATGTACAGGTTTTTTCTTGGCACTATAAATGTGTTAACCTTAAATCTATAAATTACGAACTATGCGTTTTACATGGACGGGTATACTGCAGACCCAAGCGCACGCCACGGTGATCGCGATTGGTATCGGCTCCAACGTGAACCAGTTTGAGCTGAACAGCGTGGCCACTGACCGGAACCACGTGTTCTCAGTGGGCAGTTTCTCCATCCTCCATACACTCCAGGTGGAACTCAAAGACCAGTCCTGCGGAAGTAAGCGAAACTTCGTTACATATTTTGTGTGAAACATCTCAACACGCACATAAAACATTTTTGGCCGTTTCTGTAATTTATACTTTCTGATGTTCACGAATTGTAACGGACTCTTTCATATCTGTTTCAGACCCAAAACCTAAGCCAGCAGTCGACACGGGTACGTTCATGTGATGTTCTTTGATACCAGGATGTGTTTGTGTATTCAATTAAACCCGTTTATATGTTACAAAACAACAACCATTTTTTTCTTATAAGTATTTATCATGTGTTTCCGGTACGGATAGAAAAATCCGACCCGAGGGCAGATTTTTCGATCCGGACCGGAAAAACATGATTGATATTTTTTTTTGCATATCTCAAATTATCAATTTGTGGGGAAATTGAAGTAGAAAACGCACTTTTGTACATTTCACCAAAAAGCGCGTGCGACGTTGTTTACTGACGTCATAAAGCGCATGAATCACTTTTGACGCCAAATAGTTCCTCTAAGAATCGCGTTTTTACGATTATTGATTTTTAATTTTAATTAAAAGTCTTCATACTTATGTATTTAATTGCGCTTTAATGAAATAGTATTGTTCATAACCATACAGTAAAAGAAATAAGAAGTGGCGCGTTGTTGCGCGTGATTCATCTGACATGGGGGTTGTAAGACGGGTTTTTCCAGCACTGGTCACATGACCGGAAACACACGTCCGGTATGCAAGAAAGCCTTATTTGATAAATGAAACAATAGCATTGCTAACTTATACAACACATGTACCTTGCAATTTGTTGCTTCCCACGTGCAGACTGCGGAAAGGAGCCCGCGGACATTGTGTTTGTGTTGGACTCGTCCGCCAGCGAGGGTAGTATCAACTTTCAGAAACAACTAGACTTTGTCCGCGACTTCGTCTACCAGTTCAACATTGGGCCCAGCCAAGTTTTGGTAAGAAACGTCGCTCTTCCCTCTTATATCAAACTTAAATTATAATATTGTAATTTCGCCAGTCTACAATGAATGTTTAAATAAGATAAGTATTACACTGACATAACTGGCGAGGTGGATAGTGGAGGCTGTAACTTATTTGCCAACGTTTATTACAAAAACAGCAAGAACCGATACTGCAAGAACCGATACTGGAGTATCGGGCTCGAACATATTTGTTTCCTTTACAATGCAATATCATGTTTTCCACGTGCTAAGGTGAGCGTGGTGACCTTTAGCAGCGGCGTGCACGAACAGTTCCCGCTGAACCGGTACACGAACCAGAAGGACCTGCTGGCCGCCATCGCCCGCATCACATACAACAGTGGCGTCACGTACACGGATAAGGCGCTACAATACGTCCGTCTACACAGCTTCCTCGCATCTAAAGGTAGGAGGGACAAGCATAATATTTGTCACATCTTCGTTTAAAATAACTTAACCAAAGCGTGTCGTAGTAAATCGTTTTCGCGAATGTCCTAAATCTTGATTTTGCGAAAATTAAGCAGTATTTAAACCTGCCAGAACTCTATAAAATACATGTATGTCATTTTAAATGTACAGTTTTCTGGTGTTGTACAAGTAGCTTTTCGTTTCCATGACAAAACCAGCCGTGTTTATATCGTAACGTCATGGTTGAAGGTGCTCGAGCCAACGCCACGGACCTGGTTATCCTGCTAACGGACGGACAGTCTACCCACCCGACCGACACAGCGCGTGAGGCAGATCTGCTTAAGAACCAAACAAACGTTAAGGTTGTCGCCATAGGTGCGTCACGCCGTAACTTGTCATGATAAACTAGATGATTGTGTCTGTTCAGCGTCTTTAGGGTGTTGACACTGTACGGAAATTTGGGCATCAACATCTGTAATTGTAAAGCCTTGTACAAAACTTAATTATCTTCTGCAATTATTTCATATGGATGTTTTAAAAGGTTTAACATTGTGATGATTATTCAATTATGTTTTCTTTGTCACTATCCTAGGCATCGGAAGCGGTGTACATACGACAGAACTACGGCGGATCGCGTCTGACGACTCACATGCCCTGGCCGTCGCCAACTTCGATTCCCTGAACACCATCAAATCAGAGCTTACATACGTCACCTGTCAGAGTAAATACCTATGAATTGTTTCCGAATTAGCTTTATAAATGCGATCGGAATTAGTTATGCTACTATGCCAACTTCAACTCTCAAGTCACAGCTCATTAAACTCGTGCCCACGAGTAAGTATCGCAATCTTTACACCTAACCAGTATAAAACATCCGTATTACTAGTATATACGCAATTCAGCTTGAAATGAACACTTCTACAAGCAATGTCATTAAACATGTCCTTTTCAAGAACGTATATTTACACTTAACTTTCAGCGTGCGGGTTTGTATCGAAGGCAGACATCGTGTTTATTCTCGACGCCTCCTCTAGTGAGGGCTCCCTCAACTTCCACTCTCAGCTGGACTTTGTCTCGAGGGTCGTTAACGACTTCCAGGTCGGGC
Organism: Mya arenaria; assembly: GCF_026914265.1. Taxonomy (NCBI): domain Eukaryota; kingdom Metazoa; phylum Mollusca; class Bivalvia; order Myida; family Myidae; genus Mya; species Mya arenaria. The sequence goes on from NC_069132.1 coordinate 11,728,390, forward strand.
CTCACAACGTGCAGATTGGTGTTCTTACGTTCTCCGACCAACCGCACCTCGCCTTCAAGTTGAACCAGCACACTTCCAAGAACACGGTGCTTGACGCTATTCAGAGGGTACCGTACATTCAGGGGCTAACTAACACCGACCAAGCGCTGCAGTACGCCCGAACCACCATGTTCACGAGCGCTGGCGGCGCCCGAAATGACGCGCAACACTATGCCGTCGTGTTGACGGACGGCGCGTCTTCCAACTCGGCACAGACACTGCAGCAGGCGACCTTTCTAAAGCAGCAGCATGTGACTGTGATCGCTATCGGTATCGGGGATAATCTCAACAAGAACGAGTTGAGCAGTATCGCCTCCGACTCCAACCACGTGTTCACCGTCTCCGACTTTAACGCTCTCCGGACGCTTCAGTCTGATATCAAGGCGGCGGCTTGTGAAGGTATCCACGGTTCACTTAAAGTATTTTATTTCAGTAAGCATAAAACGTCTTTCGAAACTCTTTGCTTAAATATTTCTGTCTTGTGACTCGATGAGACAAATATTTAATATACTTTCAGAGATAAAAACAACGCCAGCTCCAACAGAAAGTATGTTTATATTTATTGTTAGATTTTATTTATAAATAATTATTTGAAATTAATTCACAATTGTATTATTTTACTTCAATCTCCTAACCCAGTATAAGTGCTATTCTTTACAGTATTTAAGAATGCTGGTATCGTTGCCTTTAATAATATTGCAGCTTTAAAAAGTCTCTATAATGAACCATCTTGTTTCAGCGGTCATAGGTTGAAACATTGGAAACTCCCGTTACTGGTAAGTGTGGCAACATCGGACCAGTTCATTATAATCTATTCTGTATGCTAAACCAATAAACCACTTCTTGTTTCTGCATATATTGTTTTTTACTCAGCTAAAACGTTTCTTTTTTCTGTTGGAACAAATTCCTCGGTGTTCTAACGTCCGCGTCCAATTACGCGGATACAGTAAATGAGATTGCGCCTCTCCTGAAAATTTCAATATTTCATAAAATGTTTGTAAGAACGTTTGTATTACATAATTTTCAGAAATGCATCCCAATCTAAATGTTTCATATCAAAATGTTTGCCATCATTCACTAAGTTACTTTAATTAATGTATTACAATTTTTTTTCAGAGATGCAGAGTGAAGACATTTCAAAATTAACAAAATAATATATTTGCTTGCAGCATTTTCATGAAAAAAATGTTATTAAAGTTAATAGTTGCCTACTGTTGTTAGATTTCTCTGTGTATCCATGAACATCGTTGATCTGAAATATATCATAAACATGCCATTCATAACAGTATTTCGAAACTATTCCTGCTATATTTGAGCAATATATATATATATATCATCTTCCAATGCTGTGAATTATAATTATGTTATTTTCTATTCATTCAATATACAAGTGTATTTCATGATAGAAATCCTCTGGTAAGTTGCGTGGTTTGATCATGGCAGTTTACTTTAACTTCAATGAAATGTTTTGGAATAATATCAATGGTTGCTACGAAGACTGCGCACCATTTCCGGTGAGAAGCGGCAGCAGTAAGCTGGAGGGGTGCCAGGACGCGAGGCGTGCAGGTCTCAGCAATGTATCCGCCGGAAATGACCTCATCCAAAATCATGTACACCTTTTCGTAGTTGTACACGAACTGATTCAATGTTAAGAGTGGGTGTGATGACAGACGGGCGATACAAAAAATGAAACAATACTCAATAGCGACATGAAGCGCACGTCAACACAAGTCGCTAGTCTGTTGTTGTTGTTTTTAAATCGAAAAAGGGGGCATAACTCAATAATTATTCAAGTCATAGTTGCGTACCTTGCTGTACATGTGTCTGAGCAAAATGTGAACCAAGTTCATTCAATATCTTTGCGATTAAGAGTTATGGTCAATGTTAGCGTTAGATGCACAACAACGCCGACGCCAACAACGACGACACCAACGCTAAGACGACACCTGTCCTTTATTTCTTCGAAAAACAGACGAGCTAACAATGCATTTTAAACAAGTTATTTTTATCATGAATTATTTAAAAACAATATTAAAGAATTGGGTTATAGGATGATATCCCATTCCTAATGAGGAACAGAAAATGTTCCAACTCGTTTACTGGTTTATTAAACATTACTAAACTATTGATACGGCTGTGTAGTTTTCGGAATAAAGGATACATGAAGCTCAGTCTGAAAGAATAAAACATCATTGTGACAAACAGACAAATGATGATTAGTAATAAAAACAAAGAGGCAGACTGGTCATTATCATTCACATTTAGATTTCTTTACAGTTCCATTTGTATGCAGATGAAGCACACAGGGTGTCGTGTACTGGTATATGTGCATCAGAATTTCTGTATTCATTAATACCTTGGGTAAATAACTGAAATATCCAACACAAACACTTACGAGATTTCCGAAATACTTTATCAGCGTTTCTCCTATGTGCCGAAATAATTCTATAATGGCTAGTTCATTCTGCAAAAAAACAACATAATGAAAAACTATTTGATTCAACTATTCAATAAAAGCTCAAAAGTTTAAAGGTTTGTCGGAAGTATACACAAATGGTGATATTTTCTGCAAAAAACACTGCCCTCGTAGGAAATAACATGAGGACATACCTCATCCTTGGTGATTCCAGCGATAAAGACAACGCTACTGAACTTCTTGTATACTACAGTATAGTCTTCATAATCCACTATGGTACTCTAAAATGTAAAAATACAAATCAAATGCACTATATGAACCTAAGACATGGCAACGCCTAGATATACCATCAAAGTGAGCATTTGCCTTATAATATTGACCTGTCACTTTAAGTTATGACGTATACAGTAATAATGTCTAATGACATACATGTAAAGTACAAAAATCCACTGGCCTCGTCATAATTATATCAAAATAAGTAAATAGTAAATATATATAATAAAGCAAAAACTGTCACATCCACCTGTTTGTCCGAACGGGCGAGACAAAGACGGACCACTGCTTCCTGAAGTTCCTGTTGTGAGGCTCGTGGCACGTGCTCGTAGAATCTCGCGATCAGCACCGCTGCCCCTGTGTTTGCCACCAACAGGTACTTAATCATCTAAAGGAGCAGATATGTTGGTATGTTTAACTTCAAGTTAAATATTTAGTAGACACACTTAACTTTGTATGTTACAGCAGTCTTGCTTCAACAGAAGCTTTGACACATAATCGATATTTTAAAGTAGGATTCCGTAGCAAAAAGCAGACAACAAAACTTGACAGTTAGATCATCACCATGGTATGATTGAATGTTCACTTCAAATTATTATGAGTACAGTACAGTATTTTTGTATAATTTTGATCACCAGTGTTATGTTTTGCTTGTAAATAAAATTTATTGGATGCCTATATATGGGGCGACTTCTCCGTATACATGGCGAAACTTCGTACTGTACTGTAGTCCAAATAATTGTACGTACACGGATTTTTTTCACAATTTTTGATAAGAATCCCGTTTAACACGTCTAGTACTTAGTCATTCTAAAATGCCGTCCATGCTTCTTTTTTTAATGATGGTCATTAAAAAAAAGCCTGGACGGCATTTTAGAATGACTAATACAGTACTGTACTGCAGTGGCGCGAGTATGTGTTGGTACGCCTACTGGTAGTACTCCAGTTACCGTTTACCGACAGTAGTTACATCCAGTCGTATATGTCATATATAAACCGAAAGATCATAAGAAAATGCCCAACAGATCAATTGTTAAGTTTAACCCTTTTGAATAACAATAAACCCAAACCTGTTTTCTTTTTTCTCTCTGACCTATATTTTACTTTCTTTTTAATGTCAACACATTGTGCTTGATTTTTTTGGTAAAATAGTAATCGATTACTCATGCAAAGGTCAGCAGGCTCTGTCAACTGATGTTTTTCAAGCAACAACAGGCCATGTATACGCCAACTTGACGCAATACATGTTCTGTTTCGGGTTGTGTTCGTTGCTGTTAAATGTTTGAGAGAGATAGACCTGTGTCGGTCTACTTGTCACTAAAGGGATATCGTGTTCGAGGTGGAGCAAAAGATACATTCAGCCATTTAGTAGGTGCAAGTCTCGTAAAGAACATACTACAAATGTTTAGTGCTTATACATGTAAATGCAATGTGGAAACGCCCATCCTATGGTATGTTAATGGTGAAAGCAGTAATGACTTATAAATTAGTATAGGCGCCGGAGCCACAGTAGTCGCAGGCCCAAACAGCTGAAGGGGGGGGGGGGCAGCTATTGATGCTTATCTCTTTGATTATAATTAAATTACATTTTAAGCCAACAAATCGCCGTAAATGATGACCTATTCTCTTATCGACCGACGATACGTACTACGCTTTCATGGTGCTCAGAATTGTACAGATAAGACGTCATAAGTTGGTTTGGTAATTTGGGCAACATCCTAGCTTTCTAGAAGTTAAGCGTACAATGTAACTAACCACGTAAACCGGGTAGAATACATCATCATGAGTATTGGACTTAAGAAATAATGGCCATACTAACGATGTTGTTGATAATTTTAACTATTTATGTAATGTGATACATTGCACTGGAAGTTTTACATTGAATCAAGAGCATTTGTTTGGGAAAGCCCTTAAGCCTATGAATACTTTATTATTTAAATGCAAAAATTATAACCTTAAACCTAAAATATTTGGTCAATTATGTGATTCTTTTGTTGGGCCAATATTGAATTATGCCTGTGAAATTTGGGGTTTCAGTAAGTCAAAAGAAAAAGAACGTATACATTAAAAATTTTGTAAGCGATTGTTACAGGTTAAAAAAACATATATAATGCTTCAGTATTAGACTATGTGGGGAAGAAGGTTTTAAACGGGGAATTTTATAGAGAAATCTTTAATTTGACATTAAACTTCAGACAGTACTGATGAATAAGACATAATGCCAAGTTAAACTTTCACATTTATATTACGTACGTTACATCATCAAAACAGTATGTAGCCTGTTTAGACATAATAAATAGATAATGCCTACAATGAGCATTTATCGTCATTTTGCAATCCCATCTATACAGTGCTCTCTGTTCATGGCACAAAAGATAATTACAAATATTATTCAAAAAAACAATCACATATTCTGATGAATTCTCATGTAGAGTACGTTACTTTGTAAAAAAAAAATACGTTACAAACAATTTCTAAAGTAAACAGGACTAGATTTATTAACTTCACACATTGCACATCACAACTCTAATCTGTTATGCAAGATTGAATTGTAACAACAAAACGAACGACCTTTAAATCTCAAGATAAAGAAAAAATACTTATCTGCATATAAAATACTTTTCTTCAAATTTCAATCACATGACTTTACATTTTAACTGGATAAGGCATAACACAACACTCCTAAATGGGTTACATGCTTAAACGGGAATACTATTGCATATGTCAATTGAAGTTTACGTAACCAGTGTTAACAAGAATATCATTAACCATGCAACGGGACAATATAATTGTAATTTTACAAAATATGATAACAGTCTAGAAAATTGCTGTACGCCCTCGAAAAAATGGATTCCTTTACATGTAGTACTCTTGCATTGCATTAAAACAATTTGACATTTGTTTACATTATGTGACATATACGTGACAAATTGTTATGTTCATACATATCACAAATTTTGCATAATTTACGTGAAAAAGACGTCTACACGTTTTCAAAATCATACATTATACTTATTTTTTTGAAGAAAAAAAAAACATTCTTCAATTAATGAAGTCAAGTAACCTAATTTAATGTTCGTAATACTTTTAAAGATGTACTCTTACTCCCATATAAGATTTACCACGAATAATACAAATGTTTTAATAAACCAAAAGGGATTAATAAATGTCGAAAACAATTGTTCTTAAGAAGGATACCGAGTTTATTGTGAAATTAAGGTGCAGATAACACTGTATTTCTACCTTGTGAGTTTATCACAGTAAATCTCAGAAAACTGCGTGTTAAGTAGTGTTTGATAATCGGACTCCATTTGCTTTGGATAATCGAATCGAATCAGACCAAGCATTTCGATTTACTATCGGACAATAATCGAAAGTTAATAATATCAGTAAGCAAAAGTGTTTACATTCCCGCATTTATATAAGAGATTGACCTCCCTTGTTAAAATGAACTCAACGAGAATTTACCGAAAGGAAAAAATGACATTTACTCGTCTTTTACCACAAAACAAAAAAAATATGTAATTACCGGAATAACATAAGCGACATCGATTTTTGACATTCACTATCGATTGTCCCCGACATAGCATTATCAGCGACTTATTAATCGAATGTACTCGATAATCGTTTCATCACTAGTGTTAATATATTAAATGTTACAATCGTGTTGTCAGTAAATATGTTTTCCCAAAATCTATTATTGAGCAGATAGTAAAAGGTTTATCACTCAAAATCTATGTTTGTTATACATGTGTGTATTGATTTTTATTAAGAGTGTCACTTTAACCAAAATGCTCGTAATATAGCAACATCCTGCCTTAGTCTGTATCAGATTCGTCCTCAAATACGATGTCAGTCATGTTATGAAGCTCCACTTCGTCATCGTCTCTTTTATTACACAAACTTATTAAGTGACACTCTTATTCAAAATCAATACATACACATTTATAACAAACATCCATTTTGACAAATAAACCTTTAAGTACTCACTAAATAATGCATTTATGGAAAATATTAATTACTGATAACAAGATTGTAACCCTGTATTTAATAGCAGAAAGCGCAAAATTATATACTGATTGGTGAATGCTAAAAGATTTATTGTGGTCTACTATAGTCTCATAACGTAGAAATACCGTGTTTTATGCTCATTTCTTTCAAATTAAGCTCGGTATCCTTAATAAGAACCATTGTTTTCGACATTTATTTATCTTTTTTTAATATTAAAACAAAATTAGTAATTGTGGTAAATCTTGTTTGAGAGAAAGTTTGCATCTTTAATAACTTCTTCTGAAACAATTTTAACACATGTCCACACGTTTTCTATACCACTTGACCCTTTTATCCAACCATTTCATTCTATATCTCAAAGTCGTAGTAGGTAATTTATACTGAAGTGTTGCCAGACGTACAACTGATAGTTGACCTGATAGTTGACCTGGTGATCATGCATTTTAAGGGGTGCTCTGCAACTCATGTTGATACTGTTATATGAGTATAGAGAGAACCCATGAGAACCTATGTTCTTTTTTTGCAGAATGTGACGTATCTAAATTTGTTCAAATGTGTATATTTTGGTTAACCATTCAGCAGACAAAGCATTCGATTCCTTCAAGAAGTTGACAAAGTTTAGACGGTGAAGCTATATGGAATTGGTTTAAGTCCCTTTCAACGATTTAAAGGGGCGCCATTGTAGTATCACACCTAGTGAAGCTATGAATGGCTATTATTACTGAACAAAAATATTCTCCTTTGTTTTGATCAATTTCATTTCCATTAAAAATGGCCGCTTGTTACTTACACCAATATAAAAAAAACTGGAATACCTCACTCAAACCACTAGGACATCTGGAGATCTAACAACGACCGTGTTAATGCCTGCCTCTTGTTAGGATCAAAACAATGCCTCCTTGTGAAAATTTCAACATTGGCACCTTCAAAACTTGTAAGATTTTAACATATTTCTCTTAGAACAGCAGGGTCTCAAAACAATTCTGCAAAATTGACAATTTTCCATTGGTCGAAAAGTCGGTCTACATGACATTGTAGTCATTGTTGCCCGTAAAAGCCATCCAGTCCGTAGGAGTCTTGTTTCGGGACCAGATATCAAGGATGTTGGCGCAGTTCTTTTTTGCATTCAACTTACTTGAATAAATCAGGGTAATCAACCAGCTTTCTGAATTAATCAGGTACTCATGGTAGGCTTTGAAATGTTGCATTGCCGACAACTAAATGTGTACCATCCTCACATGATTTTAAAAGGCATTCTATCAGCAGTTTCTAAGGACCACGAACCTTGACTGGCCAAGGGAAAAGGGCAGTTTTGTTCACTATTGGGTTGTTCATGAACTCTTTCATAGTTGCCTGGCCCGTTCCATGATTTTAAAATCTAATTAATCTTACAAAATTTAGTATTTTTCGCTTATTTATCAATTTATAGTTATGTTTGTAAACTGCATTTTAATGAATGTTCACGCAGTATCGAGTATGAATTAAAAATATATATTTTAAATGCCTTTTTACAATTTCTGTTGAACAAATACATATCTTTTTATATTATTGTGCTTTAACATTTAATTGATTGCAACTCTATTTGATTTAACCCATTTTCTACATAAAACTGAACATTATATTCAAATCGTTTGTCTAAGTAACGTAATCAAGGTTACGTAGACGTTATAACTGGTTCAAATTAAAAAAAGAAAGAATATGATGTGTGTATAACTAAAGTGATAAACAGTGTAAAGTGTATTCAGTCGTTATTATGCAAAATATAACTAAAAGTAACGTAAACTGCACACGCGTTATCAGAACAATCATAACAAAGTTTAGGGATTTATTGATGAAATCATCTAATACGTAAAAATATGGCATACCTTTTTCATCAAGCCAAATAACATGACTTTATTTTTTATAAGCACTCTGTGTAACATATTATTTATTTAAACAGTAACGTAATTAACACCAGACAGACAGACAGACAGACAGACAGACAGACAGTTTATTTCGACTTGTACAATGTACATCGTCATCAACACATACATCGTATGTTTATACTAGTCAATGTCAACGTGTATGCATAATAACAAACAATGTAATACTAACAAGTATACATAAATACAAAAAACTCATCTATCTAAATCAGAGGATGAACAAATATTACAGTATTAAGTTCTAACATTAATTATCGTGGATCTTACTTTAAGCGAATCTTTAACAAACAGACATAGTTTAATAAGCTCTATTTTATCATTTGATTGCAATAGTTGTAAATATTTAAATACAGGCGGTCTTGTTAAATAGCATTTCTTAATATATTTTTTTTTTCTATAATCATTAAAAGCTTGACACACACAGATAAAGTGAAAATCATCTTCAATGTCATTGGAATTACAACAAAGTCAATATCTTTGGTTTCGAACAACATTATTTCTAGCGTATCTACCAGTCTGAATATGGAGTGGGTGCACAGAGAGTCGTAGTCTACAAACGAAAAATCGTAAACGTTGGGGTATAATGTCTAAATAACTCTCATATTCAAGACTAGTCTTAAAACACCAATTCGCGCGGTATGCATTATTAGAAAACTTTCATTGAACTTATGAACATTGATTTACCATCTTTTATCTCATAAACGATCACTACACATGGAAGAAATAGTACAGATAAAACTTAAAAGTAACTACTTAGGGCAATGTAGTTTAAATGTCCGTTACTCACTTATGCCACCTCCCTCAGAGCGCAAAAAATATCTCATTTTGTGGCGTTTTGCTTCAGCTTTAAGAAAATCATAACCTTCAAAATCCCCCCTCCCCCCTAAGGAGAACTTAATAGATATCCTTTATATATTTATGGATATGTTAGAATTATTAAATACTGGTTTAAATATTACAACAGTTAAAGTATGTTTATTAAGTCTGTGTATAAACAGGCCATTGATGACTGTGATGACTGTAATAAGGGTTGTAATTGGGTTTCTAAGGTGAAAAAAACGTTAAATGTTTATGGTTTTGCAGATGTCATTGATAACCTAAATATTGTACATGTTGATGAATTGATAATCGAATTTAAATGCAGAATAATACATACACTTAAACAATAATGGTATAGAAATTCTTGTAATAGTTCTGTTTTGGATATGTATTGAAGGATCATTCCTTACATTTACACCAATTGTTCATTATTTCATTCAAGAATTGTTAAAAAACTACATCATTTCATTTAAGAAAACCTTTCAGTAATCCGTTCTTACCCATTCTGTAAATAGAACGACCCGACTATAACCGGAAACATTTTTTCAAATGACGTCATAATAACGCGGGAAAAGATCAACCACTTGAAATCACTTTAAAACGTAAAAATTGAAACACTTCTGGCACCAATATATTTAAAATATAATAAACTAACACTTTCTAAAATGTTGATCTATATTTTACGGGACCTGCTGACACAATACAACCAATAACAAGATCAATAGCTTCCATGTATATTGTTATGCAATGAATTACGATCCGAACATATCCGAAGATGTTGCGTTGATCGATTGATGCCGCAAGGCAGTTCATTTAAGGAATGGAAGTTGAGGTGTAAATATAGAATCATTAAACTTTGACTTTCTTTGATAACGGAAAAAATAGATTTAGTTCCAACGAATTTACGTCAAGTTGAGTTTTTGCACACCCGTTAAGAATACAAACAGGACGATATGCAGTAATAATTTATCTCGTAACGAACGTTAATTATCGTGTATGCTGTCTTGAATAGTAGGGACTTAGAGGATGAACTTCACCTCATATGTATTTGTCGATGTTATCGTCAGTTACGTAAAACTTATATGAAACGATTTTACTATGTTAATCAATATGTGGGTGGGTGTCAGTTTTGTCGTCCTGGTGCAGCTGATACTAATTTTGGGTAATTTCGGCCCAGTTACCATTTCAGCCTGGTCTTATTTCATGATTTACATTGTATGGTATGAATTACAACCTAGTAACCTATAAACCTTTCCGTCTGTTATAATCATTGTTATAGAAGTAGTTCCATTCCATTTTCACCAAACAGCGCATATTCGTACATATATATCATATGAGCATATATAACGGTATAGGTAAGGTAAGGGCTTATTTATAAATTACGAAGCTAGTGGATCACTCTTCTATTAACGCGGTAGATCATAGTTCATATCACCAACGAACATACAGTTCTTGAATGTTGTGAAACATTTGTCTGTATAAAAGAAACATTCTTTCGGTGCGTTTAGTAATTCTGGAGTCATATACCTGAACAGCATTGGTTTCGTTTTTACCTGTGTGCTCTGGGCGTATGTGTGTGTTTTTTATCAAACCGGTTCAACAGTTGATCAAACAAATCCAGAACGATGACGTCATACTCTATCTGAAGCGCCACCTGCAATAATCAGATTCTAATGGCGGCTGCACAGAAAAAATGATTGACGAAGGTCCAGGGTCGATTTCTGGAGGACAGGGGAATCAGATGATGTCGGGAGGGCCGGGAATGGGTTCTCGACAACAGCAAGATGAAGCGAATCAAAGACCACAATACTCAATGCCTGGCATTTTGCACTTTTTACAAACAGAATGGGCTCGATTCGAAATGGAACGAAGCCAATGGGAAGTGGAACGGGCCGAATTACAGGTTATTTTTCGTCCGATTCTTATAATGATCTCATCCACTCGGTTCCGCAAACACTCTATAAGTATGTTTGATTCAAATCTAGCCACTTATTGAAGTGTAAAAACACCTTATTCAATTTCTTTATTGTTATTGTTTTGTCCGACATTTTGGCAAATTCAAGATGGCGGACCATCTGTCAAAAAGTTCACATTCTTCGTTCTTGCATTGTCTTTATGACAGCTCTTGTCATGATATTTGAAGAGAGCAACAAAGTTTAATCATGATGTAACAATAAAGTTTGAATTGATTTGGTTTTTAAACTGTAATAGGAAAAACTATTGAGAAACAGTTATGCACCAGTCAATTGTAACTGTAGTGTGTGTGGGTTAGAACCAGCCGCCCGGTTAGCTCAGTTGGTTAGAGCGCCGTGCTAGTGTTCCGGCGGTCGTGGGTTCGAGCCCCACACCGGGCGCACTTTTCCTCCCAGGTTTACTTTACTGGTGGCAGCGGTAAACGGCATTAGTGCCTCCGTCGGCCTAAAAGGTTAATGGGGGGAGGAGTGTAGTGTGTGTGGGTAAGAACCAGCCGCCCGGTTAGCTCAGTTGGTTAGAGCGCCGTGCTAGTGTTCCGGCGGTCGTGGGTTCGAGCCCCACACCGGGCGCACTTTTCCTCCCAGGTTTACTTTACTGGTGGCAGCGGTCAACGGCAGGAGTGCCTCCGTCGGCCTTAAAGGTTAATGGGGGGAGGAGTGTAGTGTGTGTGGGTTAGAACCAGCCGCCCGGTTAGCTCAGTTGGTTAGAGCGCCGTGCTAGTGTTCCGGCGGTCGTGGGTTCGAGCCCCACACCGGGCGCACTTTTCCTCCCAGGTTTACTTTATAACCACGGCCCCTAGTCTAAAATAATAGACGTGTTATACGGGATTCTTCCAATCCCTAACGTCTTAACGGGAATGTGCAAAAATACGGGGGTGTTTTAAAAATGTTGAAATTGTTTTAAGTGAAGTATTTTATGGTTGAAATTGATCATAAAGAGTTATATTCATATTTTACCATGTAAGTGAAATGTTATTTTGCACTAAACAAGCATTTAATGCATTAAAACAAGTTGTTTACCTTTCCAATAAAACAAAAGTTGACTGACACAGACAACAATTATGCGAAGGGGAACAACTCGATACAATCGTAATAACTCGGCCTCCTCTGACAAAGCTTAGATAGACCTCATTATACAATTGTAACAACTCGGCCATGGCCGAAATGTTCCAAGCGGTTTAAAACTGTGCTATGAAGCCTTGCAGGTGCCCTTCATGTATATATCGTTATGTTTTGACAGAATGAAATGAAGAAAAGCTGTCAAACTCATAATTATAAGTTGGATATTTATTTTTTGTGTACGGAACTAATATAAAATAACTTTATCTGGTAATATTTCTTGTTTTTATGATAGTTTATAGACGCTATATGCTTTAACCCGGAATCCTGATCGGAACAACTACCCACTTTTGATACTAAATAATTTGTATGTGAAGGATTTGCCATATCAAAAATCTAAAAAAAATCCGTCAACGTACAATTATTTGGACTACCACGGCCCCAAGGTCCGGGGAATAGCGGAAACTTAAACTTTCAGGTGAGTCAATCCCAGGTAAAGTCCTTGTCCAGCGAGGACAAACTACTTGTAAAATGCTTGCCAAATGATCCTCGCACCCTGGGGACATCTTAGGTAAGGCCCATTCCTCGCATACACTCAGCACTGCAGGGCCAACAGAGAGGTAAAATCAATGGCCCATTTTCCCGCTTTCCCCTGTATGACCTCAGACCTGGGGGGGGGGGTTACAATTGACTGGTGCATTAGCACTACTGGAAAGAAGGGGAAGGGCATTTCTTTGTTAGAAATGTGTTTCCTAATGCTTTAACATCTATCACCTCCTGAAAAAACTCATTTACCTCTGTAAAACTCTTTTCATTTCAGCTTTAACATTGTTTTATTTGGTTTTTAAATTAAATTGTGAACATGAATACAAAACTAACTTTAAAGTACATTTCCCATGCAAATGTTTATGTGGTTTTGAAAAATATGAGTTTTTTTCCTTTCAGGCAAGAATAGCATTTCTGCAAGGAGAACGAAAAGGACAAGAAAACTTAAAACAGGATTTAGTCAGAAGAATCAAAATGCTGGAGTTTGCCTTGAAGCAGGAAAGGTTCGTATATAAAATGAAATGTGTCCTTTCAGCTACATGTTACTTATTATTGTACTAAGAATTGGGACACGGTACATTGAAATAAACAGGAACATACATGAGCTAAATAAAAAAACAAAAACCAGTTAGATGGTTCTGGTGTGATAATTCTACACTTAATTTGCTGACAGTGCTTGGAAGTTATGTAAAGGAAAAGACAGTATTTTTAGAGGATACTATGTTTTATGCGAGTAAGATTTTGGGAGATGAACTTTAAACTGATTATATCATTGTCAATTGCACATGAGACTGCCTTCTTAAACATTCTACTTTCTGAATAGAATTTCTGTTTGATGCTTGTTGTTATTATGTATGCCAGTGTTAATATGTTTTACTTAGTTTCAATATTTGTAAAAAAATAAATAAACTGTTTACAGGAGCAAGTATCACAAACTGAAATATGGATCAGAATTGAATCCCGATGACTTGAAACCACCATCATTTGATAAAGAAAACAAAGGTATCTAATGTCTCAGTCTGTAACAAATAAACTTTCATATTTGTTATAAATGATTGCTTTTTAAGATGATAATTTTCAAGCAAATTTAAAAATGTGTCAGATTAAAACCATTTATTACATAAAAGCAAACAACATCCTTTATTGCAAATTTCCGCAATATATAGTGTGTGTTTTTTTAAACAGTTCATGTGTTTTAAAACAGCAGTAAATGCTGAAAAAATGGAGCGTGAAAGCCAATTGCATGTGTTATACTCTAATGTGGTGTAATGATTATCAAGTAGAATCAACTAATCATCCATCGTTGGCATCATCATGTCTGCAACAATCTAAATTTTACTCCTAGAATCTGTGTTGATACATATTCTATGCTGTATATTTGCCAAGGATATGAGCACAATTATTTCGAAGGAATTCAGTTTACAAAATATAAAATAAATATATCAATGGGTCAGAAATGTATGAAGTATCACAGAAATTCAAAATCAGCTGAAAAACAATTAAACAACTAGTAAAGCGTATGATATATTCATACATTTTGTAATAATGCACACTATTCAATTAGTATTACCATCGTACGAGTCAAACTGTGCATTACATAATTTATGGAATTGAACTTAAAATGTGTTTCATTTTGTTGCCTTATTTTGCAATTTTCTTTCAGCTTTAGCACTGATATGTTATCAAATGAACAAAACAAGAAGTGTATTACCAATTTGAAATATAGGTTCATATAAAAGTAACTTTTAAACCCTAAAATGTTCATATAATTGTCAGCTTTTACCATATTATAAATCATTGTATTGTTTGTATTATTGTATTACATACACAATTAAAAGATTTATACATGTTTTTTTATTCATATGGTTATTTTCAAATAGTACAATGGGGTTTCCGGTTTGACTATTGATTAACGTGACAATTTTGCATCAGTAATAGTGTTCATGTTAATGTTTGATTGTCCTCCAGATGAGCTCATAGAGACCAGTGCTGTAGCTGCCCCACAGCCCAATGCCACCTGGAGGCAGGGGAGACAACTCCTTAGACAGTAAGAACATGTGTTAAATTGAACGATGTGGGACAGAGTTTGTCTCATTTCAATATTGGAAAAAGACCTAATATTTGTATTTTTTTTAATGGAATCAATTCTTTAAATGACTTTCTTTAAGCATATAATGGGACTACATTTCATAGATATGTAAATGTAATTTGCCTAAAACCAGTTTTGGTGTTGACTTAAATTCATGGTCATACTCATGCTTCATTTATTGATTTCAGGTATCTTCAAGAGATAGGCTACACTGACACAATAATTGATGTGCGTTCAGCTCGTGTGCGTTCTCTGCTTGGCCTCCAGCCCCAGACAGACACTGGGGAGGGGGCCCAACCTGCCCTGGTGAATGGGGAAGGGCTCAACAACCGACGGGCCATTGATCAAGGGAAAGCTAGGTATTCCTTTGATACATAAATGGGTGTTTTTTGTAGAAAGTAAACTAGTGGTTAGTCCTTGAGAAGAATATTTTGAACAAGCTAAAAATCAGGCATTGTACTGGATACATAACACTGTCTTCATATCAAATTTTTGGATTCAAGGGTATGTTATATACTGATTAACAAGTGCAAATTGACCTTTTGCCTGAAGTTTTGTAATCAGCCATAACACTGCATGTAATCAAAACATCTGATAAAAAAAAGACGAAACTTGGCATGCAGTGATTCTTACACTAATATATTATGCATGTCGGTATAAATCCTCGAAAATGTTGCGAAACAATCTTGATTTCTACAATGAATTATTGTTGTTGTCTAAACCCATTAAGGAAGTTAGGCCAAAGCTTTTTTAGCATGTACCGTAAACATTTGGTGACATTCTCCAGAGCTCCCAAGAAGAAGTAATTTGAACAAAAAAGGGCATGGCATATACTCTAGACATTTGAAGTGTATCTTTTAGGATTCCATGGAATGTTAATCAGAAAACAATGCCTTTAAATCCTACTTGTATAGCTATTTAAGGTTGCTCTTTCAGTGTAGGCAAGTGCATGTATCTTATCGTCTGCATGTGTGTGTTTCTGTTGACAGAGGCTCAGGAAAGATGCCTACCTCCCTTGTAGAGGGCGCTCTCATGGAAAGTGAGGCCTCCGTACTCGCTACTTTTGATTTCCTTTCCAATGAAAATGTTGTCGATGATGATGATGATGATGATGAAAATCTAAGGTATGCACCAGTTTTGTGTGTGTCTGTTGCTGTTCATTTCATCCATATCATCATTATCTTCATTGAATTTGAAACGTAGACCTCATCTGTATTCACATGTGTTAATAAATATTATTGGCAGTGAGTGCTGGGCATAATTTCTGCCTCTTCTGTATTGACTTGCTTTATTTTGCATTCTGTATATTGACTTGTGGGAAAAATTAAAATACAATGCTTGTTCATACATTGATCTTCAATTTACTCTTGTTCTCTGCAAGATATCATATGGAAACTTTATGGCAGTATTGTGCATGTGTTGGTAGCCTAGACTAGCTATTCTTAAGTTTACATTGGCTTGTACTCTGCTTCAGTGATGAGAATGAAGATGGAATGGCGGGTGATGATGAGGCTGATGAACGAATTGAGAAAACAAGCCGTGGTAAAATCAAGGTTAGCTCCAACTGTAGCCCTCTGCATAAGCTAAAATAGTGCTTTATCATGTGTACTTAAAATCAATATGTGGGATTCCTGCATTAAATTTGTTGGGGTTCTTTTTCACAAGTCATGCTTTCAAGCTATAAAAGAAAGTAGATCAGGGTTCAAAAAAGTATTCATGAAATTGATTTCTAAGATTTTTAACATATTGCTGTGGATGATCTTGCTGAATAGTTGGTTACCTTATATCACTAATGTTTGTGATATATGTGCCTTGTAACCATCTTTCTGTTCCCATGTAGACTGCAGGTATTGAGGGTATGGCAGGGGTGGATGACGAAGCAGAGGAGGTGCTTGCTGAATTTGACTTCCTTGTAAATGAGACAGCTGAGGGGGCAGGCGAGGCGCAGAGCCATGGAGACGGACCAGAGTGGGGTGAGTCTTTACTGTACAGTCCAACACACCACAAGGCCTAAAAAAAAATTTGTTTGGTAAGGGTTACATCCTTTTCAAAAATAGGTAGGGTAGGTAGGCTTTTTTTTATTTATTTTTTTTATTTTTTTATTAGGCTTTATATAAGAATGTTATTTTCATCATTGGAGAATAGTGTTAAAATTATCTTCTGTATAAGCATTTAAGGTTTTAAACTACATCATTGAAAAGCAATTTAAAAAAAAAAAGAATTTTTTTTTTTTTTTTTTTTTTGGTTTTTCATATATTTTTTTCAAACTGACTATAAAAATGGTAGGGTCGGCGCCTATTCCGAAGGTAGGGTCGGGTAACCCGAACCAAAAGTTTTTTTTTTTTAGGCCCAACCACACTTGTCCTGTACTTCCTTGCCAAAACAGCCTCAAATGGCAGTGCTTTAGATGTTAGCAAATCTTTATTACAACATGTAATAGGTTCAAAGGAAGTTTTCAGTATTGAAAAAGATTGTAATTCAAAAGTTTAAAAACATACTGTTCTACAGCATCACTGTTATATGATGTTATCATCAACTGACATCAGTTACAGTTACCACAGAAATATTTGTTGTACATGTAGTTCCCCTGAAGTTAAGGACAACTATTCAAAGAACAAGGAGAGCAATACTACTCACCTTAGCGTCGGCACCACATGTTGGTTAAGGTTTTGCATGTTTGTGCATGTTAGACAATATCTCACCAAGTACATCATGTATTGCAATTAATCTTTACACACATGTTCCCGCCAGAAATATAAAGCGTGTATGGAGGGGAGGGTTCAAACAGGGTTGCCCCAACCCTCCGGCAACTAATTTTATTTTTTACAAAATGGTGCAATTTCCTGTATTTTGAATGAGTAAACAGTTCTGTTGCTTTGATTAAGAATTACCTGCTACAATCCAATTTACATAACAAATATTTGCAAAAAGGTTCAGTTGTTTCTCTTCATTTATTTTTTGGTATTTCTCATGTCTTCGGACGTCATAATCAAGTTATGTTCTTAATGTTAGGGTATAGTTTATTTT
The DNA here is from genome assembly GCF_026914265.1 of Mya arenaria. Lineage (NCBI taxonomy): Eukaryota > Metazoa > Mollusca > Bivalvia > Myida > Myidae > Mya > Mya arenaria. The sequence continues at coordinate 11,746,564 of NC_069132.1, forward strand.
GACACCAATGTCACAGCGAAATGTGTAAAACATGGTGTCTTCATGTTGGAACACAAAAGAGAGCATGTGAATTATGAGATCTAGGTTTTTAACAGTAAGAGGTTGGGTAAAATAATCAAAATTATGGCGATGTTACCTTGATATTTACCTTTTCATGTGGGAGAAAACTGTATTTTGCATATACAGTAAAACTGCGGTCGTTAGAACAAGCTGTCGTTTGAGAACCGGCATTCCCTGGAGGTCGGAGCTTGGTCCCGAACTTTTTTCCTTCTATTTTCATATAAAATATACCTACCCTGCATCGAATCCTAATTATGTAGAGGAGTCGAGCAATATTCTCGGTCGCAAGTACACAAATCATGGACAAAACCTTACGGTCATAATTTCACACTTTTTCCCGACCGCGTGTTCCAAAATAAACAATGAATTGCTAGGTATTAAAATTTTCGCAAGTTATAAAAATTGCAATGACAGTTTAAAGGCAATTGATAAGATGTGAAAAAACGTTTAACACTATTAACGCATGACCGATATTAGTTGATATGGGCATTTTACAAGATAATTATGAGAAGTTAATTGTGAGAAATGTAAATGAGTAATAAAAATATGAATAAACGCTACCATATCGATCCAACATCAGAATCTCTGAAAAGAATTCCTTTTTGTCACTTTGCTTTGCAATATGGCCATTTTGTAAAAAAAAATCGATTTATTGATTTATTATCAAGGTTTTCACATAGTGAAACCTGGTTATTAGAATGACGAACGTCGTTGTTCGGGCGGGCGGGCGGCGTCAAACTCACCTATGAAACTGAATAACTTTAGTAAGGGTTGACATATTTTGACCAAACTTGGTCTATAGAAAGAGTTTATGGGTACCTTTCATGGGATTGCGTTTCGGGTCCCTTGGATCAAGGTCAAGGTCACTGTTACTAAAAATAGAAAAACGGTTGAAACTGAATAACTTTAGTTAGGGATGACATATCGTGACTAAACTTAGTCTATAGGAAGAGTTTATGGAGACCTTTCATGGGATTGCGTTTGGGGTCCCTAAGGTCAAGGTCACTGTTACTATAAATAGAAAAACAGTTGAAACTGAATAACTTTAGTAAGGGTTGACATATCTTGACCAAGCTTGGTCTATAGAAAGAGTTTATGGGTACCATTCATGGGATTGTGTTTGGGGTCCCTAGGGTCAAGGTCACTGTTACTAAAAATAGAAAAACAGTTGAAACTGAATAACTTAAGTTAGGGTTGACATATCTTGACTAAACTTGGTCTATAGGAAGAGTTTATGGATACCTTTCATGGGATTGCGTTTTGGGTCCCTAGGGTCAAGGTCACTGTTACTAAAAAAAGAAAAACAGTTGAAACTGAATAACATTAGTAAGGGTTGACATATCTTGACCAAACTTGGTCTATAGAAAGAGTTTATGGGTACTTCCATGGGATTGCGTTTGGGGTCCCTAGGGTCAAGGTCAAGGTCACTGTTACTAAAAATAGAAAAACGGTTGAAACATAATAACTTTAGTTCGGATGACATATCTTGACCAAACCCGGTCTATAGAAAGAGTTTATGGGTACCTTTAATGGGATTGCGTTTGGGGTCCCTAGGGTCAAGGTCACTGTTACTAAAAATAGAAAAACAGTTGGAACTGAATAACTTAAGAAAGGGTTGACATATCTTGACCAATCCTGGTCTATAGGAGGAGTTAATGGATACCTTTCATGGGATTGTGTTTGGGGTCCCTTGGGTCAAGATCAAGGTCACTTTTACTAAAAATAGAAAAACAGTTGGAACTGAATAACTTTAGAAAGGGTTGACATATCTTGACCAATCCTGGTCTATATGAAGAGTTAATGGATACCTTTCATAGGATTGTGTTTGGGGTCCCTTGGGTCAAGGTCAAGGTCACTGTTACTAAAAATAGAAAAATGGTTGAAACTGAATAACTCAAGTTAGGGTTGACATATCTTGACCCAACTTGGTATAAAGGAAGAGTTTATGGATACCTTTCATGGGATTGCATTTGGGGGTCCCTAGGGTCATGGTCACTGTTACTAAAAAAAAATTGAAAAACGGACACAGGCTGAAGTTTTTCTGTCAATCATTGAAAACCTGGTTTCGTCGCATTGCGGCGTTTCTTGTTGATTTTTCTTTTACATTTGATATATTTAGTATACATATAGTAAACGACAGCCTTTGAACATATGAGCGATTTCCACAACGCAACACATAATCGATGTCTTAGTAAACAGACTACTTCATACTTGAAAAACACTGAAAAATATTTCATAACAGACTGGAGAATTGAAAATCAAGTCGTTTGAAACATCGGTTCACCCGAGGTTTAGGCTCGGTCCCCGGCGACCTCGAGCGATCGCAGTTTTACTGTAATGCAAATTATGGACATTCATTACTCAGCTTTAAATAGAAATTCAGGAAAAGATGAGATTCCTTTTAAAAGTGATCAATGCATGTTTTACCAAAACATTCATAGCCTTAAACTATAAGGCTGTGGAATAGTCGAGCTCACTGTCTCAGTCTGTGACAGCTTTTGTTTGGTAACTGTTTCTCTGTAATATGTTACACGTTTTCTGAATTGGCAAGAGTTGAGGACAGTTGGTGGTGTGGTGTTCATGTTGTTTGCCTAGATAGGTGTGTAGGTATAGTTTTGGTGGTGTTTATCTGAGCGAAATAGTCACTTCCTTATTCTTGTTCCTCCACATCACGTGTAGAAAGTGGCAGATTTTCCTTGTAATATAGGTCTATGTGAATGATACACAGTGACACACATACTCCCAGGTTTCTGCAGATCCTTAAAGTGCTTTAGAAACACATGCAACTCTTATGAATTTAAGTTCTGAATTTTCTTTATAAAAATAAGTAATTTATATGATCAGACTTTATCAGTTATCTGTATTTTATTTGTTGAACAACAAATGAAGATAATAAGAATATCTTAAACCAAACAAGAGTTGTACCAAGTTCTTAGCCATTAAAGGATTGCAGAAAACAGTTCATTGTTATGTTTTATCACATTATTAGGAAGTAATGAATAAAAAAAATATTGCCTGATATGTATACATAGTTCATGTAAATGTATAACATGCCTGTTTTAGATGCATACTTTCAACAAAATGAAACAGTACACTTATACTTTGAACAAAATGAAACTGTACACTTATTCTATAATTTGAACTTTTGGTTAGAGTTAGAGCAATAGAAAATGATATACAAAAATGGTTAGAGTTAGAACAATGGCAAATGGTGTACAAAAATGCAGGTTATTACAGCAGGGTTTGGTTTCAGAAGATGAGGACGATGATATTGATGATGAATTAGATGAGGCTGAAGCAGGTACACACTGATCGTTACATTAACATTCACATTCACACACTTTTACAGCGTTGCCTTTTTCTACGGAGTAATGGGACTTGCCTACACTCACAATAGATAGTTTTGACTGTGACAAATGTTAACATGGCGTGTTTGCACAATTTTTACAAATTGTTTAAAATAGTAGCTTTACTAAACAAGTGTAAATTTTGTCTGATAAGAAAAAAAATCAAAATATAATAGACAGGTGAAGAAGTAAATCCCTGATTTCTCTGGGATAATCTTTCAGTTGTTATTATGTTTACAGTTAAATAGTTAATTCAAGTTCTGTATAGATTGATTATTAGTATGGAGTATAAGTCAGTAAGAACAATCAGCTGTATAGATTCAACACCGGGTGTGTTTGCAGTGCAGTGATCTACTCTGTGTGTTCATCTGTGTGTGGGGGTATCCAAATAGGACTTGTTCTGCAGATCTTTTAGCAAAGGCGTGCCTCAAACACAGAAAATAGGTTTCCTCTCTTCTATCAGACTTCCTGTATATTTTTCCTGTATATTTTTCTTTTTTTTATACTCATTTTCTACAACACAAAGAATTTCTTTGATTAATATTAATGGCAACATTGAATTTATACAAGTTTGTTAGTTTTACCTGCAAGTACATATGAAACACAGATTTCCTTAATTCCCTAATCTACCTGACCTGAAACCCTTGAAAAGATTTGATCCTGTGATTAAGTAGTCATAATATACAGGTGGTAAGAAAGCGTGTTACTTTTTGTACACAGCTAAGAAAGATCTCGGCTCTCCCAATGAAGAATGGGGCGTTGACCAACAGCTAATATCAAAACTAAAAGAGGAGTACAAAAAAGACAGGAAGGGGAAGAAAACAAGTAAGTGGCCCATGTTTATGCAGGAAGTGTGGTCACAATTATGTATCCCGCTTTTCTCAGGTGCCAAAGCATTGTTTTGACAAGTTTAATATTTCATTTTTGTGCATTTGCAGAACAGTAAAGGCATTGTTTGAATATTTGCATTTTTGATGCCCTGATTATTGTGCGGTGAGCGGGACTGCAATGAAAGTACCATAACTTTTTTCTTTCATTTTAAAACATTTTTTAACTGGAATCCAAAAATGTGAAATTTCATTGCAGTTGAGTAGCTAGTATTGTGCTTTGATTGTTGTGAAGTAATGGTTGAAGCCATTCTCTACATAGTGCATGCATTCTAGTTGCTTTTTCTGTTGATTTCAATCTACTTTTAACATTGTTGGGGTTTTTGGAACTTTGTTTCATGATATTTTGCAGGTGAATTTTAATTGAAGATGACAATTTATAGAAACGATATGAATTTGCTTGTTAGTAAAGTTCTTAACCGGCAAAAGTATGTTGTTGTAATTTAACTATAAGTAAGTACCTTAAAATTAACTATTACTGCAATTAATTGCTTGTTTAAGTACTAGTAAGAAAGGCTGTAGATTTAATGGGAGTATGATGGCACGCATGTTGGTATGGCTAAGTGTTGTTGCATCTAGCTGACCAAGGGCACAAATGCTGTGATTGCAGGGCCAAAGCGCTCCACACTGCAGGCCATGTTGGCTAATCTGAGTGATGGGGAAGATTTATCCTCCTCTCCTGCCGGGGCAGCAAGCTCCTCCATGACACAGGCAGGCGATGTCGACAACTTCGGTATGCTACGGTGGGGCAGGCACGGGGCAATATATGTGTGTGGGGCTAGGTCATTAGTCACTCAAGTTGTCCGATTATTTACACCTAGCTTTAGGTTTGGTGATTCGCATACCCATTTGAAAAGATAGCAATGATGATGTCCATACTAAACAAAAATACATTTATTTTAAGAGTTATTTTTTTAACAGAGGGGATAAGTTGTAATATTTGTACAATTATATTTATAAATTTATGCATTGGTAGAAACATAGTCAGCACAGCAAATAATAACATATTTAATGGCAAGTAGCTTATTGGTGATTAATTATGACTGAATTGTTACTGGTGAAAATATAACAAAATATGGAAGGCATGTTCAAAGTGAGTCCTAGTAAAATACCTGTAGTGAAGACAAGGGCAACTGTGCATGCATACTGTGTGATATAGCTGTTTCATTATATTGCTTAAATGATAACAAATCCATTTACAACATATAGCAGCATGGTTTGTGATAATTTATGATAGCTTGAAATGTGAGCAGGTTATAACAGGAGTCTGATAAAGCAAAATGAGCAGCTAATTTTTGGCACTGTTTTCCTTTGTCACATTGCTTATGTATGACTAATAGTTCTAGTTCCAGAAAATAAGTAAGCACAATAGTATCAAGTAATAATTCACAGTTGAAATGCCTGGAGTTGCATAGGGCTGATATTTTCTAAGCAGCCTCTGTTACTGTTGATGACAAAAAAGGGGAAAGTGTTGTAGAGTGGTCTCGAGATGGCTATATTTCAGTTACCAAGCTTACAGTATGTGTCTCTCACCTGCTACTGACACAGGTCGAGACCATGTGCAGAATCCTTGATATGTGCATGCCTTACATAATGCATCTGTGACTAGATCAGCCTTAAACATACTAGCTTGTCTTTTATTCTTATTTTCACAAAGGATTTGATGCATCCCAGAAAGCATCGCTTAACCCCCTTCAAGACTTCATATTGTCTATCTCTGTCATATACCAGTATTCTGTCTGACACTGTGGTACTGCTTCCTTAAATATACACCTGTGTGCAATGTGAATAAATATTTGTGTGCTTTTACTTTAAACAGTTTCATTAGCTGAGATAATTTTGCTGTATAAAGATCTCATTTGCTGATTATTTATTTTTGGCTGTTTTATGTCTTTGCATAGGGCTTCAAGTGATATTGCAAATATGTAATGCACCTCCTTACAATTAAGTATATTACCTTTCTTTCACTGCACTTAATAGGATGTTTTCGATTATAAATATAGCAGTTTGAACAAAACTTATTCATTATTAGTAACTTAAAAAGATTAATCGTCTTTGAGAAAAAAACATTAGTTAATACCTTTTACTAGTAGTATATTCATTCTTATCGCTTATGACTTCTGTATTTGCATATTTGATTGTTGTATGTAAGATGATGTTACAGTTGATACAGTGTCCAGTAATGTTTCAGGCGGTGTGTCCAGTGGAGGAGGTGTGCCCGCAGGCAGTAGGATCCAGTCTAATACCGAGGAAGACCTTGAGGCAGCCATAGGCGTCGGCCTCGGAGAACTCGCAGAAATCACAGTCAGCAATGACGCCGACCCTGGCAACTATGATGTGAGTTATATATCTATGGAAAAATTTCGAAACAGATTGGTTGCTTGTATAAAAGTTACTTGGCTTGTTCTTTAATTCTAGTTGTCTGCAATTTTTAAAATAAGTAACAGAAAGGGATGTTTCTGAAGTAGGTATAATTTTCCCAGAACATGTACACATAAAAGATTTGAACCCTTAAAAAAGTTGTTGATTAGAATATGTTCTATGATTTTCTCTCATGAAATACAGTTTATTTTAGATCTCAGCCCCGACAGAGGTGTTTCGGAAGACATGGAATGCCAAGTACACGTTACGGAGCCATTTTGACGGTGTGCGCACACTAGCCTTCCATCCAACAGAACCGGTTCTCATCACGGGCTCCGAGGACCATACACTCAAACTCTGGAACCTACAGAAAACTGTGCCAGCTAAGAAGTAAGAGCTCATAGATAAAGATTATTTGTCATTAATGATGTCATGATAAGCTAATTATAGCATTGTACTATTTTACTCATCTTAAAGTCAGACTCATTTTTCTTATTTACCACATGAAGACATGAAGGATGAGTTGTTGATGATAATGATTTAGTATGTGGCTTTTAACTGTAGGCAAAGCTGCGATATTTCTTAACACTCCTATATTTGTCTATAGGGCAGCTTCCTTAGATGTTGAGCCAGTGTACACATTTCGAGCGCATGTGGGTCCAGTGCTGTGCTTGGCAGTGAGCGGGTCTGGGGAGCAGTGTTATAGCGGGGGTCTTGACTCCACCATCCGCTGCTGGAACATACCCAGCTCCAATATTGACCCATATGACTCCTTCGGTATGTACCAGCATGATTGAAAGAGATTTTAATCGTTACAGTTATGCTGTATATATATATATATATATATATATATATATATATATATATATATATATATATGGGGCTATAAAAGAGTGTTTGTATTGTCACAAAAAAAATTAGCTCAAAATAATTGCACCTGCACATATGAAACTCCATGTTGTGCCCCTGCTGTTTTTGTTACATTTCAATCCAGCTTAAGAGTTAGGTCCCTTGACTTTGTAAAAATAATCTAAATAATCTTATATGGAAGCATCTGTGGGCTGTTTCATCAAGAAACCAAGGAACAATTTTGTACAGAGTTTTTTTCAGCAGTTGTATTGGGCTGTTGAAAAATCTAGGTATGAAATTGCTCTTAGGATTCTATGATTGTTTATGCCCCAGAAGGAGGGCATATTAAAAGAGCCTTGTCAGTCTGCCCGGTTTTCCATGTAAATTTTATAATGTGGTGAGGATTTTAAAAATTACCTGTCACATGTCTTCTTTACGTAAATGCTAAGTGTCACGGGCAAGACCCACGACCCAACCTCAAAGCTCAAGTTCACACCTAGAGTTTTAATCATTATGGTATTCTGCACATATGCACATAGGGTATAGTTTGTCGTGTCTTAGCTGTGACTGATATGGAGGGAGGGATTTTAGAATTACTTGGCACATGTGTTCAGTACATAAAAATGATGTGTCGCCTTTAAGACCCACGACCCTATCTCAAAGAAGATCACATTGGAGTTTAATCATTATGTAATGCTGCATATATGCATATACAGTGTAGTTGGTTGTGTAAGGACTGTTACTTTGTCATGCACTGAGGATTTTAAAATTAATTGGAACGTGTGTTTGGTACATAGAGAAGACATGTCTGATGCAAGACCCTTTTATTGCATCACTCCTCCACACTTGACATCTTGCATCATGGGGGATGGCATATGCCTTAAGTTTATGATAGCTGTTTCTGAATGTAGGCATATTTGTTATTGCATAATCCATTGAACTGATGACACTGGGGGCATTCCTCACTTCTGTGACAGCTCTTGTTTGAACATAGGACATGAAAGCTTAAAATCAGCTTTGTAAATGCATCACAATAAACAATGATGATAAGGAAAAAAGCTCATGACAATTTATCCATTCCTATGTCCAGGTGACAGACCTACCTTAAGGATTACCTGTTTTCTCTAGCCTGGAATTGTATACCAGGGATCTCTATTGAAGTTACACTCAATGTTGTATTTCATCCTCAAGATATTTAATTTTGTAGATAAGCAGATTCAATGAGCACTGAATGAGACAAAAATGGTTAAAAGCTCACAGAATTAAATTGAATTTTAAATATATATAAAGTGCTATCTGAATGTGCTGTATAACTTGGAAATAATGACTGGTATGTTCTTATTTTATAGATTCAAATGTGTTACAAGACACCATGATAGCCCACACGGATGCTGTATGTGGGCTGTCAATACACAACACAAAGACCCAGCTTCTCTCATGCTCCGCAGATGGAACAGTGAGGCTATGGAGCCCAGGAACAAAGTCACCGCTCCTCAACACCTTCACTGTTGACAGTGGTAAGTGCTTGATTTCAGTCCACTGAAACAAATTTCTTTCAGAACTGAGATTGTTTCCCCATTGAAGTTAAATTTGATTGTGCAATCATCAAATATAATGAAATCATCCTCCATGGATGCGGAATATCAGCAACAAACAACTGTCATCATCCATTTTTATCAAGCATAATTATTCTACTTAAAAACATAAAATGCATGTGTACCATATCAGTTGTAGAGGGATAACATGATATATCCAAGCTGGTGCTGTGAATGTACCACAAAATCCTTTCATTTGATACTTCTGTCATTCCATTTTGTAGCCAATTAAATATTTATAATAAACTCAATGATATTTTAGAAGTAATATATAGTTTGGAAATACACTGTTTGATCATTGATTATAGAAGTCCATTTTGATTTGATTATTGATCATGAAATATTTTGGATTATCTAACACCATGGGTTACTATTGCAATGTGACTGTGTCTGGCTAGTTATGCACAAATCGTTTTTAGACTTGCCAGGACTTTGCTGGCTGTTGAAAATTTAGTGGAAAGATGTGTAAAAAATACCAAGTATTTATTTTCGGTATAATCACAATCTTAATGCTGGATAAAAACTAGGAAAAAAACAATTTTCTAAAATGACTTTAAAGGGGCTGTCTCACTAATGATAAAATAGCGGGGGGAAAAAATGTAAAAAACTGACATAAACATGGCATCAATGTGTACAATGCATTGAAACTTACTAACTGAAGTACCACATAGTTTACAATTTATTTAAGTTTAGCAGTTATTTCGTATTTTTCCATTAAAAAAAGATTACTGGGTATGTCTACCAGGTAGAATTCATTCCTTATGCGTGATTGGCTAGTTGGTGTTATCACGTGATATTACCGAGGTAGGTGTATAGCTTAATTATGTCACCCGATAAGAATGAGCCTTTGTAGCTCATTGAGTAAGACGCTGGACTTCGAACATTGTCTCCGACACAATTTTTTTTTTACATTTAGGTACTTTCTTTACAATTATGATATCAAAGCGTAACACATTCTATTAGATAATTGTCCTGAGATTCGTTACAGAAAAAAACTTTTTTTGGTGCCAATCTGTGACACAGTCCCTTTAATACGTTTGATTATCACATGTTATTCATCTCAATTATTTAACATATCAATGCAACTATGATCATGAGAGAAACTTCCTTGTAGCATGGTATAATGTTTAAAATTTATTCTTTATTAGCTGTTTCTAGAGCCATATGAGAACCAGTCAGTGTTTACATTTATTCAGCCAGTGTATTTAAAGCCGTATTAGAATCATTTGAAACAAACCACTTTTCCCCTACAGAGGATGGAGTGCCGACATCAGTTGACTTTGTGCGGTGTGACCCTGGACAGATGGTGGCCGCCTATACCTCAGCCAACACTTACCTATTTGACCTGGAGACCAGCAAACAGGTCCTCACACTAGAAACCAAACAAAACACAGGTAAATATACCATGGCAGAAGGAAATATTCTCAAAGGGATCCCATGTACAACAGCCTTTCATTGTAAAGTCGTTGCATTAGAAAATGGTCAATCAGAGGGCTTACACATAAGTTACCCATAAAGTTAATGATATTGATACTTATAGTCAAATGGCCACAGAGGTTCAGGTAGAAAATATGATAAACTTCCAGAGGGACTGAATTAATATACTACTGTTTAGTAATGAATAATTCATTTCAAATATTCCTCTTGTATTTCAGAGGCTGGTTCTAACAATCAGATCAACTGTATTGTGAACCACCCGACCCTGCCTGTCACCATTACAGCGCACGAGGATAGGCATATAAGATTCTTTGACATTAACACTGGTAACTAATATCACAAACTTCCACATGAACTTTCAAATTAAATGCTTATATCTGTCATTTTCAATGAAGCATAGGCTTTGTATAGTTGAAAATGTTGATCAAATTGCTTCCTGATAGTAAATTATGATATATTTCTTTTGCCTTCCATGATATTTATTGAACTGTCAAATTCACTTTGTGAAGATTATATTCTATATTGTTACCGTTATTATTATAATTCTGTAACTCTGTTGTATTTCAGGTAAAATGATCCACTCAATGGTCGCTCATCTAGACGCTGTCACATGTTTAGCAGTAGATCCAAATGGGCTGTATTTATTATCAGGGAGTATGTTACTTTTAAGTATTTGTACTTACATTATTTCAAATCTAACCCCTTATTAGCTACATGTAGGGGTAAATGCAAGATTTGTTTTCATTTATGTATACCGTAATCACTTGTACTAGTAATATAGAAATCAGAGGGAAAAGTAACAGACATTTAAGGAAACCAAAAAATGAAGTTTTTGACATTAATTTGACAATATTAAATTACAGAATCATGATCGTTTTTCCCTTTGATGTTTAAATGACTTGAAAGTCGAACTTCATCGAAAGTAGACTGACACAAATTAAAAATTGTTGATTTAAACAAAAAAAAATCTTGTGGACAGTATTTCTTAAAATGAAAAAAAGTCCTAATGGTTGATATATGATGTATTAGGTTGGTGTACTGTTATAACTTGGTGGATCTTAATGCGCAAGAGATTTCATTTGAATGTTACCACATACATACATGAATAACAGTTTTCTTTGTCAAACTAATGCGAACCTGGTTTCATGGGTTTTATGATTAACAATTCCATCCTTGTGTTTTCAGGTCATGACTGTTCAATAAGACTGTGGAACTTAGATAGTAAAACATGTGTACAAGAAATAACTGCACATAGAAAGAAATTTGATGAGTCAATACATGCAGTTGCATTTCACCCAGCAAAGCCGTACATTGCAAGTGCAGGGGCAGACGCTTTAGCTAAAGTGTTTGTATGATATACACATTTGGATAGCTTCTAGGATCTTCAAATTAACATGTGTACATATGAAGCCAGTGATTAAATGAATTGATTACTGTGTGAATAGTGACGACACAAAGGCAAGCCACCAGCACTGACCCACAAGACTGTGTACAGAATTGTCCTCCCATCGATGTCCAGCAGCTCGTAACATCTTACGACTTGCATATTAAAACACCTTGTGTCGCTCACTTACATTAATTACCATATGCTGCAAACAGCCAGTGAGATGTTCATGTTAGCCAGTCATGTTATACCAGTAAAGTGCTGGACAGCACTTCAGATTACAAGATTTTGATATGTTCTATGTGCTGCTGGTTGAAAATGTGCTAAATTAAAATAAGCTGTTTAAGATTGGTTTGACAGATTTACATTATATGGGAAGGGGGGTTTTATTGTGAACAAAGGAAATACTCGAAAGTCTTCTTCTAATGACTTTGTGGTTAATGTTGCCATAGTTTTCTGTTAATAATTCATCCAGTAATTATAAGAAAATACAATCAATACAAATTTACAAGAAATTTTGTTACAAATTTACTTCAGATGGATTTTGTATGATAAATATACATGTTTCTAATGATGTTAAATGGAAGTGGTAAATTTAAACCATACATGGTAACTGATCACTTTAATGTCATTTAATATGTTAACAGATTTTATGATATCATTGTTATCAATCTTGGTCATATTGTTGATGCAGTATGAAATGTGTGCACGGATGTAAGAATGAAAAGAACAAATTTAATAGAGGTATTATACCCAGTGATGCAATACAGGTTATACCGAATACTGTAAATTTATAGACCTAGTATATTGAATTTAGACATATAATATAGCCCTTGTGTTGCCAAATAGGTGTATTGTTCATTTTGTATTGTATTTAATTGCATATATTTATGTTCAGTGTTAGCCTGTGTATACTTCAGATGTAAAATTACACTACAGGATCTGATTATGCATAATTTTTACCAATTTTTTATCTGTTGAGAATTGGTTTAAATCTGTAATTTACCAGAGATTTGAGGATATGTGCTATGTATGGAGATTTATCTTACAAGAAAGTGTGCTGTTTATAAGGAAAGTCTGTGCTATTTAGTTTGACCAACATTCTTCCATTTTCAGCTTGTCTATTTTTTTAATACAGCTCTTGTCCAAGCCTTACTGTCATTGTTGCAAACATGCAAACACTTGAACCATGGCCATAGCTCTAAAAAATATTCAGGATATTTAAATGGGACAGATGAAAGCAACATATTAGTGTTGGCGTTCCCTCTGTGATGATCTTGTCAAGCTGATTTGACTTCTTTTTAATTTTGTGACAAGGACTTTTGATTTGTTCATCCATTCTTAGCACTACAACCAAGTGATAGGTTAGTTATTTTTTGGAAATGAATTCTTCATTAAACATTTCATTTCAGTTTGCTATGTAATAATCTGTGTTCAAAGTATTTCATTCTGTTGCAATGTTCACTTCAAACACACACTAATACTCCTTAAACAATATCAAAAGCTTTATTAATCTGCAGTGCCCTGTATCCGGAGACATAATTGTGATAAAAATAGTCCTGTATCTTATATTTTCATGTATTACTACATACGTCTAGTCCGTATTTAACATGCTTTATATAAAAGTGATGTATTCAAATTATCAGTAATTTTCTAAGCACTATATATATATTGTCAAGATTATTGAGACTTGCCTTGTAAAAACTACTAGAATTATTACTATGAAATCATTTTGACATGGAATTCCTGATCTGATTCTTATCCTTGCTGAAAACATGAACATTATTGGGCTATTAGAGGTCATAAACAAAATGACTTCTAAAATAAAATGGCAATTGAGGACGTCTGTACACGATGTGGTCAGTGTCATTGAACGTCTGCATATATTGAATACTACTCTCATTAAGTGGTCATGATACATAATATACCTTCTCATTTCTTACTAGAACTGTTTTAATGTTCCTTTTGTCATACAACCTAATTGTGATATTTATGTACATTTTTATGTTTCAACATTATTTATTTTTCTTCCTTGATTTTCTGTACGAGCAGCTATTTGTTTCTCTTTTTATAGATAGTCTAAAATAGATATTCAAAAATTGCCGTTCAGTAAATAGTTTATTCTGACAGATCTTGAGTAAGATAAGACCACATATAATTAAAAATTTATTTTGACCATTGAATAAGTATGATTATTTCAAATCTGAATACTTTAAGATATATCTTTCTGGAGATTGTTTAAAGAACATGCAGACTGATTGTGCCTTGTAGAAAAAAAGTAAAAAGTACTTGACCCTTTTGAAAGACAAGTGAAAAGAGAAACTCCGTGGTTTTTGAAGAATCATTGTTACTTCCCCTGGTCCGGACCGCGATGTTCGGGCCCTCTCTGTCCCCCTATGTATCATGTCCGCATATAGTAGTTGTTAAGCATGTCAAATACACTTTTGTAAAGAAAAGTACATTTTAATAATTGAAAAATATTAAAAGTCATGTAATATGTCGGATGTTGTTTTGTTATCCTTGGCAAGGCCCGTATTTTGTATAGCATCTCTCAATTATGATGTTTTATACCAGCTGCTCATCACAGTTGTGAGGTTATGCTGGACTCAGTTGTCTGTAGACTGACTAGTCTAGTGATGCAGAGTCCCAATGTCTCTGTCGGCAAGAATCATTCGAAAAGTTATTGACCTTCATGTTTGTGTTTTATTCCCAGAAAGATGGTCATAATAAAAATCGCATCGTCCGGTTGTCCGTGTCCGGGCTGTAACTTTGGCATGCAGGGTGGGATTTTAAAATCTCATTATACTTGGCACATGTGGTCATAAATATAAAGACTAGTCGCGGGTAGACCTACTTCCCTCCATCGAAGGTCGAGGTACCACTTACAGGATTATGATTATGGATTGCTGAAAATATGCACGTCGAGTATAGTCGTTGTACCTTTATCATGTATCGAGTGATTTTAAAATAAGTTGGCACATGTGCTCATTTCATAAATGCGATGCGTCACGTGCATGATCATTGAGATGCTGCATAAATGCACATATATATGTAGTTGGCCGTGTATGAGTTGTATCTTTGTAATGCACAGAGGGATTTTGAAATTACTTTTTGCAAGTGCTCGGTACATAGAGAAGAGTTAGTCGTGTCCGGGATGTAGCAATGGTATACACGGATATATTTTACTACTTTGCACACGTGTTAGGTGCAGGAACCACGATCCTACCTCTTAATGCATTACTCCTCCAAAATTGAGTTTTAATTAACAATTCTTATAATAGTGTAAATAAAGATTCTTATGCGCAATTTGTCTCCAAAACCGGTTTTAACTGGGCATAACTGAAAAGGCGTGCAAGATAGTCACATAAAACTTCGCAGAAATCAGTATTACGCTGGCAGTAACAATTCTCAAGTTACGTCTTGCCCAGACGGGAAAAAGGTCGAACGTTGACATCTTCAGTGGTGCCCATGGCATACCAAAATAACACAAAACCTTACAAAAATCGTGCTTACGGTGTACATGACATCTTTCC
Source organism: Mya arenaria (assembly GCF_026914265.1). Classification (NCBI taxonomy): domain Eukaryota; kingdom Metazoa; phylum Mollusca; class Bivalvia; order Myida; family Myidae; genus Mya; species Mya arenaria. Next base: position 11,762,017 of record NC_069132.1, read on the forward strand.
TGTTGGCACGGAGACCGTTTTGTGTGTATGACACACTCGCTCATAACAGTTCTAAAGTACTATTATCCTTATCTGCTTGTCCTGAATAATTGAACAGACTACGTTTGTTGTACATATTGCTTGATAACGAACGTCTGTCGCGGCTTTCAACCAAATGTAAGCTCAATTGACGCCAAATATAGATTGCTTAAGAAAGACAAAAGAAACACCTGTACCGTCGTCAAAAAGGGTTACTAACGTGAACATGACTGTGGGTTCGCCAGGAATGTTGCTCACTCTGCTACTGGTATTGGGTGGCCGGATTTTGGCGGGGTTGGAGACGCCCCTCGCGGACTCCTATCGCGCCGCTGTGTACGAGCACAACGTCAGCTTCCCCCGTCATCGCGACGTCGTCCCCCGCTTGGAAGCGCTGCAGCTGATGGAGGAAAACCTTGGCAAGTTCGATGAACAAGCGCGGCAGGCCGCCCAACAGGTGTGTGCATTGTGAGGTCCGCTGTTTTGATTGACGCAAAAGAAAACATCGTTATTAAATGTGTACGAGGTTTAGACTAATTATCTTGTCTGAATGTTTAGTTTCGGTGACCGTGACTTACCCATTTTTTTGCCTAATTGACCATTTTATTTACCGTTGTATCAGCTTAAACTGACTAGTTGTTTCAGAAAGCAAAGATCATCGTGTTTCCAGAGTATGGCGTGTACGGGCTAGGCTGGACTCGTCAGAAACTCGCGCCTTTCTTGGAATACATTCCCGACCCTGCGGGCAATCCATGGAACCCATGTGATAACCCCAACGGTTTCGTTTCCGCGGTCCAGACATTGCTTAGTTGCATTGCGAAAAACAATTCCATTTATGTTGTGGCGAATATTGGTTCTCAGCAGCCTTGTATTTCAACAGACAAGAGCTGTCCCAGCGACCACGTTTATCAATTTAATACTAATGTAGTGTATGACCCAAGAGGGATATTTATTGCAAGGTATTTCAAGTATAACCTTGACAGTGTAGAAATGCAATATTTTGATCGTCCCCCAGTTGTAAACCACACCATATTTGACACGCCATTCGGTCGTTTTGCCACGGTTTGTTCTAATGACATTCTCTATAAAGAGCCAACACTCACACTGGTGAAAACAATGAACATTACCAACCTCGCGATGCCGGCTGCCTGGAAAGAGGAACTTCCGCTAATGTCCGCTATCGAGTTCCACTCGGCGTTCGCAGAGGGACTTCTCATCAACGTCTTGGCAGCAAACCTCCACGTCGTTGACCTTGGTTACTATGGCAGCGGCCTATACTGGCCAACGGGAACTTCCATAAACGCCTCGTATTTTTACGACGACGACCCTTACAGTGAAGGATCTCTGGTCGTTGAAACATTAACACCTTCAATTATACCATCCGATGTTTGGGACCCTCCACAGTTCACAGAAAATAAGCGTTTTGCTCCTCGCAGATTAGTAAATAATGCAGAGCAATCAAGCCTCACTCATAAAATTAAAATTAACGGTGATATTTACACAGCAAAGGTCTTCAAATTTGGAGAGGCTTACAGTGCAAATGTATGTCAAGGCAGTCTGTGTTGCGATGCAGATTTCGAGGGCGGCGCTTCCGGCGACATGTTTGCATTTGGGGCATTTGAAGGAATGCATAGCGGCAACAACTCTTACTACCTACAGTCGTGCGCATTGATCAAATGCGCTGGTAGAACTGTTGAAAGTTGTGGACAACCGACCAAACATACATCTACGGGGATAGATAAGATGTCGATGAGCGGGAACTTCTCCTATCCCTACCAGTTTCCGGAAGTGTTTACGGTGGGGGACCATCCAGAGATAGTGACGCAGATCTGGTACTACCAGGGCTCTGTCATAATCGACGTCGGGCTTTATGGAGATCTGCTCACTGTAGCCATTCAGGCCATAGACTATAGCCGACAATAGACAATACATAGAATATAAAGAAATCGTTGCATATAATGGCCATTTTTATATAATGCAAACTGTTACCAAAAATGTAAAATGGTCATGATTGCATAATTTCTTACAAATTCAAATGCAATCCTTTAATTCGGCGAACAACAAGTGTTCATGTATGTCAAAGAATACTTGAATTATAAAAAAAAATCGTATCCAGCTCTGACTTCCTGTGAAATTCACATAAATGAACTCAATGAAATAAGGATTTTCGTTGGTCATTATAAGCGAACAATTTTTCCAAAAAATAAAATAAGAGGAAAACGCTAACAAAAGTATACACATTAGTGTTTTCATATTTCATTGTTTTTGGTGTAGTTCGATCCTGCTTTGTTTATCTTCCTTGCGTTGAGACCTACATAACAATCAAAGCGCTAAAGCAGGCGTTGAAAGGTTTCGGTCTCAAACGTTTTGTGAGTATAGTCATGTTATTGTAAAACAAATTAACACAAACATCTAAAGATAGTATATCCATGCTCATGATTTCCTTCACAAATATTTTTAAGGTTCTATGATGATACTCAATTAAACCAAAACCATGGAATATTTGTCGCTTGAAATACTCATTTAATTTGTGGAATACCAAAATAATTACAACTTGATGCAATATGGATTAGTAGATACCGGTATGTTGTTTGCCTATGAGATTTTGTTTGTCAAATTCATTGTTAGAACAATATGGCATATACGGGTCTTGGATTGGCTTGTCTCATCTCTTCTCTTATTTATAGCTACCAGTATCAGGTACGTATTTTTTCTATTGCATAATTAATAATTATGAACAATGACTTCACAACACATCTATTGTCACAATGTGATTAAAGTGCACGACTGTATGTAGTAAGTAATACCCAGTTGCACGTGAAACCTTATTTGGAACTTTGGTTTCATAAATAATGCGCTTGGAGGCGCTGCAGCTGATGGAGGAAAACCTTGGCAAGTTCGACGAACAAGCGCGGCAGCCCCCCCCCCCCCTCCCCCAAACAGGTTTGTGCATTGTGAGGTCCGCTGTTTTAATCGACGCAAAAGAAAACATCGTTATTAAATGTGTACAAGGTTAAGACCAAATAAATTTTCTTACTGTTTAGTAACGTTTCGGTGACCGTGAATTTCTGATTCACCCAAATGTTGCCTTATTGGCCATTTTATTTAGCGTTTTATCAGCTTAAACTGACTAGTTGTTTCAGAAAGCAAAGAACATCGTGTTTTCAGAGTATGGCGTGCTAGGCTGGACTCGACATAAACTCGCGCCTTTCTTGGAATACATTCCCGACCCTGCGGGCAGTCCATGGAACCCATGTGATAACCCCAATGGTTCCGTTTCCGCGGTCCAGACATTGCTTAGCTGCATTGCGAAAAACAATTCCATTTATGTTGTGGCGAATATTGGTTCTCAGCAGCATTGTGTTTCAACAGACAAGAGCTGTCCCAGCGATCACGTTTATCAATTTAATACTAATGTAGTGTATGACCCAAGAGGGATATTTATTGCAAGGTATTTCAAGTGTAACCTTGACAGTGAAGAAATGCAATATTTTGATCGTCCCCCAGTTGTAAACCACACCATATTTGACACGCCATTCGGTCGTTTTGCCACGGTTTGTTCTAATGACATTCTCTATAAAGAGCCAACACTCACACTGGTGAAGACAATGAACATTACCAACCTCGCGATGCCGGCTGCCTGGAAAGAGGAACTTCCGCTAATGTCCGCTATCGAGTTCCACTCGGCGTTCGCAGAGGGACTTCTCATCAACGTCTTGGCAGCAAACCTCCACGTCGTTGACCTTGGTTACTATGGCAGCGGCCTATACTGACCAACGGGAACATCCATAAACGCCTCGTATTTTTACGACGACGACCCTTACAGTGAAGGATCTCTGGTCGTTGAAACATTAACACCTTCAATTATACCACCCGATGTTTGGGACCCTCCACAGTTCACAGAAAATAAGCGTTTTGCTCCTCGCAGATTAGTAAATAATGCAGAGCAATCATAAAATTAAAATTAACGATGACAATTATACAGCAATGGTCTTTGAATTCGGACAGGTTCTCCGTACAAATATCTGTCAAGGCAGCCTGTGTTGCGATGCAGATTTCGAGGGCGGCGCTTCCGGCGACATGTTTGCATTTGGGGCATTTGAAGTAATGCATAGCGGCAACAACTCTTAGTTACTACCTACAGTCGTGCGCATTGATCAAATGCGCTGGTAGAACTGTTGAAAGTTGTGGACAACCGACCAAACATACATCTACGGAGATAGATAAGATGTCGATGGGCGGGAACTTCTCCTATCCCTTCCAATTTCCAGAAGTATTTACGTTTGGGGACTACCCTAAGATAGTGACGCGGATTTGATACTATCAGGGCTCTGTCATAATCGACGCCGGACTGTATTGAGATCTGCTTACTGTAGCCATTCAGGCCATAGACTATAGCAGACAATAAACAATACATGTACATAAAATGTAAGAAAATCGTTTCACAAAATATACTTTTATCTTATAATGCAAACTAGTTTTGATAAAATACAAATAAAATCCTTTTATATGGCGAACAACCAGTGTTTATGCCTGTCAAAGAATAACATGAATTATGAGAACATTTTTTTTGCACTGACCTCCGGTATAAATCACAGGAATGAACTAAATAAAAAAAAAATTCGTTGGTCATTATAAACTTAAACTAGAAATCCCATATTGTTGATTGTAAAATTAGTCAAATGAAAAAAAAGTATAACGGAAACACAAGCTCTTTTGTTCTCTAATCTGATTTTATTTTTCCGCTAACGATTTTCACAGAAAGTTTAATGAGTAAACCACCAAAAATGGTGTACACATCAATGTTTTTGGATTTGACTGTTTTTGGTGTAATACGGTCCAACTTTGTTTGTATTCCGACTAAAGCTGCACTCTCAAAGATTGACCGTTTTGACAACTTTTTCTTATTTTTTTTGTCATGGAATTGGCCAATTCATGATTGCGTTAATATCTGGAAACCATTGATATGAGGCTGCTTAAAAAGATCAGATCGCAGTTTCCATGTCTACGTTTAAAAATATTTTTTTATGTCGGAAAACTATGTTTTCTTAAAACGTTAGTAACGCTTTTACTCATTAAACATTAAGTTTCCGGAACGTAAATATGAAAATCTTTGTTCAGCAGTCTGGTTTCCAAGCATTTATGCAATAATTGGCTAATTCCAAGACAAAACGGGAAAAGAGAGAGGTCTACTGGTATAGGAGGTCGTGGACTCGATCCCAACCATGGAAACGTCCTCTTGGCCACTCTAAAGCACACAAAACTTGTTTCTGCCAATGGAACAAACTCAAGAGGGATTCATATAAGCATTCCGCTGTAATCAATCGAGTTAAACTCTAAAATCTAAAAACAAATTACTACTAGTATAAACCAAACTCCGGATTCAGGACTGTCACACGATAATCATGTTAGTATCAGGAATTTGTAATAGTGTTCTACAGTCATTTATTGATAGTCATCCATCTGAATAAGGATTCAATAAACAGAACTTTATATAAAAAAATGCCCTAACCCCTGTTTCCCCATGTCATGCAAGGTGTATTGTAACCTTTTTGCCATTTTCTTACGTAATATTTTACCTCCCAAAAAACAGATGGCGCGAATGTGCCCGAGGACTTTGCATCACACTGAAATAAAACGCGTCGGAAGCTATTAAATTAGTTATTTGGGCCGCGAAATGGGCAGGTGCGGAGGGGTGTCCCATAATTGCCGTATAGCCTCCTTTTGGGATTTTTTTTCAAACGTCTGTTATAGAGAGTTAAACCACAGTGGCTTCATTTTTGGAATACTATGTTATTATTGACAACAAATATGTTGTGATAATGCTCAAAGTCTTTGTTTATAATTCCAGATACAAAATAATCATTAATTAGGCAATAGAAAAAATATGTACATGCTGTTGGTAGCTATAAATGAGGGAGGTGAAGAAACCAGCCAATCCAAGACTAGATATCATATTGTCATATTGAATTTGACACAAAAAAAACTCCTATGCAAGTCACATGCGGGTACCTATTAGCCCAGACAGAAGTTGTCTTCACAATGGCACAACAATTATTAAAATTTGTTCATAAAAACCATCATTTTGCGAATAAATGTTTTCACCATGCTCACGAAAAATAGCACTGAAATGACTTCCACATCACTTTTCTACTTGTTTACATTGTGTAACGTAGATGTAACTATGTAGACACAAGCATTCGCTATTTTGTACAGTGGGCACTGGGTAGCAATAATTCCCTCTCACGTAAAATATAACGTAAATCATGCAAAAAAATAAATCACGCATTCATGTTTCACCTGATATGAGATCGCGCGCGTCCAAAAATCATGGGGGCGAATATAAATTTCGTTGGAATCCCACACCGCGTTCTTAAAATAGACATGACAAATGCTGTCTAGTCCCATCAATTGGCCTAATTGCAGATTTTGCTCGGTGACGTCATTTCAATGTAGACAGGTTATAACTTTATTTAATGCCTGGCAAAAAGAATGATAAGCAGCCTGTAGGCATTAGACTTTGATTGACAGGGATTGAAATAGTTGTTAAAACTAACAATTATTTATAATGCAACTTTTCAATAAAAAAAATAAAAAATGTTTATTTATTTCTTACCCCCCAAAATTGCATTTTACCCCCAATTTTTGTACCCAGGGGGTAAGTTTACTCTTGAAAAAAGTAGGAAGTGGGAACTCTGAATAAGTCAAATATCTTTGTGTAAGGGAAGTTCATAACCTGCTGGTACCTCCATGCCTTTTTATCCAGTTCCCACAGGTCCAACTGTCGGACCCATACCCCTGACAAAATATATGATATTTAAAAGAAAAAGAAAAAAGGCTTTTTACATGTAACTGTAATGGTTCATTCGGTATCCTAATGAATTGTGTGATGTTGATTTTTGAAAACAATTGTGCAATCTGGTACATTCTTGACATTCTGAGGTGCTTTATGTAGAACTGGAAAATGGACAGTTTTAGGATGATATATCAACAAATTATCCCTTTTCGCGGCAGACTTTTTCTGAAAAATAGCAAACATAAGCACCGATTAAGTTCATAATTTTCTGTCCTTTTTGCCATTGAACTGTTTAATTACATTTTCAATGTCAATCTCCATGTGTGAAATTCAGGGTCCGCCGCACGTAGTGGTTACGACAAAGTAGAGCTAAAATGCACCGGCTATTAATTTAGTGGATACTATAAAAGTTTACTAAAACGTTTAAAAGATGTATTTTGATAATCGAATATTCATTCGAAAGAATTACGGAATATTCGAATATCAATTTTGCCATTCGTTTGCATCCCTAATAGCAGGGCTGTGATTTTAGCCGGGGTTTGCTGGACTGAAAGTCCCCGCTATGTGGACCTGGGGGGGCAGTGGTTACAATTGACTGGTGCATTATGTCTAATATACGTGACAAGCAGCAGGTTCAAGGTTTGACTTTGGGTGTTAAAGAGTCAGAGAACATGCCCCTAGTCATGAGCTGAACAATATAAGTTCACATGTGGTTGGGGACTTTCCTCCTGATAGAAATTATCAACATATTCTTTGAAAATGTTGTCATATTGATGATTACTTGTAAATGAAATTTTCTTATATTGCTGTCATCAGGGCTTCTAAAAGTTTGGAACCTTAAACGGTCTGGAGCCGGCGACAACTACCCCCCTAAAAAAAAATCCCCCCCCCCCCCCCCCAAAAAAAGACCCGTTCAAAAGTCCCATGTATTCTGTCAATATTTTTTTGCGATGTGGCAATTCGTAAGAGGGCTCTAGAACCATCAAATCCGATTTAGATAGTCATTGATACAGGCTTAATTAAAATGAGATTCTCATCGAGTTCTTTGGCGTTTCTAACAAAAACGACTGCTGATGGCGGGAAGCGGTCAGACGACAAAAAGTGAAACAGTATTATGATTTATTTGCTTAATGCTTCTACAGCAGGTCAACATTCAACTGATAATCTTGAATAATAATATATATCTAGATTTATAATAGGGGCTTCAAGCTATAAGTTTGATATCGACAACAAATTTTTATGAAGGTGGGCATATTAGAATCGCACCGTCCGTCTGTCCGTCCGTCTGTCCGTCCGTCCGCCCTTCCTTCCCTTAACTTTCCCTTGTATGGACAGATTTTAAAATAACTTGCCACATGTGTTCCGCATACCAAGATGACGTGTCGCGTACGTAAGAACCGTGTCCCTACCTCTAAGGTCAAGGTCACACTTCAGTGTTTATTCACAATGGAATGCTGCATATAAGGACATAGAGTATAGGTTGTTGTGTCCTGACTGTAACTTTCCCTTGTATGGACAGATTTGAAAATAACTTGCCATATGTGTTAAGCATACCAAGACGAATTGTCGCGTGCAAGACCCGTGTCCCTACCTCTTAGGTCAAGGTCACACTTAGTGTTTATTCACATTGGAATGCTGCATATAAGGACATAGAGTTTAGGTTGTCGTGTCCGACTGTAACTTTCCCTTGTATGGACAGATAATAAAATAACTTGCGACATGTGTTCGGCATACCAAGACGATGTGTCGCGTGCAAGCCCCGTGTCCCTACCTCTAAGGTCAAGATCACACTTAGTGTTTATTCACAATGGAATGCTGCATATAACGACATAGAGTATAGGTTGTCGTGTCTGGGCTGTAACTTTCCCTTGTATAGACAGATAATAAAATAACTTGCCACATGTGTTTGACATACCAAGACGACATGTCGGGTGCAAGACCCGTGTCCCTACCTCCTAGGTCAAGATCACACTTAGTGTTTATTCACAATGGAATGCTGCATATAAGGACATAGAGTATAGGTTGTCGTGTCCAGGCTGTAACTTTCCCTTGTGTGGACAGAATTTAAAATAGTCACACAGGTGTTTATTCACAATGGAGTGCTGCATATAAGGATACAGAGTATTGGTTGTTATGTCCGGGCTTTAACTTTTTCTTGTATGGACAGATTTGAAAATAACTTGCCACATGTGTTCGACATACCAAGACGACGTGTCACATGCAAGACCCATGTCCCTACCTCTAAGGTGAAAGATACACTTACCCGGTAGTGTTTATTCACAATGGAATGCTGAATATAAGGACATAAGAATGTAGGTTGTCAAGTATGGGTGGAATTTTTTATGTTCAGAGGCAATTAAAATAACTTGCCATATGTATTTGTTTGATCTTTAACTTTTCATGTACTGACCTTGTTCATAGCTCAATGTCACATTCGGGGGCATTCGTCACATACTGTGACATCTCTTGTTTATTACTGTGAATTAAAATGATGTAAGCGGAGCATTCAGCTATCAGACTCTGTAGTTAATCAAGCGTGTCGCTGTTGATCAACGACGACATAGCATATTGCCATATGAAAATATGGACCAATTTTAACACTTAATCAGGATTGCTGCAAGCACATAATTTATTTAATTGTGTCTTCTGTGACCTACCAATACACGCGATTGGACCGATTGCAAGCGTCTGCTAATTAACAGATATCGAGTGTTCAGCGTAGCGGAAAAAGCAGCTGGTCGCATTGAATGAATGACCCAAGAATGTTTGTGTATTACAATTTTTACTGACTTGGTCGTTTTGGACGGAAATTATAAAAATGAGAAAATTTTGGACTGATTTTTTTTATCCTTTTTGAAACTGGCATGGTCAAAATCGGTCCAGACGGGCAAATTGCTGGATTTTAGAAGCCCTGACTGTCATTAAAGGGGCTGTACTCTGTTTGATAAAATAGCGAAAAAAAAAGAAAATTGTCGAAAACTGACAAACTTGGCATTGATGTGTACAATGCATTGAAACTTACTAACTGAAGTACCACATAGTTTACAATTTATTTAAGTTTAGCAGTTATTTCGTATTTTTCCATTAAAAAAAGATAACTGGGTATGTCTAGCAGGTAGAATTCATTCCTTATGCGTGATGCTAGTCAGTGTTATCACATGATATTACCGAGGTAGGTGTATAGCTTAATTACCGGTATGTCACCCACTTAGAGTTAGCTTTCATAGCTCAGTGGATACAATGCTAGACTGCAATTTTGGCAACACAGGTTCGAACCCGGTCTCCGACACAATTTTTTTTTTACATTTTGGTGATTTTTATGCCCTCCTTCGAAGAAGAGGGGTATATTGCTTTGCACATGTCGGTCGGTAGGTCGGTCGGTCGGTCCGTCTGTCCGTCGGTAGACCAAAGCTTGTCCGATTGATAACTCAACAATTCCTGGACATTTGGTCATCAAACTTGACATGAAGGTTGGGCCTGACTAGTAGATGACCGCTATTGATTTTAGGGCTCATCGGGTCAAAGGTCAAGGTCACAGTGACCTTTAATGGTAAAATAATTTTAAAGCTTGTCCGAGTGATAACTCAACAATGCCCAGACCTATGGTCATCAAACTTGATATGGAAGTTGGGCCTGACCAGTAGATGACCCATATTGTTTTTTGGGGTCATCGGGCCAAAGGTCAAGGTCACAGAGACCTTGAATGGTAAAGGTTTTCCGAGTGATAACTCGACAATGCCTGCACCCATTGCCCTCATACTTGACATGGAGGTTGGGCCTGACCAGTAGATAACCCCTATTGTTTTGGGGGGTTATCTGGCCAAAGGTCAAGGTCACAGATACCTTGAATGGTAAAAGGTTGTCCGTGTGATAACTCAACAATGCCTGCACCCATGGCCCTCATTCTTGACATGGAGGTTAGGCCTGACCAGTAGATGACCCCTTTTGTTTTTGGGGGAACGGGCCAAAGGTCAAGGTCACAGTGATCTTGAATGGTAAAAGGTTGTGCATGTGGTAACTTGACAATGCCTGCACCCATGGCCCTCATACTTGACATGGAGGTTGGGCCTGACCAGTAGATGACCCCTATTGTTTTGGGGGGTCATCGGGCCAAAGGTCAAGGTCACAGTGATCTTGAATGGTAAAAGGTTGTCGGTGTGATAACTGGACAATGCCTGCACCCATGGCCCTCATACTTGACATGGAGGTTAGGCCTGACCAGTAGACGACCCCCATTGTTTTTTGGGGGTCATTGGGCCAAAGGTCAAGTTCACAGTGACCTTGAATGGTAAAAGGTTGTCCGAGTGATAACTGGACAATGCCTGCACCCATGGCCCTCATACTTGACATGGAGGTTGGGCCTGACCAGTAGATGGCCCCTATTGGCTTTAGGGGTCATAGAGCCAAAGGTCAAGGTCACAGTGACCTTGAATGGTCAAAGGTTGTCTGAATGATAACTCAACAATGCCTGCACCCATGGGCCTCAAACTTGACTTGGAAGTTGAGCCTGACCAGTAGATAACCCCTATTGATTTTAGGGGTCAAAGGTCAAGGTCACAGTGACCTTGAAAGCAAACTCAACAATTCCTGGACCTATGGTTATCAAACTTGAGATGAAGGGTGGCATGACCAGTAGATGACCACTCTTGACTTTGGGGGTCATTGGGCAAAGGTCAAGGTCACAGTAACATTTAACGCAAAAAAGTTAACAAAACTTCCCCCAGTGATATCTCAACAATGCCTGAACCTATGATCATCAAACTTGACATGGAAGTTGGGCCTGACCAGAAGACCCTTATTGATTTTAGGAGTCATCGAGTAAAAGGTCAAGTTCACAGTGACCTTGAATGCGAAAATGTTTTGAATGATAACTCGACAATGTCTGCACCCATGGCTCTCAAACATGACTTGATGTTGCGTCTGATCTGTAGATGACCCCGAATGATTTTAGGGGTCATCGGGTAGAAGGTCAAGGTCACAGTGACCTTGAACGAAAAAATCTTGTCTGTGTGATAACTTGTCAATGCCTGCATCCATGGCCCTCAAACTTGACATTTAGATTTTTTGTGCCCAGCTGATGACTCCTGTGGATTTTGAGGTCAAAGGTCATGGTCATAACACACTCTTTCTTCACACTTTAAATGGTCATAATCTTAAAACTGCCTTATTGGCATCCAATATCAGTGACAAATCAGCTGTCATTTCGGTCCATGCATATTTCATTCAATTGTCCATGTAATCCTGACAACATGGCGCTCAGGGGGGGGGGGGGGGCATAATGTTTGAGAAACATCTCTTGTTTTACAATTTAGATATCAAAGCGTAACACAGTCTATTAGATAATTGTCCTGAGATTTGTTACAGAAAAAAACTTTTTGCTCTATTAGTGGAATCCGACATCTGGGATACCGCCCAAAGTCGCCTGTAATCCAGCGAACCACAAAAGGGGGGATAAAATTGGTGCATGACTGTTATCAAGTTTCTTTGATATGTGAAGTTGATTGACAGGTTATATAGATGTTGCACTTTATGTGAAATTCACTTGATGAATTGGGATGGAGGAGGTAAAACCATGATTATTCAATGCTTCAAAACCTGAAATGCTAAGTTCATTAAATTATTTTTGCAAACATTTTCGCAAAAAGTAGTAACATGTGTTGGTTTATCTGTGTCTTGTTCCTATTGTGTGTGGTAAAGCAAAATGTTAAATGAAGTATGACTGTTAATAAAGATTCATAGCTTTGTTCTTTGAAGTGGAACAATGAATGACCGGTGATTAGGCTAGAGTTTCAGACAAAAATGTAGTGGATATCATCAAAATTCTTTTTAGATCAAGCAAGGTCCTGTGATTGTGTCTGACTTTATGAATATTGTGAAAGAAAAAGCCAAATTACTGTATTGCAGAGGAATATATGCGACCAAAGTACTTCTGTGACCCCCAAGTGCCTCTGTGTCTGTGACTGGGCCTTCTTCGCCAACTATTGATTGAAGAACTTGGCTTTGAGCTTTGTGAGCAGGTACATCTATCCAAATGAAAGGGTATTGATAAGTGAAATTAAAACTCTTAAATCATAAAACAGTTTTAAGTCAGCATTTTATTATTTTATTCCATAAGCATGATTAATTTCAGGTGCGTAGCTAGGGCCAATTTGGGATAACGCAGATTGATGAGGGACAGTATATTAACCCCTTCACACCCTACCCCCTTTGTTTTATTAAAATTTAAAATTATTGTATTGATATTTCAAAACTTGGACCTGTCAAAATTTCATAACGCAACTACGTATTTTCCTATATTCAGCTTTGTGTCTAAATTTGAATGATATGAAATATCGTGTCAGTTCAAGAAATTATAAATAAAATGTAAATAACATCACATGCAAATAAATAAAAATAAACCCATATAATGTTGCTTTTTTATTTATATGTATGTCTATATTTGGCACAGATTTGTGGGATTAGTATCAAAATAATTTTGAGTAAAATGTGTTCTTATTCGCTTGTCTGTTTTTCGAAAAAAAATAAGTTATTGTGATACTCTTGGTGTCGTCGGCGACGTCATCATGCAATAACTTTTACTTTGCCCATGACTGGTCAAGATATTCAAATGAAACATGGTACACATGTTTCCAGATACAATACTCCCATGAATAGCTTCAGAGAACCAGGATTCTGACTTTAATTATTGGCCAGTTATGCCCCGCTTTTGACCAACAAACAACAGACATTAAAGTGTTTGGAGTTGGACTGCGACCCTCTTGTCTAGATTCACATTAACCCATATAAAAAAGTTGTCATATATATAAACAAACATTTTTTTTTAAAGCAGAGTTCAAACATTATTTTTGGTGATTACATTTCCGGCTGGATTCAGAGTTACACCGGGGATCATTTATTTAAATTTAGGGAGATCTGATTGATTTACCAGGTGATGAAGGTAATTTGGAGGTAATGACGGTCTCAATTTCAAAGACTGTCTGACAGAGCAGCATGTAAATCAAGATCTTTAACCCTTGTATCATCTGCCTGATACAGCACAATTATCTGATATTACATGCTTCATTCCCAAAATCCAACATTGCCTGCTTCCAATTTGTTCAATGTTTGAGTGAAACAGCTACTGTCTGTACTGTCTGCTAATGTTTGACTAAACAGAGTTCATGTTTACATCTTGTTAAATGTCTAAATGAAAGTTTTTGATAAATGAAAGTTTAAACTCTTAATGTTTATCTTATAAGTGGATTTACAAATCTGTGTAATTTATCTAAAAGTGGATTTGGAGTCTTTTGGCTTCACCCTGTATGCTTTTGTAGGCCAAGATTTAATTGTCTGTCAGATAGAGGGAGATTGATTTTTCAAGCCACTTATTTTCTTTGATTTTGATATCATTTGGTATTGCCCTGTAAGGTATTTATTTGTCTACATCTGACACAGGATTGATTTTCAGTGCAAGGTTTATGTACATTGCAGGAAAGGACTGTCGTTTTAAAGTTGATGATTTGTGGATTGAAACATCACACCCCAGTTGCTTAATTGAACAATTTGGAATTTACCTCAAAGGTAAGAATTACCGGTAATAAAAAATCCATAAAAACTGTATTATTTTGGGTATTCCAAAAAGTAGAGAAATGCATCATTGACAAAGAAATATGGGAATAGAATTTGAAGAAGCCATGTAACAGGGAATCTCTCCCATTGCTGACAGTGTCAACACTATGTTCTCAGTTGGTGCTTTGCCTGATTTATGTGTTTTCAACATTTGTTATTTATCTTGATCAGCTAGAAATACCACATTCAAAAAAGTATTTCTGTTTAATGCAACAAATTTCATAAAGAGAAATTTTAAAACATCTTTAAAACATCTGCTGATATTTTCTTTTAGATTAATTGCTATTTTGAGATTTCTAAAAAAAGGCAAGACATTGCAAAACTTTTTTTGTGGAACATTTCTTATATCTTCATTATTTAATGCATACATTTTCCAGTTTCATTATTGACTTATTTTTCAGTCGAGTAACAATGTTAACTGGCACCCACAGCTGGATTGGGCCTGGGTGGGTATTGTCCCAAGCTGCATCCATGGACTAAGTGGCTAGTGCCCATGACTAGCTCCCTTGTAATACATGGTGTTCCATTCATAAAGTGTCGAAGGTTATCGTTTGCAAGATGCCCATGACTTTTGTATTTATGCATAATGCTAAATTATGTGTCAGAAGTTATTTTCTGTTAACTAGACAAATATTTGTTTAGTTTATTTTAATTTCATTTAGCTTATAGAGCTTGCGTCTGTTTTGTAGAAACCAGTACTAATGGCCATTTTTATAGGCCATTTCAGGATTTACTAATTCTTAAGAAATGTTTTATGATTTAATATTTATCTTCAATCTTGCCATGTTGAAACAAGATATGAAAACGATGTACTAATTCCTTCAGGTTACAAAAACAATTTATCATAACAATTTGACAAGTATTTTTCACATAGAACTAATTACAAAGGCCTGATTAGGATCAAATTGTAGTGTGGTCAATAACCTTGGGGCTGAGGGCTGTCTAAATGAACGGTTTGACATACAGGAGCTGAACCATGACAATACATCATCACTGACACCACACTGCCTCATCATATACTTTTGTTTATGCAGTTATAGGCTTGGAAAAGCCTTAAGCTGCAGCTACTTTTTTCTGTTTGGATATAAAGTGTTTCTTAATGTGCTTTGACCTCTGTTGGAATTAAGCTAAAACAAAGGTGAATATTTCGGTATGACAGACATTCCTTCGGTGGATTAAACCGGAAACAAAGGTGAATATTTGGTATTAAAGACATTTTCTGGCTGATTTAAACAAAGTCAAGAGGTGAAATATTTTAAACAAAAAGGTGAATATTTTGATATGGCAGATATTTTTACATTGACAGCTGGCTAACTCTTATATAAGGATTTTTCATTATTTGTCAGTATTTGCAAGATATGATTTGCTCTTTATAAGCTAAATATATGTAGTCTTGTCTGTGTATTTTTTCACAGATATATCTTGGGTGATGTTTATATCATCTATTCATTCTTTGTGAAAACCTATCAATCAGTTCAATGGTAATCTACAAACAAACAAAACTGTAGCTATATAGGATATGTTATAACAGTTTGTTCTCTCAAACAGTTAAAGTTTGTGGTTAATTCATTGGATTGATTTTGTTCAACAGTTTAAAGTTATGTTCCGCTTCAATATACATCACATTAAGTGAAAATTTATTTTGTTAAGGTCAATTGAAGCTTATGGAAGCGGTATAATTTTTCCTTTCATTGAACTTGTTAAATTGGACACCTCTATTCACTAATACTGGATAATAAAAAAGCTGGAAGCTCATAAATGCTGGCCGTTTCCCATTGAGTGGTGACCCAGGTGTGTGTGGAATGTCCTGGGCTGGCAACTGTGGGGATAACACTTGACCACTAGACATGAAGTTTTCCCTAACATTTTAGGATAACTGGAAGAATTTTCTTAAAATTGCTTGATCTTATAGAACACTCTAATGGAGGATCATTCAATGGTATGTTTCACTGTCCTTTGTGTGTATCCAATCTGTTTGTAATGTATGCTTGACTTTCAGTATTAACATTGTATCTTCCTGTCAGTGATACTTTCATCTCGACTGTGTTTTGCTCCATTGTTATGTTAAAACCAGTCAACTGCCTAACACAAACCTCATTCATGTTTATGCTAATGTAGTTGTCTTCATGATTATACAGGCAAAACAATCAGGACCTGGGCTCAGCTTGAATTTGTTGCAACTGTTTTAACATGGTGTTTTTCTGCTTTAATTAACTGGATCTTGTTAAGTTAGATGTTCCTGTCGAGAATTTATGTAATGAAGTCATGTCTCAACCCATGTACATTTGTATTAGTCCAGGGTGTGTGGATCGAGGGCATCTGTATCATATAAGAAGCTTGTAATTGTTTACATTAGCAGCTGTGAAAGGTAAACAGATCATGGTGGATGCCTCATGGCCTGTTATTCCTCTAACACCTGGTCAGAGACTGTTTGTGTTCAGGCTTAGGATCAGTTGACCAGACATAATGTCCTCCCTAAACAACCAATGGTGGATGTTCCAACATGAAGGAAAGATTGACGGGGCTTGCTGCTGGAAGACAATAGCTCTTTAGTTGGGGACAGGAGGGGGCCAGATGTTGGCTTTGTACTGAAGGAAAAAAAGGGAGGAGAAATTTGAAGTGTCATTGTGTTCAGATTCTCAATCTGATAACTATTATGTTTTGAGGAAAAGGGTGTCCTAATTGTTTCATTTGCCATGATTTAACTGTCTACAGTGGTGATTTTTTTTGTAAAACAAGTGAATTTGGAACAACTGGAGAAAAAAGTCTGAATTATCAACATTTTATTGGAATGATACATTCTTCAAAGAAAAGAATCTGTCTGGGTAGCATACATCAATCAGTAGGTGTGGTTTTAGACTATATGCTGGTACAGATAGCATTTTAATTGTTCTATCTGGCATAATCTTCTGGCTTCAATTGCAGATCTCTGGTTTCTTTTAAAATTATCTCTCTCGTTTATGTTTATATTTGTTTAAGCATCTTTGTTATTGAAAATTAATTGCCTGGTTTATGCTTCACATTTTATAGATTACAGTAGTCAAGAACAAGCATGTCTTTGGCAATATTGCTGATGTTTATTTATGTTCAGGGGAAATTAAGACATATTGCTGTTGTTTTTTCACGCAATGCTTTGCTGTGCAGTGTTGTATATAGTTGTGGTGGTATGTTTGGTGATGATCTGCTGTGCAGTGTTGTTTGTAGTTGTGGTGGTATGTTTGGTGGTGATCTGCTGTGCAATGTTGTATGTAATTGTGTAGGTATGTTTGGTGATGATCTGCTGTGCAGTGTTGTATGTAATTGTGTAGGTATGTTTGGTGATAATCTGCTGTGCAGTGTTGTATGTAATTGTGTAGGTATGTTTGGTGATGATCTGCTGTGCATTGTTGTATGTAGTTGTGGTGGTATGTTTGGTGATGATCTGCTGTGCAGTGTTGTATGTAGTTGTGGTGGTATGTTTGGTGATGATCTGCTGTGCATTGTTGTATGTAGTTGTGGTGGTATGTTTGGTGATGATCTGCTGTGCATTGTGGTATGTAGTTGTGGTGGTATGTTTGGTGATGATCTGCTGTGCATTGTTGTATGTAGTTGTGGTGGTATGTTTGGTGATGATCTGCTGTGCATTGTTGTATATAGTTGTGGTGGTATGTTTGGTGATGATCTGCTGTGCATTGTTGTATGTAGTTGTGGTGGTATGTTTGGTGATGATCTGCTGTGCATTGTGGTATGTAGTTGTGGTGGTATGTTTGGTGATGATCTGCTGTGCATTGTTGTATGTAGTTGTGGTGGTATGTTTGGTGATGATCTGCTGTGCATTGTTGTATGTAGTTGTGGTGGTATGTTTGGTGATGATCTGCTGTGCATTGTTGTATATAGTTGTGGTGGTATGTTTGGTGATGATCTGCTGTGCATTGTTGTATGTAGTTGTGGTGGTATGTTTGGTGATGATCTGCTGTGCATTGTTGTATGTAGTTGTGGTGGTATGTTTGGTGATGATCTGCTGTGCATTGTTGTATATAGTTGTGGTGGTATGTTTGGTGATGATCTGCTGTGCATTGTTGTATGTAGTTGTGGTGGTATGTTTGGTGATGATTTCAGGTGTGATGTGTCAAACCTGCACTAATTACCTTGTCAGGCCAGATTTGTCATTTATCTGCTGAGGATGCCCTTGGGCGGATTTTGACTGTTTTGACATTGATAGTTCACATGTAGTTGTATTCTACATCATTTTGCATTATTTCATTACAGTTCTGGGATTATGTTTGTATGGAAGTTATGATCTACTTCTGTTTTAAATATATTTGTGTATCAGTGATTTTAAATATGTTGGATCTGAGAAATGGATTCAAACAATAAACAGGTCATAGCATTACTAGTGACAGGGATATTTCCATAAATTAATTTTCAGTTTTTATTGAGTTCATTTAATCACTTTCCATTGTCACGGCCTCTCAACGCCAGCTCCACCACTTTACGGTGGTGCAAAGAAAAAGAGCTGTCGACACTTCCGTGGTGGAGCTGTGCCCTATGTTTACATGAACAAACATGAGTATGATTTATATATTATTTGATAATTTCATTTAACGGATATATTTCGAAAATCGGAGAATGTGGTACCGTGTAAGAACACTATTACTGTAGGCTGGTTACATTTCGTTTCAAAATTGTGCAAACTGTGGTGTCAGGAGCTTTTCTCCCGAATCGGACTTGTGCATATTTTGAGATCTGATTGCATAGCAAGTACATTTTGGTCCTTACACACCCCGTAATAACATTCTCACGCATGCAAACATAACTGTTATGTATAGTACCTATGCCGGAACACAACAAAACTGATAAGCACCTATTAAAAAGGAAAAATGCACAAATTTATAAAAGTGGTGGCGCTGTTGCCCTAGTGGTGGCGCTATCGAGTATGTTTTGCGCTTGAAGTAATATAAAAAGTAAACGCTTTTGGAATGAATACAACAGTTGCTATGTTTATCATTCATTGAACATTATGGTTGTTATGCATACTACTTGCGGAAACAAAACTCTACGCGAACTACCTTAACCTTACTGAAAACTATTTCGAAAAACAAATGGCTAGGTGCTGTTAATTTTACAATATAACTATAATTATCTATCATGTATGTCCGGTTATGAGAGAGGTATTCTTGCATACCGGACGTGTGTTTCCAGTCATTTGACCAATGCTGGGAAAACGCATCTTACACCACCATGTAAGATGAGTTATGCGCAACAACGCGCTACTTCTTTATTCTTTTATTGTATGGTTGATGAAAATTACATTATTTCATTTCAATAAAGCGCAATCAATTATATAAGTATGCAATTCATTAAAATATATAATGAATACTCGTAAAAACGCGATTAAAATAGTTACTATTTGACATCAAAAGTGATTTAAAAGTACTGCGCTTTATGACGTCAGTAAACAATGTTTCACGCACTTTTTGGTAAAATGTACAAAAGTGTGTTTTCTACCTCAATTCTTCCACAAATTGATAATTTTAGATATGCAAGAAAAAAAATCATGTTTTTCCGGTCCGGATCGAAAAATCCGTCCTTCGGCCACGCTGTGTGGCCGGTAACTCGGCAAACCTCGTTACCGGCTTACGCGCGTGCTCTCGGGTCGGATTTTTCTATCCGTACCGGACACACATGATAGATACTTATAGTTATATTGTAAAATTAACAGCACCTAGCCATTTGTTTTCGAAATAGTTTTCAGTAAGGTTTGGGTAATTTGCGTAGAGTTTTGTTTCCGCAAGTAGTATGCATAACCAGCATAATGTTCAATGAATGATAAACATAGCAACTGTTGTATTCATTCCAAAAGCGTTTACTTTTATATTACTTCAAGCGCAAAACATACTCGATAGCGCCACCACTAGGGCAACAGCGCCACCACTTTTATAAATTTGTGCATTTTTCCTTTTTAAGAAGTGCTTATCAGTTTAGTTGTGTTCCGGCATAGGTACTATACATAACAGTTATGTTCGCATGCGTGAGAATGTTATTACGGGGTGTGTAAGTACCGAAATGTACTTGCTATGCAATCAGATCTCAAAATATGCACAAGTCTGATTCGGGAGAAAAGCTCCTGACACCACAGTTTGCACAATATTGAAACAAAATAGTAACCAGCCTACAGTAGAAGTGTTCTTACACGGTACCACATTCTCCGATTTTCGAAATATGTCCGTTAAATGAAATTATCAAATAAAATATAAATCATACTCACGTTTTTTCATGTAAACATAGGGCACAGCTCCACCACGGAAGTGTCGACAGCTCTTTTTCTTTGCACCACTGTAAAGTGGTGGAGCTGGCGTTTAGAGGCCGTGATTGTGTCTATCCTACTATGTTAGGTTTTGGAATTGAGTGTGTTAATAATATTTACTTGACTTTCAGTAGCATTGTATCTTCAGTCAGTGACACTTGAGATAAACATGTTGCAAACCTTGAGAAAAACAAAAATCCATTTCCACCTAGACTAGGGCATTGGTCCAGCAGGCCATCCATCAATGTCAATATGGGCATTCACCCCTGAACATGCTGTGGATTTGAATGGCTTATATAAAGTCTGTAGGAACCATTATTGTGGTTGAATGACTTCCAGGAAAGCCTTTAGGTATTCTAGCTGTGACTGACTCCCAGGAGAACCTTTAGGTATTGTTACTGTGGCAGACTGACATCCAGGAGATCCTTTAGGTATTGTTACTGTGGCAGACTGACTCCCAGGAGATCCTTTAGGTATTGTTACTGTTGCAGACTGACTCCCAGGAGATCCTTTAAGTATTGTTACTGTGGCAGACTGACTCCCAGGAGACCCTTTAGGTATTGTTACTGTGGCAGACTGACTCCCAGGAGACCCTTTAGGTATTGTTACTGTGGCAGACTAACTTCCAGGAGACCCTTTAGGTATTGTTACTGTGGCAGACTGACTCCCAGGAGATCCTTTAGGTATTGTTACTGTGGCAGACTGACTCCCAGGAGATCCTTTAGGTATTGTTACTGTGGCAGATTGACTCCCAGGAGACCCTTTAGGTATATACTGTGGCAGACTGACTCCCAGGAGATCCTTTAGGTATTGTTACTGTGGCAGACTGACTCCCAGGAGATCCTTTAGGTATTGTTACTGTGGCAGACTAACTCCCAGGAGAGCTCTTTATAGGTACTGTTGCTGTGGATAACTGACTCCCAGAAGAGCCTTTTGGTGTTGCTCCTGTTGGTGACTGTCTCCCAGGAGATTTTTATGAAGTGTTGCTGTGGCAGACTGACTCCCAGGAGAGCCTTTATGTATTGTATCTGTGGGTGACTGACTCCCAGGAGAGCCTTTAGTATTGTTACTGTGGGTGATGACTCCCAGGATAGTCTGTAAGTGATGCTACTCTGGATTGTCTGATGCTCTAGGAAGTTTTTCCAGTCAAATACCATTACAGAGCTAATTGTTATTTAGGTATAGTGCAGTATCTTGGTGTAGTTTTAAAATCACAACCCTACAGTTTAAGAAAACATCCCGGAATTGCCAACTTGATTACAAAGATTATAGATTGATGGATTCTTAAAGAGGTATTTATCTCCAGTTGATTGTCTACAGAACTTAACTGCACAGATTAAACCCTGAGAATCTAACAGTGCACTCAATTAAACAGCGGCTTATTTTCATTTTTCTCACTAAGTCCCCATAAAGTGAAGTCTATGGACTTATTATTGCAGGTATGCCTGGAAAAATGAAAATAAATCATGGCATATTGGTTTGGGCTTTGATTGATCTTAACAGTTAGATCAAAAGAATCTCTCTCCACAAGGCATCAGTGGGTGACCCTGCACCCTCCCGGGCTGTAATAAATTGTGATGAAAGTGTTTTAGAGTTCAGGAATGGTGCTGGAAATAGTTCTTACTGTTGGAAGCAGTTTTTGCCTCTATTCCTGCATAGATGAAGTGCATTGAACAGGGGAGTGCAGCTGCACAGCTGCTGTGGATGTGTGGCATGGCTAATATAATGGGGAAACCAGGAAGTTTCCTGGAACCAAGCTGACTGCTGCATCACTTACTTCCAAGATTGAGCGCTTCTTCTAATTACTAATGTGATCAATCATATACAGCAAGTGGAATCAAAATAAAGTGCAGATATATGTGTTGACTTTATTTATTATAGGTTGTACCGACATCATGTTTGTATTTTTGTTGAAAGTATTCCCTGGACTTTGATCATTTTCGTTTATTAATTAGAAAACTTCTCTTACATGTTCATTCACTTGATTGCAGGACTGACTGCTAGATGAGACATGGATATTGTGACGGCTGTACTGATGTAGTGGCAAATAATCTAAAGACCAGACATTGTGAAAGCCAGTGCTTGTGGACATGGATATAAGACCAGTAAAAGTTCGGGGACATGGAAACGATGACAACAGGTCGTCTTACTACATGGTGAGTGAAATAATACAAATAAAAATTAAAGAGCTCTTCCTGAAATAAAATTATCTTAAGTTAAAGGGAGTTTAATAGTAAGAGTTTTAACAAATATGATTTGTTTTTTATCAAAAACAGATAAATCAAGGGAGATAACTACTAGAGGTATTGGTTATACTTATTGCACAATTATCCTTGAAAAGCAGTCAAGTTGTTTACAAGCAATTGAGTAGTTGAAATTCTATAGAATATATTTGACATTTTTATACTGAAAGGAGACCGGGCATTCAATGCATTTTATAGTCTATTCAACACATGCCTTTGAATCACTTGAAAGAAAGTTTAATGTTTGGTAAAAATCTGGTTTTAAATCGAATTTTCTGCTTATTATGACTTAAAGTAATCAGTTTTTTACTTAATGACTTGTTAATTCAATTTCACAGGTATATTAGCAGTTTTTGCCATTCAGCGCTTAAGCATGTCTGGATCTAAGATACACTTGATATTCTCTAGTCGCTATTCAAATATTTGATTTATGTTAGCGAACACCAAAGGTCTCTAATTATTTGTAATTACAATAATTTCGACGCAAATACAGGAATAGAATATATTGTTTGTAAAGTGTCTGGACTAAGAAAAAAACATTTGCGGAAGAAAATAGGAAATTGCGTTTTAGCTGTATTTATGGAATGAACCTGTTAACTTCATATTTAATACGAAGGAACCAGACTTAAAATACATATATCACAAACCAGGCCCTAACTTCTTTTCATGTCACCATGTGCTTGACTGAGCGAATAATTAAAGCACCAATTAAGACTATTACATTCCTGCTATTGAAGTTATTCAATTTCTTGCTGAAGATAATTTTGTAAAAGACATGAGTGGTGATTATCTGGTTTTAACAAACAGCATGACAGTCTATAGGACAACATTTATGTAAAAAACAACAAAAACAGCCAGCATCAATTTTTTTTTCAAGAGTATTGTTGATTTTCTTTTCCAAAATGATGTGTCTGCAAATATGGTAACCCCAGGATTGACGTTACAGCTTGATATCGAATCTTTAAGGGACCCGCTTTATCTCCGAGTTCTCATCTGACCTTGTTTCTTGTCTAACCTTAAATATCGCTATCTTTTGTCCCACTATCAGCTGCACAGTTAAGAAAATGAAATAATTGCATTTTGAGGTAATTTTGAATGGTACCAAGTCTGTTTGTGAAAATTCCATTGTCAACCAAATCGGAAAGTGGATCTGTAGTTATTCAAGTTTTAAAGTTATTTATGTTCAAATGAAAAGAGATAGGGGTATATCTTATTTTAAAAATTCAGCGAGTGAAAATGGATGTTGACTTTTTAAACAGTTACAGTGTTACATTTTTATGTAAATTGCGTTTTATAGAGATTAAAATGGCATGTTATATGACCTGGCTTAATTTCAACAATTTTATATTTTGAATGGAATGATACATGTTCAGTATTCTATTCAGTTTACGTAATCGCAGTGTTTGCTTAAGACTTGTTTGAAGTTATCACATTGTAAAGAACGCTATTGCTGTGGGGAGACTTTGATGTTTGCCCTTACAATTACATTATGATTTTGAGAGTAGACAAAATGATTACAAGTGGAATTAGTTTAGATCATAAGACCTGTGTGGTGTAATTGTCTGTAATAATTGCACGATCATGACTCTTTTTAAGTACACATTTGACCAGTGGGAATTTGAGAAGGTAAGACATTGAACGCAGTGTTTTTTGCCATTACCCATTTTGTCAAAGGGAAAGTTTTTGTCAATATTTGCACATCTCAATTGCATTTCAAACATCTGCATTAAGGATTGGAACATGGATTTGCTCTACATCATTCTCACTGTTTTTGCTTATTGTGTCTGATTTCTGAAGTCAAATGTTTGTTCCCAATTGATGCAGTTGTAATCCCAAGGTGATACTCCACTAATTCTATCCGCACTATTAGATAACCCAAAAGACAATTTTTTCGAAATTATTATTTATATGGTTTTGCTGTATAATTGAGTATGTTCAAATATGGGTAACAGTTCTTTTCTGCAATTTCTTATTATAGAAGGATGGTACCTAGCACTTTTATATTAATCTGTTTTGCCTTTTGAAATTATTCATGGACTCGTATTCCTACTACATATACTTTGAATTCATAAAAAGTTTACACCTATTTAAAATTGGCAAAAAGTATTGACTGTCAAGGTAATTTCCAGCTTTAACTACATGAAGGACACCAATGTTTATTTGTCATTCTAATTTAAAAACCACAAGATTAATTAGTCTGTCTTTTATTGAGAAAACCTCCATTCAAACATCATGCAGTACTGGATACGATATGAAAGTGATTTCTCCAGAGACAGATTAAGGTGTAGGTTGTCATTTCCGCTCCTTACACATGATTAGTTTGCGGTGACAATCAATTCTAGACTCACTGTAATTCTTACGTAACTGACTTGCAATCAGTGCAGCTGTTTAATTTGTACCGAAACTGAAAAATGCCTCTGTTATATATAAGGGCATACAGCATATCATGTTTCAAAGTGATAATTTTTTCTCTACTTGTTAATTTGCATAAATCTTTTCCTTATTTCTTTTGCAATTTTAAAAAGTTGACTTGTGATTCTAATTAATGATATTTTAGTTAACTCTTAATTGGATTTAAAGGATAATGATTAATGTATGTTAAAAAATATAGGTTTGTCATGCAGTAAAATATGACATTTTAGAGGTAAATCTCAAACCAATGTTTGTTATGACTGTTTTCATAAATAGCGCTGACAAAGCACTGGTATAAATACTGAAATTATTGTGCACAATGGGCTCAGTCAGTCAGCTAGCATTGTGACAAGAGTGCATGGAATGGCCTTGTCTAAGGGAAAAAAGTTTGGTGCAGCGCTACGGGGCCTGTGTTGTGGGCGTGTTCGACGGTGTGACAGCGTGGACAGTGTGGAGGAGGACTGGAACCTCATCATACAGGTACACGAGGGGGGATGGAGGGGGGGGGGGTGGCATCAAGGGTTGTTGGTTGTAGAGGAGATGAGTTTAAGATAAATGGAGGGGGTATGACAGTAAGGAGGAGGACTGACAGTTACACAAGAGGACAGGGTTGGGTCAGGTCCCTGATGTAGCAGGATAAAGGGGGTGAGGGGGGGAGGGGTCGGAGCTCATGGGGTTGGAGTAGGAGCATGATGTAGCAGGATAGGGGGGTTGATAGCTTGATAGCTCATGGGGTTGGGGTTGATATAAAGATGGGGTGTATGTGTGTGGTATAGATCAACAGTGGAGGGGTATGACCGCACTTAGGACCATAAATAATCTTAAGGTACTATATGGTGAGAAGGGATGGGGTGGAGATTGATGGAGTAGGGTTAGATGGTATGAGGGTGTCTTTCAGTTGCAGCATAGAAAGACATTGTATGGGGTGATGTAGGTTTGTTTATAGAACTAATGTGGTCTTAATAGAAGAGTCAACTTAAGAGTTTTAATTGGACTAGAGTCAGAAATGAACATAATGGATCAACACGATGTTTTAAGTAGATACGAGCAAGTCTGTTCTTATAAAAGATATTATGCTTGATGTGAAAAATGAAATAAAAAGATCTATGATAAACAATATTTGGTTACAACATAGTGGTTTAAATGTTGCGCAATATGTCAAAATGCTATTTTTATGACCAGATCATGGCATTATTGTTTTTGGGGAATTTTAAGGAGTGTTTTAACCAGGAAATGATACCTCAAAGAAATAGTTTTAGTATTATGACTATTATTTATCACCTGCTTGAAATTACATGCTCATGGAGCGTAGTGTTAAAGAAAATTGCATTATATTATATCATTGTCACGGTTTGTATCCTGTAATGATTATTCATAATTTATGAATAGGGTAGAATTAATGTAATGCTTATACAGGATAACGCACACCGGTGAGTTTTAGGGCCTATTCTGATGCAACATCGGATATTCGCGGTAAATTATCGGTATAAAGTACCAGGGTTAACGATGATGGTTTTGATGATGGTATTCTAAACATAATTGAGTATGAGCATTGCACTACATGATGACATTTATATTGCAGTCCTCTACCCTCCCACTGTATGGTAACAATGTGATGGTATCACTCTCTAGACAATTATCAGGTGTCCTCGTATCGGGTTACATGGTGCTCCTCAAGTCAGTCACAGCAAATATTGCTACCAAACCAGTCAGTGTGGGACACTAGTTGTATGAATTATGAATATATTTATCAGACAATAAGGACAACATTTATGGCAGTATTGACGAAACTGTTTGTTGCATCATTTTTGCGGAGTTATTTGCTGTTTAGGTTTTCATTGCTGCTCATGTAGAAATTGTTGGAGCTAAGAGGGATCCCACATATATGACCCCTGTGTGTAGAATTGTGCTCAGACTTAAGTGTTTCCTCCATATAAGGGTGTACTTATGAGTGGCGACAGGTGGTTTGTGTGAGAGATCGAGGACCAACCCTGGTGGCTTGTGGACCGTGTTCCCGTATCCCCACATGATATTGAAGTGCATCATGACTGTGCTCAACCATTAGAATGGATTTACAGCCCCGTATTCTGATGATAAAACATTTCAGCTAATGCATAGATAGGTTTTTGAAACCAGACAAACATTGATGTAAAATGAGACATGTCATAATGCAAAAACAAACACAATGCACATAGGAATTTGGGCTTGAGTTCTGAGGTGCTGGCCCACAGTTGGTTCTATTACTCCAAGTTTGGACATTAAACCTCACACACCTGTCAGGAATTATGGATCCAGAGTTGGAACAGGTATGCTTGTACTTGTATTGTTTTCTGCACTGCAATTTCCATTTCACTTCATGCATTTTTGAGTGTTGGAAGTGGCAACTTATATCAGTATTTTTGCTGCTCCAATTTCTTAATAGCTGAAAGGCAAATCTTAAAGCTTACATGCATATCTATTTTGGGCCCAAATTGCATTTTGTTTGGGAAGTAGGAATTAAACAAAATTCTGTAATAGTTTACTGGTATTTGTTGTAGAATGTCTGCATGATTCAAGGCACCTGTTAATTCTGAGGGACAAGATTTTCTGGATATGTGTTTTTATCAAGAATTTACAATCTTATCCAAGATCATTAAATAACAATCTGTCTAGAAACTTCAGGAATAAACCTATCAATCAAATGTTGTGGATAACTGCATTGTGAAGATATTTTTCCATGCAAGTATACTCCTCAAACAGAATTCACCATTCAACTTACTGGTATTTTAATCAGAAATGTTATTGATATTTGTTTCCAGAAATTTATTTCCTGCAGAAAATTGCGTCCTGCTTTCTAGTTTACATTTGATATGATGCATGACGTGAAACAATGCACAGCTGAGGTCCTGGGTTTGAACCATTCACTCTATTATCTATATATTGATTAAGCTTTGCTTTTGGCACATAATGAATAATTATTTTTATTCATTGTGCTCTCAATAATGAACTTGCCTTCTCTTGTATTTAAAGCCTTAAGGAATCTGACCCACAAAACAGCTAGTTCTCATTCAACTTTGGTATAATTTGAAAGGTATTTTCCCGCTGATAACTAATATGTAAAATAATTGACCAAAAGTACATCAAACATTAGATTATAACAGTTCCTATATTTGCTCTGCATTTCAACGTAAATGATATACTTAGCAATCTTTGAATGCATTAGAAAAGTGATAAGTTATATTATTTTAGTAGATGTTTTACATTTTCTTTTTCTGCAAATAAAATGATACCAAAATGATACGGGGTCACCAGTCATCCAAGATTCACATATTTGTGGGTTGTATACCTTAAAGTGCAGTTGTCAGGTAGTCTGAGTTATCTGATAAAGGGGGCCATGTAGTATCTTCAGCAGACTGTTGGTTGCTCCCATTGAAACAGTGACCTGAGCAGGACAGCAGCGGTTGGGATAATGGAGATTAAACAGATAATGTAGCGATATAACATGATATAACATTTCTTTTATTATTACTATCATTCATTGATAAAAATGTAAACCATCCGATGATGATGATGATGAAGTTGAGTTTTTCAATGGTAGCAAATGCAGTAACTTCCTCCTGGAGTGGTGGTGAACGACATCCAGACGCCCAGACAACATGAATGTTTGGTCAGGGATTATACAAACACCTCACTCTGGTTTGAAAGTCATGCTGCCCCTTGTTCTCACAGGTTGATTTGTACTGCACTGAAAAACAAATACAATATAGTATTTCCCCACCCAAATTATTACGGTTATGATTCTTGGTCTGGCTCAGAAACATACAAAAGAGTCTGTCCTGATTTGATGAAAGTTATATTACCATAAAACATGTTGTATTATATTGACATCTTAATTAATATACCTTTTGAAGTACTTGGTCATTTTCCTCAACAAATCAAATGAAATCATTTACTATGGGGGTAATTGAATTCGGTTTTCATTGCAAGAATGGTAAAAACTTTGGCCGAAAAGGTAAACCATACAAAGCAAACATTATCTTAGACCAGACAACAAGGAGGGCCTTTCTCTGGCTGGAGAAATATGCAATGTCATGAGCATTAATTGAATGATTTTTCAAGACTCTCATTTGAGATTTGGCTTTTGTATGAACAGGAGAAGTAGCAATGTAATGAAATAAATACTACTGTCTGAGAGTGTCACCTCATGGCAGTAAGAGCTGGATTCAGGCATGATCTCAAGATAAGATGGCTTTGATCCTCCTGCCATTACAGTTTGGAAGTTGTTTTACAAGAGATACTATCATTGTTATTTATTTTATATAAATGGAAGTCATATAGCAAGTTGATGGTCTATGTTTCCTCCCAAGATAGTGGTTGGTTCTCATTTCAGCAATTTATAACATCAGAGGCAAGGAGTTGCCCAGAAATGTCATAATACCCTCCTCTATGGAATAAGATGTTAGACATTTGGTCAATATAGGTTGTTTTACAATACCACGCCTGACTAAAACATTGAAGGCATTTTGATTAGGCGGAAAATTGAACATGCAGGCTGATGAGAACCACATCTGGCATCCGCTGCAGGCTTGTTCACCATGTCTACCTGGGCTGCAGCAGATTTTGTCTGCCATCATACACATGGACTTATAGCTGATCCGAGTTCTACCTGAATTGTATCAACAACGTTTGTCAGTCACACGTTACATAATTACAAATATATGCATTGAACATGTCATCATATAGCATGAACTATGGGGATTTTGCAAGTTTAATTTAGGATCTAGCTGGCTAATAGGGAAATGAATCGCAGGAACAAGGCACTAACTCCGCTGGCAGCAGACTTCCAGGATGTTTCTGTTGCCGTCTGATTGTTCTGTAGTTGAAGTGCTCTCTTTGTTTGATTATCATAAGTGCTTTCCTTTTATTGTTTTCACCTCGAGGAAAACAATTAGTTTATTGAAGAAGGGATGGTTTAATCTGCTTCTGAAGTGGCACTTTGTCAGTGTTAATATATCAGATTTAAAACACATCGTCTAAAACTGTCTACAGAGGTAGCTGAATCATATGAAAGTGGTGCAGATGTTCATTAAGAATTAGAAGAAAATGTAAGAAATGTCTTATAAATAGCATCAAGCAATTTACATTGTATTAACTTGCATTTAGTAGAGTGGGTACTACGTATATTTCTTAAGGAACTGCACATTGCAATATTTCCTTATTTGTTCTTCACACTGTTCTGTAAGGCAAACCATGGATCCATTCTTAACCAGCCAACTTGGCAATGCTGTGACAAGATTGGCATACTGGGGGAAACCCTAGTCTACTCAACAGATGGGATGTAGACAGAAACTGGGCCGTGCTTTTTGGCATTTCACCTTGGAGCTGCTGACAGCCTTGAACACTCGTTTAGAACGTAGGGATAATGCATGCAGGAAAACTGGCAGTTGCAACACATTCAACCCAAGTTTATTTCACTAAAAAAAAAAAGAGGAAACATTGGTTTATTTAACAAATGCCTTCACAGTAAAACTTTGCTCTACTGCCACAGTTATTTTGAAAGATTTATTGGACATCCAGCTGATAACTTTATATAGCAGCTATTTGCACCCATGACACAAATGCTCCTTTGTACTTGTACACCCTTAAAAGTTTCCCCTTAATTAGATTCCTATCTGCTTTAAAAAGTGCAAGAGGGTGCAAACAAGTTTTGTGGTTACCTCTCAAATTGTGTTTCTTCAGCTGGTTTATTTTGTATACATAAACTTTCTCTTATGAGAAATTTATTGTTTATATTACAAAATTGTGTAGATAATTGTTTCCGAATCTGAAACATTATAGTCATGACATTGTTAATGAAGCGGGTGTTTACAAAAGCATTAACCACATGCATTGCTGCATTTACTGCGATCTTTTTTCTCCATCAACTCCTTGAAATGGGGGAGAAAATATGTTCGTTTTTTTACTGAAAGTCACAGATTTTAGCAGAAAACTCTTATGATGGCAGCCTCCATGCATTCTTGTCAAAGTTTTTACAGATATCTGGCAAGCCTGCAATATTCTGCGAAGTTCCTAATGTCTTTTCACGGCTGTCTGCTGGAGGTGGCAAGCCTGAAATGTTCTGCTGTGTTCCTAATGTCTTCTCATGTCTGTCTGCTGGAGGTGGGAACTTGTTGACATGCTTGCCACTGAATGATATCATTTAAGTTAACCAAAAGTGACCTTGTATATAAAAAAACAAAGAAAAATAGCATTTAAAGTATTTTGATGTTAGTTGCAATATTGCAACATTTAGAGGTAATGTATGCTTTTAAACTCTTTTTGGTTCAAACAAATTCATAAATCAATTAATGATTAATCAATCATTTAAAAAAAGGCATTCCAATGAGAGGACATAGTGTGCCTTGACATGATGGATGATTATGGTCAGGAAACCAACATGTACTTTGTACTAGAACATTCAGTGGTGTGAGGTTTTGTTTAATAACAGTTTGGTCGTCACCAAGTCTTACTAGAGCGACCATTAACCACATCTCGCATGACAGAATGCTATTCCCCCAAAGTTACTTTTTGTCTCAGCATATCACCCGCCTTGTCATTAGATAGTGATCATTTTCACTGTCTTACACATTGTTGCTGGCAAAATATAAAGACAGAGGAGATTTATGGCAAAAGGCGAACCATGATATGTAGTCTGATATTAGTTATTAGCCGGCTGGAAGTCTCTCTGACTTTGTGACAAACAGGTTGGATATTGTGTAATGATTTATATATTTAGAATAAATTGTGGTAATGTCCTTGTGTTTTTTTTTATTTAATATTGGTGATATCCTGTTCCTTTCTTGACTTTTCTATATCTATGGCTGACGGAACAAAGGCATTGACAACCTTTGCATTGTTGTCATTTTAAACAACATTTTTTAGTTAATTGACATTAAAACTGACAGAAGTGTAAATCGATGTTAAATTCGTGTCTGTAATCATTATCCAATAATTATGTTTCTGAGATCATAAAAACTTTTTTAGTATACAAATGGTTTAAACACATCCTGTTCCAATGAAAACCCAATGAAAACATAATACTTTTATGGACTTGCATGTATTATTGTATATCACAGGTGCATGGAGAATAAAAAACAACATCATTTTTATTATGATACAGTAAATTATATTGCTATAGGCAGAATAGCCTGTGATAGCCAGAAGATGACAAACAACGGCCATTAGCCAAATATTATTTATTTCCTCATGAATGGGATAAATCATTGTCGTTGTTAATGCACTAAAATGTTTCTCTAATTTCTGCCTAATTTGTTTCTATATGATACTTTGAAATCTGCACAATATTTCTTATTTAATGCACCTCTTAAACTGCATAATTTATTTCAATGCTATCAGGAGGTAGATGTTTGCAAAATAAAAAAAATCTTGCAAATTGAAGTGCATGCATAACAGTACTAAATGAATGAATGTCAAAAAAGTTCAGAGATTTCTTAAGGTATATTTATTATGTAATTTGATTCCTTACAAAACTTAAATACCAAAATGTCTATGTATAAAACTGAAGGAGCCATTTATTTCTTGTATATTTTTAGATGTTGAACAACATCACCAATGACCTTGACCTTCTGCTGTCAGAGTTTTGTGATCCTCTGGACCCCGGAGAGCCCCCGCCTATCAAGAATAAGCCCATGCGCACAAAAAGGTAGGTTGTTATTGATAGGAGGTTGGTTATTATCATGACAGAATGCTAGTTCCAACTGTTTCTGCTGACTCCTTTTACTTATAAGTGAAGATAAGTGTTAAGTTGCAAAGACGTTTAAGCAGTAGTTTCATTTGAGAAGAGAACTGGATGGGTATCTTTGGTGTCTGATACTTTTCAATAGCATTTAAATGTCATTCGGATTAAATACAAAATCTGAAGACTTCACAATTTAAGAGTGCTTATCAAATAAGTCCCCAAATTTCTATATTCTTTCAAATGCCGAACTATTGTTTGTAAACGAAGTGGACTATAAAAAATTTCATTCGGTCTGCATTAATTCTTCTTTTGAGTTTCTTTTGGCTTTAAAAATACTTAATTATTTGGATGAACGTTCCCTCCTGTATATCCTCTCTGATTTGTCTTGGTTGGAACTTTTCTTTGTAGAATAACTTGGTTTGATTGGTTAAAATTGTTGTTTTTATTTTTGGCGCCAACTCAAATTTTCTTTATCATATTTCCCTATTTATCATCATTCTGTATTTTGTTTGACAACGGATCACATCGTTTAATTAAGAAAAAAATAATAGGTGATTGCATGTAATTAAGGGGTTATAGGAGATTGCAAGTACTGCTTTGAAAAAAATAACTTGGACAAATTTGTCTGTCTGGGTCCGTGCAAATTTGTGTCTCCGATTCAGTGCAAATTATAAGTAATGCAGTATAAGCTTTCATGAATTTTAAGCAACAGTTACTGAGAGTTCCATAAGCTCTGGTGGAAAGCTGAAAATGAAACGAGCACTCCTAAAATTGGCATTAATGTCTCTTATGGGAGAAATGTTTGGTTTATTGTGAACATTTATGTGATGCTGTACACCCTAGGCTATATTGCTAGAGAAAACCATGTGCTAACATGCAACGATATAGCTGGATAGGTGCTCTCATGGCGCGACTCCCTCATTATTTGTTGGGGACGATTTTTGTACTTCTCCTGCTTTAAGCCTATATTTCCTCATGTTTTGTTAAATTTGCAGTTTTAGGTTTTACAAATGTTTTATGGCACTTTGAAATATTATGCCCAAACTGAGCATGACTTTCCATTTTAATACTGAATTATATTTTCTACGTAACATTTCAATGAGAAGACTATCATATAACATACCTTAAATAGGTATCATTAACTAATGTACTATCTTATAGCCATTACATCTTTTATACCAAATAAACACATTGGTTGATGGCGTAAATGTTACACTTGATGTGTATGTAGTGGGTTACATTTATCTTAATGTCATTTGTATGAAATGCTGAATCTGAATCTTGTGAACAAAACTATTTCTTTTGTTGTAAATTGTGCAGTTTGGAATGTTGGAGCCATTTACTAACTGATAGTCAAGCACTGGCATTCATGTTCCGTATTTGTCATAATTGGGAGAAAGTCTTAAGAAGCTAGTGGAAACATTTTGACAAGGGAAAACATTAATATGCATTAAAATGGATTCGCATGGATCATCTTATCTGGTAATTTATTTATCATAAACTTTGGTCTTTCTTTGGCATGATTTATAAGACTGCATGAAATATGTATCTTCAGTAGGGTAATGAAATGATGTTTTAAGTAAATGATAAAGAAAAGACTTGATGAAAAGATGGGGTACTTTTCTATTCATTACCTGTTTTTTTTCTGTTGTGGTAATTATATAGTGATGACTTTGATATGTTTTGATGTGGTATAAGTATTTCATGACCATGGCAAAATATTGTATTATCCCATTCACTGCATTATCACATATTATTACGCCTCACACACTGCATTCATCCTGGAATAGGAAAAAACATTTACGTAGATTGTGGTTTGATTGCTTCCCAGAGGCCATAGTTTAGCTCTGTTTGTCGCCAATTACAGATCACTTATTGATGTCACTTTTGTACTTTGATCATACTTTCTTATATAGATGATACGATGGTACCTTTTTTCATACAAGGCCGTTTTTCCCTTTTGCACTGACTCCTCCATGTATACATAGATATACATAATTAACTATAGTATATTTTGTACATCAAAGTCAGTTGTCATTGTGACTAACTGAGGTTTAATTGATGTGTTTGCTCTGGACACTTGCTGTCATGGAAGGTGATAAATATTGAACACTTTCTTGATGTAGGTCATAAATCATCACCTGTACTTTTCATATTAATTATGATACTCCACGGTCATTGGTCAGTCAACCTAAAGGGATCAGATTCTCAAACATCTGATTTCTTACCACTGACATTATTTCTATGATTGGAGTTTTGCCCCCACCTTATCAGTATGGTATCCCTCTAAAACATTTGTTTTGCATAAGAAATTGTGTCTTAAGTGTATGTTTGCATTTACTAAGCTGTTCAGTGTTAATTTTAGGTTACATGATGGATAGATATTGACATATTAATGAGAGTTTTATTTTGAAAATCAATTACTAATCACTTTTGTAAAGATTGTCTTGACTGTGATTTGGTTTAAGTTTCACCTGAACCGATTCAACACAAAGACGACGTGACAGAGGCGGTTGATGGAAGCTTTGTAAGGCCAGAATGACTGGCTTGTTTAAGACATCCAGGGTATCACCTATCTCCTTGTTAAAACACCCAATGGTTTTCGCAATGTCATGTTTTTCCATCCAATTTTCATCGATTTTTATTTGGATTTTTTCTGACTTAGGTCGAGGTGTAAAGTAAATGAATTTCAATTTCTCATGTTTTTCGATCATCTGTTGGGAATCTAACAATCTTCTGTCAGCATGTTGTAACTGAGTAGTCCTAATTCTGCTGAGTCTTAAGGTTGTTGGATTGATTGTTTCAAGGTGATTTACCGCTGGTCAGTGTATGCAGCCATATATGTATGTTTTCCTTGCTGATTAGAAATGTCAGCTGCTGATATCTTTAATCACTCCTGCCATTATAACCCACTTATTAGGACAGTGTTAAACTCCACCAGTATGTTGATAATTATGTTCACAAAATGTACTGTATTTACAGAGGCTATCAGTTATTGCTGTATATATCTGAAGATCCGGCCCAGGAGACCTTTGATCTCTTGTTTACAGTTTAGATAGTAATTAACTCCCGGGGTGATCATGCCACCTATACTGTGTGATTAGCCCTCTTATGGTCATATAAAATCTGTTTGTTAAGATCATTTCATTTATCATCATGTTCAATTTGCTCCCATAACGGGAGTTTTCATCAGCCCCTTCTACCCTGATTGTGACTGTTAAGCACTATTCGAACCAATTCAGCCACTGCATCAAAGTTTCCATCTCCTATGACTCCATGTATTGTGATTGTCTTGTTGAAAATTTCCTTGCAAACAGAGATCTGTCATTCATTATTTTAAAATTTCATTAAAGCGACCTGTTGAAAATAGCCAGAAGCTGTCTCGGTGAATAGCGTAACTATCAACACACTTGCAATTAATGATACATTTGCTATTGTGACTTACTGAAATTTGTTAACTCATTATGTGGGATAAGTGTACATTAAAAATTCATTTAATTTGAGGATGGGACGACTTTTGTGTAAGACTCTAGGGCAGAAAGTAATTTGTTGAAAATGTTCATTCGAAATGTGTCAGTATTTAAAAACTGGGTCTTATGTTTCTAGATACTTAAATTTGTATTTATAAAGGTGATTCTAAATAAATTGCTAGAAAAAGACAGTGTTGCTTGGCAACATTTCATAACAGAGTAGGCATTTGCAGAAGTGTCTGTAGTGAATGACATGGTGACAGGGTTTTGTGTGGATAAATTCTCACAATTATTTATTTTATTTAGGTTGTGTTTCAAATGACATCTATGTGATTATTAAAGTGTGAAATGTATGAATGCAGCAAGTGTGGATTAAATGTATTGAAGTAATTTAATTAGACAAAAATTGGAATGAAATCAGGCTGTTTTTCTTACAAAGGATGGTTTCATGTCAGGTAATATTATTGTGCTCGATTCTTTTGCTTTCATAACGTCAGGCTGTTATTTTTTTAATGGGTCTTTGTGTATTAAGAATTTCTTTGTGCCGGTATCTGCAAGACACATTTTTTGTCAAGCTGTAGGTTAGACTGCACACAATTTAGATGAATTAAAGAAATGGTGTAAGCTGACCTCATGGGGAGAGCTGACAATGTGCTTCAGTAGAACTTCAAGGGATTAAACAAGATGGCATTGTTGTATTTTTTGGTGAATGCCTCTTTCAGGATTCATTTTACAAGACTTTAGTGTATAAATCATAGAAATGAAGGGTGAGTAGTTGGCGAGCTCCATAAAGGCAGTTGTCATGTAATTGTTGCAACAACCTTTGCAAAGTGGTGGAGGAAACTCAATCTTTTGAAAGCAATTATGCAAACTCAAGATCTTTTTAAAATCCAATAAGTTTCCCCATGTTGAGGTTTCAATCTTGTGCAGGCCCTGGACTGCATTTGTGACATGAATATTACACTTAAGATTTAAGATAATGGCAACAAGTTCAAAAAGTTGTAACAATATACAAAGCTTCCAAATAATAAGGCGATTATTGAAATGTAGGTTAGTGTGCTGATCATTTTTCAGCCTTTTAAGGGTGCAAAGATTTGACAGCAAAGATACCATTGTTATATATTGTTTGCATTGAACCTTGGAACTGACAACCTGCTGACATAGTAAAGAAATTCAAATGGATTTTTGTTCCAGCAGCACCTGAAGTTCCTAAATGTGTTGTATTCCAAGACAAAAGTTACTTCAGTCATCAAACGAGACTGGCAAGACTGTTTTTCATCTGAACATACTTTTACATTGTCAATAACAAAAAATCTTGATGGTAAAGATGACCAACCAAGTACAAGTAATCGGTAAAATGCGGTAAAATGAGAAAAGATCAAATTGTTGGCCGAGCATGTCATCCTTAAATAGTTGCATCAGCTTACTATTGGATTGATTATCTTCTAAGTACAATTGACCAGTAGTTCTTTCCTGCTACAAGAGAAGTAATCAAAGCTGTTAGATGTGCAATGCCATCCTTCGACAGGTGCAACAGATCATAATACCTATGTCATCTAAATACACATCATTCCTTCTTTTAAATACATATAATTCCTAATTCTCGACTATGACAGAGGAAACTCTTGGAATAGTATGCCTTCTTTCTAAAGATGTATCTGACAGCATCATAATATGTACACTGCAACATATGTACACTACAGTGCAAAAGTTAAGAATGATATTTTGCATCAACTCAGAATTAATTCAAACCTGCTTGCTATGAACTATTTTGGGGATAGCTTCCTTTGTTTGCTCCTCACTGGCCCCTTAATTTGAAAGGTGTTTATGTTCAGTAACCATGTCATTTAGAATATTTCATTAATATTAATTATCACTCAAAATAACAACTGTGAAATAATGTAACACAGCTGAAATGTCAGATTGTTTTTCTTTCCACTGCATTCATGAAATGTTTCAGAAATATAATTGAGTATGCAATATATGTCAGTTGCTTCATATTTATGAGCTGATTTGCATAGGAACTGTTAAGTTGATGCCAAAGTAACTGTCGTACTACTGCAGGTACAGTAACCTTTCTTTGTTCGCCAGACAGGTTTCTTTATCTATTTCATTGATGAATCATCTTCAGCGACGACATTTTGATTCAATATTAATGTAACCGAATAAGCCACTTTATCGTGCACTATTTGGGGGATTTTGTTAAGATGTTTAGTAGCCTCTTTAATAGCTCTTAAATACCTTTCATAGGCGAATAACTCTAGGATCGGTTTATTGGTAAAGACAGTCATTTTAAACTCATCGGCTTTAATATAACTGAGTGTGAATGTGGGGAAATTGATTTACATCTTTGCCTGCAGAAATAATTATTGCCAGACTTATTGTTTATTATCAGCAAGCCTGGATAGCTATTGGGAGCTTTACAGGGTCCTAAACCCACCCACTTGTTATTATAGAATTTCTCAACTTATGAATGAGTGATCATATTGTTCCTATTGTAGACACAATAACAATGAGTTCCACTAGATACTGCATTATGAATATCAAGAAGACAGACTGTGAGCTCAGTTTTCAGTCCGAACTGGGAGCCTCACAATTTGGGTTTTTTCCTTGATGAACACAGCTGTGTTTAGTTAGGGTTTAACGATGTTTGAAGACCTATTTGGGTATCGAAAGCGCAGGAGAGTTTATAGTATAATTAAACAAAATTCAGTCTGTCATGCAACCAGGTGGTTTTTATTAAAGAAAGTTTTTTGTTGGGTAATTGTTATAATATAGCAGAAAGAAAATAAGATAGACAGATAAGACTGCCAAGTGATAAAAAGATAACTTTCAGAGCGGATTAAACATTATCGTTTTGTTGTATTGGTTCATTATAAAGCAAACTGCAAGGCTTAAAGTAAAGAGGGCTTGGTGATTGAAGAATCTAGATAAAGTGAGCTATTAAATACTTGAGGTAGTAAACGTGAGTGACATTGTCAGTCCATGAAAAACACTCACCAAGAACAGTCGTAATACATTTATTCTTACAATGGAGATCCCGCGATATATATTTTGTGAGTTTTGTGATTCGGATTTTACTTTCGAGTGAAGTTGATTTGATTATGGCCAAAATGAGGAGTGTTCAAGTCGACGTTATTAGGAAGTGGTAAGTTTTTTTCTGCAACTTGGATGCATACCTTTGTTTACTTTCTAGTGGTTTACCTAGTGTACACATATGTAAATATTTTCACAGGATGGTCTGATATAGCATGTCTTCAAAATACTTGGAAAGTGATTTTTGCCCAATAAAATGTTTGAAATCAATAAAGGTGTGTGGTAATTGATTTGCTTAACAGTAACAGTTGGCTATGGCAAAAACTATTGGTATTTAGTTTGAATTCCTGCGGTAATTTGAGTAATAGTACTTATATATAGTTCTGTGTAAAATCAGTTGTTGGGTAATTAGTTAATTATGAAGTGAAATATTTTTTGCTAATACATAATTTCCCCTATGTGTAGTTTTTTCCTTCAATTTCTTTGCACTGCAAATTTATAGGTTCTTATATTCTTTCAAGAAATGTTACTCGCTTGTTACTGTTTGCTATAATTACTATTGGCAGCCTGTTGTTGATTACTGGATTATTTGGGTATTAAGTAATTACCCTGACTTGTGGCTGTATTTTATGTAATAAAGGATCCTGCTGGTGTAATTATCTCCGGCCATAAAACAATTATCAGAGTCTTCCTTGTTCCAGATTGAAGCCGTAAGGCTTCTACTAGGTAATAATGACTCTTATGACTATAATAATTATGTTCTTTAATTGGAAAATTATTCATTCTTTTCTGTAAATCCTATTTCAGTTTCTATTGAGTGTTCTGAGTAATTTACACTCCTTATAATAATTAAGGGTACTTTATTCTGCACAAAAAACATCTCTGCATTTGAGATTGTGGTTTGCCATGATGTGTCTAATCTCGGCAATTCTTGGCAGCTTGTAGAAAATTACACTTGATGATCTTTGCTATTTGTCGGTTTCTTAATCCCTTGTTAAATATAGCCCTATTGTTAATATAACTTTAATGATTTTGTATATAAATTGATTGTAACCCAGCCAAATATTTTAACAAAGAGGGATACAGTGTGATGAGGTTCAATATGAGGTATCAAGTCCTCAGTGTTCAGGACAAAGCCGGCAGGACAAAGCCGCGTAACATCCAGATAGATCATGTCAACGAAGTGGACTGGTGCAGATTAAGCACTGCTGGGACTCAGAAACCATGTTTATCTGCCTTCTGCACTTAAGTTCAAGTCACCCGAAAATCTTTTCAAGCTTTTTGTGTACCATTTTCTTTGGTTGGTAATGAGATGAACCCTTGGTTTCTTGTTATTCAGATTTATGTTGATACAAACAATGGACATAATTACCTTCCTGTCTAATGGGATTTCTGGAAAATGTCACAATCGATATGTCATTTGGTAGGAACATAATCTGAATTGCTATTGACAGTAGACATTGCTTGACCACAGGCAGTGATAGCAACTATCCTTATAAACCACCAACAGAGCATTGATGCAGATAAAAGGCTAATAATATCAAGTGTGTTTCTGTTATATGGAACTTCATTCCAAAATAGCTTTTTCATTATAATGTTATAGCAGTTTGCAGGCAAATTGTTGACAACATGAGAGTCTCTAATTCCTTCAAGTACTTCACACAATGTGACTTGTTAGAAATGATTGTAGGACAGGTTTTGAAAATTGATACCTTGATAATTAATAGCCTTACTTTCTGATGGTCCCTGTAGTAATGGGACAGTTGCTTCAACTGTTTGACAGTTTACTCTATATCACTGAGTATTTCTTTGTATAGGATTGTGTATCACTTGTTTGACGTATTTTGGTCTTTGATGGCGATAGGGAGAAGAAAACACTTCATAATTGTGGAAATTAGGGTCGCCAAATGAAGGACCCGCAAATGTCATTTTTGTGCCGTCACACGCTCTGACTATTGTTTGCCGCACTTCATAACTGGCAGCAACCGCCGCTAAACTTGACCTATCTAATTGAAATGTCAGTTTTGTTTGATCTGGCTAGAATATAAACAAGTGGGAAAGTTTGTCAAAAAGGAATTACTTAACTTGTAAATAACTTATTGTACTGATTAAGTGACTATTGTAATGCGTTCAATGACTTTTCCACAACAGTTGAAGTTTGTACTCTCAAGTACAAAGATGAAAAGACTGACTTGAGAAACCATACGTAGTATTAGGCTCACTGTTCAAGGGTATTCACATTCATACTGCTATTAGAATTTCCGGCCATGATTGGAAGAGCCAGCATGGTAATTGAGTTGTGCTGACAGACTGGGATAGGTATGAGCCAACAGAGGCTAGGTAATAGGTCAGTGACTCCCCGCACTCCCACCAGTCTGTCAGCGCTGGACGCCTGTGGCACATAATGAGACCTTCCTGCCTCTTATAGCCTCTTCAAGATGGGAGATTTAAGTGTCTGTCACCTGTTCTCTGTCACATTGTTATTAGCCACCATTATTTGAAAAGTACAAACTCATTATAAGTGAATATGACACACACTTCTTTGAAGCCATTTAATCATTTTCGCTTATAAGGTGAATGTCCTATAGAGTCTTAAGGAACGTACATGTACCTAGAAACTGCTGACATATGTATCAATGGTTTCCATTTATCTTGGAGAAACCAATAAAACGCATTAAAGGCACCAATATGTTATCCCCCTGCAGACAGTAATGAGCCACCATTGATATTGGCAGCATGCATTTGTCAGGAGTGGACATTTATGGGCAATAGCCAGTACACCATTATAGACAGGTGATAGAAGCAGGCAGCAGACAGAATACATCACTTAGCAAGCATGTGTCAGCAATCTATGGTCAGTTGTTCCTTTCGTCAGAGGTTTTCAACAAGTTCTTATAATTTTGGGTTGTCTTGTCGATGAGAATAAGTGGACATCTGGTTAGAGACCTTGTTTTAACATTTATGTTGCTTATAATTGATATTCATGAGAAACTGAGCACTTATGATGAAATGGTAACTTACATTTATAATTATAACTTATAAGTCCCATTACTCTCGCTACGGTATGTATTCATTTATATCCCTTGATTATCTGAGAAAGAGAGGAGTGTTTGCACCCACCTGATGTGTTGAAATTTTGCTCTTTGAAAATGTTGATTGTAATTAAAAAGGAAAGAAGTGACAATGTTTTACCTACTTTCTCAGTTGTCAGCACGCCATATCTTGGTAGATCAGCAATGTCTGGCCATGATTGATGGTGCTGAAAAGGCTGGCCGGCTGATTGACTCAACCTTGTTCAGATGCTTATTTCTGCTGGGGGGAAATGATAAATCTGACTTTATCAATCTATAGACATGTTCTTGGAAAGTTTTCTGTCCAGTTATTGGAACATTTCTTCATGTGATGAAGAAATATTTTTTTGACATGTTACAGTTCCTTATTTCTTGCAAAAGAGTAATCAGAATTTCAGAATGTTGCGTATAAGTCCTCGTGACAAGCTGTCTGCTGCAGGCTCATGTTATTGACAAATTTCCGATCTTGACCGCTCCTCAACAAATTATATTACATTTTGTTGCTGGCGAGATGGCCAGTCAGAGATTGTAATTGCAGCCAATCGTGTTGGAGCAATTCTGCAGCAATCTTCACAGAATATTGCCTAATCAGGTTTTACTAAACTCTAGTGAAGGTCAAATGTTTCATGTTTCTCCGTGCTGAATGGTTCTTTTTTTTAAGCATTAATAATTAATTGCTGAATGAATACCATTGACAACAGGAATATTAGCCGTAAAAGAGTAAATATTGCACAGATTATTTATTGGATCTTTTTTGCATATGTTGACTGGTTAGTAATAACATTTGTCATCAAAAAATTGTTATTTGTGGTTTTATTGTTGCCTTTGTTATGTTTGTTCAATTGGAGTGATAGATTGAGTAATCCATCACGTTCTTCTTCCATGTCTCTGTACAGACATGGGTTGTGGTTGACCAAACATACAGTTTTAGGCAAGTGGTTGGAAGTTTGTGACAGTTTTTCAGCAGATTTCGTACTCATTCTTTATTTATATTTAAAGTTTCATGCATATATGGATATTCCTTTATCAAGAGATTATTTCTCATACCAGCCATGTTGTTTGTGTGTTGCAGTAAGAAGCCAGTTGGTTGTGAGAGCGGGTCAGCGTTTGGAGGCAGTAGCACAAGCGGCACGTTGACGTCAACAGACAGTAACGTGAGCAATCGGGAAGGTGGCGGCGGCACTCTTACCTCCACCGACAGCGGAGCTAGTCTACGACAACAACAACAACATTTTGATTTGTTTCCACTCCCTCAGTCCAGGGTAAGTGGCTATTGTACATACTAGATAGTTGGTGGTTTAAACAACTGTTATTTTTAGCTTGATTGTAGTGAAGGCTGATACCTTATTAATTAATGTTGGATACTATTTCCTTGGTAGAAACCAGTACTTGTGTCCGTTATAAGAGGCCATGATAGAGTGCCTTTGTTTGGGTTTGAACCACCGACCTCTTGAGTGTGAGGCATATATTATCCTATTAGACCATCTCATCTTGATGGCTGATGCCCTTTTTTCAAATGCAGTTGTCTTTGGTTAGCAGGTTTTGCAAAAATGTGGGAGTTTGTGAGTTTGCTGAAAGGATTAGGATAAAGAGCCATTGAAAATTGAAATTATCTTTATTCTTTGATTCAAATATGCTTAAAAGCATAATACTAGATAGTAAGTATCATGACCAATTGACCCAGATTTTTCAAAGGGTCTTTTACTGAACTGTCAACTACAAATGACTGGGCCATTCATTTTCTGTTTTAATATTGATTTAGTAATCAGTTTCTAAAATTCATTTTTCTGGTACACATTGTCCTGGTAGGACAAAGTTGTTCTGAAAACCTCATTCTGACCCTGTTGAAAGTTGTTCACATTGCGCTAACAAAGGCTTTCATTGGCAGTCTGAATCACAGAAAATACTGGCCGAGATGGAACAGAAACTCTAGCTTCTCAAGTGCCATCACACTTGAAGCACTGGGTGTTAGCGGACTTGTGTTTTTCTCTATTCACTTGTTGATACTTGTTGTTTTAATCCTGTGTGTATCATATTCATGTCTCTGTGTCAGAAGGAGTCAAGTGTTCAGGCTGACGGTGACTAAGGCTGTCTTGAAACAATGGCGCGCATGGTCCCTCATTGTCACACAGCTGTTTACTGGTGATTGGATCTGGCCTGTCAGCCTGAACTTACAGATACCTATCAATCG
The DNA here is from genome assembly GCF_026914265.1 of Mya arenaria. NCBI lineage: Eukaryota > Metazoa > Mollusca > Bivalvia > Myida > Myidae > Mya > Mya arenaria. The sequence goes on from NC_069132.1 coordinate 11,806,862, forward strand.
GTTAATGACTCTTTTTAGCCATATTCCAAACCGTGACAATATAATGTTTGCCTTTTGTTGGGAGGTCTGAGATAGTGTATAACTCTGTATTCATAATGTCAGATGTAAGGAAGATCAACATTAGGATATCTCTATGCAAAATTGGGCCAATTTTAGAAATGTGACTGGTGTGTATTTTGTGATAGGAAGTTAATGTGGCAGTTGTATCTGGTGAAAGAGTCAGTGGCCATTCAGCTAATCAGACTGACCTTTGGTGACTCCAGCCATAGTCAAGTATCCCTAGAGAGATGACCAAGGCCACTTGAGGACAGCGGGCAATAAAACATAGGGTGCCTTTATCACTGCTTCTTAGATAACTGTCCAACACTTCTTTAAAAAAACTTGAAAATATAACAGACTGATGGTTTTCTGAATTGCTGACATTGCTGTCAGCAGCTCTGACATCCACTCTGGTCCATGTCATGTAATACTGAAGTTTTCGTATAGTCAGAATAGGACACCACTTGTCTGGCTTTACATTTTGAATGACAGTTTATTTTCTGCTCAACTTGGCACTTGAATTCTAAGCCTTCATCCAGGTACTTGATAAAATCAGACATGTAATTATAATTGAATTAGAATTCATACACTAGGTTAGCTGTACATTTTTATTAACAAGAGTCTATGATCCCAGGTTAATCATAAATATTTGTGAAAAGGCTCAAAAAAGGTACTCTAAGGCTAAGTGAAAGGCTTTATTTAACATTTCTGAATAACAGCTGCTCAAGTAGCAGTGAAATTTGAAACAGTTTTTGTAATGAACCATAAAATTTAGAAGAAATCATGGATATTAATTTTATGCTTACATTCAAGAGCAGTTATTGATAATCATAAATCATAGTGATCATAAATCATGTGAAGACATTTTGAGCTTTTGGGTGCTTGAGGTTTTAACATTTCCCTAAAGGGGGTCTTAAAGCTGCCACAGATGAACAAAGCATCAACCAGTATGTGCTTGGAACCTAAATAAGGGATTACGTTATGCATTTCGGGATTGCGTAATAATTCAAAGTAAAAAAAAAAATCAACAAAATTGTATGTCTCCAAAAACCTGTTTGATATACATTTGAGTTTGCTTTATATCTTTTAGATAGAAAAGAAAGATAATGAGGAAAATAGTAAAATAGATCATTATGTAATGCTACAATATTTTCCTTAAATAGTTCTGACTGTTTAACAATTTTTAGATTCTGCACAAAAGAGGTGTATTTTTGTGTGAGCCTACAATGGTTTGTGGTGAAAAACACACCTTAGCAGGTTATACATTGTCAGTGATTCAAGTTGTAGTAACCCAGTCCTGATCTGTTGAAAATCCGGGATTATTTAGTCAGTTGGGAGTCATTTGAAATAAGGATTAAGTTTCAAAGTGTCAGACTTTTATACATGAATATATAACTACTTAACGGATATTAATCACTGAATTATCAGTCACAGACGATCTTTAATCTAGCTCTTGATCAGTAAGTCAAGAAATTGGATTTACATTTCATTAGTGATATTTAATTATGTATTCAAAATTAATGTGACAAGTTTAAACGCTTAAAGGGCGATTAATTTGTTGAATGGCTCTAGAGGTAAGTATCTTAAGAAACTTTACAATCTGTTCCATAACATTGAGTATAAGTACAACTATAAATTGGTGTTAATATGTGGTAACTAATAATTTTGTTTACCATTTCATAAATGAATTTCTGCTGCATCAGAGGGCAATATATCAAGCAAAGACTCACTGACCATAATAAGATAATGCTAATAAAAACCTTTCACTAGTGGGGCTCACACTCACCCAAGCCCAACCAGGGGCACTCAAAGAGACACCATTATTGTTTTTTACAAAGTAAGGTGACTTCAATAAACAATTGTAAACTTTGCTAATGATGTACTATCATCATGTTTCAGGTCGTGGAGGGGGGTGCGAGTGATCGACAACAGAGCCCAAGTCAGTCGACATCTGGCTCTGACCTGCGCCAGATTTCCGTGCTAGAGCGTCTCTCCAAGACACACTCAATATGGTTACTTCCCCAAGTTGGCCGCTCCGGGGCAGTCCACCTTCTCAAGAACAGGGATGTTGGGGTAGGTAGAATGATCCATCTTGGAGGGAAAAATTGTGCCTTTTTGGGGAGGGGATGTAGGATTGGGGATTTGCAGACTAGTCCATCTTTGTGGTAGAAGGAGCAGTTTGTGAGTTTAGGTTGGTAAATGGGATGGTTAAAGTATAATAGAACCACATCTATTTCAAATGGTTTGTGGTTGGTGTTCAATAGATAGCTGGCTAGACCTTTTTGGGGGATGAGAAAAGTAAGTAACTACAGAGGTTAGATGCTTCTTCTTTTTTAACTTTATACATTTTCTTAATCAAACCAGAAAAAATGTTTCTCTCTTAACTAATCGACAGGAAATTTTCTTTAAGAACATAAGCCACAATAAATTCAATATTCTGATTTTCACAGGTTCTTGTTAAATGTATATTTCAATCAAGACCTGAATGTTCTCATCTTAATAAATATTGTATATTATATTACATTGAGCAACTTAGATAATTCTGTGATTGATGTAAAAAGAATGCAACAAAACAGTCTGACATGGTAACACATTACATCAAATGCTGATCTCTAACTTATGTCAAATTCGGATAACATTGATAATGATTGAAGTACTTTTTTCTTTTAAATTTTTGAAAGATCATCCTAGATTTAATAACTTCTTTCTGTTTTTGTTCATAAGAAATTGAACAGGTTTTTAATCTTTATTATGTCACAGGCTCACTTCTGATATGAACATTATTATGAAGTGATCAAGATTAAGGCTTGTTCACAATAATTTATGAAACTTAAGTTTTATCGATTATAAAATCTTGTTTGTTTAATTGGTAAATGCTATAAATTGACCTTATTGAATCTTTTTAAAACACTTTAGAATAAATTGCTATTATGTGAAAAGTAGAGGTAAATACTTTAAGCACGCAAATCTATTTGGGTTAATAAATCAAGCACACCCTTCATGTTTGTGAAATTGTGACAACAAATACAAGTTATAATTAATTATGTTTGTTTTGTGATAGTTCTCATGGGGCAATCTTTCATATAGCAAATTACTGTAATATGCCAAAAAAAGTTTTAAATAAAACATTGATTATTGGCAAGAAAAGAATAGCTTTCAGTAATGATTGATTGTGCTATTAAAAATCTGTATTTAAATGTAAATTTTTGTCCACATTGTACAACTTATTAATTATTGCTGAATGGGATTTCTATGTTTTTGTTGAAAGAAATTTTCTAATCTTTAAATGCATTTTGTAGTTGTAAAGAATAAGAGATGTAATTGTACTTGGTATATCCCCCACCTTTGTCACCGAGGGCTTACTATGCCAGTTTCTTATTTTGGAAAAAATGAATATCTTATGAATAGTGTCAACAAAATTGTAATTGCTACAAGAGAATATACATGTTATTTTCTATCCTAATGAAATTCTTTAATTTCTGTTCAGATTTTCATTGTTCGTCGGTCGAGCCAGGAGGAGGTGATGGCATTATCGGTGCAGTTCCCGGACCATTCCGGTTCCCCAAACATAGACCATTATCTAATTGTGCCCACACCTGGAGGGTACCATCTGCGGGGCTCCACCCGACTCTTTCCTGCCATACCAAACCTGCTTGCATACTTCTGCGAACAAAAGTAAGTATTTTTGACCGAAAGTACGGTAAAATAATTGATAAATGAAGAAATTCACTGAAAAAACAAACTATATGATTATGTTTTTCTCTAATGACCTCTATACACAGATTGTTTGATAGTGTACAAAATCATAGCAATAAAACTTCAACTGCAACACATAGCCAAGAATTAATGTTGATTGTGAATACACTGCCTTGCCCTTACAATACCCTTATAATTATGGTTGTGTTTTAAAGCAATGGGGAAAATTCTTCCGAGTTTTTGACTGGTTTTAATATCTTTACACCAGCTGGCAGCATCACTTCAGGTTTATAGGTTATAGTGCACATTGAGACAGATCAAGTGCATGTGAAAGTACTAGTGCACGTGAAACTGTCATCGTTTTTTAATGAGATTATGACCCTCTCATCATTAGAAGATGTTGCAAGTATACTAATATGGGTATTTAAGTGTTACATTATCCATAAAGAGCTTCCAGGTTTAGTGTATGGTAACCTGATGTAAGCTTAGGTTTAGTGTAAGGTAACCTGATATAGACCAATATCACCTGGGCAGGTGTTGTATCGGCACTGAGGCTAATTTATACTGGCAACAGTCTCATGCATTATGAATTGTCATGAAATTAAGGCAAGCAGATTAGTTTAACATAACAGAAAGTGATAAAACAGTGCTGACATTGATAAATTGAAAACTAAACAATCTTGATAATTTAACAAGTGGTTTATTACCAAGATAAACATAGGGGATGTTTTTGTCACTGGCCTCAGTCTGACCAGCAGTTATCAGAGTAAACATCCCTGTTTGTAGAACACCACTAGACATTATCAGAGTCAACAAAGTTTAACATACTTTGAACAGGACTGTAGCTGATGACCCTAGACACTGCTGTCAACATTATCATTATCAAATCATTCTGTTATCATGCTTCATGTATATCGTGTAAATGTACAAAGTTAAAAAAAAAGATAATTAATTTATGCTTTAATTAATTTGATAGTTTAAATTACACACTGCTGAAACAAATATGTAAAGGTTAGTTTATTGTTGATGCATGGCAAATGTTGATGCATGAGATGTAGTGAAATTGTGATAATAGAGGGGAAATGAGATGATATTTGTTGTCACCAGAATGGAGAGGTTGGCAGTTACTCCCAGATTGGGAAATTGGTGATCTTAAAACTGACATTTACTGGATATGATTGTAATAGAAACCTATCACCAGACAGAAAAAAAGCAAACCATACAAAAATAGTGTGTGTTTATGCTGACTGTGTTAGTGGAATTACAGGTTATATTGTTTTCAAGTGTTTGTTTATGGTACCGTAACTGGTATAGAAATAGTTTATGCATTTTGTGAAAGATATAAAGAGGGCTATTGGTTCTCTTGTATTTTCAGAGAGGACTTGCCCCATCGGTTGGTGTTGCCCCCATCAATCATGCAGTCCAAGACCTCACAGGAGCTCACTGCCCTCGCCATGCTGGGCCAAGGTTAGTGTCACCTTGCATATCACATAACTATTTCATTCCTTTAAATGACTCCACACAGTAAAACCATTGTAGTGGGTGATCATGATTGTGGTTGTGATATTCAGGTTTTCCTGATGTCATGAAACATGTTACATAAGATAAGGTCCTCTCAGCTTGAATGTTTGCTGATAAATTCCTTGCATGAAGATGAAGTTTCTATAAAAAAGATGTTACTTTCTGTTCCAGATTTCTGGACTTCCTCCAAGTATGATGGTCATAGTCGTTCCTCCAGCCGGTCCAACCTCTCAGAGCACTCGTCAGTGATGAACAAGTCGCACAGCGAGCCAATCAGCATCAACAAGGCTGCTGTCATGGCCTACAGCCAATCAGATGCCATCTTACAAAACAATACCCCACCTAAACATTCTGTGATAGACTTTTCTTCATACTTAATACAGAAACCCTCCCCTGGCGATGCTGATCAGGGTTGTGCAGAATCATTGACTGCCTCGTGTGTGAAGAGTGTAACAAAACAGCAAGAAAGTGTTCATTCCAAGTGTTCAGTTAGTGGAGTTACGCAGACATTTCTCTCACAGACTGAGAGCCGGACCAGCAGCCATATGACTGTGAGTCAAGTGAAAACAGGCTGTGAGTCGTGTCATGAGGAGCGACAGGAAGACCACGGTCACAGGCTTGTGCTGCATGTTAATGACAAGGAGAACAGGGTGGACATTCGCCTGGCAAAACGAGATTCACAAGTGTCAGTGCCATACGCAAAACCTAACAAACATCCAAGAGTTCCATCTGTGCTAAGCCCAGAGTTGTTACAACCCTTGTGTATTCCAGAAGAGTGCTACTGGGGGAGTAATCTGTCAGACAAGATGAGTGATTATGAGGATATCTGGAAAAACAACTATGCGGATCCTCGACTCAGCAGCGCACAGGCCAACATTCTCCAACACCTACAGCCTCAGTTGGTTAGTCCTTCCAGCCCCTCTGCAAACTATCAATACATTGGGGACTCCTTTACAGAGCAGTGGCACAGTGCAAAACATGTTGTCAAAGACCTAAATGTCAGCCTGGACAAGCTGGATATTGCTAAGGAAAGTGTGCATAATAAAGAGTGTGTTTCTTCTTCACATATTGTGAGCAAAACTAAGAGTGTAATTGTTGCTGGAGATAAAAGTGATGCTGTAGAAACCTTGACTGATTCTAAGGTATCTTATAACAGCAAGGAAAATGCTAAAGAGTGCAGATTGCCAAGTGTGAATTTCGATATTATTCCAGAGCAGGAAAGTGACCTTGACTCTGACCCTAGCAATGGTTGCCATAGTGATGATGATCTTGGAGATGATGCTGACACAGAAGACAGTGACGAGGGTCCTGAGCCTCGAATTAACTCTGTGCAGACCCAAACAAGCCCAATGTGGAAACTTAAATCTCCACCTTTTGGGAAATCTATATCCACAAACTCGTTATCAACAATGAAAAGCCCTGTGTATGCAGAGCCTTTCGATGCCATCAGCCCTGATGAAAAGGCACAGGGTAAAGTTTGTGATTCTCCGAAGAAGTTACGGCGGAGGTCAGCTCCAGCTGTCAGTGTTGCACGGAGAAGACATCTGTCAACTGAGTGCCATAAACTTAAACATGTAGAAACTGAGGTATCCACTAGACATAGAAGTGAAGTAAAACCAAGCACTGCTGGTAACGGTAAATCTGATGAAGAGGATGTGTTTGAAATCTCATTGGAATTACTGAACAGTAAAAAGTCGAATCCAAAGCTTTCCCAGGACAGTGGTGCTTGTGATCTGAGGTGGGTGGATAGTAAACTATCTTCTCCTTCTCCAGAGGGAGAAACCACTAGTAAAAACATGAATAAACCAATGCCTTTACCTAGGAAAACTAAAGTGTCTAAAAACTTGTTGCATACAGCTGTGAACAACCGTAGAAATATGAATGGAGCAGCTGTACGTAAAATTGAACAATGGAGGCTAGAAAACAATGTTAGAAATTCCAGCTTAAATGCAGACTCCTTACAATTTTTTGAAGAATTCGATGAAAATCATAACTCATCTAGTCAGACTTTAAGTAAATTCCCTGTACACAACAGACATTTTTTGGATGATGGCAAGGTAATATACTCCGAGGGATCCACGGCTGAAGATATTATCACCTCATGGAACCCTGAATTGACTTTAAGACCAATGCAGCCATTTCCAATATATGGCCCACAGTCAGAGTATGACAATCTTAACAGCACAGGGACACCATATATCGCTCCCTCTGGCCAGTCAGTGAACAGTACAGGGACAATATTTCATCCACCCTGGGAACATGGCATGGTTGCAAAAATCATGCACATTTCAACTCATGGGAGCCCTGCTCATGATCCTTTGACCTCCCCTGCCCCCAGCCATGCCCCACCCCCTCTGCCTACCCTTGATCCCCATGAGCGCATCAAGGCGTGGCAACAGTCTAGTCAGAAATATGCCCCCTGTTTTCCTGCAAGCGTGGCAGACAATGATGAAGCAGGTATCACCATGGTAAAAACCTCCACTGTGGACCAGTCAGCTGGCAACAAAGCCCAGACCTGCTCCTATGATGGGCAGGGACCCAACAAAGACCAGAAGAGAGGCAGTAACTCAGACAGGACCGTGGTGAATGAGAAGACTGCCTCACATTCAAGCACCATCACGGAGAAGACCAGCGACAACATGCCTGTGTATGGCAGCGAATTCCAGGAGAGAATTGCACCTGTACTAGGTAAGAGCACCAAACATGTCTGCTGTGATGGTCACAACCAGAATAACTCATTTCCTGTTACAATCATTATTTTTTCACATGTTGTCTGTGCCCTTAATTTAAAAGAATCTGTAATATATGTTAAATTAATTTTTGATGATGTTGTTTTGAAGTCAGTTAATATAGGAATGTTCTTACATTTAAGCCCACCCACGCCTGCTCCATCAGATGAACCGTAATCGAGTGCCAGATCGGGCAATCCGGGAATACATCATCCGGTTGTCAGAGGACCGGAACACGACATTTGGAAGCACCATTCACAACTTCATACAGTGTACACTGGACAGTCATGATGCTGACCCACACAATGCCACCAGGAATGTGAGTGTTGTTTGGTCACTGTTGTTTGTTAAGGTGCTGTTTATTCATCACCTTTCTGAATTATACCAAAACATTTTAAGACTAGTCATTGAAAATGAAACCAATATGTATTTCAAGTCTGTTTAAAGTGTATATAGTTCAACAAATGTTCAATTGTAAAACTATGTTATTTTTAAGCTAAAATTTATCATGAATTAGTAAAACTATGTTTGTTAAATGTCCCTTATATTGCAGGTACGTCAGTTTATGACAGGGATCAAGAATTACCTGGTGAAGCACGGTGAGGGAGAGTTAGAAGACCTTATAGAGCGGGAACGCTCACAGGTAAGTTAATGAAGACAAAGTTGGCATTTTAGCAAGTGTGTGTGCTAGGGGATTTAGTGGGGCAACCTAAAAGAGTATAGCGCTTTCTACTGTATAGTGGGTGGTAGGGATATTTTTGTATTCAACCAGCACATTTAAAAAAACATGGTGCAGCAAAACGTTAAAAAACTATCTTTTCTTTTGGAGACAATAAACAGGAAGAATATTTATTAATGAATCATACTTCTCATACAGAATGTGATCAACAAAATCATGATTCTTTTGTGTCTTTTTATTTGAAGTGTGCTAATGTTTCACAAAATGAACATTAGGGGTTTTGTGGGTCAGTTGCTAGATTATTATATTATTCTTATCTTCAGACAACAAGGCTTCGTGTTGGTCAATATTGTTTATTTAACAGTTTTTCTGAAAATCTTGCATTTCAAAAGTTAATTAGTAAAAATAAATACAACAAAGACATTTTTTGAAATTGCCTGTGAGAGGACATTATACTGGCCTTGAGATCTAGTTTTATTTGGATTATCATGAAACGCCATTGAAAACAATACAATAATGCATGATACATGGAAAAACCTTGAGAATTTTTTCAAGGCCATCAAGAAAATGCGCAATTTCCTTCCTAAATTTAGAGCTCATTTGCCGTCTTGTATTTGTGCTAGTAATTGTTTGCGCGATATTTGTGTAAATGTGTTTTTGTCTTTGTTCCAGCTGGGTCGGGATGAAATCCTCAACATTGACGCTATCATAGAGGGCGCTCTCCATGTGTGTGTGATTCAACCTCTCAAACACTTTATATACCAGCTATATGTCAACGAATTAACCAGGTAATGTTCAGCAATATTATAATCAAAGGTGTACTTAAAATAAGCATGGAGCTTAGTTTTGAAAGTTATGACCTCTGTTTATTTCTTTAAACTACAAATAATATTTAGAATCATTACCAACAAATGATTCCTTTAATACTTTCTCACTTCAAAATGAGATTATTTCACTAATTTTACAAAGAAACAGTAGGCTCAGCTTGATCTTATTAAAAGAAACTTAAGATTGTTTGAGAAATGGGAGCCAGAATACTAATCATTTTTAGAGAAAGGAAAATAATTGACTGCTTTCTTTGTATTTATATATTTACAAAAATGGGTGACATTGATTAAAGACTTAAGATTATTATGGTCAGGGCCAAGAAAATAAAAAAAAATGTTTCAGACACATAAACAACTTGATATCAGATTTTATGACAATGGGTGCAATGATATGAGGATTTGTATTTTTTAGAAATGGCAACCTTCATTTGCTGTCTGCCAATATCAAATATGCAAGAACAAAGACAGCCGCAGAGATTGGAATTCGGGTAATGTGAACTTGCACAATGGTCTACGTTACGTGTGAATTTTAATAATCATGATTATTTTTATCTTTATTGCTCAATTTCCATAATTTGTCATTTTACTGAAATATATTTAACAGTGTGTTGATTTTTCGCTGATAAACATGCACTGTAATAACTTCTAACTTGGCAAAAATGTCTGAAACTCCAAATACTTCACAAAGTTGCAAACTTTAGTCTATATTGGGACCCTGTCATAGAGGAATTTATATGTGTAGACTATTGGGTTATTGACAAACTTTGAAGTTAACATTGTGCTGTATGTAGCGTCTAGAGCTTGTAATTGACTGTCATTCACTAGACAGTGGAAAACTACTCCATTGATTTCAAGATTTTGAAAGAATGTCAGAATGATATTTCTTCTATACTTTTGTAAATGATTTCTCTTTCTTTATGCATTGTTTCAAACATGTTGACTGGCGTTAATGTTTATAAAAAATAAACAAGACAAATCACTCGACAAAATTTACTAAGGACACATGCAGTCCTTAAATCTTTTAGTTGATTGGATTCATTTTGTATTTCATGGTCAGCGACTGAAAATAAGATAAACAAACATTTTTGTTTTGTCACAGTTTCATTTTTCATTGCATCTTTCATATATGAAGGTCTCATTTCTTTGAATAAGCCAAAATATATGTACCATGACAAATATTTTTCAAATGGTCTTGAATTGGTTTTGTGCCATGTTATTCCCTCTAAAATAGTGTATTGACAATGTATATGTTAAATGTTACAGCCAGGGCTGCAGCCCCCAGATGGCGCCACCCTGGAGGTGATTGGCGGGCATTTGTCACGCATGCAGAAGGCATTCTCTCCCCTTGAGAAATTGGAGCACCTGCTGGCTGCTACAGCAACCATATACAGATGTGTAAGTAGTCCACTTATCTCACTTGTATAAAAATCAAATGAAACTTTCAAAATGAAAACCGATTTTCATGTTTGTCACAGGACAGTTTTATAATAGGCATGATAGATAATAATAGGCATGATAGATAATAATAGGCATGATAGATAATAATAGGCATGATAGATAATAATAGGCATGATAGATAATAATAGGCATGATAGATAATGATGACATTCAAATAAAAGGAAATACATGAACAAAAGCTATTCTTTAAATTAAGTTGTAAAGAAATCCTGGCATTATTATGTCTTTGTTAACAAACCAATGCTTATTCATTGCAGATTGCCAAAAACCAGAAAGAGAGCAAAATTCCTGTAACTGTTGGTGCTGATGGTATGTACAACTTCTGAGGAAGATCATGAGCATATTCTTATGCCATTATTTTAATAGATTTACCATTTAATACAAATACGCTCCATAAAGAAGCTCACTCAGGGCTGTTTTTCTGTAGGGTTATCTACATAAGCAATCCTCTTTTACCCACACAGACTTCCTACCAATGTTGATCTACGTGTTGGTCCAGTGTGGGCTGGTTTCCGTGGAGATTGAGGCGAGCTACATGCTGGAGCTGCTCCACCCATCCCTGCTCGTCTCCGAGGGTGGCTACTATCTCACCTCCCTCTCCGGCGCCATATATGTCCTACAGAACTTTCAGCAGATGCATGAGGCTAGCAGCCCACAACAGGTACAACACAGTGAACATTCCAGAGATTTTTGTTTCTTCGATAGTTTGTTCTTCAGTTTGATTCTCTCATTTCAGTTTGATATTATATGTATAAGATGTTGATAAGTTGTCAACTGGTGCTCTTTGCTTGAAAGGCTGGTTTGTATATGATTTCATTGGTTGATAGTAATGATTTGATATATATATATTGACCAATAAACAAATGGTCAACTTTGACCAGATAGGCATTTCATTACAACTGACTGTTGCAGCTGGTGTTTTCCACTTACACTTAAATTCATTTTGAAAGAAATAAACCTAAGAAGTTCAAGTGCTGAAATTCTGAAAATCTAGAAGAAAGTACATCTACTCCAAATTTCTAAGATCTGTTGTTGAACTTTCGGAATTATTTTATATTTTTTACTTATTCAAAGGTTTCTCTCTTCTCTTCTGACTTCTAAATATGACTATACATTTTATGTATTCAGGGAAAGGTACCTAGCATCAGTGACATGCAGGGATTCCTGAAGATTGCCATCCCAGATGAGCAGCAGGACACCATCGTTTGGAGAACGCTGCCTGTACGACCCAACATGACCACCAGGGATGTCTGTAAGTATACACGAAATATTAAAACATAGATTTTAATTTAAGGGAGACAATCAAAATGTACTTGTTTTGAAAAAGAAAGAAGGCATTTTAACTTTGTCATAAATCAAAAGCTATAATAAGAGTTTTCTTAACATCTGGAGGAATTATATTCAACAAAACATAGCAAGATGGCTGTTTATGTTGCCAGATATTATGATGTGTGTTTTATTGTTTGCCAGGTGGACTGATTGCCCATAAGTACAAGTTCACCAATCCCCAAGACTATGGCCTCTACACACTGGAGAATGGCGAAGGTATGCTGCATGTATCATCATAGCTGAAATACTTGCTACAAACATGGTTTGATGAAACTTGCGCGTGCTTAAATGTGTTAAACTGTAATCAAAGTAATGTAACATTTCTCTCCACATACATATCTTTCTTGTCTCTTTCTGTAAAATGATTAATTTTACAAATGGTTAATACAGGTTTACATTTAGCTCACAACATGTGCAACAGTTGTAATGATATTTTCTAGAGCATCGTCTGATGGAGATGGAGTGCCCAGCGAGTCTCAAAACTGACCGGCTGGCCAGACAGAAAGATTGCATTTTTGCATACAAAAGAAACGCAGCCAACATTGCCTGGCCAAAGTCTGTACAATGATAGATTACACTGTTCTATGGACATCATTGCTTGCCATGTTTACAGTGATGTAATTTATGTATTGTATCCATCAATAGTGCTTGACCTAAAGTTTACAGCGGTTGGTCACAGAGATTTTCTATGTTGGACATTGCTTGACCTAAAGTTTACAGTGGTTGGTCACAGAAATGTTCTATGTTGGACATTGCTTGGCCTAAACTTTGCATTGCTTGGTCACAGAGATATAGGCCTAAATATGTGATCCAACTCTTGTCATAACTTTTCACAATTTTGTTTAGTCTTTTGCTGAGCTCTGATATCAATGAGGGATAGTCTAGTGTTGCCTAAATCTGTGCAGTGGTGAAGATATGTAATGTAACCTGTCATAGGGGAAACTGTGGGCATGTCCATGTCCTTTGCAGTATCTTGAAAGAACTGGTTTCCAACAGTTCCTATTACTGGTACCCAAGTGCATTTAGATTTCACAAGTTATTTGGACATGGTGAATAAAATGTTGCCAGTTTTTGCACATATTACATTGAATATGAAGTTATATTTCTTTTCGATGTGTGCATGATGTATAAATGCATATGATTCAGGACTCCTGTCATTTAGGAATACTTTGAGATTCTTTTACAGATATAAAACATTATTTTAATCTTTTAAATCTTTTTAAGAAAGATAGTTTTGTTGTTAAGCTGTTGACCAAAGCATTTTCATCATAAACATGTGTTTACAAAACAGCATTATTGTGGATAGCTTTAATCTTTAACACACAGGCTGACACAAATAAGTTTCAGAATTCAATGTCATTTCTGTGTAATTCTTTGTTGATGTAGATCTTCTTTTAATATGTTTTTAACAGTGGTATTGATACACTATTTCAGATTTTGATTATGAAACTGATTTGATTTGTTGCACGTTTTGTTAGAAATATATATTGAGGCATAGAAAGTATGAAAAATGAATCCAAGAATACAGAATTAAGTTAAATTCCCCTTGTATATGACAGTTCAGTATGTATGGTGCTATATTGATGTTGAATGATGTTGCTTTATTAATTTGTGTTATATTGTCTTTATAAGACAGTGTTGTTTACATATGTTGGTAAAGTATTCATTTGTTATTAAGTGTGATAATTGTGATACTGTTGTTGGCATGGTTATGTTGATGGAAGAACCATTTTATGTGTATATTTTTTAACTACAGTAACATGTGCAATGATTTCAGTTTTATGTATTATAATAATGCTTTACTGAGTAGTTTTGTGCCATATGAAAAATAATAGTGTTGTTTTTGTAGTTTTCAACAGATCAAAGACAGATCAGACAGCTAAATAATCACTGTAACATCAAACATACATTTACAGGAGTACATCTATAGTTTTAAAGTTGCAAATATGGCACTTGTAATTTACTGCAAGGCATACAGGAATGTGTTCTTTAGACTAACAAAAACATTCATTGAGTCTTATTTTTTAAACTAATACTGTTCACTCTGAAGTTAAACTGTATTTTAAGAAATACAGAATTTATCTGGTGTAAGTGTAGATTTATTGAAATCTTTAATGAATAATTTATGTAATAGTTAGCTGACATGAAGTAAAATCTTAATGATTAAGAATGGATAGAGTGAGCATAGCAAGCGAGCCTTTTTTAATCAATGAAATGCTACTTAAGGTCATCTAACTGATTTAGAATACAATTCATTGGCTGACAAATTGTCAACGCAAAATCTGACACAGGGAGTGTGTATTGGATGAGTGGCAGTAGACAGATCTATAAACACCAGCGAAAGTTGAATTTTTAAGGTTTAAGTCTAGGATTGCCTTTCTGCAATTCTATTGATTGAGAATGCAGGTTGTATTCTTAAGGCAAATAAACTTACTGGTACCAGACGGAAACTATATGAAGTGTGCTTGTAGTATTGTTTTTCCCACTTTGGCATGTATCAGTAGCCTTGCAATTTAAAAAAGATATACAGTGTTATCATATGTTGTTGAATATATTGTTAATTTTAAGATTATTATCTGAATTAAAATATGATAGCGCTTTTAAAAATATGCTTTATCTCCATAAACTGTTACTGTATAGCATTACTCTGTTACAGCATATGTCTAACTCATTAATTCGAAATACATTTTAAAACGAGATTGTTTCTCCTTATATTTTATTTTGCCGCAAGAACTATCACCACCCCAAAGATAAAGAAAAGAAAAAAGAAATAAGTAAACAAAACAAAAACTAAATGAAATAATAATGTATGTATGTTCGAAAGTGTTGAAGGTCCGGACAATGAAACATTTATAATTATGAAAAAATGTGTTTAGCCACTAATTTAGTAACGAGTTTGTATGACACATTAATTTAAGCGGTGACATATTTATGTCATTGTTAAAAATTTGGAATTCAGGTATAAAACTATTTCCGTGCGCCTCTATCATTCTGATGTACACTTCGTTGTTGTGCAGACCGTTGACATGTTGCTGGTTGAATAATTGGATGCAGAGTTATGGTCGCTATATACTTATACTCGTAAAGTAATACTACGGCAATCACAGAGACAAGCTCAACGCCTTAATTTTAAGAAGAGCTTGTTTCGTTGTGGCTTGACGAAAGTCGCACAATGTTACAGAACAATAAACACATTCTGGCACTGCAACTTGACGAGAATCGCACAATGTTACAAAACAACAAACACCGTCTGTGACTGCAACTTGACGAGAATCGCACAATGTTACAAAACAACAAACACAGTCTGGCACTGCAACTTGACAAGAGTCACACAATGTTACAAAACAACAATCACAGTCTGTGACTGCAACTTGACGAGAGTCGCACAATGTTACAGAACAATAAACACGGTCTGTGACTGCAACTTGACGAGAATCACACAATGTTACAGAACAACAAACCCAGTATGGCACTGCAACTTGACGAGAATCGCACAATGTTACAGGACAACAAACACAGTCTGGCACTGCAACTTGACGAGAGTCACACAATGTTACAGAACAACAAACACAGTCTGGCACTGCAACTTGACGAGAGTCACACAATGTTACAGAACAACAAACACAGTTTGGCACTGCAACTTGACGAGAGTCACACAAAGTTACAGAACATCAAACACAGTCTGGCACTGCAACTTGACGAGAGTCACACAATGTTACAGAACAACAAACACAGTCTGGCACTGCAACTTGACGAGAGTCACACAATGTTACAAAACAACAAACACAGTCTGTCACTGCAACTTGACGAGAGTCACACAATGTTACAAAACAACAAACACAGTCTGTCACTGCAACTTGACGAGAGTCACACAATGTTACAAAACAACAAATACAGTCTTTGCCTGCAACTTGACGAGAGTCGCACAATGTTACAGAACAATAAACACAGTCTGGCACTACCACTTGACGAGAGTCACACCAGTCTGTGACTGCAACTTGACGAGAATCGCACAATGTTACAGAACAACAAACACAGTCTGTAACTGCAACTTGACGTGAATCACACAATGTTACAGAACAACAAACACAGTCTGTGACTACAACTTGACGAGAGTCGCACAATGTTACAAAACAACAAACACAGTCTGTGACTGCAACTTGACGAGAGTCGCACAATGTTACAAAACAACAAACACAGTCTGGCACTGCAACTTGACGAGAGTCGCACAATGTTACAAAACAACAAACACAGTCTGGCACTACAACTTGACGAGAGTCGCAAAATGTTTCAAAACAACAAATACAGTCTTTGCCTGCAACTTGACGAGAGTCGCACGATGTTACAGAACAATAAACACAGTCTGTTACTGCAACACGAGAACCACACAATGTTACAAAACAAACACAGTCTGTGACTACAACTTGACGAGAGTCACACAATGTTACAAAACAACAAACACAGTCTGGCACTGCAACTTGACGAGAGTCACACAATGTTACAAAACAACAAACACAGTCTGACACTGCAACTTGACGAGGATCACACAATGTTACAAAACAACAAACACAGTCTGTGACTGCAACTTGACGAGAATCACACAATGTTACGAAACAACAAACACAGTCTGTGACTGCAACTTGACGAGAATCACACAATGATACAAAACAACAAACACAGTCTGGCACTGCAATTTGACGAGAGTCGCACAATGTTACAAAATAACAAACACAGTCTGACGCGGACCTAGTATACTAAGTATACACACGTGCGCCAAGCGTCAGATATCAATTCACGGACCTAGTATACTAGGTATACACATGCGCGCCAAGCGTCGGATATCAGATCGCGGACCTTCATGTAGGATACCAGGACTACACACACGCGCCAAGCGTCAGATATCAGATCGCGGAGCTAGTATACTAGGTATACACACGCACGCCAAGCGTCATACATCAGATCGTGGACATAATTTACTATACTAGGCATACACACGCGCGCCAAGCGTAAACTATCATCTACACACGCGCGCCAAGCGTCAAATATCAGATCGCAGACCTAGTATACTGGTATGTGATTTCTTCACATGTTTACCTTTAGACCATACAAATAGACACAATTTGAATCCCCAACTACCAACTGGTGAGTAGTTTGATATTCGCGAATAACCAACTGAAAATGTTAGAATATCCAACTGGAGAATGTAGAAAAAGTACTCAGATAAAACCGTGTTTCTGACGGAGATAAATATGTGTGCATACTTTAAGATACATTTGGCGCGTGATTTCTTCACATGTGTACCTTTCAACCATGAAACAGGACACATTTTGAATCCCCAACTTGCAACTGATTGGTAGTTGGATATTCGCAAAACTAATATAAACATCAACATCTAACTACTATGTTATTGATTATTAGAATCTAGCTGGCAACTAGCAGGTAGTTGTATGTTCGAATAACCAACTACCAGCTAGTAGATAGTATGATATAGACTCCCCAACTACCAACTACATGCTACCGCCCAAATTTACCGTCATTCGAAACAGTCGACATCTTGAGTTTTGCTGCAAGAGTTAAAATGGTAATAGATAAATGAAAATAACATACTGCCGTACTCGTATATTGTCAGAGTTTTCTATAAATTGGCAACTTTCAACACTAAAGTATAAATTTTAACTTTTGAAAAAACCATTCCATTGAAGACCTCAAATTCGACTGAATATATTCCTTGATGAAAAAAAAACATTATGTTCATTATATTACATATCACTTGTTGTTTAAACATTGTGATGCATTATTATATTTTTGGCATCCTAAAACTACATCGACATGATCCAAACAATATCGGCACGGTAGTGACCCTGTTGGCGATAAACTGCCAAATCAGCACGTGAAACTCGGAAAAAGCAGATGCAAAGGTACACACTATGGTGCTCTAGCAGGGCCTCGGCTTCAACTATCATGTCATTATTCATTCACTGTTAACAAAATATTCAACAACACATATGAATTACAAATATACACATACGCTCATTGAATGTGTTGCTTTGTCTGAAATCAGAGCGCCACTTCAGTTAAGCAAAACTTTGAACAGTATATGACATGACCAGGTTTCCGTAATCTTAAAAAACCTCGTGCAAGGCGTGATAAATCGTGCACTAAAATTGAGTATCAGTGGAATAATCCACTTCTGTCTGTATTCGTCAGCTGTTCTGTAGAATTAGCCATGTATCGGTATGCACTGCTAGGGACCGTGACAGTCTGTGTGTTAGCCGCCCTCCTGTGTTATGTCGAGGGACATGGCCACTATTGTAAGTAAAAAAATCTTAATTATGTTATTCCAATCATAAAATTGTATCACATTTTTTGAAACAACACACAGCACATATAGCTGAAATGGCAGGTATTAGATTCTGTATCACAGTATAAACAAAACATACAGCACATATAGCTGAAATGGCAGGTATTAGATTCTGTATCACAGTATAAACAAAACATACAGCACATATAGCTGAAATGGCAGGTATTAGATTCTGTATCACAGTATAAACAAAACATACAGCACATATAGCTGAAATGGCAGGTATTATATTTTGTATCACAGTATAAACAAAACATACAGCACATATAGCTGAAATGGCAGGTATTAGATTCTGTATCACAGTATAAACAAAACATACAGCACATATAGCTGAAATGGCAGGTATTATATTTTGTATCACAGTATGAATACAACATACAGCACATTTAATGGCAGGTATAAGAAGAGCATGCAGCCAAAATGTTAGGTACTCAAATAGGGACAAAATGTATACGTCCATACACAAGTATGCAAGAAAAGACGAACACATTGATCAAATTTGATGACCAAACCGCGCGTAAGCAAGATCGAAGTACTGTTGTACACAGATGTCAAAACTTGTGCCACTATTGTATATATATTTACTGTGCCCTGACACATGGTCCTCAAACTTAACTTGGAGGTTGGGCTTGACCAGTAGATGACCCCTATTAATTTAGGGGTCATCGAGTCAAAGGTCAAGGCCACAATAGATCAAAGCTTGTCCAAGTGATAATTCGACTATTCCAGGACCAATTCATCGGATGAAAGGTCAACGTCACAGTGACCTTTAAGCCGAAAAAAGTTGTCAACGTTTGTCTTAGTGATAACACAACAATGCCTAGACCTATGGCCATCAAACTTGACCTGACCAGTAGATGACCCCTATTAACATCCGGTGAAATGTCAAGGTCACAGGGACCTTAAATGCGAAAAGATTGTCGGAGTGATAACGCGACAATGCCTGCACCCATGACCCTCAAACTCGACTTGGGGGTTGGACCTGACCAAAAGACCCCTATTGATTTTAGATCTTAACGTCAAAGGTCATATTGGTCATTAAAATTACTTCATATTTTCTTATTCCCTGCTGCTAAGAGAATACATGTTTATCTGCAAATATCAGTCATTATCTGAACATGATTAAAAACTGTACCTATTATCCTCACACTTTTACTGATTATAATCTTAAAACTGCCTCAAAGGCTTCCAATGTCAATGATAAATCAGCTGTCATTTAGGCATAATGTTTTACAAACATATTTTGTTTGCTAATAGTTCATCTCCTGTCTGTGACCGTTTTGTGCCGCATGTTGGACTTCAGTGTTCATCAGATTTAGGTCATACCATATTGTAATGCTGCTAACAATCTTTGAAGTTTTAAGTGATCTACAATAGATTGTCTAAACTACCATCTAACTGGGCAAGCCACTATTTTTATCTACCGTTTCACCTGATTTAAATCAATATCGGTCGTCTGTTGATTACTGAAATAAATGTATTGGAAAACTTGAGAAATATAGCCTTCTCATTGGCGTAACTATAGTATTGCCCGTGAACCAAAGATAAAGGTCAGCGTCGGAGACCATGCAGATCGACTGATCCTTTTGAACATACGTAAATGGCGAAATTTTAAGCTAGACTGTTTTTGAAGTATTGTCATAGTCTTTATGTCGTTTTTAAAACACGTTGATCTTGGCTATAACTCTAAAACGTTTTAAGATATTGCAACGAAACTGAGTACATATGTTGGGAGAGACAGCTTAAATTATTGTCGAGTTATGCCCCTTTACGTAGTAAATAAAATAGCGGTCTTTTGTTTATATGTTTTATTATTATTGTGTCACTGTTTATTTTTTTTAGTTTGTTTCCAAAACGGCACGGTGACGATAGTGAACGATAATCCCGAACACTTTCACGAGGTTGAATTTTTTGACGACTTCCCGTGCAGTGACGAATACCATTTCAAGGACAACTACACCATTCTGGTTCTTGAGGAGTGTGCCCTGGTGAGTATCAATGCATTATTTAGCAAGAAATGGGAATTGTGTACATTGAAATTTGGAACAATGTTAGATAGTGATGTGAAGTGTGGCAAAGAGCAAGTATAGTAACTTAACGGAGCCATGGCAAATTTTGCCGGAACGAATGAAAAGACTTGAAGGCAAGCTATGACAATAACGTATACTCGGAGACTTTCAAAATAAATTTCTAAAACTAGTGACATCGATACATTGTACTACGAAAGTGTGCATTGCTCAAAACCCATTGCTATGATATACTTATTTATTTTAGCTCTATTGTGACGAAAATTTATAGCTTGTAGAATCACTCTCGAGTCGGTTTCCTGAGCAGAAACCAGTACTGTGTCCTTTTTGAGAGGACATGAGAAAGTATCCTTAGGGGATCGAACCCACAACCTCTTGGTGAGAGGCGGACACCTATACCACTAGACCACTCTCACATCTCAAACCCATAGTTGCAAATTATATCCCTGCAAACTTTAGTTTTCTTCGAATACTATTGCCTTATGTATCATTTTGAGTCCACTGGAAGGCTGCATCACTTGCATAATTTTTTTATCTCCTTTATTACCAGCTATATACCGATATTTTCTAGTGCTTCCACTCGCTCATAACATTTCTCTAAAAGGGGGACATAAGTTTAAGAATCTACATTTCTAGTTTGATTATCTAGTCTGTTTTCCGAAATTAAATCCGGATATTGTGACAATAACTGAAACACAGTTCAAGATAATCAAATGAATTTAGCGTACACATCTCGCCAAAGGTTATACGCACATACATGTACAGTATCACTCATAACTCTTGAGTGGTGAGTAATGTCCTTTTTCTGTCTGAAGAAATAAACAGACGGGAGTGCACCTATCCTCATTGGCGTTCATTTTTATGTCCCCTTCGAAGAAGAGAGGTATATTGCTTTGCACATGTCGGTCGGTCGGTCCGTCGGTAGACCAAAGCTTGTCAGAGTGATAACTCAACAATTCCTTAACGTATGGACATCAACCTTGACATGAAGGTTGAGTTTGACCAGTAGATGACCCCTGTTGATTTTGGGAGTAATCGGACCAAAGGTCAAGGTCACAGTGACCTTTAATGCGAAAAAGTTAAAGCTTCTCCCAGTGATATCTCAACAATGGCTGGTCCTGTAATCATCAAACATGACATGGAGGCTGGGCCTGACCAGTAGATGACCCCTTTTGTTTTTAGGAGTCATCGAGTCTGAGAAAATATGTTCTGAGTGATAACTCGACAATGCCTGCACCCATGACTCCCAGTGGGTACGGTGCATAATGATTGACAAACACCTCTTGTTAGTTTTACGACTGCCGTGCGCTTAGTACTTACCTCGATATGAGAGGCAAGTCCCATCGATCGTATTTAAACATTTGTCAATGAAACTTTATTCTTCAGAATTCTACATTCAGCGTTCGGTTCAGGGATAATAGATTGTTTGATAGAGTTATCGATTTGGGCAACGGCGTCGTCATCAGGCTGATCACCCGCCCTCACGCCACACCCAGAACTACTGTCAGCTGCTTGGCCCTGATGTTATTTGCCGAGGCAAGAGGCAACGGCACCGCAGAGACGACGACCGGCGCCCAAGTACACGAGCACGAGCACGCCTGATTGCTATATTTCGATTATGTTTAGTTTTGAAAAATAAAACAAAGAAAAAACCCGTCTGCTATAAATAATTATCTCTAGAAAAATACCACCTCAATTAATCGTTCTTTTTAACGAGAGAGTTTTTTCATTAGAGATTTCCTAAAGGTGTATTCTTGATAGAGTATTAAAATGAACACTTGTATGGTATAATTAGTGTGATGAAAATTGGGTTTGATGAAATCTATTGTGAGTGTCTCAATGATTTTATAAAAAAATACGTATCTGTAACCATGTCTTCTTGACGATGTTATTGATAGGTCTGCTTTACACCGGGAGAATTCGGTTTGCCCTTCCCGAGTAAACCTAACTGAGAAAGTTAATTTGATATATCCGAACAAATTTGAACCATCTCGGAGAAAACTTATTATTGTTAAAAATATTTAATTGAGGAATGATTATACTCCTTATACAATCTAAAACTGCTCATGAGAATTGTGTGCCAATATTTCACACAGGCACCATGTTTGGCTTATTTAAATAGAAACAAATGACGTTTAATTCATTTGGTGCTAGTGCACAAAGCTGACGCCATTTTGTTGCTTGACTTGCCTTGCTCACGGAGCAAGGTAAAGATTTGAGGACTAGGATAATGTAGAGTTTGCTAATCAATCAATCAACTTTTCTTTGACCAACCGATTACAAACTGGCGTAGGCAGCCGCTTGAAGCCAACTCTGACTTGTCACCGACGCGGAGCACACATTTTATTTCCATGTTTGATTTAATATGTTACATTGCTGACAGTGATAAGCATTTTCATCCAGTTGGTTTGTATTATATACGCACCTCACAGTTTGAGCTCAACGCGGGCGTTTTAAAACGTACTAGTATCTCATACAAAGGTCAAAAATGTCCATCCTTATTTTGAAGTCCTTGTGTGTTAATAGCAAACCAAGTAAAATAAAGAGTTGTGTTTGCAAAAGTTGGAACTCTGAAATCTTAAGGAATAACCAAGGTGATGTTTGATATTAATAGTAAATGTGAAATATTAAGAAAGAAATGATTAAGAAAATATACACATCGACTTGAAAGCATTATAGTCCACTGTTGGTATTTTACCATTATCGAACACCCGTAGATATGTTAAGAAATCCATGTATCACTGTTCGTAAAAAAACTAACAGATCGAATAAACGTGGATATGTCATGAAATGCATGTATTTCCGACTATTGTTGTGTGGAGTTCTTACATGTACGTCTGAACTTTTATTGATAAACCATTTTTATACAATGCACAAGTATGCTAACTGTATTTGAATGTTGTTCTAGATTATCATGCATGGACTAATGCTTTTTTCTCACAAACTCGCACATCAAGCTACAGTGTCAAAAGAGAAAGATCACTCTTAAATATATATATGTAATAGTATTTACACTTTTTTTTACTGATATGGGTGCAATAACAAATCCTACTTCAAGCAATCATCATTTCCCTTTCATTAACATTCGTAGATTTTGAGTTCAACTGCACATATTTCTAATACATTATAAGTATCTACCATGGCCAAGAGTGTAAGATAGGTTCATTCCGACCCGAGCGTAGGGTGTTTTGCGGAAACGAAGTGCAGGACGTAGAACAAAAGTTTACTCAAGGACCACTCACAAAATTCATGGACCTTGATACAACATTGTACCTACATAAAGGTCCACACACCATTCTATCAGAAATTCCAACTGGACGAAAAGACGGCAATTACTTTGTGCTTACCAACAGCAGCAACATGGAAAAAAGACAAAGTGGTAAACGGTCTGAGTTCTGGGACGATTGCGGCGCATGGGTCGGTGGTGCATCACCTTGTTCATATATATTGAACGTGACGGAAAGCTCATCACCGTTTTCAAACGTAAAGGACTATACTGTGCAGTAAAACAAGTTAACAACAAGCGCGAGTTTATTCCGTTCGATCCACAGCCAGAAGAAAACTCGATCATAGCTGTCCATCGGTTCTACCAGCCAAAAGGACAAGAACATTTCTAATGGACGTTGGCAAATCTACCCAAAACACATCTGACGGGAACAGAACCACCCAAAGGACACAAACAGCTGGAAGAAAGCCACAGCAGGTAAAAAGGAAAAGGGCTGAACGGTCAAGGACTCCAAGTTCTAAAAGACTGCTTTAGTCGGGAAGGGAGGTCATAGTGGCCACAGTCCTCTTGAACTTAACAGCCTTCTACAAGCCGATGACTGAAGTGATGTAAATATGTACATTGGTAAATATGACGAGGGAAAGGGAATCCACGGGCCATGACAAGAGCGGCTCCCCGTGGTGTGACCTGGATGCAAATGGATATATTTGATATTCATAATGACTTTTCAAAAATTATCAAAAATTTATTTCCAATTAGGCCACTCCTTTTTTATTTTTTGGTTTACAAGAATTTTTGGGAAAAATGTCCACCGGGCGGTCGAAAAAAAAAAAGAAAAAAAAAAAGGAAAAAAGTCACAAAACATACTCTTAAAGGGTAAAAATCAGAGAACAACATAAAAACATTGAAAATTTATATCATTTACATGATATTTTAAATTTTTAAACTGCTATTAATGCATGTTTAAATACACTCAAAGTTTCAAAGTTCTAATTAAACACACAGTTTAAATCTTACATACTGTGCATATAAAACATCAATGAAATTGACTATAAAACATGTTTACATGTATAAACTACACTTTTTATCAAAGATACATTGAATATCACACAGCAAGACATTTTTTAAGCTTCAAGGGTATGTTAAAGCAAAAGTGAATGCAGAACACTAAACTGAACAATATTAAATTGAAAAAAGAGAAGGCAATTTTACGCATTAAAATACAAAAAATTGCACTGTATTAAAACAATACATACTATTTTCTAAACATTGTTTCAGTTATTTCAATATTGGAAAATGCCAATAAAGTGAAATAATTACCAATTTTGTAAATAAGGAAGTAACATTTTATGAAGACATTTGAGCTTTAACTTTGTGAAAGCAATTCCTGAAAAACTAAACACCAAACTAGACCTAGATTTGAGTTTTAATAACCTTTACTATGGTGGGTCATAGTTGTGTGTAACTCGATCCATGCTAAGTTCGGATATTTTCGGACCGGGATATTTATCATGGGATGTTCACCAAATCCATTTCAAATTCAAATCTTGCAGCAAATTACCACATCAGTACATAAAAATCACATAACAAAATAATAAATCTAGCATGTGACTTAACTTTATGTACCAATGATAGTAACAGAGAAATCCATAATTATGTATCGGATATTTTCATCTTCTTCCAACTCCGCCATTTTGTGTATACACGAGTTCACAGCGCATCTATACTTCATGCTTGTTTATTTTTCATTTTAAAGAGTATTCCTTGGTTACAACAACAAATCTCATTTATAGTGAAATATCAAGTTCATTACAAATTGAAATGGACTTATTCAAAATAGTTTTCCGTATTATTTTATCTAAATGTTTTGCACACAACTCATGGCATTAGTATTAAAATGTCATTGAGACATGTGTTCAACTCTTTCATTGTTTTTACTCTACTATTAACCCAAACATGAATAAACATGTAATCTAGAATAAACACAAGCTTTACATTGACTCAATAACAAGTATTTCCAAACCATTTTGTGATTTCAAATCCATAAACACCATCGACCGAACTTGTGAAACTAGGTCACCGGTGTCAACTTAGAAATTTTACTTTCGATTTCACCACTCACACTTAGTGCACTGTTATTTGATATTTAACCATAAAATGTTTTTCGCACACATAATTTACAGATATTTGTGTCTACTAATTCGATGGCAGCCGCTGACAATTTTATTTTTTTATCAATAAACAACAATATTTTTATGACCTAAATTGGCGGGGAATAACAACAATCACGTGACAGTTATTGTTTGTGTCGGCTGTTAAATTTGCCAATGTTTATTGCTATTGTTATTTTAACAACTCCTGCATATTTTAATTAATTATTTCATACAAAGAATGACTGCTATCGTCAATTCCGCCATTGCCATCGGCGCTGCCATAACAGTTGACTGGCTCACATGCTATCACTATAAATTGGCAAATACGGCCACGGAACAACAAACCAGTCGAGATCTACTGCATTCGTACTCTTATCTGTGCATTTTTCTTTCGTTTCGCACCAAAATCAATACGGTCGGGAAAATAATTTTGAAAAAATAGTGAAATTCATTTTTATTTTTTTTGTACTTTTCGGAAAATTAGACTCGCCGGTTTTGTAAACCAATTTATATAAAAGTAGTGGCCTTATGTTAAAAAAACGTGCTTATTTATTAACAAAAAGCAAGAATACAATTATATCCATCTGTAACTGAATGCTCTTTAAACCACGAGTAAACGTGCAATGACCTGTTTTTTTTAATAATCATGATTTTGAAGGGTATTTTCGCAGAAATAGGTTATTTTTAAAAATATCTTTCAAAGTCACTAAAAAAGATGAAAAATCCTCATAAAACTGTATTTCTATAATGGGGTCACGGACACTACGGACCATGGACATTACGGACCAGATTTAGGGACACTACGGACCAGATTTAGGGACATTACGGACCATCTTCGGAATCTTACGGACCATCATTTATAATGTTTTTAAACATTTTTTTTTAAATTTATTCACTCATTAGTCTGAAATTTGTTAATAAATACTTGAATATTAGTGCTCAGTATGAAAATTATCTTTAATGTGACTGAAAAATCCAGGAAATTCCAATGTTAAACATCAATGTATTTTTAATAAAATATTATAATAATTTGAATAATAATGAACGAAATATGTGTTTATCCTATAATTGTACATGTGAATATTAATGTTTTCATATGTGATCGATTGCTTTCTGAAATAAACTTTGAATCGTAATATTTGTTTGTTATCCGTTTCAACTGTTTTAATTGAAAGGTTCAGTCAAGGCGGGAAATCCACGTGACCAAATGGTTGGTTTCAGTGTAAGATGGCGTCACCAAAACGCTCGACTCGAGCCGAAAATCAACGTTATATCTATAATTATGATAGTTTCTTGGAATTTAAACATAGCCTATCATATGCCTACCTACCTAGTGTGTATTTACATATCCATATTTTCCTTGAAACTGTTACCGTTTTCGAGAACACTTCTGCAATGTTTCCAACATGTACACAATCCGACTGGAAGGTTACAGTTCCATTTATCATTTTGGCTCAGATTTAGTAGAAAATGAGATAAAAGTTCGGGAAAACCGCATAAAACACTTAAGTTTTGTTTAAATATAACAGGTACTGGTATTTGTGAACAAATATATTAATGATTTTAAAAGATATGAGAACGAAATGAAAATGAAAGGTTGCAGCTCCGATTTTTACAAAGATAGGTTGCAGTTGCATATATAGGCTTCCGTCTTGACTGCGAATTCTTTGACTTATTTTTAGTGTCCAAACCAAAAGTATAACCTTTAACTTTTTTACTTACGTTTGAACAAGATCAACGAATTACACTCGACTGGTTTGTAATGTCAACATGCCATAACCTCATTTTCCGCTAAATCTGAGCCAAAATGATAAATGGCAATGTAACCTACCAGTCGGATTGTGCATTGAGCCGTGGGTTCAGTGAAAGTGCGCCGCTACAATGGGTTTTCACCCTTTTATGATTGCCAATTAAAGGTTGTCAGTATAATGTTTTTTCTTTTGTTATATACCGCCGATAATTGCGGGTACAATTATAACTAATAAACACTAATTAAGGCAACAGAAATTGCCAGTTTTAAACATCAGTTTGCAAGAATTGTAACAAACACACATCGTTTATTTAATATATGCTTGATTTATTTTGGTAAATAAACTGTTTTGGAAAATATTTCTGCTCGATTTATTTTGGGAAATAAACTGTTTTGGAAAATATTTCTTCTGTTGCTTTTAACTGGTTTAACTGCCGATCTTTCAAATTTCGTTCATTATTGTTCACATAATTGTTATAAATGCATAGGTCTTTAACACCTTTTGGAATTCCACAAGATTTTATATTGAGATCTATTCGAACTTCACGGGATTTTTCAGTTTTATGGAAGAAATAACGTCATACTGAGCACTCATATTCAAGTATTTATTAACAGATTATAAACTAATGAGTGATTAATTTAAAAAAAAGTTTAAATCATGGTCCGTAAGTAGTCTAAAATAATAGACATGTTATACGGGATTCTTCCAATCCCTAACGTCTAAACGGGAATGTGCAAAAAACGGGGGTGTTTTAAAGATATTGAAATTGTTTCAACGAAAGTTGACTGACACAGAAAACAATTATGCGAGTGGGAACAACTCGATACAATCGTAATAACTCGACCTCCTCCGACAAAGCTTCGAGATAGACCTCGTTACACAATCGTAACAACTCGGCCATGGCCGAAATGTTCCGAGCGATTTAAAACTGTGCCCTGAAGCCTTGCAGGTGCCCGTCATGTATATATCGTTATGTTTTGACAGAATGAAATGAAGAAAAGCCGTCAAACTCATAATTATAAGTTGGATATTTATTTTTTGTGAACGGAACTAATATAAAATAACATTATCTGGTAATATTTCTTGTTTTTATGATATTTTATAGACGCTATATGCTTTAACCCGGAATCCTGATCGGAACAACTACCCACTTTTGATACTAAACAATTTGTACGTGAAGGATTTGCCATATCAAAAATCTAAAAAAATCCGTCAACGTACAATTATTTGGACTAGGTCCGTAAGATTCCGAAGATGGTCCGTAATGTCCCTAAATCTGGTCCGTAGTGTCCCTAAATCTGGTCCGTAATGTCTGGTCCGTAATGTCCATGGTCCGTAGTGTCCGTAATTCCTATAATGTTCCGTTTAAATATAATAATATATATACATAAATCTCTGGTTTATATCAATATAATGATATAGCAAGCTATTTTCGTAGTCCAATGCTATTTTCGCGAAAATAGGCTAGTGTCGCAGAAATGGTCTATTTTAAAAACATCTTTCAAACTCTCTAAAAAAGAAAAAAAACAACAACATAAAATCATTTTTCTATAATGTTTCGTTTATATATACTTATATATATAAACAAATATCTGGTTTATTTCAATATAATGATATAGCAGGCTATTTTAGTAGACAAATGCTATTTTCGCAAAAATAGGCTATTTTCGCTATCTAGCTACTGCATCGGTCCCTAGACTTACCGAAACACGATTATTTACCGAAAGACGGATAAAATTACCGAAAGACGCATGAAAGTTACCGAAAGACGCCTTCTAGTGCATTTATTTTATTGCTTTTATATTAATATTATACAAATACATTACCAAACAAAATTTTAGAGAAAAATATTAAAATATAATGATGTAATAGGCAGTTGAAATTTCAGAGTTCGAGATCGAATTCCGCGTGCCGACTCGCCAACCTAAAGACAGATAAAAGCTTCCAAAATAATCAATTATTCCAATTAATGATGATCTCATAATATTCATATAACTTTATTGTTATATCGGTAACGAAACCGAGTATTTAGGGGATTCGATTTTCGAAAAGTGTACACTGTTTTAGGGTTACCTTTAAGACCCTCCATCATTTTAAGAAATTGAAAACTTTTCCAATATTTAGTGCAATGTAACCTTCATGATGGCGACCAAAAAGAAAAAGATCGTAACTAAAGACGATCTTCGCCGTTTAATGAAAGAAAAACAAACAACTATAAAAGGAACATCAAAGAGAATCGACCACCCATTAGCAAAGTATTTTATTTGAGAGTATCTGATATCTAAGTGTCATGTACGTGAAAGTATATGACAAAGTCATACGTTTTCGCGAGTGGTAAACAGTTGTAATTGATAATTCATGAAGTCCCTCGGTAAAATTTTGGGAAAATACTTTTGTAAAATTCTAGTGTAACCGGGTATTCCATGTGTATTTAGCGACACTTATACTGTCTCGCTATAGAGCTAGCTTTTATAGCGACACGGTAGTGTCCTCCTGCAGAGTGAGCGGTCGTGGGTTTGAACCCCGACAGGTGCACATAGCAATTTGTGCAGTCTGTTACATTTGGCGCCCAACGAGGGATCCCTGTTGCATGATAAGCCTCAAGGTCATTGCAAATTGACCTTTGTCTACGAAAGTCGAGGACAAATTTCAAAATGGACGGGGAATGTTTAACCGGGTATTCCGTGTGTATATAGCAACACTTATACTGTCTCGCTATAGAGCTAGCTTTTATAGAGACGTGGTAGAGTGTCCACCTGCAGAGTGAGAGGTCGTGGGTTCGAACTCCGACAGGTGCACATGGCAATTTTTGCAGTCTGTTACACTAGCCATGTAAACTCAAGTTTCAAGTTTTTATCTTTAGCCCTTTCACTGAGTTAACAAAAAAAGGTTACAAAAAACAAGCGCAGTGTTTTGATGTTATGAGCATATTTTGGCCTTAAAATTGCAATGTACGTCCAGTTAGGTTAGTGAGTAAGGTCACAACAATTATTTTATGTAACTGTAGTCATCAAGTCAAACATTGCTGGAGGGCAGAGATAAACACCATGTGTCTGTCATGATCCTTCCAATTAGCATAATCAGGTATCATAAGTTCATTTTTTCACTACGTCTATAAAAAGGTTGACCCCTGATGACATTTACTAGCAAAAAAGTAGCTGATGTAGTATGAGTTCTTTCATCTGAAGAATTTGCAAAGTTCAGAGACAGATAATGCCCAAATTGACGGCCACTTCCTTCCTGTCAGAAATTTTTCTTGCCCTTACCTTTGTCTTAAATAATAGACTCGAACTAATCGTAATAACTCCGCCACATCCGACAAGCTTCGAGATAGACCTTGTAAATACAATCGTAACAACTCGCCCACGGCCGAAGTATTATGATTGTTGTAAAACTGTGAACTGCAGCCTTGCAGGTGCCCTTCATGTATATATCGTTATGTTTTGACAGAATGAAATGAAGAAAACCCATCAAACTCCTAATTATTCGTTGGAAATTTATTTTTTTGTGTACGGAACTAATATAAAATAACATTATGTGGTAATATTTCTTGTTTTTATGATATTTTATAAATGCAATATGCTTTTACCCGGATTCCCGATCGGAATAACTACCCACTTTTGGTACAAAACAATTTGTACGTGAAGGATTTGCCATATCAAAAATCGTAAAAAAAATCTGTCAACGTACAATTATTTGGACTAGCCCTTACCTAAGCTATAAAAGCTTTCAAAGCTTATTTTACTTAAATCTTTCTAAAAGCAGGGTGATAGAAAGTCCGTATTGGCATAAGCTCCTATTGGCATAAGCTCTCAGTTTCAATGATTGATATCAAATATGTTAAAAAGAACCAGTAGCTCCCTTGCCAGGCACTTGGCATATGATAAATGGGTACCACTGGGAAATGTGGAGAACTCAGAGCTATAGATAACTTGTACATTTGGTAAAGTGTAATGTACATAGTTGTTGCATTGAATGAAGTTTGATGGCAATTTTTAAAGTCTACTTGCACAGTGAAGTGCAAACATGCATGTTTTTTTACATACATTTTAAGCTTGATCCTAAATGCAGAACTATATTGATTTAAATCATCGGGCATCATTAAAAAGTTAGAGATTCTACAAAAGTTTGGCAGCCATCTTCGATTTGGCCAAAACATTTGTTTCCGAAATGGTCATAAATTAATTATAGTAAGGGAACAACATTATAACATTTTGTATTCGAAGCAATACAAATTGATGTTTTATATCTTAACTGGTACATTTGAAAACATAATCGGAATGAAACTATCGTACACTCTCGGCCATGGAAGATACTTATAATCTACATATATTTGTGTGATCAGGCTATATTTCAATGAATAGGAAAGTTTGAAATTGATAAAGAAATTGCATCCAAAATTTTGAATGTTATTGAAACAAACTACGGTAAGATAACTCCACCTTTCAAAAAGTCTCAAGAAATATTTTTGAATTTGCAATAAACAACTTCCTTTGTTTTAGGTATAATGGTTTGGAGCAGCTTGTGTGTGTTTTGTGTAACACAGTGATTAAAACAGACTTGCTATGGACCACTCATCTCCAGACTAGACAGCATAAAGAGGTGTGCATTTGTTCATAAAAATAAAGACTAATAAAATATTATTAAAATGTACATGTGTTTATACTAAATCAGTGGCTCAATTTTTATAACAATCTGTTGCAATATTTGTGTGAGAGTGACTGTTGAGAATAGTCTATTGATTAAGGTACCTGGCTCAGGAACATCAGTCCTGGTTTCGACCCAGAAAATCGTCACAAGCATGGTTCTTTAAACTATTAGCCTTTATCAAAATGGAGCTAAAAGAAGTAAGTAAACATCAATATTTATGCAATGATATATATTTTTGAATGAAAACTGTTTGGTATATTTAACATGAGGATATGCATTACTTGTAGAAAGTTGAAGACCTGAAGAAACAAAAGGAGCGAGCTGAGAGTGTTGGGGTGAAACGGAAGGCAGAAAGTAATGGTGATTCAGGCAGTCAGAAAAAAGTTAGAGGTAAGATAAATGTAGAAATGATGATGTAGTAGTTGCATTAGATGTTTAAACATTATAAGGAATGGCTGACGAAATATTGTGGTTATGTTTGATGGAAAGTTCTTTATATATAATAGCTATAAAGTGAAACAGGCAAATTGAAATTAATCTATATTAACATGCTTGTAAACGATGTATTAATCACGAAACTGTTAATTAAATCTGAAAGTATACACTTTAGTGTGAATGTTATTCAATATGTGTTTTGTTTTATTTAATTAGTAACTGTTACATGGTAATAAACACAATCTCTTCGACTTTTAACTTTCAGCTGGTGTCAACAGTAACAAAACAGGCAAAAGGTATGTCCAAAAACAAGACAGTGTTAGTCACAAACCTTTTACAATGTGAAGTAACAGTTATAATTAATTTCATTATTTTTTATTCATAGCAATTTTAAGCTCAAATGGCCAAAGGTCAAAAGAGCTTATGGGCTGGCGTGGTTTCAGTGTGTCCATCTGTAAACAAATTGCTTGTGATCACCATAAAGTCTTCAGTTTTGATTGTATCTTAATCAAACTTGAGGATTGTATCTTAATCAAACTTATACAGTTTATCCTTGAGAGCTCAGTTCCATTTTAAAACCTTGTATGACTGGTTTATGTCCCATGAAATTATTAAAATTGCAATTGTAGCCTAGTGAAAAATTACAGGCAAAGAAGGACGTGTGCAATTTGTTTTTTGTTTTAATTTCCCTTTGCCTTTGTCAAAGAAGTGAAAATTTGCAGTTTAAGAGAGATAACCTGTACACAGAGAGTGCAATTGGTATTATACTTTACCTTTGTTAAAAATGGTGATTGATTTTTGATGAGTACTCCATTTATTACCTGATTTTATTAAATTTACACAGTAGTTATTAGATACTGACTTAAGGACATTTCTTTTGCGACCACATTATGGGCCTTGAAATTGTCAAAATTGCTTGTGAACACAGCAGCCCTCCATTTCTTTGCTGATTGTCACCAAACTAGCACAGTTGTTAAAATTTTATAAGACCTGGGTTCCTTTCAAAAACCAGCCAGATCCGCCCATGCATGACCTGATTATAGCCCTTGAAATTGTCAAAATTGCTATTATTTAGCCTGTGATCACAATATAACTTCCATAATATTATCCAATGTTTACTTATAAGGCAATATCATACCTTACATAAATGTGTTCCTTCTTTGTGTATATAAAGTTGATCGGTCATATTTCAATGTATTTTAATAAAAATCCAGTGTTTATGACGCCAGAGGTCCATATCAGGACCTCGCCAAAAATATTATATTGACTGCTGACATCATATAATATGGTAAAGTAAAACACATCAAAGCTCTTTAAGGTTATTAAATTGTAAAAAAGTGTTCGGTACAATATAACAAATGTAACACATCACTACAGGCCATATGGCATTATAAGGACCGGCCAGTTAGCCCCGAAGGTGAATGGACCTCGGCTTATGCCTCGGTCCATATACACCTTTGAGGGCTAACTGGCCAGTCCTTATGATCTCATATTACCCTCAGTGGTGTGTAATATTTCTTAAATAAGATGTTGACTTAATCACAGTTCCTTTCAAAACCAGCCACATTTCCTCATGCATGACTGGGCTATGGTCCCTTGAAATTATTCAAGTTGAAAATGACCAAAAAGCCATGCCAGTAGAGCAACTACCTTCATAGGCTTCTTGATTTTTTCCTTTAAAAGAAAGTATGCACCTCTTCACAAAGACACTGATTTTGAAGACTTTACTTGTAAGTGATGTAACATGAACATCACAGGACAAAACATGTATTAACATGAAGATCACAAACCTGTGTGACTTAATAATGTATTTGTATTTTCAGCCTGCCAGCAGACTTCTTTGACTCTGAAAAGCTTGGAGGGAAGCCCAGTTCAACAAGCAGAAAACCTCTCCTCGCCCAGTATGAGTCAGACTCAGAGTCAGATGGCTCTGAACCCGACAGCAAAGCACAGGCAGAAAATGCCAAACAAACCTCCGCAGCAGCAAAGCCGTCCTCCTCAGGCCTGCCCGCTGGTTAGTGAATGTTTCCAGTAGTATGGGTCAATCTGAAAGGAGAATTCAAAGAAAATGTTTTCCTGGAATATTGAAAATCTGCCCATTTTATGCTGAGGGGGAAATTTACTGGGGTACATGTAATCTAAAGGAATAAGATTTGACATAAGTCAAAATTCATCTTGAATATTTTCAAAACTAAAAGCCTTTGAAAGGCTTCAATTATAAAAAAAATAAACAAAAACAATATAAGAGGTCTTTATTAAATATTTATATTTATTGCAATATTTAACTTTAACATGAACATGTATTTCTGTATGTTGCTAGTTTGTATTACCTGTAAATGTTTCCAGATTTCTTTGACTCCGGTGTTATGCCTAGTGCGTCCACATCAAAGGAACCTGAGGAGCCGGTAAAACCTACAGCCATGTCTGACATTCTGCCAGAGGGATTCTTTGATGACCCAAAACAAGATGCTAAGGTAAATGATCATTAAATAGATTACTTTGTGAAGCTTGTGTACTATTATATACATCATTTAGCTTTTAAAGCTGCACTCTCACAGATTTACCATTTTCCAACTTTTTTTATTTCTTGTCTTGGAATGAGCAAATTTATCTGCATATCAGTGATAAAAGACCCCTGACAAAAGATCGGAGCGCAGATTTTCATATTTCTGTTCCAAAATTAATGTTTTATGGGTAAAACCCTTACTAATGGTTTAAGAAAAATGTATAAAAATCATTTTTTGAACTTAATTATAAAAATCTGCAATCCAATGTTTTGTCAGCAGTCTTATAAGACTGGTTTACATGCATTTTCGCATAAATTGGCTCATTCCATGTAAAAAAAAAAAAGTTGCCAAAACGTTCAATCTGTGAGAGTGCAGCTTTAAGTCAAGATTTTTTTTTTTATCATTTTTGAGTTAACATTTTTATTCTATGTCAAAAAGTGAAAGGTTCATCCAATTGCTATGAAGGTTTGTCAGAATACTTGTCTACATGTTGAATATTTGTGAATATGGGTCACCTAAAACTACATCACTAGGTCAAATCTTTGAAAGATTTTATTCCATGTCATTAAGTCAATAGTTTTTGTTCAATTGTTGTGAAACTTTGTCAGAATATTTTTCTACATGTTGTCTTGAATATTTGTGAATATGGGTCAACTCAGGTCAAAAACTAGGTCACTAGGTCAAATCTTAGGAAATATGTTTCCCATGTGGTAAATTCAAAAGTTCTTGTCAAACATTTTGTTCCAAAAATTTGTCTGCATTTTATCTTAAGATATTGTTAATATGAGTCTTCTTTGGTAAAACTAAGTCCTTAGGGAAAATGTTTGGAAATATATAATTTAAATTTTAAATAACTTTTTAATTTTTTTTCTGTGTGCATGAAATCTTTGATGAAAAAGTGTGTCATCTGGGGTCAAAACTTGGTCTAGCAGACTTTTAGGAAAAGCTGATGTATTTACAAAATGTTCATTTTCCTCACACATATGTGATAGTCTCTGTTGATCTACATGTTGGCTTCAAAACCGTACTTGTATTGTGAAGGCTACAGTATTGTAAGGGTACTTGAACGTGTGGGCCACTCTATTGTATGGGTACTTGTATGTGTGGGCTTCACTTTTGTACCAGTACTTGTACGTGTGGGCTTCACTATTGTACCAGTACTTGTACGTGTGGGCTTCACTATTGTACCAGTACTTGTACGTGTGGGCTTCACTATTGTACCAGTACTTGTACGTGTGGGCTTCACTATTGTACCAGTACTTGTACGTGTGGGCTTCACTATTGTACCAGTACTTGTACGTGTGGGCTTCACTATTGTACCAGTACTTGTACGTGTGGGCTTCACTATTGTACCAGTACTTGTACATGTGGGCTTCACTATTGTACCAGTACTTGTATGTGTGAGCTTCACTATTGTACCAGTACTTGTACGTGTGGGCTTCACAATTGTACCAGTACTTGTACGTGTGAGCTTCACTATTGTACCAGTACTTGTACGTGTGGGCGTCACTAATGTACCAGTACTTGTACGTGTGAGCTTCACTATTGTACCAGTACTTGTACGTGTGAGCTTCACTATTGTACCAGTACTTGTACATGTAGGCTTCACTATTGTACCAGTACTTGTACGTGTGAGCTTCACTATTGTAGTGTAGGCTTCACTATTGTACCAGCACTTGTACGTGTGAGCTTCACTATTGTACCAGTACTTGTACATGTGGGCTTCACTATTGTACCAGTACTTGTACGTGTAGGCTTCACAATTGTACCAGTACTTGTAAGTGTGGGCTTCAATATTGTACCAGTACTTGTACGTGTGGGCTTCACTATTGTAGGGTACTTGTACATGTTGGCTTCATAATTGTACCTGTACTTGTACGTGTAGGCTTCACTATTGTACCAGTACTTGTACGTGTGAGCTTCACTATTGTACCAGTACTTGTACGTGTGGGCTTCACTATTGTACCAGTACTTGTACGTGTGGGCTTCACTATTGTACCAGTACTTGTACATGTGGGCTTCACTATTGTACCAGTACTTGTACATGTGGGCTTCACTATTGTACCAGTACTTGTATGTGTGGGCTTCACTATTGTACCAGTACTTGTACGTGTGGGCTTCACAATTGTACCAGTACTTGTACGTGTGGGCCACTCTATTGTACCAGTACTTGTACATGTGGGCTTCACTATTGTACCAGTACTTGTACGTGTGAGCTTCACTTTTGTACCAGTACTTGTACATGTGGGCTTCACTATTGTACCAGTACTTGTATGTGTGGGCTTCACTATTGTACCAGTACTTGTACGTGTGGGCTTCACTATTGTACGAGTACTTGTATGTGTGAGCTTCACTATTGTACGAGTACTTGTATGTGTGGGCTTCACTATTGTACCAGTACTTGTACGTGTGGGCTTCACTATTGTACCAGTACTTGTACGTGTGGGCTTCACTATTGTACCAGTACTTGTACGTGTGGGCTTCACTATTGTACCAGTACTTGTACGTGTGGGCTTCACAATTGTACGAGTACTTGTATGTGTGGGTTTCACTATTGTACCATTACTTGTAAGTGTTGGCTTCACCATTGTACGAGTACTTGTACGTGTTGGCTTCACCATTGTACGAGTACTTGTACGTGTTGGCTTCACCATTGTACCAGTAGTTGTACGTGTTGGCTTCACCATTGTACGAGTACTTGTACATGTGGGCTTCACTATTGTACCAGTACTTGTACATGTGGACTTCACTATTGTACCAGTACTTGTACATGTGGGCTTCACTATTGTACCAGTACTTGTACATGTGGACTTCACTATTGTACCAGTACTTGTACATGTGGGCTTCACTATTGTACGAGTACTTGTACATGTGGGCTTCACTATTGTACCAGTACTTGTATGTGTGGGCTTCACTATTGTACCAGTACTTGTACATGTGGGCTTCACTATTGTACCAGTACTTGTATGTGTGGGCTTCACTATTGTACCAGTACTTGTATGTGTGGGCTTCACAATTGTACGAGTACTTGTACATGTGGGCTTCACTATTGTACCAGGACTTGTACATGTGGGCTTCACTATTGTACCAGTACTTGTACGTGTGGGCTTCACAATTGTACGAGTACTTGTATGTGTAGGCTTCACAATTGTAAGAGTACTTGTACATGTGGGCTTCACTATTGTACCAGTACTTGTACATGTGGGCTTCACTATTGTACCAGTACTTGTACATGTAGGCTTCACAATTGTACGAGTACTTGTATGTGTAGGCTTCACAATTGTAAGAGTACTTGTACATGTGGGCTTCACTATTGTACCAGTACTTGTACCTGTAGGTTTCACAATTGTAAGAGTACTTGTACATGTGGGCTTCACTATTGTACCAGTACTTGTACGTGTAGGCTTCACAATTGTAAGAGTACTTGTACATGTGGGCTTCACTATTGTACGAGTACTTGTACGTGTAGGCTTCACTATTGTACCAGTACTTGAATGTGTAGGCTTCACAATTGTAAGAGTACTTGTACATGTGGGCTTCACTATTGTACGAGTACTTGTACGTGTAGGCTTCACTATTGTACCAGTACTTGAATGTGTAGGCTTCACAATTGTAAGAGTACTTGTACATGTGGGCTTCACTATTGTACCAGTACTTGTTCGTGTAGGCTTCACAATTGTAAGAGTACTTGTACATGTGGGCTTCACTATTGTACGAGTACTTGTACGTGTAGGCTTCACTATTGTACCAGTACTTGTACGTGTAGGCTTCACAATTGTAAGAGTACTTGTACATGTGGGCTTCACTATTGTACGAGTACTTGTACGTGTAGGCTTCACTATTGTACGAGTACTTGTATGTGTAGGCTTCACAATTGTAAGAGTACTTGTACGTGTAGGCTTCACTATTGTATGAGTACTTGTATGTGTAGGCTTCACAATTGTAAGAGTACTTGTACATGTGGGCTTCACTATTGTACCAGTACTTGTACGTGTAGGTTTCACGATTGTAAGAGTACTTGTACATGTGGGCTTCACTATTGTACCAGTACTTGTACGTGTAGGCTTCACAATTGTAAGAGTACTTGTACATGTGGGCTTCACTATTGTACGAGTACTTGTACATGTGGGCTTCACTATTGTACGAGTACTTGTACATGTGGGCTTCACAATTGTAAGAGTACTTGTACATGTGGTTGTACATGTTGGCTTCACTGTTGTACTAGTACTTGTACATCTGGGCTTCACTATTGTAGGGTACTTGTACGTGTGGGCTTCACTATTGTACCAGTACTTGTACGTGTGGGCTTCACTATTGTACCAGTACTTGTACGTGTGGGCTTCACTATTGTACCAGTACTTGTACGTGTGGGCTTCACTATTGTACCAGTACTTGTACGTGTGGGCTTCACTATTGTACCAGTACTTGTACGTGTGGGCTTCACTATTGTACCAGTACTTGTACGTGTGGGCTTCACTATTGTACCAGTACTTGTACGTGTGGGCTTCACTATTGTACCAGTACTTGTACGTGTGGGCTTCACTATTGTACCAGTACTTGTACGTGTGGGCTTCACTATTGTACCAGTTCTTGTACATGTGGGCTTCACTATTGTACCAGTACTTGTACGTGTGGGCTTCACTATTGTACCAGTACTTGTACGTGTGAGCTTCACTATTGTACCAGTACTTGTACGTGTGGGCTTCACTATTGTACCAGTACTTGTACGTGTGGGCTTCACTATTGTACCAGTACTTGTACATGTGGGCTTCACTATTGTACCAGTACTTGAACGTGTGGGCTTCACTATTGTACCAGTACTTGTACATGTGGGCTTCACTATTGTAGGGTACTTGTACATGTGGGCTTCACAATTGTACCAGTACTTATACATGTGGGCTTCACTATTTTACCAGTACTTGTACATGTGGGCTTCACTACTGTACCAGTACTTGTATGTGTGAGCTTCACTATTGTACCAGTACTTGTACATGTGAGCTTCACTATTGTACGAGTACTTGTACATGTGGGCTTCACTTTTGTACCAGTTCTTGTTCATGTGGGCTTCACTTTTGTACCAGTTCTTGTTCATGT
Source organism: Mya arenaria (assembly GCF_026914265.1). Taxonomy (NCBI): domain Eukaryota; kingdom Metazoa; phylum Mollusca; class Bivalvia; order Myida; family Myidae; genus Mya; species Mya arenaria. The sequence goes on from NC_069132.1 coordinate 11,847,344, forward strand.
GGGCTTCACTATTGTACCAGTACTTGTATGTGTGAGCTTCACTATTGTACCAGTACTTGTTCATGTGGGCTTCACTATTGTACCAGTACTTGTTCATGTGGGCTTCACTATTGTACCAGTACTTGTACATGTGGGCTTCACTATTGTACCAGTACTTGTATGTGTGAGCTTCACTATTGTACGAGTACTTGTACATGTGGGCTTCACTATTGTACCAGTTCTTGTTCATGTGGGCTTCACTATTGTACCAGTACTTGTTCATGTGGGCTTCACTATTGTACCAGTTCTTGTTCATGTGAGCTTCACCATTGTACAAGTACTTGTACGTGTGAGCTTCACAATTGTACCAGTTCTTGTTCATGTGAGCTTCACCATTGTACAAGTACTTGTACGTGTGAGCTTCACAATTGTACGAGTACTTGTACATGTGGGCTCCACTATTGTACGAGTACTTGTACATGTGGGCTTCACTATTGTACCAGTTCTTGTTCATGTGGGCTTCACTATTGTACCAGTACTTGTTCATGTGGGCTTCACTATTGTACCAGTTCTTGTTCATGTGAGCTTCACCATTGTACAAGTACTTGTACGTGTGAGCTTCACAATTGTACGAGTACTTGTACATGTGGGCTTCACAATAGTACGAGTACTTGTACATGTGGGCTTCACTATTGTACCAGTACTTGTACGTGTTGGCTTCACTATTGTACAAAGACTTGTACGTGTGGGCTTCACTATTGTACCAGTACTTGTACATGTGGGCTTCATTATTGTACCAGTACTTGTACGTGTTGGCTTCACTATTGTACAAAGACTTGTACGTGGGGGCTTCACTATTGTACCAGTACTTGTACATGTGTGCTTCACTAATGTACGAAGACTTGTACATGTGGGCTTCAATATTGTACCAGTATTTGTACATGTGGGCTTCACTATTTTACCAGTACTTGTACATGTGGGCTTCACTATTGTACCAGTACTTGTACGTGTTGGCTTCACTATTGTACAAAGACTTGTACGTGGGGGCTTCACTATTGTACCAGTACTTGTACATGTGTGCTTCACTAATGTACGAAGACTTGTACATGTGGGCTTCACTATTGTACCAGTATTTGTACATGTGGGCTTCACTATTTTACCAGTACTTGTACATGTGGGCTTCACTATTGTACCAGTACTTGTACGTGGGGGCTTCACTATTGTACCAGTACTTGTACGTGTGGGCTTCACTATTGTACCAGTACTTGTACGTGTGAGCTTCACTATTGTACCAGTACTTGTACGTGTGGGCTTCACTATTGTACCAGTACTTGTACGTGTGGGCTTCACTATTGTACCAGTACTTGTACGTGTGAGCTTCACTATTGTACGAGTACTTGTACGTGTGGGCTTCACTATTGTACCAGTACTTGTACGTGTGAGCTTCACTATTGTACCAGTACTTGTATGTGTGGGCTTCACTATTGTACCAGTACTTGTACGTGTGAGCTTCACTATTGTACCAGTACTTGTACGTGTGAGCTTCACTATTGTACCAGTACTTGTATACATGTGTGGGCTTCACTATTGTACCAGTACTTGTACGTGTGAGCTTCACTATTGTACCAGTACTTGTACGTGTGGGCTTCACTATTGTACCAGTACTTGTACGTGTGGGCTTCACTATTGTACCAGTACTTGTACGTGTGGGCTTCACTATTGTACCAGTACTTGTACGTGTGAGCCTCACTATTGTACCAGTACTTGTATACATGTGTGGGCTTCACTATTGTACCAGTACTTGTATGTGTGGGCTTCACTATTGTACCAGTACTTGTATATGTGGGCTTCACTATTGTACCAGTACTTGTTCATGTGGGCTTCACTATTGTACCAGTACTTGTACGTATGGGCTTCACTATTGTACGAGTACTTGTTCGTGTGGGCTTCACTATTGTACCAGTATTTGTACGTGTGGGCTTCACTATTGTACCAGTACTTGTATGTGTGTGCTTCACTATTGTACCAGTATTTGTACGTGTGGGCTTCACTATTGTACCAGTACTTGTAAGTGTTGGCTTCACTATTGTACGAGTACTTGTACATGTGGGCTTCACTATTGTACCAGTACTTGTACGTGTGGGCTTCACAATTGTACCAGTACTTGAACGTGTAGGCTTAACTATTGTACCAGTACTTGTACATTTGGGCTTTACTATTGTACGAGTACTTGTTCATGTGGGCTTCACTATTGTAACAGTACTTGTATGTGTGGGCTTTACTATTGTACGAGTACTTGTTCATGTGGGCTTCACTATTGTACCAGTACTTGTACGTGTGGGCTTCACTATTGTACCAGTACTTGTACATGTGGGCTTCACTATTGTACGAGTACTTGTACATGTGGGCTTCACTATTGTACCAGTACTTGTTCATGTGGGCTTCACTATTGTACGAAGACTTGTACGTGTAGGCTTCACTTCTGTATGAGTACTTGTACATGTGGGCTAAGCTATTATACGGGTATTTGTCTTTGTGTGCTTCTTTTTGTGCGCTGTGCACATACATTTCATAAGTTTAGAAAATCATATACAATACCAATACAATTTGTTTTTGACTTATATTGTTTTTTGCTTTGCCAAACGCCAGAAGAGCTTATGCGATGATAATGTGTACGTAGTATGTGCGCCCGTGTGTCTGTAAACAATTCCTTGTTAACACGATACAGCCTTCAGTTTTAATTGTATCTCGATGAACTTGTACAGTATCTACATATCCATTACAGCTTGGTTCCTTTCGAAAACCAGCCAGATCATCCCATGCATGCCTAGATTATGGGCCTTGATAGTATAAAAAATCAGTGCTTCTGTAAACAATTCCTTGTTAACACGATACAGCCTTCAGTTTTGATTGCATCTTGATGAAACTTGTACAGTATTTAGATATCCATTAGAGTTCGGTTACTTTCGAAAACCAGCTAGATCTGCCCATGCATGCCTAGATTTCGGGCCTTGAAATGATTAGATTATGGGACTTTACAGGATAAAAAAATGCTATTGTGTAAAAAATGCTTGCGAACAAGATACAGTCTTCAGTTTTGATTGTATCTCAATGAAACTTGTACAGTATTTAGATATCCATAAGAGGTTGGTTGTTTTCGAAAACAGTGATGTTGACCACACAAACCCAGCCAGTAGAGCATAGGCCCTTTTGGGATTCTTGTTTATTAAATTGACCCCGTTATGATGGACGAGCTTTAGCATCCAATGCAGTGAGCATGTTTAGTTATAATATGATAATGAGTGTTTAATTTATATTTGTAGGTCCGTAAGATTGAGTATGTGGACAAGATGGAGGAGGAATGGGAGCTCTTTCAGCGCAGCATGAAGGAGGAGACACACGTGAGTGGGGTGTTGGCAATATGATTCGGAGAAAGAGTGGAGGGGTAGGGGTTTAGAATGAGATAATGGAGAAAATATTACCGGAGTGGTCAGTCTAAATGAAAATTAAGTTTTCTGAATTTTATAAAAGCAAGTCTTGGCGAGTTTTTATCAATATTAGTACCCGGTCAACAAATTGGTATTGAATTACCACAAATATGATATTCTATTTTTATCACATGACGTTACTTGTTTTGAGTGTAATACAACAATTACGGTATGTATTCTCTTATATTAATAAAGTGAAACATACCTTGACATTGACAGCATTTTGATCTACTATTGAGCGTAAGACATTTTACCGAAAAATAAGTAAAATCCTCCTTTTGGGTGACCAATGAGTCATGTTATAAACATGTTATATAACATTCATTGTCATGTCATACAATATCTTATGACACTCATTATGAATTAGTTGTGAAGGTCGCCAATGGCTCTCCTTATCATTTTTGTAAATGCTTGTATAAATGGCAACTCATGATGTAAGATTATACATGCATGTAAATCACAAAATATAATTTGATGATTTAGTTTTCACAAGCAAATCTTCAAATTTGTTGATTTCTTTGTATGGATCCCTTTTAGAATTTATGAAAAGTAAATACACAATCATATTGTATATAAAATAAGTTATTTTGATACAAGAATGTTTAATAACTTCTGTAAGCCTTCACGTTAAATGATTGTATTATGATATTATGTAATAGGTGTCAGAGGCAATCATCGAGGAGGAGGATGAACAGGTGAACGTGGACCGCAACATTGACGAGATAGATGAACAGATGTAAGACTAGTATAACTGGTTCTTTCTCTTATTCATTTTTAGAGACTGGAATCAGTTAATGAATGATTATTAAAGTGTTGAACACGGGCAATTGCATTGTCACATTTAAGTGGGCGTGGCACTTTGGCCCCAAGTTAGGCTTATTCTTATGTGTATGCTGATAAATATAAGGTCAAGGCCGTTTGTCAAGGTGACAATTAATATAATTCATGTTGAATTAATTCTGAATGCAGAAGAATTGGATTTCTTAAGTATATGATATTTAATGTTTATGACATTTCAGGTAAAATTCAGACTGTGTTTTTTTTCCAAGAAAACTAGTATGATATTTAGTTAGGTCACATTAAAAAAAAATGTGCTCTTTAGGCTAACATTTTGAAACTTGATGTAGTTGTACTTGCATAACATTGGAATATGTTGGACCCACTTTGGATTCATCCAATATGGCCATCAAATCCAATATGGCTAGCATGCATCATCTTTTTCATGAGATTGCGCAAATGTGCATAGATAAATGTTGTCCAGAATGATTTAAAAGGTAGTTATGTTTATCAAAATATGTCTCATTTAATGAAGAGAAATCATTTTCAACATTATAAACTATTGCTGTATTTTTTAATGACTATTTCAGTCAATGTTGGAAGGAGGTGAATGACCTTGAAGTTAAGAAGGAGGAGATAATGTCACGAGGTCCACGGGATTTACGGCCGGATACGGACAGCGATGACGAGCTCAATGAAGAAATGCTGGATGAGTTCCTTGACTGGCGATCCAAGAAATCATGGAGATAGCCCCTAGCAATAAACCTACACAACAGGATATGGCTTGGTCTGATCAAGGCCAGCTTACACTGGAGGGCTCTACTTTAGGCTCATTGTGATAGTTTGCAAGATAATGACCAAAATGTGACAACTACTACTACTACAGCATATTACTTGGAATGTGCTGTAACAGAAAGGTATCCTACACTAACGATGCCACAGTCATGTCTTCAGCTGAGATAATTGGTGCATGTAAATGAGCCTGTTAATTGATTTATTCTGAAAATTCTGTAACGGTCAAGAGATCAGCTTAAGATAGCATTAGATTGGTATTGTCAGTGGTGTATGCTTTGAGGTGCATCATGCATGAATACTGTTTAATTAACGATTTATCACATTTGTTTGTATACTCATGCTGTATATAAATTCGATGAAGCGCATTAAAAGTGATCAATTGTTGTATTTACATTTTGAATAATCGATTCAATTGGTAATTTAATTAGTAAAACCTTTTACAGCTGGTTATTCACTGTTACAGAAGAGTTACAGTCATTCTACTGCTGTATAGAAGAATAGCCAGTAATTGTTAAATCTTCTATCACTGGTTATAAAAATTAGGAAAATCCAATCAGCGCCCAGAATTGATATAAATAATGATGTCATAAACCCTAGTGGGTTATGGATTATGAACGTCAAGTTTTCTCAACAAAGACTAGGAGAATGCAAATAAATTGAAATGATCTTGTTAAATATTTGTGTCATGGTTACATGATGAACAGTTCTGTTACATAAAGTGCTTGTTCTTGTTTGAAGTATTTGGATATTTATCATTCAGTCATTTCAGTGTTATTGATGTATATATTATGTATGAGAAAATAAAAGCAGTTAAAAACTGAAAGCATTCATTTTTTAGCTCTGATAGGATCATTGATTATGTTTAGTGTACTGCAAGTTACGGTATTTATGTTAATGCAACAAGTAAATGAGCATTGAGGGTGTTTATGGTCACAAGATCTTGGCCCATTTTGATTGTTGATCAAATCAGTTGGTAAAGCACAAAGCTGGGTCAAGCCATAAAACATTCTTTGTTTCCCAAAACCCAGGTTAAGATCTTTATATAATTTTAAGCACGACCATTAGAGGAATAAGGAGAGCTATACTTCTTATCCTGGTGTCATCGTCACACCTTGCGTAAGGTTCTGCATGTAAGCACATTCAAGTCCTCTATACGAAACTCGAAAATCAAACATACTTAAATGATCAAGTTGGATAACTGGACAAAGACACAATGAAGAAACACCTAATTCATTGCAATACAGTGAATACCAGATGTGTGTTCCTTCCCATTAAAGAACTATTGTTAGTGGTTTAATTTGTAGCAGATGTCATCTTCTCGCCAGTATAAAATTTGTGCCACATATAAATGTTTGTGCCGCATATAAATGAATTAATGTCTGATTTTGGAGAAACTAAAGACATTTTAAAGTGAATGGGTTTATTTGAATGAAAATCAGCCTAATTTGTGATTTTGGTTTATGACTTGCATTGCCGAACCACATCATTTTCACTTACATATTTTTTGGAGGTTGATATTTAACCAAGACACTTGCCGGGGGTAAGGAGGGGGACATAGCTTGCTATATGTGTGCATTTACAAGATGATTTTTACGGTCAAGTAAGTAAAAGTACAAATATGTATATAATAATTACAAAAGTGGTGAGCTAAGGTAGAGAGCGTGAACGAAATCAGGCTAAAATACTGTATACCGTAAGCAAAGCCTTTTTTTCAGGTTGGTTTAACTCTGTCTATTTATAAAAAATCTGTGTTTAAGCAGGTGTAAAATTATGCTGTCCCATTCTGTGTATTAGACATGTATTACTGTACCTTTTATCATCTCCCATGGCGGACTGTGCCTTGAATGAAACTAGCAAGCTTGGATCTTCATTTTTATATAGAATTATTTTCACAATATCAAGACATTCAAAGCATTTATACCACCAATGTCAGTTCAAGACTCAGTCTATCATTTCAATTTTGTAACTAAAACTTTAAAATAAAAGGCAAGGTTAAGTTATTGTACTGCTGAAGCACTGGCATGACAGTGACAAGATACTTTAGTTGGCACTTTAAGGAAACTTCCACGTGTTTGCATGGATCTAAGTATGTGGTTGTCTTATTTTAAAGCTTCTTATTCATATCCTTGTGATGATCAATTATCGTTAAGGTCAGTACCATAATTTTGTTCCCAAATTGTTTTTTGTTTTATCAAAGACACATAATAGTAAATACTTTTTATTAGTTTTATTTCTGTCAAAACAACCTAACAACCCTCTTATGTATATTATAATTGAAATGTTTTATCAACAACTAAAAGTTAAATCAACATATATACACAATAATTTACTATGCACTTGGCATAAAATTATAGTACACATGTACACATCATTTGTTAAACTTAGGAAAGACATCTAAACCATACCGTGGCTTAGGAACATATACATATTACAATTAATTTTCAATAAAAACATAGCATTTTTTCATGATCATTTTCATTCCACTGAATATTTTAATACAACAGACAAATACACATCAAGATATAAATGGTAAATTGGTTACATTCCTTTCAAAGTAATAAAATCAAAGCATTTTTTCATAATGAAATTCAAATCAGAAACTGAAATGAAATCTATTTAAAAAAATACATCTTCTTGATCAAGAACTATTTAAACCAAAATAATATATGAACTTTATATATATTTATGAATATTTGTAGGATTCTGGGTTAATGCAGCTGTTTTTATTAATGAAAAACAACACTTGATAATGTTAAGATTGAACATTTTCTCATGACTTCCATGATTAATGGTGCTAGCTTCATCAGTAATGTTAACCGAGAGAAATATCTAACAACATTAAAGCATCATTAACTACCTTTTATATTAGAACTATGCTAATACATTGATTTGTTGTTGAAATTTCACTGCAATTATGTTAATGGAAAGGGAACTGATTTGTTCTGATCCTCAAAATGAGCAGATGGTTAAACTAAACTTAAGGTGAAATAATTGTTTAAATCAATAATAAAATGCTAATGTTATAGTTATTTTAAGTTATGTAACAATTCATGAATATTGATGTGGTGGGTATCCAAAGCTATCTGTTTTATTGTATATCGAGTTTTTCAATTTATGCATATTAACAAGAGAGGTAATGACTAATCAACACTTTAAATGGTCGCCTCCTGCAATACTTTTATAAACTTTCTTTTACAAATGAATTTAGTAAGTGAACATTTTTATTTCAAATGACACGTAAATCAAAGGTTTCTATTTCCTTTTAGGAACCCAAACTGTTACATGAACTTTTAACACTGATATAAGATTATTATTATGTTTAAAACAAGAACATACAAAAATTCAGTCAATGCATGATAACATGCTTTAAGTAGAAAACCGAAATCTGTGATAATACATGGTGATTTTATATCATTTAAGATATCCTTTTATAAGTAAATACATACAAACAAATCTCTTACCCTTACAGTTTATCTCGGCATGAGGAATTACATGAATTTGTTACAATGATTACAATGACGTGACAAGCAATTGTCTTGACATTCATTTTTTTAAGAGACAAACACAGAAATAACTCTCCTTTTTTTCTCAATAGGAGTATGAAAAATATGTGTATGGCAAATAAAGGTCTGGTGTAAAAATACCATATAACACATGTTTACAAAAGTCAATCTCTGGCTAATATTCCATGTGTAAGTACACAACTGTTGTCTTCATTCTAACATGGTATATTCCGTGTGTAATTACACAACTGTTGTCTTCATTCTAACATGGTATATTCCGTGTGTAATTACACAACTGTTGTCTTCATTCTAACATGGAATATTCCGTGTGTAATTACACAACTGTTGTCTTCATTCTAACATGGAATATTCCGTGTGTAATTACACAACTGTTGTCTTCATTCTAACATGGAATATTCCGTGTGTAATTACACAACTGTTGTCTTCATTCTAACATGGAATATTCCGTGTGTAAGTACACAACTGTTGTCTTCATTCTAACATGGAATATTCCGTGTGTAAGTACACAACTGTTGTCTTCATTCTAACATGGAATATTCCGTGTGTAAGTACACAACTGTTGTCTTCATTCTAACATGGAATATTCCGTGTGTAATTACACAACTGTTGTCTTCATTCTAACATGGAATATTCCGTGTGTAATTACACAACTGTTGTCTTCATTCTAACATGGAATATTCCGTGTGTAATTACACAACTGTTGTCTTCATTCTAACATGGAATATTCCGTGTGTAATTACACAACTGTTGTCTTCATTCTAACATGGAATATTCCATTTGGTCCCATAATACAGAAAAAAGGAATTCCCCATGATGAATACAGAAAACAGTTTTTCCCCATAAAGAATGCAGAAAAAAGTTTTTCCCCATAAAGTATACAGAAAAAAGTATTTCTACGTAGAAATATCATCTCATGGTTAACATTTAGACATACAAAATTTTAATATACAATCATAAAATAGGCTTTATTAGAATATTTCATTTTTATGAAGAAAAAACTTTCAATGTAAAGAAAGATAGATTTAAATGTTTTATTACCCTAGATTTGCACATTGATTTTCTGCACTATAGTGAACTAATGATTGTCAAGATAATGGAGGTTTTGCCAATGGTTCTATATATTTAAGAGTTCAAACCCTGTTGGGTTATCCATCAGTGTCTGCTAAAATTGATTTAACGGACACAGATCTGATGCACATGGGGATACATGGAATAGACCCTACAGTATTTAATTTGTTTTGTATTGACGCATGTGTACAGCAGACATGGATGGGGACATCACGCATGTGGAATACAGGCCAGAAAGCACATGGAATACAGGTCTTACTGGTATTAAAGCCAGATAAACTTTACTCATTTATGTATAATTCATTTGTTATATTTCATCCTCAATATCACATGCCCCTATCCCAGACCCACTTTCTGGCATGAGACTTGGCAGTATATCATTCCGAGGGATGTGGCTTGCTGTGTGAAAGTTGGAGGGCACCACAGCATTCCCAGGGGTGTGGCTTGCTGTGTGGAAGTTGGAGGGCACCACAGCATTTCCAGGGGTGTGGCTTGCTGTGTGGCAGTTGGGGGGTACCACAGCATTCCCAGGGGTGTGGCTTGCTGTGTGGCAGTTGGGGGGTACCACAGCATTCCCAGGGGTGTGGCTTGCTGTGTGGCAGTTGGGGGGTACCTCAGCATTCCCAGGGGTGTGGCTTGCTGTGTGGAAGTTGGGGGGTACCATGGCATTCACAGGGCTGTAAATTCCTGAGTTGGAGTTACGGGGCACCAGGATACTGTGGATTTGAGGTTGGTCTTGAGACAAACGGTCAGCTTGCAAGGTCTTGGGCCCGTATGTACCACACCTCTTGGTCTTTTCTCTGGAAGAAAGCAAGATCATTATAAGTATTTACCCCAGATGAAATTGGAGTGTCAGTGTTGAAATCCCTTCAAACACTGAGCTGGTATTCCACCACGCTTTAATGACTGCAACATGCTTATTGGGGTGAGGTTTTGAAATCTCTTCAAAAACTGAGCCAGTATTAAGATGCACTTTAATTGCTGCAATATGCTCAATTCTGGCACCGGACATGTCATAAAACCTGTCACTTGTGGCCTCTGTTCCAATAGTAAATTTTTATGACATGCTACGTGCCTGTATTGAAATAATTGGCAGATATGGATAGGTGTACTTGGATAGGTGTACTTTTAACGATACTACCAGACCATCCATGAGCATCATCAGCCTTGTTTAGAGTTTTAGTTGTGTTATGTTGTGGGGCATTGTGCACAGACCCAATGTAACCCTGGTAGGAGCTATAGAGGTTCTTTAATGTGCTCCAGCGTATAAGCATTGTCACTAGGGATCCACATTTAATGTCCATCCTGGGGGACAATTAGTATTTATTTATTTCTTAGTTACAGTATATGGCTGAATATGCTGTTAATGACAGCTACTTATTTGTTACTTACTTCTTGGACTGTCTGTCCTGAACCCCTGTGTTCTTCCATCTCTGCCCCATCAAATTGTGAAGCTGTGAAAGGTTCTTGCTGGAATCCACAATAAAATATTAATACATTGCTCACTTATTTTCTGAATAACACTAACATCCTAACAGCTTTAAAGAGCCTTTGACACAGACATAATGCTTTTCCATCCAAGTTCAACACAGATTAACAATAGAGTTGAACAATTAGCAGGTAATTGTTATTGCATTGTAAAGATACGACCCAGACCAGGTTCAGTCTGGATTAACAGACAGACACACTGGCGCATATGTAATATAAGAAACTCCACCTCATCATGTTGAACCTCCATGGCAAGTTTTTTGAAAATCCTATAATGCAAGGTCAAGATACAGTCTAGACATGGATCATTCCAACCTTTGCTGCCTAAGCAAGACCTTGACCTTTGAGGTACACACCTGGCTCTTGTGTGTGACACACCATCTCTTCATGGTGAACCTCCATATCAAGTTTTTTGAAAATCCTATAATGTATGGTCGAGACACAGACTGGACATTGATCATTTAAGCGTGACATTGACCTTTTAGATACTGACCTGGCTATTGTGCACAACACAACCCCTGATCTTGATGAATATTTATGTCAAGTTTCCAGGGAATACTGTAATGATTAGGTACAGTCCTATCACCAGCTATCTTTTCAACCTTTGACCTTTAGGCATGTCCTTGACCTTTGAGGTACAGACCCAGGTCTTGTGCCTCACATGCTATGTTTACTGTGTGAATTTTCAAGCCTATACAAAGATCATTTCAACGAAAGACCTGTAATTTTGACAGACCTTGGTCTTATGTGCAAGACACCATCTCATGGCAAGTTTTTTGAAAATCCTATAATGCATGGTCAAGATGACCGACAGTTCAGCATGTACCATTTCAACCTTTGACCTCTAAGCGGGACTCTTGAGGTACAAACCCGGGTCATGTGTGTGAGATGCAATCTGATCATGGTAAACGCTTTAAGTTAATTCGAATTATCTTCTTATTTTAAGTCAAAGTTTATATTGATGTTATTTGTCAATATCTAATGGCAAAAAAGCATTGAGGTGTTGGTTCAAGTTTAAGTTATTACCTGGCGAGATCATTCCTGTTGTTCTTAGAGTACAGCATCCGACGATCTTTCCCTGGCAGTCCAACACCATCCATTACATGTCTGACATGAATACAAGCTATTTATAGGTTACAGTGCAAAACAGGAGAAACAAGCAAATTCATTGAAATAGGTTTCACAGTTTAAAAAAAGTCTGACCAATCAAAACCAATATATCGTTTCAAAGATTTGACCTAGTGACCTTGATTCACACCTCATGTGACCCAGTTTCAGACTTGTCAATGGTATCAAGGAAAAGATTTTTATTAAGTTTTATAAATATTGGACTGGATATATTGCCTCTAGTTTGTTCCAAAGATTTGACTTAGTGAGCTATTAATTTGACCCAAATGACACATGAGTTTTCATGAAGGGGAGCATTCTTACCCAGTTTGAACATTATCGGACCATGCCCTTACAAGATATGGTTCCGGTGACAAAAAAAAAATGTATGGAAGGATGGACGGACAATGCCAAAACAATATCCCCTCCCAAAAACTTTGGTTCTACGGGGGGATAATCAATAAAAGCATCATTGAATGTTTCCAAAGAGATTACAGAAACCTCAAATATAATTGTCAAGCATTATTACTTAAAGAGGCTCTTGTAAAACAAAGACACTGGTAATCTTTTTGAATGTTTTTTTTTTTTTTTTGTGTGCATAAATAAAACAATAACTAGACGCTTGTTTTTGGAAACAGAACTTGATGCTTCCCCATGCTTGTCCCATTCTGATCTTTGACACTTGTCATCCGACATCATAAAAATCTTTTAAGGTTTTTAGAACATACCGAGTAGATACAAAATCTATGGCTCAAACCAATGTCTTTGATCTGTGACCTTGGACTTGGGTCGGCATGCCTGGAATTTGGGTATAGCGTCATCTGATTGTAGTGAACACTTAAACCAAGTTTTATGGAAATCTTTCAAGGGATGAAGTACATAATGAGCAGACTTAAATCTATGGCTTGTGACCTTGACTTTTAACCAACGCCCCAGAAATGTGGGTTATACTCGTCCTTGATGTGGTGGTCATATGAAACAAGTATCATGAAAGTCCATCAAGAAGTCTAGGAGCTAGAGATAGGTAAAAAAATCTATGGATCAAAGCTTTGCCCTTAAACTGCAATCTTGACTTTGAGCCAATGTGCATGAAATGTGGGTTCTGCATGTCATCTTTATGTGGTGAACATTTAACCAGAGTTTAAAAAAAACAACACATTCAATCGGATGAGATACGGAGCAACATGAAATCTATGGTTCAAAAATTGTGATCTTGACATTGATGTAGCATGCATTGGTTATGCAAGATGACACCATGTGGTGAACATTTGACCCCTGTTTCATGAAAATCCTACAAGGGGAATACAAGGTATGGAACAGACAAGACAGCAAAAAGAGGGAAGGATGGACAAATATACAAACATCCACCCATAAAAAAATGTTTAGACATGCATAGCATTAAGGGACACAAACTTCATCAACTCAACAAATGTAGGATAATGATAAGTTTTAACCCTGTTGATGATGTAGCAGTGGATGCAGGCATGACAGGACAGGATGAGGCGGGCACATTGTATGCAGGATGGGGCATGCCAACTGAAAACAAGCATAAGAACATGTGATTCATATCAACAAGCAACATAGCATAGATTTGTTACAAAGGCAATTAGATATTTATATAAAAAGAAATGAAGAAAATGATGCATGAATTGATTACATTTTCTTTCACTAAATATTCTAAAGAACTTATTAACGTAAGAACCATTCAGAAAATTATATACAAGAGTTCATAGGAGTATTTATTTTAACTGACTGAATTCTTATATAGAATGTGATTTAATTGGCACTGCTAAAGAGTGGACACTGTGAATACATTATGGCAAATTCAAGGGGTCATGACTCTTGAGTGACTGGGTCAACATGGTTGTTTATCATACTTAGTGTAGATATTCTGCTCACACAATATATAGGCAAGTTTGGTGGTGATTGGACTAAAGCTCCTAAAGTTACAGACAGGAACAACATAAAGTTTGTGTAATTTTGGTCCATAACTCTGAGGTGACTGGGGCAAAATGGCTCCTAATGGAACTTGGCAGAGATATTCTGCTCATAGACATATATTGCACAAGTTTGGTGATGATTGGATAAGAGTAAAACAACTTAGTGGACAGCACCAGCAGTAGCTGCAGGTCAATCTGTTATATGTCTACTGTTATTATATAGGCAGATAAAAATGTGCCGGTCGCCTGAAAATAGGTTGTAACAGAGCAATTGTAGTGTACATGGATACCATTTATTAAAACCATTACAAACCCAGATGGTCTAAGAAATGTGAGGGTTGCAGGCACTCCCATGTCCCACTTTTCTCCTGGTTGGTAATGGTCTGGAGAGGAGAATGCAGGGGCATGTACCGTTTCCTCTTGTTACGACCCTCAGGGGATAACAGGTCAACATCCCAATGATCATCTGGCATGGACACTTCCGTTGGCATGGAATTCATATTATCCAGTTTCACTTTCTTGATAGTCACATGAGGAGGACCTGAGGATGTTGTGTGGTCCATGGGGTTTACATCTCCACTGTCTGATATATTTGATGAATGTTCCATGATTCTGTTAGCTATCAATACATTTGGACTTTTCTGCTCGTCTGTAGCGAGTGGGCGAACAATGTTGATCCTCACGTTTCGTAAATTTGTACAGGGTTTCCTGATAATTCTTGGCTCCAAGTTGACAGTATCAGCTGGCACCGGCAAAAATCTATGTTTGTAAGATGAAAGGTTTGGTACAGGAATCTTGTGAATTGTGGGAATTATTTTAGGCTTTGCTGAGGTTCTACTACTGGCATATCCCACTTCTCCATACACAGACCTTGTGAAACTATTTCTACTAGAAGATGTTGAAGCCTGTGACAACTCTTGGAGTGGGTCTTCCTCTTGATTCTCAAATATAACAGAGCTTGACACCTGTCTGTTAGCAATACTTAATGTTGTGTTATTAGTGCGACTACTTGATGCAGCATCTAGTTCCATTTTCACCATGGTTTCCAAGACATTCTCAGGAGAGACACTGATCATTTCATTTCGCTTGGGTGTGTCATTGCTAGAGGACATGGACATGTTCAGCTTGCTTGCAGAGTGCCAGATGCCCTGCATGAAGACAATAAAGCTTTTGTTTTATATTTCACATGATGTCTAATGTTGACTGATTTTTTTTGGAGCCCGATGGCAAGGTGACTGGGGGGGCCTTCGGGCGCTTCTGAGAGTGTACAAGCCGTCCAGGACGACAATCACACACTTAGTTGCTAATGCACTATTTAGTTTTTGTTGCTAAACTCTTTTAGCATTTTCAATATTATATAAAGTCTAGGTGTATAAATTACGTTCATGATCATTATTCTCTTTTTAATCATACATATCAATTAAAAATAATAAAGTTATTTAATTCTGTATGCTTGAAATGCACAAAATGTTCATAGACAATTGGTTGCTAGCATACCCTGGGTGGGGGACTGTGCATGATGAAGTGTTGGGGACTGGCCAATGAGAAACTCTCCTCTCCCCCATCCTCAATCGATGTCGTCACTGTCTCCTCTCTCTGCAATGACAATAAACCATTAAATACAGCAATATACATGCTGGCCTTGGTGTCCTCTCCTCAATCCTCAGCTGTTTCTGTCTCCTCTCTCTGCAATGACAATAAACCATTGAAAACAACAGTATACATGCTGGCCCTGGTGACCTCTCTTCAATCCTTGGCTGTATCTATCTCCTCTCTGTCTCCAATGTCAATAAACCATTAAAAACAACAGTAAACATGCCAGCCCTGGTGACCCTCCACAATCCTCGGCTGTCTCCGTCTCCTCTCTTTGCAATTACAATAAACCATTAAAAACAACAGTAAACATGCCAGCCCTGGTGACCCCTCCACAATCCTCGGCTGTCTCTGTCTCCTCTCTTTGCAATTACAATAAACCATTAAAAACAACAGTAAACATGCCAGCCCTGGTGACCCTCCACAATCCTCGGCTGTCTCTGTCTCCTCTCTCTGCAATGTCAATAAACCATTAAAAACAACAGTAAACATGCCAGCCCTGGTGACCTCTCTTCAATCCTCGGCTGTCTCTATCTCCTCTCTGTCTCCAATGTCAATAAACTATTAAAAACAACAGTAAACATGCCAGCCCTGGCGACCTTCCACAATCCTCGGCTGTCTCTGTCTCCTCTCTTTGCAATTACAATAAACCATTAAAAACAACAGTAAACATGCCAGCCCTGGTGACCTCTCTTCAATCCTCGGCTGTCTCTGTCTCCTCTCTTTGCAATAACAATAAACTATTAAAAACAACAGTAAATATGCCAGCCCTGGCGACCCTCCACAATCCTCGGCTGTCTCTGTCTCCTCTCTTTGCAATTACAATAAACTATTAAAAACAACAGTAAACATGCCAGCCCTGGCGACCCGCCACAATCCTCGGCTGTCTCTGTCTCCTCTCTTTGCAATTACAATAAACTATTGAAAACAACAGTAAACATGCCAGCCCTGGTGACTCTCCACAATCCTCGGCTGTCTCTGTCTCCTCTCTTTGCAATTACAATAAACCATTGAAAACAACAGTAAACATGCCAGCCCTGGCGACCCTCCACAATCCTCGGCTGTCTCTGTCTCCTCTCTTTGCAATTACAATAAACCATTGAAAACAACAGTAAACATGCCAGCTCTGGCGACCCTCCACAATCCTCGGCTGTCTCTGTCTCCTCTCTTTGCAATTACAATAAACCATTAACAAGAGTGACACTCACAAAATACGCCCATCAATAATTTCTTGGATTCTAAGACAACTTACTGTCACATTGGCCCTTTGAGAAGCAAGCTTTTCAAGAAGCAAATGATTTGGCACAATATGGCATTAACAGTAGAAAAAAAATATTTTAATTCGAGGGTTTCGAGTCAAAAGGTGCTAAAATGTCTATAATTTTCATAGGCACTTAGAACATCGTACCCAAGAGACAATCAGTGTGTACTTGGCAAAGCATTTATACCGGCAAACATTCTTGGTAAAGATTTTATAGCTACAAACATTTTCAGCAAGTTTGGTGAAGGTCAGATGAGAATTGTTCAAGTTAGAGAGTAGACAAAGCTTAAATGGCAAGGGCAGTAATCCTGAAGTGCTTTGGGGCATTTGGCTGATTATCATACTTGACTGATTTATTTTACCAACAAATATTTTCAGCAAGTTTGGTGAAGATCAGATGATAACTGTTCAAATTAGCCAGTGGACAAAGCAAAAATGGCAAATTTTGACCAATTCAAGGGCCATAATCCTGAAGAGCCTACCAATTCAAGGGCCATAATCCTGAAGAGCCTGGCTGGTTATAGAACTTTGCCAAGAATATATACCAACAAACATGTATAGTAGCAAGTTTGGTGAAATTCGGATAAAAACTGTTCAAGTTTGAGAGTAGACAAAGCTAAAATGGCCAATTTTGATAAATTCAGGGGGCCATAACTCTGGAGTGCCTAAAGCGATTAGGCTGGTTATCGAACTTGACCTAGATATTTCACCAACAAACACTTTCATGAAGTTTGGTGGAAATTGGATGAGAAATGTTCAAGTTAGAGAGCGGACAAAGCTAAAATGGACAATTTTGACAAATTCAGGGGGCCATAACTCTGGAGTGCCTAAAGCGATTTGGCTGGTTATTGAACTTGACCGAGATATTTCACCAACAAACACTTTCATGACGTTTGGTGGAAATTGGATGAGAAATGATCAAGTTAGAGAGCGGACAAAGCTAAAATGGCCAATTTTGACAAATTCAGGGGGCCATAACTCTGGAGTGCCTAAAGCGATTAGGCTGGTTATCGAACTTGACCTAGATATTTCACCAACAAACACTTTCATGAAGTTTGGTGGAAATTGGATGAGAAATGTTCAAGTTAGAGAGCGGACAACATTGTGGAGCCGCCCGCCCGCCGCCCGCCCGCCATGGGTGTTCCCATAATACGGCCATCGTAAGATGGGCGTATAAAAACAACAGTATACATGCTGGCCCAGGCCTCCATACGCCATCATTATTGTCTCCTCTTTCTTAAACCCTAATATTTTCACAGTGGGAAGAGTAGTCAAAACATTAAAAAGGTTTGACAGAACTGTAAATTCTGGCAATTCCAATGTTTAAGATTTTGTTTTATATCGCATACTAAGAATATTGGCCGTTAAATAGTACAACTTACTATTGGGTGCAACAGAGAAGTCCTTTTTAAAAATCCTGTGATGCAATTTTAACACTGTTATATGTATTCTTAACATTCTACACTTACATGTATTCTAAACATTCTACACCCTATATCTTTACCAAGTCAGGCTATATAATATCAAAAAGTTGGGCAAGCCCGGAAAGCATTTGATCAGTGCAGGGCTTGTTAGCTAGCGCTAATTTCGACCACTATTTTCGTAAATTCATTACCATGAAGGAAGGTGTGACATGTTTCAGCTGATCTGCCTCCTGATATAGGCTGCTCTCTATCAGGTTATCAATGTCTGCAAACACACAATATAGTATTGTTGTATCTTGTTTACACACAGAAAATAGAAAACAAAAGAAATCAATTCAGTTATCCCTTATGATAGAAGTTTAAAGAAATTTATTCCTTACAGCTGTAAGTATAACCATTACAATTACGTGAAATCTTTTCACATCATTTCCATGACAAACAAGTGTAACATCATGTCTGGTTACCCTGGAAGTGTGAGTCCTCATCTGGGCTTGACTGTGTCTCCAGCTTGATGCCTGACTCCTGGGAAGAGAGTTGGGTGGGGCAGGCAGAATCATCCCCCAGGGAGGACACTGTAATGTAGTGCACAGGGAGATGCCACATGGGGTAGAACAGGATGAAAGACTTTGGCGTTATTTCCAGTTATAATTAAATATTTAAAAGACTGAATACAAGAATAAGGCACAAGGAAACAAAATAATACTATACCTCTATAAAAATGCACAGTAACTTAAAAGGTCAATTAATTAATTATTATTTCAATAAGGAAGTAATTGTGGATATTACAAAACAAAAAGTATAACTGACGTAGATCATAAATGAGTATAATTCCTTGAAGATTGGGGTATCCAGTGAAGCATTGTAAATCAGATTCAAGAGGCACATTACAAGTGTTATACAAGCTAATATTTATTCATTAACTCACTGATTGGCATAAAATGTGCGGACAAGTGAGTGTCCAGTCCATTTATCAGCCTTGATCCCCCTGACTGGGCTTCCCTCCTAGCGTACATTCTGGGCCCACTGTGGGGCCTTGAGTTGGGCGTCTGCTCATACTGGCTGCCCGTGGTTGAGTCCACTGTGGGGGAGGATATCTTCTCCTGTCGGTATTTCCACATGCCTTCCCCATCATGTGGCTGGTCCAACACCTTTGCAAGATATAGTTATAAGAAGGTAGAAAAAACTATAGACGAGAGGCCCAAGATGGCCCTATATTGCTCACCTGATTAGACAAAGGGCTATAAAGATATTGATTTGACAACATACTGGACGCCTCCCACCCATATGCCTCAGTTTAACTATTATACTTCATGATTTTTAAACAGGCGTATAAAAACATAAAAATATGCATTTGATTAAAATAATTACAAAGGGCCATAACTCTTACAATACTGTATTAAAGTTGGAGTTATATAACTTGTCAATAAAGAGCACATTGTTACTTTGAATAAGTTCATGAATTTGAAGTTAATATCTTTAATAAAAAAACTAGCCGCGCCCTGGCGGCCATGTTTTTTATGACCCCAACGAGGTGAAGGAATTTGATACATATAATTATGGTCACCTAATAAGGAACATATCTGTGAAAATATTTTGAAATCAGGTCAATAGTTTTTGAAGAGAAGATTTTCAATGTATTCCATTAAGACATAAAGTGGCAACTAGCCCCGCCCCTGAAACCCATATTCTTTTACAAATCAACATGGGGTGAAGAAATTTGACAAAGGGTCACCTTAGGAACATATCTGTGAAATTATTTTGAAATCGGGACAATATTTCTGAAGAGAAGTTTTTCATGTAGACATATAATGAAAAGTAGCCACCCCGCATCCCCTGGCAGCCATGCTTTTTAAGGACTCAACATGGGGTGAAGAAATTTGTTAGAGGGTCACCCAAGGAACATTTCTGTGAAATTATTATAAAATTGGCCCAATGGATACTGAGGAGAAGATTTTCAAAGTTTTCCATATAAATAGTTAAAAGTAGCCCCGTCCGCTGAATTTTTTTTACAAATCAACATGGGGTGAAGGAATTTGATACAGGGTCACCTAAGGAGCATTTCTGTAAAATTATATTGGAATCAGGCCAGCAGTTTCTGAAAGGAAGATTTTCAAGGTTTTTCCTTTTGGTTGCCATGGCATCCAAAGTTCTGCATGGAACCACTTTTATTGAAAGAATCTGAAAAAGGACCACCCAAAAAACATTCCTGCGAAATTAAGTTGAAGTTGTTTCAGTGGAGGACAAGTTGCTCGAAGAAAAATGCTGATATTGGACGACCTCGGACAATCACCCTATCACAATAGCACTTTGTGCTCAGATGAGCTAAAAACATATCAAACAAATAATTAGGGTTGGGACATAAAAACTGGGTTAGTCATGCGACAGTAAAACCAACATCACTTTCCTTTAGCCTTACTAAAACAGAACATGCTACTGAAACTGATGACGTTACTGAAACTGGCAATGTCACTTAAACTGGCAATGCTAAAACTAAAACAGACAATGCTACTGATATTTAACTGAAATTGGGTTTTTTCTTGAAACTGGATTTCTTTCTGAAATGGACAAAGTTTCTGAAACTGGCAATGTAACTGAATCTGACTGGCCCTGAAACTGAATATTTTATTGAAACTGATGATGTTACTAAAACTGACTATGCTCCTCAAATGGATATTGTTATGAAGCTGGCAAAGTTACTGAAAGTGACATTCTAACTGAAACTGGCAATGCCTATACTCAGTGTGGCAATGCTACTGAAACTGACAATGTCACCGAAGTTGAACATTTTAGTGAAACTGACCAATGTTTTTGAAACTGCAAATACTATAGAAACTACTGTAGAATTCAATGTTTCTGAAACCAGCAATGGTTATGTTGCTGAAACTGGCAAAGTTACTAAGACTTGTAATGTTACTGAAACTGGCAATGTTACCCTGTATCCATGTATGGGTTTGGGAGAGGTTTTATATCTCTGTGACAGGTCAGATTCCTCATCTTCAACATCGCTTGTGCGGTAGTTGCTCTGCTGGTAAAAGTCCTCTAAAATATTCAAACAAAAATTAAAATAAAGCTTTGTACCAACGTAAGTTGTTCCAACATACAGGCAATGTCAACCTTACAGTGCAGTAGAATTTCCTCTATCAAGAGGCGCAAGCTGATGACTTAGACTATAAGAAGGGATATTTTTGTAAGTCAATAAAATTTCTTGCCTTATAACACTATAAGACATACCAAAGAGGTCTGTAACTTTGAACATTCACAAGTGGGTGAAGCATGTAACCTTCTGTACATAAAAGTTATAAATATGTTTGAGTTATATATAACAATACATCAAGTTGCAGAACACAGATATGACATTGCAACATATCATGATAATTCAAGTTTGCGACCTTGACATTGGAACTTAAAGAGGCTGAGTTGTGCATCAACTTTATATACCAGGCCCTAATTTCTCAAAACTTCTTAAATCTCTTATAACAGGATTAAGCTAAGCTCACTATTTTTGTTGTTCAATAACCAGGATAATATTTAATTCTTTAAGAGTTTTTGTACTTTGGATAGGAATTATCTTTATGATTATTACAATAAATAGTTTTTCATTTAACAAAAAATCATTTAAAGTATGTATTTTGAAATAAGTTACTTAAGCCTGTAAAGCTTAAGAAGTTTCGAGAAATTGGGACCAGTAATGAATAAAAGTGCAAATTAATGTTAAAATGTAAACCAATCTTGCAATTTCAAAGTGGAAACGTTACCAGTGTATTCCAGAAAGAAACTAACCCATGGGTGTGTTTTTGATTGCTTCTGTGATGAAGTTTGTGTTGATGCCCAGTGACGCGGGGGAGATGCCCAGCTGCTCACAAAGGGAAGTCAGCGTGTTCTCCAGGTAACACTCGTAACCTATGATCCGCTGCATCTGAACAACCTGCAAGTATGTGGTATACAAGAATTAAAACAGGACCACACAAAAACAGGAAAATCAAACCAACAAACTGAAAGAGGACATGCATGAATATTTTGAATAAGGGATAATAACTAACTAAAGTTATTGGCTTGAAACCATTAAACTATTTAAATAACCTTTACTTTGACATTGACCCCATCCCCTCAGAAGCAATCCGAAGCTAGCTCTTTACCAATCCTAACTCAAGTTATTGGGCAGAAACATTTGTTCTATTTAAAGTAACAGTGACCTTGACCCCACATTCTCAAAAGCAATCCCAAGGTAGCTGTTCACATAAGCTACATAAACACCAAGTTTCATCACTATCCATCAATCCTACCTTATAGATATACATTAGAAACCTAGTTAACATAACACATTGTTTCTTAAGAGTTTTAATAAAATTGAATTTAAATATTCAATGGTGCACCTTAAACTGGAAAAAATTCATTGACAAAGCAATCCATAGCATTAAATTGGTCTTTGATTTAACTAACAGTAATTGATAACGTAAATACTTTAGTTTCTTTAGCAGAAGGGTCAAAGCCTGGCACTCTCATACACACATCCTTCAGTGACTCATTAAGGCTGTGATGGCGAACCCTGAAAAGGAAGAAAGCTTTAAACCTCTCATATTCAACCCTCATCAACTCTCTAAGTGATTGATATTCAATTTCTTTACAGGTCGATTGAGAGTAAAATTGTAAAAACACTAAGGCTTGTCAAGTTTCATGTTTGGAAGCATGTAAATTCATGAAAATGATTGTCGACATAGGATCAAAAGAAATTTCAATACTTTCATTATGCAACGTTTAATATTAAAGAACAAACTGATTAGAACATCAAAGCCTTTCTTTGCATATTATGCCATTAAAAACAAAATTGATTTTCACAGCTAGATGTATATACTGTACAAAGGAAAACAAACACACACACACAGAGTTGGCAAATTCAATGCTATAAATGCATCTAGATTTTCAGTTTACAAGGGGCTCTTAGTAAAAAATAGTTTTGCCAGAGTGATAGAACTTGCCACACAAGTAGCCTTGTGTGCACACAAGAGTATTGTCAATGTATTCATGTGTATAAAGTTTCATGTTAATTTTTAAACAGTCTGAAACATTCTAAGAATCTGATTTAAATATAGTAGCCAACAACATTTTTTTACAAGACAACAACAACAACAACAACAACAACACCATCTCTATGACAATACCCATTTTCTTCTTAAAAACAACATGTCTAAAATTAATTGTTGCATGCAGTTGAACACATCTCTATTACAAGTCTACCTTTCATTCTGCCTGTGTTTCTCCATCATCATCTGTATGGTGCGGGGTGTACGGGGTTTGCGCCCCTGTCTAGAGGCCTGGGCATATAAAGACCCTTCACTGTCCACATCACTCGGCTTTTCTGGGGTGTAAAATGAGGCGTCGTAATGGGAACACCCACTGTACACAAACTGGGATTTGGCTTCTTCTTGACTGCCCTGTGTGGTAAAAACATTCATACAAAAAATACTTGAAACTTTCATAAGACCAGTTTAAGCGGCTGAACAAAATAAATAGATAAATATTTTATTGCGTAAGTTTATAGTTAAAGTTGAAGAGTTAATTGACTTTTTAAAAACATGAATTCATGTTCACTATAACTCTGATGGACTTAAACTGTTTTACATTTAAAACAAACAGGCATTCAAAGTTTTTTATCCAATGGGTTTTTACAATAACGTCTTGAGCTTATTTTTTATCTTTAAATCTTGTCCCTTTTCAACAATAAACTAAAGAGCAAATTTTAAAAGGAGCAAGATAAACGGCATAACACTACAGAAGCTTTTGACCTTTCCTTGGGCAAATCATGGTTTGTAACTGTTTGACATCAATGTATGAATGAAGTTTTACTTTCTGTATTGTATGATGCACATGGCAAGCATGATCTGTATTTAATAGGATTACATATAAAGAGTGAATGTTATACAAGCCAATATTTGTATGTAATTTACTTCAAGGATTTCTGTGTTTGTTTTGTAGAATTAACTCTTTATGGTGAGTTATAACAGATAATTTCATTCATGTTTTTGAACAGTTCAATTTGCCTACGACTTGAAGCTTCAAATTAAGCCATTTCATAGGAGATTCTGTTAAAAAATAAAATTACATGTGGACATATATTATAGAAAAGTAAATTATTAAAGGTATTTACAAGGGTGATATTGAAATTGTAAATTTTTGCATGGATTTAAATGTTCACGTAAAATATAATTAATTTAAATGTTTTATTAGAGCATGCTCACTCACTAAGAAACATCAACAGAATATAAATAAATGAAAAATTGATAACAATTTGTCATATTTAGATATAATTGGCAATTACTCATGCAATATTTATCCAAATAAAGATAGCAAACATGTGTTGTTCCGTCAATATTGATGTATAAGTAACCATTTATGAAGATTTAAATGTACATGCTAGATAAAACATGCTAATGGCTAATATTGAGAAAAGGTGAATAATTAAGTATTTTATTGTTTGTTCATTGATCATACATTCCAGATGGCGGACATAGTGTCTGTTGGAAGTGACACTGACCATGATGACATTCTAGGTAAGAAGTATAATTATGTACATATAGGTTTTTTCACAACCTGGAGAGTAGACCTAGAGTAGTGATCGCAAACTGTTTGTTAGCAAGAGGATACAGTTTTTTGTAAACTTTTGCATATTATATTTCTGAAACATATCTGTTTCAGTACTCTCATTTTATCAGTACAAATAAAGAGGCTGGAAGAGGTTGCTGTGAAGGGTCGGGTTACATGTGCACAGGTGTTTTAAATGCCTTGTAATGACAATAATGTTTGTTTGCATGACTCACATTATTGCTGTTTGAAAATTGTAATACTGGGATCAAGACTTTGCATTGAAGTGATAAAGTTTAAAAAAAAACAGTCCAGAATGTTAGCACGATACCATTTGTGCACTTTAGTTACAGTTAACAGTATCCATTATAATTATGTGAACTACCAGTTGTGTTCTTGGCTCCTGAGCATGTCTGTAGTTTTCATTCTGTTGTCTGCCATCCTGGAGATTCACGATTCCCTGACTGGATCCTGCTTGTGACTGTGATTGTGAGTCCAGGCAGACCTCATCTTGGTCTAGATATGAGGCAAATGGCAGCTCCTCCACTCCGCTGTCAACATCATCAAGCTCATGGAGGAATCTGTATACTCCTGTCTTCATGTCAAAGAACAGTGGCTCATCATAATCATCATCCATTATGTATTTCTACAATAAAAATAAGTTCATAAAAAAACAGCAGCCCTTTTTTTGGGCAAGATTCAGCCCCATTCCCCTCCTGAAAAAGTAAATTTATATTTTTCCCCTTCTCAAATTAAATAAACATATATAGCTTATTTATGTCACAGATTTATCAGGCGCATGCAGGGATGCCAGGACATTAGGTGACACAGTTCCTGACGGAACACAGCCGTCTGGGATCTTAAATATTTTTTATGAAGAGCTTTGACATCTTGAACATTTATCAATTGTAGCAATCCAGTATAGTGTCATTCATGAAAATAACTCTGTTTGTTGAAGAAAAGGTATAAATCAAGCTAGTACTTTCCCCTTTTTGCCAAGGGGTCTGCCATTTGGCCCTCAAAAGTGAAAAAAAAACACACTGAAAAAGTATACATTTCGAAAGTTTTTGATCCGAACGGAACTTGTCCAGTATAGTAACATAAACGTTGAAGTTAGTTTTTTTTTGTTTTTGTTTCTGGAACCAATAACCCTTCTCCCACTCCCTAGTATGATGCTCGTTTATTTTAAAATTTTAAATTACCATCAAATCGGATCTAATTATCGATAAATACATTATTATAATTTTGCAAGGTAGCATAAAATGTCTTGAAATATAATATTTAGAACAATTTTTAATACTAGATTAATGCGGAACGATCACAAATGAGTAAACATTCGGTAAAAAATCAAGTTGAAATTTCCCGCCGCTGAAAATTTGTTGAACCAGAAATCTACTTATATTGGAATGGGCTGCCGACATTGTTCTTGCATAAACATATCTAAGTAGCTCAATAAACACGTATAAATCGTTATCAAATAATTTTACCCTTCACCTTTACTTTTTAATAAAACATGGCACCCGCTTCCGCATCTAACCTCTATGACGTCACAGTGCTATGTACATGTATTCATAGCAGGTGCTCGCTCTGTGTAGTTATCCCCAACTTATGATAAACTTTGGAAGTGGGCGTGTTCGCAGCATCAGCAACAGGCATGGAGAAAGGCGAAAAAATAGGTTAGTTTTTTTTTTGCTGTGACATTCCATGCAGCGGTTTATTTGTGTGTATTTTTTACAGTTAAAATGTTTCAACGCGTACCAGGGGTATGCTCCCGCAGCCTTAAAATGTCTTGTCACTTTGTCTTAAAAGGCTTCTCAATTGTAGTTACAACAAGTGTACAGTACAGGTTCTGTACAAAGTATGTGTATACCAGTAGAGTTTTACTTTTACTCTCGGTGTCCGAGGTATTTTTCTCTGGCTATGTACAAGGAAAAAACCCATAAGATTTAGAATTTAGTAATATTTATAATACTTTTAAGTCGGCAATATTTTACTCAGTAATGGTAAAAATATTTTAAATAAGTATAAGTGTATGTATATCTCTTACATGTATAGCATGTATTGATGTTCAATGCACAGGAAATGTATCTGCAGAATAATCATTACTGTGTAGCAACATCAATAAAACATATTGTAGATATTTGTATGAATATCAGCTTCAGAAGTTGCTTGCCTTTCATGTTATTGATTTGCACATGGAGTAAGATTACCATATCATGAGCCTTCAGTTGACCTAATAACAGTGAGAATATGGAGATGAGTCTGGTTTATATTTAGCTCCTGCTGGAAATACTCCAGAGAAATAGTGTGATGTCTGTGAGAGGAAGTTGTATGACTGCATTTTTATTTCAAACATGTCTGACATGTGTATGTTAACATTCACAAACAATTGATCCTGGCAACTCAATGTGCAATGTGACATCAATGTTTATGTGGCAAGGGAATTTTGCACATGTTTCTACCATCTGCAATGGATTTAGCAGAGACTGAGCACATCCTAGGTGTGTACATGTACATTAAGTGGTAATGTGTGATTTGTGTTTTAGTGATGGGACAAGTTTTAAAAATGTATCTATAGAAGTCAGGTAATTTTATTATGAAATAGTTACATATAAACTGTATATTTATAATGTCAAGTACTTCAGTTTATTAATAAAAATCATTTTGTCTTTTCTGACATTAATTTGACTGACCGTGAGTAAAATATTGTTCTTTGAAAATGATCACAGTTTGCATTACTGTATGGTTGTATGATAAACATATTCTTGAAGTACCATTATCAGCACGTGTAGCTATTACAATTCATAAGAGTGACAGAGTGTGACAATCCTATAATAGCTTTATCATATGAATCATTGGATAAATTGTACATGCATGTTATGGAAAATTGACTCAAAGTAACTTTTAAACATTCCTTGGATTGTATTGTTACTATGATAAAACTCTTTAGGTATCACTTTTGTGTTTACTCAGGCAGTATCGCCCCTAAGTGTTTTTGATTTTACTAAAAAAAAAATTCTCCTGAAAATTTATGATTCAATTTGGGAAAAAGCTTTCCTTTCATGACAGTTGACATTTGAACCGTTATTTCCCCTGAGCTGACTCAATTTTTAAGCTCTCATAAACAAGAATCTTCAAAATAACATGAATTGAAAGTAAACCATTATATTTCACCTCAAACGTGAATGATGCAATGCAATTGGTTCTGGACTGATCAGGCTTACTGTCAAACTGAGACCCCATATTTTTCCATATTGGGTTACTGAATGATTATCATTTAAGGTATTAATCGCGTGATTGGTGTCATTATTGAGGTATGAACACCACTGGGCTGGATAAAGTGTGGGTAAGGACTCCATGCATACTTGAACCAGCCCCACTGCGTTCATCACTTCAAATACCTTTTAAAAGTATAATTGAAACACTAATGACAAATTAACATTTGACATATCATGAATTTACACTTTCTAATGCGTTGATTTATGTTTTTCGGTGCCTGCTGACACAATACAAACAATAACAAGATAAACAATTTTCAATTTACATGTATATTGTTATGCGATGTTTCGCGATCTGAGCATATCCAGACATGTTGCGTTCATTGGAAAATATTTGCAATTGCTGAAAGGCAGTTCATTTAAGCAATGAAAGTTGAGGTGAAAATATACCAAAATGGCATCTATTTTCTGATGAATAAATGACACATTTTCTATAAAAATTGATCGATGTAAAGAGGTCGTGAATGTGATATGTACAATACAGGGTAAGTACATGTGGGCGACCCGATATCACCCAACATGTTTTCGCTTGCCCTGAATATCCCATATCAGGTTACCTACCAACTCCACTACGTATAAATAATTGGGACCCTATATAATTACCTGAGACCACCAGTATTTCAACCTCAGGGTCTCAGGGCCCCAGTTTGAAAATAGTAAGGAGAACACTGTATATGAAAGACCTACCATATTCCTGTACAGGGAAAAAATCCCACATAATTTATTATCAATGCCCCTGTCTTCCAGCTTGGATGAACGTCCAAATTCATCCATCCCCCGCATTTATTTTTTGATGTGTGATTGTCAATGCACAAACTTGAAGTTGGATTTTTTATTTTTACAAACGTGCATTTGCAACAGGATGTACCAGTATGTTTATAGAGGAAAATGCTCACACTGCTCCAAAATATCATGCTGACAAATATGACTGAGTTTCTTAAAGAGTGAATAAACACTGTTGAATTTTTGAAATGAATAAGAAAGTTAAACACAAAATTTTGCCTTAAAGCTGCACTCTCACAGATTGAACGTTTTGACAACTTTTTTATTTTTTGTCTTGGAATGAGCCATTTTTTGCGAAAATCCATGGAAACCAGTTAAATAAGACTGCTGACAGAAAATCAGATCGCAGATTTTTATATTTCACTTCAAAAAGTGATCTTTTATGCAATTTTCTTAAACCGTTAGCCCATAAAACATTAATTTTCGAACGGAAATATGAAAATCTACGCTGTGAATGTTTGTCAGTACGATAATCTTATAGTGTTGGTTTGCAGATATTTACACAAAATTTGCTCTTTCCAAGACAAAAAATAAAAAAGTTGTAAAAATGGTAAATCTGTGTGAGTGCAGCTTTAATATTTGATCTAGCTTTTGACCAGAGTTGGTCTTGAATATCATGCTGGCAAATAATCTTACCATGTTTAATGAAGATCAGATAAAAAACTTTTGTTTACAAGACACAAAAAACGACAACGCAAAATTGTTAATGACACCGGAACCCCTTCCTGCTTTTTTTTCACCCATTTATATCCTGAAATTTTTCAATGAAAAATCTGTCTAAAAATGTAGAGAGATTGCTTTCTACAACACATTTATTTTGGGATAATGTCAAAATCCCCTAGTTTTCTGAACAAAATCCCCTGAGAAGCCTTTCAGATATATGGCATGTTTGAGATAATGACATGTTCTTTAGACAAAATCCACTGGGTTAATGTCAAAGTCCACTTTTTTCTTAACAAAATCCCCTGAGAAGCCTTTCAGATATATGACATGTTTGAGATAATGACATGTTCTTTAGACAAAATCCTCTGGGCTAATGTCAAAATCCACTTGTTTTCTTAACAAAATCCCCTGAGAAGCCCTTCAGATATATATATGGCATGTTTGAGATAATAACATGTTCTTTAGACACAATCCTCTGGGCTTGTGTCAAAATCCCCTTGTTATCTAAATAAATCCCATTGGGAAGTCTCCAGAAATAGAGCATGTATGATTTGAGTACTATGTTGTATATATACAGTCATGTAGCACATCTGATTCTCTTGACTCACTGCATGCAATTTTTTCTGCAGAGTCATGCTCCTCCATCATTTGGAAAGTAAGGCCAGAGTTTTTTTATTTTTCGTTTTACGGGAAATTTTTCAAAAATAAGCGCCAGGAGGAGGGAATAAATTAAGAAAAAGATGTTGAAAAATGAGTGTTGAGAAAAAAAATAAAAATAAGATGGATTTTCCGTATATTTTTCTTTTTTTTCGCAAACTTTTATAGAATGTATGTTTTGAAGTTGTTTTGTACTCCATACTGCCTGTTGTATAATAGATCTGTATAATAAAGTCAAAACAAGATGTCATTTTCACAAGAAGCCACAATAATGCACCAGTCAATTGTAACCACGCCCAACCCAAGTCCGGCCAATCCTTGGTAAAACCTGCCCATGCGGAGACAAACTACTGGTCAAATTCCCACCTTATTCCCCCGCACCCCAAGGTAAGGCCCATTCCCCACTATTTTTGGCTCAAAAACAAAACCACGGCATTCACCCGGCACTGCTGGGCGACCTGGAAGGTAAAAACACAGCCCATTTCTGTCGTTATCCCCTATTTACCCCAGGACCTGGGGTATATATATGGCCATTAAAATGGCATGCAATATGTTGGTATAAGTTTTTTGTCTTTAGACAAACAAGCCAAATCCAATGTCACATTCTCGTCTTTATCTGTAGTCAGAAACTGTACAGCAAATTCCAATTCTCAGTGTATCCCCATGTAAACAGGTCTACACACATAAATATTTAAGTGATTTTATGCTTTGGTATAAAGAAAATACAGTTCTGTTCCGAAATATAAAAATGCCTGATTTTATGAACAACACAGTCTTCAAACTCAATCCACTTTAAAATTTTGTAAAAGGCAGCCATTTTCCTTACAAGCGCTTAGATGATGATAATAAGCAAGTTTCAAGTTTTATTTTCATCATGGCATATAATATGCATGTGATATTACAAAACAATGAAACATATTTCAGTTGACATCATAAGCAAAAGCACCGGCTTCCGCCTAACTTGGAAATTGTGTGCGATATTTTTTTTGTTGTGAAATTAGCATTAGGTTAAATAACACTAATTTTTATTTTCTATCGGAGATCGAAGAAACGGGCGGCGGAACGAATAAAAGTAAAGTTAGGAATTTGAATCTTTTTCTTATTTGGGTTTTGCAATATTTAGGTACGGCGCTCCCGTAAAACAACAAATAAAAAAAACACTGGCCTAATGTTCAACATCAATGAAAACAACAAATATTTTAACTTT
This sequence comes from Mya arenaria, assembly GCF_026914265.1. Classification (NCBI taxonomy): domain Eukaryota; kingdom Metazoa; phylum Mollusca; class Bivalvia; order Myida; family Myidae; genus Mya; species Mya arenaria. Next base: position 11,878,955 of record NC_069132.1, read on the forward strand.
TATAATATGAACACAGACAACATTGAACCAGACAGTGACAAAGAGCAGCATGTAACTGCTAGTAAGATAATGATAACATTGCTTGTAAACAGAGAAAATGTTATTTTCAAAATAGTCAACTCTTCAACACAAGATCACTAGTCAACTCTTCAACACAAGATCACTCTTTCTGTAGGGAATATTTGAGACTGATAACAAATTTCCCCCCATCGGATGTAATCATCCTCTTCAAGTTTATATCTCCTGGCCTTATAACACTGTTTTCTGGTAGGTAGTCGCCAAGGTTAATGTCAAGGTCACATGAAGTTTTCCCAATCTTGCACATTCCGGAAAAGTTGAAATTGTTGTCACCATCATCCACAATGACCATATCTTGTTTACAAATTTGTTTTGTGTAGTCATTTGAGAGGCTGTATTCTATTCTGGCACTGTGAGTAGGCTTATATGGATATGCACCCTCATTACATTTTGTCACTATCGCTTCTTTGTCAAGCATTGGCTTCTGCAATTCCCCTTCATATTCTCTCTTCTCTTTTTTGTCAACATTTTCGCTCTTAGATTCAATATTTAAGCATTCATTCATTTCTGTGTTTGATTCATCTACATCATGTAAGTCCGATCTTTGTTGTTTTATTTCATTTTCAGGTGAAGATTGTGGTGGTTCTGCAGATTCAAGCATTTTTTGTTTAGTGTCATCACTAAATGTATGTAATGAAGTTTGAATCAGTTCTTTTTCTTTAGGTGCTGCTGGCTTTATCTTCTTCTTCATTGATTCATAATTGGACCTTTTACCAACAGCCTCAAGAGGCCTTTTCATTGGTTCAGAAACCAGTGGATATACAAGACCAACATTTTCAAAAGTATTGCCTTTCTTTATGTCATGATTATGACAATCTAGGGTTTGGAAACTTGTAGTACCTTTGGTACTGTCATTGTTTTTGTTTTTATTAGACAAGTTTTCTTCAGGGTCATATGGCTCCTTCTTGATTGATACTGCATGAAGTCCGAGACTTGGAGTAGTGTTGTCATTTGCCATATTTTTCTTAGACGTGGGATATAACCTTGGATAAAGATTTGCACTTGCAGATTTCACTTTCACTGTACCTTTTTTTGAGTTCATCAGATCTTTCGCTGGATTAATCATAGCATTAGCAGAATTCACAACAGTAGTAGGACTTGTTAGTGTACATGTCGCTCCAGCAGGAATCAGTGCTGCTGTAGGAAGAGGCCCTGGTTGACCAGAGAAAGATGTTGAGGCAGGGATTAATAGCAGCGTTACTGGCCCTCCAGTTGTAGACTGCACCAATGTAGGAGTTAATGGGACATTAGGGACTATGTGTCTCATAGTTGTATGAGAAGCAAGTTGCATGGCTGAAACTGGCTGTGTCAGCTGGGACTGGATAGATGGGAGACTAGTCAGACTTTGTACTGTTGATTTTTGATGTGCATTCGGTAGATCTGAGAGAGCTGAAGAGATGGACTCCAGGCTGGCTGTAGAGCCAGGTTTTGGGAATGTGTCCTTATTCTGGGAATTGCTGTCTATAATCCTCTGAAGTTTTGTCTTCAGATCTTCTTTCTCGTTGTTTGTGATTCTTCTAAGGGAGGAAATAATGCCAGATACTTGCTGTTTCCCTTGAATTCCATCTAAAATCTGAGACCTGTGAAGATGGCGTTCGATTGCCTTTTCCATCACTTCAGTGGAAACGACACCAGGAGGAGGGTCCAAAATCCTGAAAATGTCAACATTTGTACAATGAATACTAACAAGAGGCACATCAGTGCCTGTGCTCCACTGGCCAAAAGGTTCAAGCAAAGACCACCTAACGAACATTTTCGTCAAGTTTCATAGAAATACAATCATCAATTTTTGAGGAGAAGTTATTTAAAAAATTTTTTTACTTTAATAGCTCTGGCTGCCATGTTGTGCAGTGGACCGAAATGATTTGGGCAATTTGAGTAAAGGAGCACCAAACAAACATTTCTGTCAAGTTTTATCGAAAAAAGGTCATCAGTTTCGACGACAAGTCGTATAAAGTTTTTTTTATTTTTTAGCTCTGGCAGCCATGGTGTGCAGTGGACTGGAACCATTTAACAAATTTTGGTTAATGACCACCCAAGGAACATTTCTGTCAAGTTTCATCAAAATCTGATCATCGGTTAACATTTAATCTGAATAGATTATGAAGCAAATATCTAACCTGAACAAGAACTGACGAGATAGAATCAACTTGGTGTTTCACTTACACTTTTCGGCCATTTAAGTTACTAAAAATAGCTGTTTCATAAACTTTCAGAATGTCACTTAAACGAAAATTAATGTTCAGTCTATATATACTTTCCTATGTATAAATGTAAGGTTTTTAAATTGATCTTTTTGTGAGAACTTTATGCTTATATGTTTACTCATAAATTATTATTGTTTAAAAATTATTTAAAGATGCTATACGTGAAAAATTAAGACATTATTTTTTTTCTATTAAAGGGAGGTAATTCAGTAGTAAAATGTAATCAAAGCTATTAAAGCATGGCATTTCTTTTCTAACCATGTTGATATTATTACATTCTATTCAAGCAAGATGCCTTTTGTTTTTACATAGTACCCATAGGTTCTGAAAAACAAGGAGCACTATTCCCAACAGAAGGATGTCACTCCCTATCACTGCATGAGCATCATAATAAAGAAATGTTTACTCAAACTGCAAGCTGCTCAATTGAAATAGGTATTTACCTCAAGCATACAGTTTTATAATGTGGCAAAATAGTCGGACTACTAGATTGTCATTCGGACTAGTAAAATATGCCATTATGCTAGTCCAACTGGCTAGTAGGTTAAAATGTTTTTCGTGAAGACTGCGGACGAGAAGTCCTTAAAGGTTTTTCTATTTTTAACTCTCGCAGCCATGTTGTGCAGCGGACCGGAACCATTTGGGCAATTTTGGTTAAAGGGCATCCCGATGAACATTTATGTAAAGTTTCATCAAAATCTGATAATCGGTTTCTGAGAAGATGTAGTTTAACGTTTTTTTCTATTCTTAGCTCTGGTGCCCATGTTGTGCAGCAGACCAGAACTGTTTGGGCTATTTTGGTTAAGGACTACCCAAGTAACTTTTCTATTTTTACCTCTGGGGGCCATCTTGTGCAGTGGACCAGAACCATTGAAGCAAATTTGATAAAGGACCATCCAAGGAACATTTCTGTTAAGTTTCATCAAAATCTGATCATCGGTTTCTGAGAAGATGTTCTTAAAGGTTTTTCTATTTTATTGCCCTGGCAGCCATGTTGTGCAGCGGACCGGAACCATTTGAGCAATTTTGGTTAAGGACCACCCAAGGAACAATTCTGTCAAGTTTCATCAAAATCTGCCTATCCGTTTCAGAGGAGATGTCGTTTAAAGATTTTGCTATTTTTAGCTGTGGCGGCCATATTGTGCAATGGACCAGAACCATTTGAGCAATTTTAATAAAGGACCACCCAAGGAACATTACTGTCAAGTTTCATCAAAATCTGCCGAACCGTTTCAGAGGAGATGTCGTTTAAAGATTTTGCTATTTTTAGCTCTGGCGGCCATATTGTGCAATGGACCGGAACCATTTGAGCAATTTTGGTAAAGGACCACCAAAGGAACATTCCTGTGAAGTTTTGTCAAAATCTGCCTATCCGTTTCAGAGGAGATGTTGTTTAAAGATTTTGCTATTTTTAGCTGTGGCGGCCATATTGTGCAATGGACCAGAACCATTTGAGCAATTTTAATAAAGGACCTCCCAAGGAACATTACTGTCAAGTTTCATCAAAATCTGCCGAACCGTTTCAGAGGAGATGTCGTTTAAAGATTTTGCTATTTTTAGCTCTGGCGGCCATATTGTGCAATGGACCGGAACCATTTGAGCAATTTTGGTAAAGGACCACCAAAGGAACATTCCTGTGAAGTTTTGTCAAAATCCGCTTATCAGTTTCAGAGGAGATGTCGTTTAAAGTAAAAGTTTACGCACGCACGCACGCACGCACGCACTCACGACGGACAATCTGTGACGACATAAGCTCCATGGCCTTCGGCCAGTGGAGCTAAAAACTACAATGTGTCACCTGTCTAGAGCACCTACCATTTTCTAGTTAAGGAAGACCCTACGGCAAGTTACTTAAATTTTATATAATAGAAACAAAAGTAAAGCCGACAATGGCTGATTATCTGACTCGTAAGGACAATAAGCATAAAATTATTCTAACCAATCTTAGCCTCAAGTAAAATAGTGGGCAAGGTTACCCTGCAGTCTGGTCAAAGTTTAGTAGACTGGTCAAGAACCATTAAGTCAGACAGAAGATGATATAAGGTGATCTGATATTTATGGCCTCAAATGTTGGGGGTTTTTAATGCTTTGCAATAAGGATGCTTTACCCATTAACAAACTGAAACACAGGTTTTACCTCGGACACCTGGGGCCTGTTTTAGTGAAGGATCCTGGTTGTAACTTGAGTAATTTAAATCTGTACTTATTTAATGCTACAAATGGCAACAAGTTCATTGTTTTTTATTTCTTTAAGTTTGTGGTCATTTTTAATACTAATTCACATGAATATGTAGTGAAACAAAATTGTACTTCACATATTCATCATTATCTGCAAAGAATAAAGAGTAATATTTAAATAAAAAATTACCTGCATACATCCAGCAGTTCCTCCATGTTTTCTGGCCTCTGTTTGCGTTTGTAGTTTGATGACTGTACAATGGAGTTTGCTGTAAAATAGCCTTCAATTCCTGCTGCCTTCATTATTAAACTAAGCTTTTTTTGCAGATTATTTACACCATATGCCATGTGACGAAACTCAAGTCCATGTTTTGCCTGCAGCAGGAAACCAGACTTATCATTCTCAGGTATCTCCTTGATAAGGTTAAGGTAGAGACTTAAGATGTTGTAGAAGGTGCGAGGATTGCTCCGGTTGGCATAGTGGCGCAGTTTGTCTGTATGAACTATTTCTAGGGCAGTGTTGTAGCTATAGCTGAATCGCATGTCCTCTCTATCTGATGCAAAAGTCTTGTCCAGTTCAACATAGTCCCCATACTCATCAGAAGACAGTGTAAAATGCTCTGCTTTGATATACCTTAAGCATGAGGCGGAAGTTAATCCGAATACCTTCATCAGGTAGAAATACATTGTGTCACTGATGGCCTTGGCAGAGTCAATACCAAAAATTCCCTTCTGCCAGAGCTGTTCCTCCTGCGATCTTGTGATGCCTTTTGGGGTTTCATTCCTGACACTCTGAACATTTTTCATTTTAGCTAATCGATCATAATAGGCTTGATTAAACTGATCGAATCCACTTGAAGCCTTTCCTGTCATGTAGGTGTGGTGGATGTTAAAGTAGTCGCAGTATGCCTTATGGAATCTCTGAATTCCAAAAATACAACCTTTCAGACTATCTTCCTGATAATCTGCACCTGTTCTGCTATTTACTTCTTTGACAAAAATGGCAAAAATAGGATCCATTTTCTCTGGTGGGTATCCACAGACTTCCATGATCTCAGGATAAACCCCATTGTGGGTTTCTGCCCAAAAATTGTAGGCCAAAACAGCAGTTTTTGTGGCTTTCCTGGTCATGAACTTTGGAAATGTTTTCAGAATAACATTGAAGTCTGGATATTCTAAGTTTGTTTGTTTGTTAGCAGCATGTGCACCAGTGTTATAATTATTGTCAGCAGCTTGGGGGTGGTGTGTTTCACCTGAAGTGTCTGGCTTGGGTACATTGTTCCCACCCATCTCCATTTTGTATACTTCCTCATCATCACTGTTCACCTCCACCTTAACTTCACGGAAAATGCTGGCATCCCAGTCTATGGCAGTATCACTGCAATCAAATGTAACAAACATTAAATAGGTTTTGATCAATGAATGGGGGGGGGGGGGGGGGGGGGGTGACCATTTTCACGAGTACTTGATAACCCACTAGTCTTCTTCTGAATTGTGTTATTAGTCAGACATGAAACAAATTGTGTAAGTTTTATTACAATTGAAAACAAAGTATTACGTATTTAATAAATTAATAAACAGTATACTGAAAAGTCATGGTAGACATTAATTTTCCAACTTGATTTGCTGTTCTGACGGGAAAACAATTGGTCCCTACTTTACCTAACATTTTTGAGACCGTTGCCCTAAAGTCATATATATTTTTTTAGGCCCTAGCACTGCTCAGACAATTTACTTTAAATATGTTAATCAAATTTGGTGAGATATCATGCATTATAGCATAGAGAGGTAATATAAAAGATTGCGTACATTCTGCACAGTAAAGATAGCCAACAAGGCTAGTTCTATGAAATTTTGGCTCTTACTCAGGAGTGAATGATGCAATATTATTGGTTAGCCACAATCATTCAGCCCAAACTGGTAAATATTACCTGCAAGTTTATGGTTATAAAGAATAAATAAGAACTGCTGAAGTTAGAGTGCGGATACTTTCAATTTTGATCAATTTTGATAATTAATGCTTCAAATATTAGCATGTTATTCAAAGTGACAATGCTGATAAGATTAAAACCTTCGTTCCCATCCAATGAAATCACCTATCAACCTTCAATAAGTACTTTATGCTTACTGGTTACCAATTGTGTAAATCTTAATGACTTGGACTTTTTAATCATTAAGATTTTATATTATATGTTCTCTAATTGTTACTTTTTGATAGTTATTAAGCCCTTTAGAATACAACCTACATTTTCAGCCTATGAAATTGGATATAGGCAATTATCAATAACTAGGAATTTCAACTTTCGCTGTTGTTTAAAGGTCTGCCTATTGCCACTCATCCTATATACACTCCCTGTGCCAGATTTTGCGTTGACAATGTTTCAGCCAATTACATGTAGGTTGAATTCTAAGTTAGTCAGTTAGATGACCTGAAGTTCAATCTTAATAATTACAAAGGGCTTGTTCACTACACTCAATCCGCCCATTCTTAGTCATTATGATTTTACTTCATGTCATCTAACTAATACATAGACAATTGTAACCAAATTGAGTGAAGATTGGATAAAAGAACTACTCACGTTCGAAAATATGAAACATTAATTTTTGACAATTGAAGGGGATAACTTATGAGTCAGGCTAAAAGTATCTTGCTGGTTGTTATATACGTGTTATGTATTAAATCATAATTAAGCCTTAATTTAAGCTCATAAAATTTTAAATCAGATCCAAATTTGGTAAATACTGAATAAAACTACTCAAGGTGGTGTAAGTGAACATCTTTAGAACTACCATGGTATCGCCTGCCAGGGGATTAATTATCTATTACTCTATTTTAAGATATCTACAAATTTTATAGAGAGAGGTTTAATTGCCATAAAAGTTATCAAAAACAGTAGAAAAAAATCATACAATTATGCACCAGTCAATTGTAACCATGGCCCCCCCCCGGTCCGAAGAATAGCGGAGACTTCATTACCCTTGTTATACTAACTGGCTGTAAAGATTATGTGCAGCCTTACACAATCAATATTGCCGGTTAACTGTGGCCCTCACTATACAGTCAGGAAAACCAGTCTCACAAGCATGCAGTCTTTCTTATAGATATATCCAATTTAGAACAACAACCTGTGAAAAGAATCATGGATTAAACATTTCATAGACTTGATTTTAATTTTAACATAAACTGTTAGTTAATCAATCAATAAGTTACCTCATGATTTAGCCTTTTCCCACCACAGTTTGTGTGTGTTCAGTGTATAAGCTATAACACACCAGCAAGTAGATAACCCAGTTGTAGCATGGTACAGAGAGAGTGTATTGACTGCTTGGTCACGCCTTCTGCACATATCTATTTATAGAATGATTGGGCATAGAGTGAGGCTAAAGATGATCAATCTGACAAATACTCTAAATACATTACAGTACCGGTAATTTATTTATCATTCAATAATGCACTTGCATTTTTTCCTGTATGACTTTCTTAATTACACTGCAATTTTATAGACCATTCTTCAGAAGAAACAGTCTGTTATATTTGTTAGAATTTTATTACATGCATTGTATTGAGTAACATTTGATAACATGGTAGTATCAACAAAGTTGAAATAACTCTGACTGTGATAGTTCTGTTCGTTTTTACCCTTTGATACTTTATTTTTGTCTGAAGCATTATTCCAAAAGTGTCTGAGGTATCAACTTTATATTTAATAGTTTCAGATAGATCATATTGAGGACAAGAACTTTAACTCTGGCTGCAATATATTTTAAGTTATTGTCCTTTGTTTTTCTTTTATACTTCCAAAAGCATAATTCCAAAAGCATTGATACCTCAGACCATTTGGGTCAAAAGGTATTTAACCCCCTGACATTCAGCTGTGTAGGGTATTCTGAAATCTTAAGGGGTATTTTCTCTGCTTTTGAAAAATAAAAGGGTGGGTATGTTATCTTTAATATAAGTATTGTTTGTAACTTCAAACACTGGTATTAAAGAGAGCTGTCTGTGACCATGCAGCTTCAGCATTTGTAAGCTCCAAGGAGTCACCATGCCTACCAATACTACTTTCTGTATATATTTGAAGCTTCATTGGCCCACACATACAATTCATTTTGTATTCAGTACAGACTCCACATTTCAATATAAGGTCGGGCCCTTCCTGGAGAACTTTCAGCTAGTAACCATTCTTTTCAAACAACTAGCTGGTTTTTTTCTGACAACTTTACACCAACTTGATGTTTCTGTTTCTTTTACCCTCCATCAACAACCAATAATAACTCTCAATAATTGGGAAGCAGCTTTTGAATTTTCCCATGTGACATAATTTAGAACATAGCCAGCATCTGGTCAAATTGATTTATCAATATAAAGGGTCGAGCTCAATTCAATCACCCCTGTTTTAAATGCAAACCCATACACACAAATCAGATTTAAATGCATTTCGTCAAATTTTAATACATAAGCAAGTATGAACATTATCTGAAGCTCTGAACTCAGATAGATTTATTATAAAGTACAGTGCACAAGAACCATGACTCTGTCTGCAGTGTCAGGGAATATACTGCTCTGTGACTGCTCTTGTTGCATTTAAAATCTCCAATTTACCAATAAGTGTATTGAAATTACAGAAATGTTTATATACTGCTTCTGAAAATAGGAAATATTTGTTTAATATCTCTAAAAATGTTATTGTACTGATGAACTTTGCCCTTGACATGAGAGGAAATAAATGTGTTATCATGAAGTAGCTTTGGCGGTAGATATTTCATATAATCCCTGGTGTAGACATGTGGATTCACTAAATGGGAAGTACTGTAGGCGAAATAGCGTGCGTGCTGTCGACTGTATACTAGACTGTGAATGGGTCTATGGGTAGTATAGGTTGAATATTGGATATATCTTTATTTTTGCAAAGTTGCAAGTTTTCAGTGAATGCAAGGGTGTCTCTATTCATGAATTTGTTGAGGATTTGATATTTTTTATCTTATCGCATTGTCAATAAGTGCTGAAGGCCATCTTCTAACCTTGATTTACTCTGCACATTATACTGTTCTACTCTATTTAACAGACTACCAAACTGAGTTAAGAGTTTATCAGTAGCAAACATTCATTAGTGGATAAAATATTTCACTTTTGATTAGACAGGTGTTTTACCTGTGGATTTGCAATCAAGTGTCGTGAAGTGAGGGTGTGTTATAATACATTACCTAGTGCAACTTTATTGTACGTTTAATTCCTAAAATGGAGGTGGAAGTTGAGCAGGTTCAGGCTTCAGGTGTGAATGGGGACGCTCCGGAGAGCGAGAGACAACAGCCAGGTACTTTTGTTAACAGTAAACACTGCAGTTGAATAATATACATCAACTTATCACACACATTCCTAAGCTGGGAGTGACCAAAAGAATATGACTAGAATCTGTCTTCTGTTTATGGCTTTATTATAATACAACTGATCTGTTTTTGGTGCAAAAATTTGACTTTAAGCTTATTTTCCATTAAATGATAGCATTTCATAAAACAAATTATTAAGTTACTAAATGCAGGTGTCTTAAATTAAATTCTTATTGCACAGGAAATGTTTTACTTCTTTTGAAAGCTGTGGCTTATGCTTTTGAACATGAACAAAATAAATCTCAAGTCAGATCATAGTGCTTAAAAATATATACACTATTCAAATGCTTATTAGTTTGAATAAACTGTGCGGTTTTATGTTGAAGTTTTTGTATTGGATTGCAAAAACTGGGTACATACATTTCAATATTGACAATCTACTGGGTTGGTGCAGTGAAACATTATATATTTGTTTGGGCACAACTTTGATAAATGATATTAAACATTAATCATGGGTGATTTGCAGTATAAAACAGCAAGCTTTTAATGGCAGCAAAGATTACTGAAAAGTTTGTGTATCCAATGTTGAAAGTTATGCATATATGTGCCGTGAAAATTGCTCATCTGCTCTAACTTGCAATTTTTTTTATGTCTTAAAAGAATTATAGCTTATGGATAACCTATGTAAATCTTAAAATTTCATTGCAAAATGCAGAAATGAGGGTTTCATAAGGTTAATACAATTAAAGTTTTACGCCTTTCCAAACAGTAAGAGAGCTTTTGATCTAACAGGCATTACAATCCATTTATGTGTATAAAGGTATATTGGCTAATCTCATTAATCTCAAGGCTCTAAGTGTGCCCATTTATCAGAGTTTCAAGGTCCAAATTTTTTTTTCACTATTCTACACTTTGAATATTTACTTAAGCACGTAATCAAATACCGAAGTATTGATAGTATATCATATTTTTGTTGAAATTATACTGAAATTCTTTATTGAAGCTATTTGGCTATTTCGATAACTATTAAACTTGTTTCATTTTAAAAGCTTGCCTAAGTCCACTGATGTTTAAAACTGTCTTCACCTTGATCAACATCAGGGTGTTGTGTTAACGTAAAAAAATGGATGTATAAATGTTAGAAATATATTCTTTTGAGTATAAAAACACAAAACTGCTCTTGTCTATTCTGTCAGTTTTACGGCCATGTTCATAAAATGTGCTGACAATCATCTTTTTATACTGCTCAGGACTGGTGAAAACAGGTTCAACTCTGAACCTAATAAATATGACGGTCATGGACTGCATGAGTTGTATTCACGTTCCTATTTGACAATTATTGTTACAAAATGGCTCATTAATTATTATGTACTGAATGTGCAGTGTGAAAACGCAAGCTATTTCTTAATTTCATATTCAATAATTTCACAGAAATTATCAATTTTCTCTTGTCAATCTTAAAGTGCACTCGAGAATGTGAAGTCAAGGGCATAGATAGTGATTCAGACATGCACATATGCATATTATCACATTCAATTTTTGTTTGTTCCAAAATAAAGCCTATCAAAACTGTCATGATATGGTGACAGATTATACAATTACTAGCTCCACTTTTGGTAGTACATATTTATTATAGTTGTTGTTTATTTTTGCATAACTATACAATTAAATTTGCAGCTAGTAGCTTTTTTAGTGTTGGCACAAATTTCACTATGTTAGCCAGTGGGCAACATGCACTACTGAATTAACCTATTTTAATTTACTAATTAACGTTTCAATTAAACTTGCGCTGTTTTTTTTGTCAGAAGCGTTCGAAATAGTGTTGGTAATCAGATCCAGTTTAACTATCGATAATCATTTCCACTCAAGTAACAGAAAATTAGCAGAAATAAACTGAAAACGAAAGGAATGACGAAAACTTACTCATTGTTTGAATTGATGATCCATTATTACCAAATACAATCGATTGTCGTCGAGTTCAGGCCCAACCAATTAATTTTCAATTATACAAATCAATCATCAAATTATCACTAGTTCTAACTGATTAACCCATCTGTCCGGCGATCCCACTAGCGGAAGCATAAACGTAAACACTATTGTAAATTATGGGACAGTTTTTTCCAAGACATACAATAATGTAATGCATCATTAGCATGAATAATAAGGCTGGTCGAGCTAAACAATTTTACTGACCTTCTCGATGGGTGCGTTGTAGATGGATTGCTGCAGTCGGACCAGGCCGAGCTGGGTGAGCGGGTGACCCACCTTGAGAGACGTGTTCGTGAACAAGAGAATGAGATTGTCTGCCTCAAGGGAGCCCTAGCAGATGTCTTGAGGAGGCTAGGACATGTTGAAACTTCCAAAAGTACAGAGTTTCCCATTCTTTTCAAATAGTTTTAAATTAATGCATTGATTGTTAATTTCTTTACAAGGTTTCTTTAAAAGTCTAGGTATGTTTGACAGGACTTGTTTTTATGACACACTCACTAGATCTATATCATTCAAAGATGAAGATCCTGAAGATTTAAAGCCCTTGTTTGATATCTAAGTATGAATTAAGCAGACTTAGTACAGAATACTTCTGTTAAAAAACAATTTACCAATAACATATGACATGATTTGTCCATGATTATTCCAGCCCAAAACAGTATTCTGCCCTCCAGACCATTCAACAAGGGGGCAACAAGGCGGACAATGGGTGGGTTGGAGCGACCAAAGTCCCAGGTGATCGAAAGCGCAAACTTCACTGGCCGTACTCCGGCTTCACCACGACAAACCCCTCGAGGGGCCTCAGCATCCACCATGAAGAAATGGGGCTCAACAGAGGGTCAGTATGAAATTGTTGATTTTTCAGATGAATTTATAATATAACTTTCATTGATTGCCAAGGGCATATTTGCATATTCGATGAAAGAAGGGAGGGTGTGGTATGTTTATTTTAAGATACCAGTGATAGTGATGTTGTGGGGTAAAGTGCACGGATAGAATGAAACCCTGGTAAGAACTACCCTGGTTTCTTTGAAGTGCTCCAGTGTAAAGCACTGACACACAAGATCTCTTTTTGCCCTACCTGGAAAATGGTTAGTTTTTTAGTTGTAAGTCAGGGGATCAAACTTGCAACCCTTGGGTTAACAGCCAAGTGTTGTTTTTTTTAAACTAGACCAGAGATCCACCAATACAAAGAGAATGCTGATAAGCCCTTATGGCCTTCAATGGACAATATTGGCTCTGTGTATTGTAGACCATGTCTCAAATGGATGATATTGGTTCAGTGTATTGTAGTTGATGTCTCAATATCATTGGCCACGTTAAAACACACATACTGTGTTCTGCCATTATCCTGTATGAAAGCATGTTCACCTACATGACTTTTAATATCAGGTTTTTGATCTATGGTGATGTTATGTTGTTGTTTTTAAGAAATTAAAAGTCATTAAAAGAAGTATATAAGGGTAATCATTTTCTTAGAATTTCTAAATGCATATTTTAAGAATGAGATTATATTGTCAAATGTTTTAAGTACTGTACAGAACGTTTCTGTTCTATTCACAGAGACTCGTGTTGGAAAGACTCCGCGACCAAACAGTGCTCAGCTTACACAATCCAAGTAAGTTTATGATGTTACCTACCTCTATATTTAATATAAGTACTGAATTAAGCATGTATTAAAATATTATCTCCTGTACATTATCTTTTATGTGGGAAATGATATTTTGTCTTGTCAATGGGCCATTATCATGATAATTGTCTCACTGGAACACTTATATACTCCTGCAGTTTTGTCCCTTTGATGTTTAATAGAGTTATTCAGCATTTATATATACATGTATATGAGCAATTAACATGCAGATATATATGTAAGCAGGGAATTTGCAAAGATATAAGATCATTTCTGTAGACTTTGAATGAATGACATTTGATATAGTTTGCTTAGGAACATAGAAACAGTGAGATAAAACATGCATTACATGTACATCATCAATTTCAAATGTATTATTTTCTCACCTACTAAACTATTATTTTCAGTAGTCTCATCATTCATTTTACAATTGTTACAGGTGATTTTCATCATTTGGTAGTATTGAATGTAAGCAGCCAAAAAGCACTGTCTGTGTTCATTCCTTCATTCTCACTTTTTTCGTTGTTTCACAGTGTAAACTGTAAAGATGTTGTATTAAGATGTGGTATCTTCGTTGCCTCTGATGTATCGTTGTTACCTTATAGGGTTCCCATAACAACAAAATATCCATTTTATATTTTGATAGTTGATACCTTTGTAACATTTCTATTAAGGCAAGGACAATTCTTTTTAAAGCTAGCTAAAGATAAAGGTAAATGTTGATAAATCTTCACAAAGGACCCACCACATATTGCTTATTTTCTCAATAGCAGAAAATTCAAATACATCAAAATGTACCATTTGAGGCCTTCTTACAGCATATTGAGGATATTAGCACTTATTTAAAATGCTCCATTTCTGCCCTAAGAAAAGTAATAATCCAAGCCTTATACGTATTAAGGTTCTAGGGGAGGGGAAGAGTGGAGGGGCATTTCCAGTTCGATTCTAACGTGCACCCCCCATCCACCCGTATTTTTTTTGTAAGTTTACCATTTTATGTCAAAATCGTAAAATAAATAAATACAATACAGCAAAATTCACCATTTCAGACTAAAATTAGCCAAAAATTTAACGATATATATTATGATACTGGGGGAGGGAATATAAATCATAAGTTACGCTCCCTCTAACATCAAATCCATTATTTGTCATTAACTTACCACATATTGAGGATATTAATTTTGGATGATCAGATTTGTTTGATCTGTACAATTTACTGAGTTGTCAAGGATACCTATCATATTCTCAGAAACTGACTAATTATGAAGACCATATTTGGCCTTAAAGGTTGCTGTTTGTACGCCCAGCTTAATTTTCCTCTAAAATTCATATCTGAGTCAAGATTTTAATGGCTTTTTCATATTCATGTTTGTTTGGCCATGTTCTGTGTAAAAAAAGTGTGGATCAGCATGATGGTTTGGAAGAGATTGAGATAAAAATCTTAGTCTTTAAAATACACTGACAACAGTCTACTTCAAAATTGCTGTCCTTCAACAAACAACTGAACAGTTCTGATTGGCTTTGGCACCTACTCCACTTCATCTGGATGAGAACTAACATGTCTGTACATGACTCTAACTAGGGTAGCCGCTGTAACAACTCTCTTGACTTGACAGATGGAGAATGTGAAAATTGTTCAAACCATGGTAATGACATTGTCTCTGCCTCAATGGGCCAGTAATTAATTGCTCGGCAATGTTTATTGGTAACAGTATCAATACCATCCATATTTAATGCCTGTCCTGTGAATGGCAGGGCCTAACCATACCCCCATGGTAGATCTTTCATCCACATTAAATATTTAAGAACATGAACTGGATCAGTAAATTTTCACTGTGCTGGCTTATTTATTAGCTAATTACTTTCTCATTTTGCCTTTGATGTACTTTTTCGTGGTTGTCTGCAATTCTGCATGATGTACATTATGGAAAAACTAATGAGTGGGCAAACTTAATGAATTCCTGTATAATTGTATCCTTATATTTTGAATTTTGAATACCTGTATTGTGATTTTTGACAGATGACATAGGTACATGATTATAAATTTAAAGTATGTGCTGTTTTTTTTAAATTACTAATCATTTAATCAGCCAGTAATATCCTAAACATGATTGATTTGATGCATGAATTTTGTTTCTATTGCCAGTCTCATGAGTTTTCTCCCCTTTTTTCACTCTTTCGTTTGATGAAATTCAACCTGCCAATAATGTACTTCATTTTTAATATCTTTAATTTGTTGTGCAAAAGCATTATTTGTCCATGTGGCAGCCTAGTGCATAATAAAGTATTAATTAATGATCACACACATGACTGATCTGCTGATGATATCAGCCAGTACTGGGTTCATGCATGGTTGGCTGAACTGTAGTATACATCATTACTAATTGATGCTCTTACAGTAAGCCTTGAACTGTGGCTGTCAGACATACACAATTTGCCTGTGTTGGTATATAAATCGAGAGGATTGTTGTTAACAAACAGTGGACAAATACCTTCAGTGGGTGTAGACCTTGACTAAAAAAAAGATACTGTGTGTATAGCTGTATAAAAATCATAGCTAATTTACAGTTATCGAGTTATATCTGGTGGATTCCTGAGGCTAAGGTTATCATTGGATAAGTTTTCGTAAAGTTTGAAATAAGCTGTTTCCTGTATTCAAGCTGTGATTCATTCTCAAGATGCCAAAGAAGCAGTGAGTCGTAGATTATGTTTATATTCTAATTATATGTGGTAGAATAACTCATTAAAGAACAAAGTATAATGTAGTGCTTGTTCTTCAGAAATTCATGATAACAGATATAAAGTATTTCACCTGTGTGTATGAATGTTTCATATGACGGGTAAAACAATAAGTACATGTAGTCAATTTATGAAGTACATCCTTGTTTATAAATGTATTACGGTACTTGACTTAAAGTGGAGATTCTGAACATCAAACTCAGAGGTTTTATATCTTATATAAATTTTTATGATAAATATTGAATTTGTTAGTTGGTTTTCTGTTTGTGGCAAGGTTTTGATGCTTTAAGCTAGGGCTTTTCCCCAAATTACATTTTAAAAAAAATCAAAAAAAATCATTCAATCACTATTTGTGCTGTTTTCTGTTTTATGCTGATCTTCCATTATTTTGAATGAATGTCTCAGCTTTAAATTTTCTCAGTTTGAAGCATTTACAAGTTAAAATTTCCCATGCCTCTCCAAATATTCCCTGAAAAAGGTCTGTGAGTTGATCCCACTTGATGAGGTTGACAGTTCCTTTTCTACAGGGCTGGCACAAGCAACAAGAATATGTTGCCTAGTAATTGTGGTAATTATCTGATATTTTTCCATGTTAATTTCCTTGTTAAGACCGTCACAAGTTTCTATGTCACTCTGGTGGTTTCCACATCAATTATGCATTAATGCCTATTTCCAGAGTAACTGCTAAACAAGCAACATGCTAATATGTTGCCATATCCAGCCCGCAACAATACAGGGCAACAGGCCATGGTGTTAAATGGCTTAGAACAGCTACTGTTCTAGATAAAGCAATTGATCATTTACAAGTTCTTGTGTTGCTTTTTTGTGTCTAACAATTCCTGATGGTAATTTCTGGAATTTGATAAATGGTTTCACAGAATCAACATTGAACAAAGAACAGGGTTGTGCTTTGAAATTACTGTTTTGTACTGTATAACAGTGGTCACACAGTAGCTGTTTATTATATGAAAGTCCAAAGCCTTGATCTGAAAAATATTCATTTCCCATTCAAAATATATTTAACTACATACTAATTATATGTCAATAAATCATTTCTGCCTGAACAAAATTAACTCAATCATTATGTAACCTATGATAGGGCATAATTTTACTATATATGGATTCCTTTTCAGCTTTATTGCATTTTGCTTGTTGTATCTTGTCATTCTATTGTACTACACATACTGTAATATCTATTGACATACATGGTAATCAATTATCATATAATTATTGTGGTAAATAGTGGATGTTGTGTTGTACCACCGATAACTTTTGTTCTAGACGTAGCACTTCACACGGAACGTTGCCTATCAAACCAGCTTTAACCAATCGGTAAACCGGAGAGTGGACTTTAACCTTGTGTATTTTCATTTTGTACTCGGATGCTTGTTAAGGGAATATAGTACCATCATTTTACTGCTACAGGAGTTTTTTGACATAATGATGCTTGTTTTGTTGATTTTATTTTGTAAGCAATAAAAGGAACATTTATCTAAACTAGCAGTAATATGGTGCCATATTTCACAAACCCCAATAAAGATTATTAACTCAACGTCCTTTTGTCTCAAGTTGAGCCAGATGTTGCAAATCAAGACAAGGATGTTGTTTGCAATTTGTCTGGATTCTGAGCACCCTCCAGCTGCAATATGACATTTTTATTAAGCTGTAATTACAGATTTTTACCAATAAAACTTTGATGTCTGGCTCAAAATTGTTTTAGGGACAATATGGTCTGGTTTTAACAATGGATATCACATTTTGTTTTCTTTTCACTTGTAACTCCATGTATGACAGTACAAATGTATGTAGGATGTATCAAAAGAGAGAGGGATAGATGGTAAACAATAACCTCCATGTATTATAGATATTGTATCATAGATTTAGGTACTATTAGTTTACGCATAAATAGATTTGTTCTTGACCTTTCAAAGCATTTATAACTTTGGAGCAAGTTTCACAAAGACATGAGGCTGAAAAACCCCTATTTATTATTCAGTATTTTATCAAATGGCGATTAACGAGTACTTGATATGTAAGAGGGTGGTACATGGTATGCAGAAAGTAAATAATGGTATTATTTGGTATGCAGACACATAAAATACTGTGTTATCTTTTCTGTCAATTTGGGCTGAAAATGAGAAATCCAAGGGGGCTACTCTCTCAACCATGAAGCAGCTTTAATTACAAATCAAAATATGGTATCAGTCTCACGTTTGTTTTCAGATAATCAAAATCTCCTTTCCCTTTAAGAATCTATTACAAAGACTTGCTCCAGATGTTTTTTTGAAATTTTGAGATACATCAGGCATTCCATTCAGTAGTGAAATTAAACTGCTAATGCACCTGTCAATTATAACCATGGGGCCCCCCCAGGTTCAGGGAATAGCGGGACTTTGACTTAAGGTCCAGACAATCCCAGGTAAAATCCCTGTCCTGCGGGGACAAACTGCTGGTGAAATCTCCGCTAAACACTCTCGCACACTAGGGACTTCCTGTAATTTGAAACTTCAAATTGGGAGAGAATGAGGCGCCAATTTTTAGAAATATTACGCAAGATCTCGTAAAACTCCAGAAAAAGCTTGGCTAAAAGTCGGAAAAACCCAGTTAATGGAACGGATATTTTCAAGCACACAGCTATGGTCCGAAAACAGAGCCACCACATTCACTCGGCGCTTGGGGCCACCTGGAAGGTAAAAACGGGCCATTTCCCCCCGGTATACCCCCGGAACTGGGGGGCCGTGGTTACAATTGACTGGTGTATAATGGCCTTTGCTTAGATGTAACGGAAATTAGATGTAACAGAAAGAATGAGTCATTGAATGAATATGCACAAACTTTCCATATTTTCAGCAACAAGCATACTACTGCTTTTTCATATCATAAAATTATACTGCAAAGGGCAAACACATGTATGCCATTTTGATTCATAAAAACTAGTATGATATTTCTCTTTACTACTTTAATTCTGTCTTAGAATGATTCCACGGGCTAAAGTGTAAGTTTTCTTAGCATGTCGGAACTAACGTCTTACATCCTTGTAGATATCAAGTTTGTTGCAATTTCTCGCTTTTTCTGTTAAAAAAAACCTTATCTTCATGTAGAAATGTAATATTAAGTAGAGATATTATATAAGTTTTAATACCCCCCACTAAACAGAGTGGGGGTGGGGGGATATATATATATATATAGGAGTGAGCTTATAGGTTGTTGGGTCCGTCTTGTCCAGACAATTATTCATGAAAGAGTCAACAGATTTAAATAATGTTTGGCAAACTTGTTTAACACCTGATAATTAAATACAGGCTGACTTTAGTTCAAATCAACAATGATTGACAGAGTTATTGCCCCTTTTACAAAGATCTGGTTTACCATACCGGTTTCCAGGCGGTGTGTGGGGGAATTTGTGTCTCCTGTTCTTTTAATTCTTCTTCTCTTCTGCTTCATATCCAAAATATGATTGTCCTTACATGTTCTTATAAACATATAACGAGAATGTGAGCATTATAATGCTCGACCTGGTCTCTTGTCGAGAGAGGTGGACAAAGTAATCTGTTGGATTATAAAACCATGTGTTATTATTTGACAAAGTTTACTCATCTTTATTGTTTGGTTAAATGACAACCAACATCTTGTCAATTGGATATAGAAAGCATGAGTTCAGTACATTTTATTCTCTGCTATGCATTATAACTTAATTTTTCTTCCTTTTTGTTTCCTTCGTGCATTAACTTAGCTACTTAGAAAAAACAAATACAAAGGCGTATTAACATAACACAAACAATTGAAACAGACTGTTGTTGTAATGTTGTTGTTATGTCAGATAGATTTGCCTGTTTATTTATTTTTTTGTCGTCAGATATTGGTTGTAAAAAGCTTCAGTTGTTAAGTTCAGAATGGCATTTTTACATTTTTGATATGATTTATATCTATTGCCCTGCATGATTTATACCCAACATTTCAATAATCTCATTGTATGTTTTAAATATATTTCTATCTTCTTTAAAACAACTGTTAAAATATTTTTTACTTTTTATAGCATGCATGAATGGTTAAAATATATACTGTTTAAAAAAGAGGGTAAAACTCTTTGTTGCATATTTACCCTTTTTACCGTTATCTATTTCAGCATCAAAGAGCCAACGTGGAATTCAGGTGAGCCAGCAGAATTTGAAATGATTAAATTAAAAGACATAGATAACATAGGGGGACTTCAGGAATGTCAACGTTAAATTTCAGTGTATGTAGCCTGTCATGTCTATGTATTTTAAAAAGGCATCTACGGTAATATATTGATCTTAATGTAGAATCATACACTGTATCCTAAGGTCATCTGGTTGTCATTGGTTACAAAATAGAATAGATCAGTTTCAAGCATCTCATTCAAGGTTAATATATTCTGGAAAAGGTGTTTTTGACAATATTTATACATGGTAGATGATTGTTGTGGTCCTGAGTCCTACGACTATTCAAGCTTTTGTTGTTGTCCGCAGGTTAATCAACCAATCAGCTCATGTCAAATTGTTCTTCTGATTTATTGCTCATGCCATTGCTTAAAACTTAATTTTAATTATGGCTGTCATGTTTGTGCTGTCAATATTGCAAAAATGGATTATAATCTTAAAGTATATTTGTGGCCAATGGGGGGACACATGGCTTTTGCCGGAGCCTGCTGTGAACAGGACTTACTTGTTGCCGAGTTCATGTTCACTTAAGAATCCAGTACCTTAATGTAGGATTTTGTCATTTACGCATTTTTTATGAACCGACTGATTCAGGTGAAGAAAGATTGAATTTTCAAAAAATAGCATTTTACACAAAGCACAAGTATTCATTTGATGGAAATTGACATTGAAAAAAGACACATTTAGACCAGGGCAACTTTAGGTCCGTATGTTACACTATCATTTCATGTATTGTACATTTTTCAAAATAATAGAAGAAGCTTAACATACACATTTCTTGATTCTGAATTATAAGCATCATGCAAGTAAAACATTTTTAGGGATTTGGGAAAAGATTTCTGAAGCAGTTCATTGCAATTTATGTTATAATAACATGAATGGTAACCTTGGTCCGTCTGTTCAGTTGGTCAACTAATGTGTTATATTACAGAGGATAAGTATGTTCGGATGCACCTGAAGGGTCGGCCTGTGCCACTGTACGCCCCGTCAAACATCGAAGACGAGGGCAGTTATGACGTCAAGGCGCCCCAGGACCCCCCAAGTCAGAAGCTGAAACTGGAGTGGGTGTATCCTTTTACCATCATACAGTTCTACATAATGTATGGAGTCTTGACCTTGCATTGGAATGATAATAATGTCATTAAAATATTCAAATTGAAAACAAAAAACTTAGTACGAAGATCCACTGTTTGTTTAAATGGTTTTACAAAGCTGTTTAATCATCTGACTGATATTGATTAACCGAAAATGTAGTTAAAATGCCTTTGCTCTTAGATAAACCTCTAGGTGTATTATTACAATAATTGTAAATTAATGTAGTATGGTAAAATGTACTTAGTTGACCTTGACCCAGTGTTAAGGTATGGTTACCGGGGGCGTGACTGCAGGTCCAACCTGTACACAATAGCGACAGGAGAGGTCGTCTACTTCTCCGCTGCTGTTGTCGTCCTTCACAACCTGGAGGAGCAGTCCCAGCGACACTACCTAGAACACACTGACGACATCAAGTGGTAGGGTCTCTGTAACTAATGTCGAACATTAAGTGACTTGAGCTTCAAGTTTGATTCCCAGATTGGGCACTTTTTGTGCCACATGAAAAGTATGGCAAACAGGGTTAACTTTGTCTGGCAGCAGTGTCCATAACGTCACTGTAGTTCCTGATCAATAACATTAGAATGACTGGTTGTACTGGTTGGGAAGCAATTTCAGACAGTTTTTACAGGTTTTTATTAAATTATTCATAGGTGTTTAATATCATACTAAAATAATCCACATTTGAGATAACTGCACCTCCAGCAGCTATTGTCGATAAACTTCCACATGTGTGACATCACACATATTGTATCTAATAGGGGCGCCAAGAGGGTACTTATACCATTCTGATTTGAAGGTGATGAGAAGCAGTTTCCAACAAAAACATTTTGCGGTGGCTTTTAGGTGCTAATCGTGGGTTTATTTTTATGTATTATTTACTAAATATAAGGCCATAATAAGATAATAAATTTAATCTTAAGCATTCACCAAAAAATAAACCCTATACTTTATGGATCAATATTTCTTTCAAGCCAAATAATTTATATATTGAGTGTGAAACTAGCATGACAGTACTGTTCGCAAATATGTACACACTGCTCATAGTTTAAGTCATTGTAGGATATCCTTTTAGATATTATTAGATATGCAAATTAGGGTCACACGCATGCGGGATTCGCTGCATGTGACAACCCCATTTGTGCAAGTTTGTGTACAAAATGAAAAATAAACATGAAAATAATTGTATTAATAACTTGCGTGTCTTGATATAAACATCAGCTTTTGATTGCTAGGTAACCATACAATTGAATTGTTGTTCCTTCTTTATGAAGATCTAAGAAAGTACGCAAAAAGGCATTTTGTCGGAAACTGCTTTCCATGGGAAACTGCTCCTCGAACAGTAGAGTCTTCAAACTTGGTATGCACATTGGTCATTATCAGCATAAGACTTATTGATTTTGGGGTCAGAAGGTCAAAGTGACTTGATGCTCTCGAAACATCCTATTGCATAATTCTTTTCTTTATATGTACTGATTTTATCAATGGGTTTGAGATATTTAAAATCATACTTTAATTACTTAATTGTTGAAATGATTTTAACAAAATAAAAAAATAAAAAATCTGTTGCTCAAATTTCCTTAAAGAATTATTATAAATACACACTCATGTCTGTGGTGCAAGTTCACACCATATAAGTCCCTATTTGTTATTAGCTTGGCAGTTCATCCCGACCAGGTGAAGATTGCGACAGGCCAGGTTGCTGGACATGAGAAGAAGGAGGGAAAGGTAACACACATGGTTTTTATTGGTGTACATTTTCATCTAATTTTCTTAAGCATGTTTTTTTGTGAAAAGATGTAAATTACTGTTAAGGTTTGTGTTAGTTCTGGTGTCAAGAACATTGGCTAACACTATTGAAAAAAGGCATAATGCAAAAAGCATTCCGGACATCACTATGAAACTAAGTGTAAATTTTACATATTATCACTGACATATGCATGTACATGTATATAGCATGGCCCATAGCTTTAACTAAAATAATTGTCTAGTTAACCAATCTTGACCAATTTAAAAAACGAATGGTTGAGAGTTACCCACTGTTGATGCCAGTTTTCAACTTGAACTGTCTTTATTATTAAATTTTGTTAGAATTTGTTTTCGATCAGTACTTTACAAATAGTTAACTTAATGTTTTAATATATCATAGGTAAGTCTTATAGGTGAAATGCTTTTTTGTTATGCAAAGTTTGTCATATTTCAGAATTCAAGGAAGGCATGTTTAGTTAGGAGTGTGCCAGACAGAATCTAGTTTCTGCCTTTAGAAAAACTCTCAGTTTCTGTGTTTCATTCTGTCCTAGTATTTTGCTAGTGTTTTTTTCTTTGGCTTGCTGTGTAGTGAAGAAGCATTCCTCTTGTTTAGTTAAAAAAACAGAATTGAAAGTACATTGTATATACAAAGCATTTTGTGACTAGATGCCTTTGACAGGGACAGGTATAATCAAACATCATTTATTTTGACGGAAATTCATTGACTTGAATGATGACTGTAAAACTTGGATACTATGCCACTATTCATTTCAAATTCTGGTGTTATTAAAGCTGTATACACATTTATTGCATGTGATTCTAGACAATAAATGGCCCAGCAGGTCGTAAGGTATGTCTTGCAATGGCAGTTTGTATGAAGCTGCATATGCCTTGTAGAAATAATCATGGGCTGTTACTAAAACCCAGGCTGCTGTACACTGTATTAGGTACATTTATATTTAATGTTTTTCATGGTTTAAAGTAATTGTTTTGAATGATTTATGTATAAATGCATTATATCATTTTTGGATTAACCCTTTTTTATAAGAATAAGCTTTTTTATTTCTTTTTAGTCCAGTATCAATTTTTATCGGGGGACCTTACTGTTACCCTTTGCCGTCTGTCTGTCTATGTCCTTCTGGAAAACCTGAAATGACTCAAGAAGTATGCAAGCTAGTTTAATGAAACTTGGTTTGTTGGTAGAGGGCCATAAGGAGATCATACATGTCATTTTATCTTTGTAAGAAAAAATGTGTGATTTCTGTGACAACAGAAATAATGTGAATGCCTCCTCTCCGCCCATCACGAAAATATGAATGCAAGCTAGGGATATGAAACTTTGTGTAAAGGTGAAAAGAAACCAATAAAGAAGCTATACACATCATTTAAAAACGATTGATCCCATGGCAACAAAGCTGGTTGATTTATATCTGCCATACAACTCCAGTACCAGCTGTTCACAAAAGTTGTCAGCTCATCCATATATAAGCTTATACTTCAATGTAATGCATTCAATTTGCTTATGATGACTAACATATAAATTGTGTATGCATAAAGATACATGTTTGTAAAGAAACCATATATTTTATAGGAATATAAATGTATAATACTACTTAAATGCTTTTCTGAACAAGTATTCAAGTATAAGATATGGAGTACGGCAGCCGAGGGATTTTAGCGCTAGCCATAACCATAGGAGCATTGCATGATGGGTGATGCTGAATGACATACTATCACACTTTGCTGTATGCTAGGAACATTGTAACTAAACTTAATCCAAAGGCCAACTGTAATCAATGTTTTTTAGAAAAGTAGATCTGTGTTATCACATTATTGGCTGAACATGTGTTAGAAGCTTATGTGTTTGTACTCCATGTTGCTTGCTTCGTCATCTTTTGTTGCTTTATCATGTATCCTGGGATATTTGATGGCTCAATCTTGAACCGTGGGATATTTGATGGCTTCATTGTGTTAATTTGTATATTTGATATATATATATTTAAAACAACTTTTCATGATCAAATTGTGTAGGTTTATTGACTACGTATTTTGAACCCAACCAATTTTAATTAACTATAACAAAACTACCGTTACATCAGTAAATTATCCTATGGTACCGATGTGTTTTTGAATTTTCTGATGACAATCTTTGTTTGTAAAAAACCCATATATGCATTATCCCATGGTACTGATGTGTAGTGTTTAAAGAATTTGTACCTTGGGTGCTGAACTGATGGGTTCTATAGGCTTGCATAATTAATAGCATGTATTGTTTTCTGTCAATATTGCTTACATTCGGAACTTATCGTCAAAACAATTGCAATATAACCTATTATTTTGTGTGTGTGGTTTCAGGTATAACATAACAATAGATGGCCTTACTTCGACTTATTAATAAGCATTACAGATTTATTTTTATCTCGTTATTTATGAATCTTCAGTACAGTGCATGTTTTGATATTGCTCTCTGCCTTTGCATTTTGCCATCCCTCGGTACAGCTTTTCACAGCAGTTTTCTCTATTGTTTCACTGTTACTGAAATAAGTGTATGAACCACATGAACAAACGCACATGTCATATTTCAGCCTCATGTGCGCGTGTGGGAGAGCATCAACCTGACGACACTGCACGTGTTAGGGGAGGGCGATCTCTCCAGGGGCGTCTGCTGTGTCTCCTTCTCGCCGGTATGACATGAACATTATCAAAATAATGATGTACCCATATAATGGCATAGAATACACATGTGGTATATTATGAAGCATGTCTTCAACCTTCATAATGGATCAGATGTGGTTATGATATGCAGACGTGCCTCGATTTAAGGAATTTATGTAAACTTTTCATTCATAATTGAATAGTCCTAAAATTGTTCTTTTTAGTAAATCTTATTTTTAATAGAATTTTTTGTGTCTGCTCCTTGTTGCAGGTAAATGGACACCATCTGCTTGGGGTTGACGAGGGTAACGACCACAAGATGTGCATCTGGGATGTCAGCAGCGACAAAAAACACCACAAGATTATCGATTGCAAGGTGACATTGGTGTATTCATTTTGTGCTGATTGACTTCCAGCATCAGTGTGTTTTCTGAAGGCTCTTCATAATATATTAAGATATGGGCCATAGGGATGTCACATTTATGTGGACTGGGACTGGGTCGGAAAATGATAATATAATAATGCTGATTAAATCAATATTTCAAATGCTTTATACGAATAGTCAATGAAGCTGGGCATTGGATTTGGATTTTAAACAAAAATAAACAATAATTTCTACCACTTTATGGGGAATCATGCTTGTATTCATTCATGTTCTGGTCATAGATCCAAAATTATCACAAAAGAGTACACAGATGTAAAAAAGGAAAAAATGAAGCATTTTTAAGATTTTTTGCTGCTCGATTCATGTTAACTAATATGGTTTTGATTCATCTATAGACGTCTGGTGACCCAGTGACACAGTGTGAGTTCCACCCGAAGGATGAGAACAGCATTGTATGTTGCGGCAAGTCGCAGATTACCTTCTGGACACTTGAAGACAAGAAACTTGACAAGAAGGCAGGAATTTTCCAGGTGGGACAGGTTTACAAGTCATAACATACGTGAAGATTATAAAACCAAAACTTCATCATTATTTATGTGACATTATTTGTCAATTAAAGGTATCCTAATGTGTCAGGTCATGAGAAAAAGAAATGCTGATGTTCATTAAATTTTGTCCTACATTTATTAAGACAAACAAGGCGTCTTATTGTATTTGTCCTTGCGGTGAAGCAAAAACATTTTGCAAAAATGTCAGATGACTTGTTATTGAAAACTGTAAAAAATTATTTGTATGATTATAGGTACACCAACAGTCCAAGATGTATTTCTTAAGAACAGTTGGTTATTTGCTTAATTTAATAGTATTAAAGCATTTAATTTTCTTCCTCAGAAACATGAGAAAGCAAAGGTGATCATCTGTTTCTGTTTCACGGAGAATGGAGATGTTGTGTCAGGAGATTCAAGCGGCAACATTTACATGTGGGAGAAGGGTGGGTAAACTCATATAATACATCTACATAATACATCTTCAAATTTACACGATGCTGAGCGTTTTGTTTCCATTCCTTTTCCACCAATGAAACTATCTAAAAGCTATGGACGAACAAATACACATGGTCTTTGAATGGATTCTTCTGATAATCTGACTGGTAATTTACCCGGATGACCATACGACATTATCTCACTTTAGCACCATGTGAAGTTGCTTTTCTTTGGCTTGATTTAAAAAGCATTCACAACTGTAATAATCCTAACATTTTGATATACTGATGTATCTACTGCAAGTTTTGTTCTTTGTGACCTGTTTATAAACAAAACAGGGCCCAGGGTCTGTATTTATGAAGCAACTTAAGTTAAATGTTTAACATAGTAGAAAATTGCCCCTTTTCAAAGTTGATATTACAAAAAGACTACATCTAAACAATGAAAACAAGCTACGAAACTGTCTAAATAATAGATGCATGTGAATTAAATACCGTACCTGAAATGTGCCAAAAAATTGGATGAAGTTGAAATATCTCCCCGCTCAGCTTAAGAAATAGTTATCATGAAAATGTGATAACAATTTCATATAATCTTAAACACTATGATCTTTAACATCATGTGAAAATAAATGTTTGACATTGCTATTTTACTCACAGGCTCCAACAAGATCAGCAAGGCGATACAGAATGCCCACGAGGGCGGCGTGTTCAGTCTGTGGGCCTCCCGGGATGGCTCTATCCTGTCTGGGGGAGGCAAGGATCGCAAAATCATACAGTGGGACGCAGACTTCCAGAAAACTGGTGTGCAAAATGAAGTAAGATTTGCATATTATATTATTAAAACAAAAAACATACTTAAAATGATTTTTTCCAATCTTTAAAGGTCTTTTTACTCTATCTTTACATAACTTTATGTAACGAATCTCTAACGAATTGACTTTTATTGAATTAACACATAATTGTATTTGTTGAAAAACATGTTGTTATTAAATGTGTTGCAATGGCTATTCTTTTTCCAACTTGAGCTCACTAGATCCCCTGATTTACAGATTCCGGAGTACTATGGTGCAGTGCGTATGATAAGCCAGGGACCAGGCAACATGATTCTTGTGGGAACCATCCGTAACTGCATTCTGCAGGGTAACATGGACTTAGACTTCACCCCTGTAGTGGAGGTACACATTGTTACTGGTATTTCTTACTGTTTCTGGTAAACAAAAAAGACTTTTAGTAATGACAAATTAAGTTTTAAATTCTATGTTACTAGTAATTAATATTAATACTATGGTACAAAAAAGTCATGTCCATTACTGTTATTGAAATGTTACAGCAATATCTTATAAAGTATGTTTTTCCTCTGCTGAAATAATCAACAGTACACTATATACATACATGCCATATCCCCCGGCGGGGGGAAAAATCCCCCGGAATTTCGATCCAACCCCCGGTCTCCCGGCGGGAGATAAAAATCCCCCGGAATTTAAAAAAAAAAAAAAAAATTTTTTTTTTTTTTTTTTTTTTAGAAATTTTACATCAGGCAATAATGACAAAGTAAGTGAAACCACAGTATGAGAGTGAAACTGAATGGTAAAGAAACAACTCCACAAGGGTGAAATGCCAAAAGGAAACTTTTACAACTATTTTGGACGAAAGAAATTAAAATTATTTATTTGATTCTCTTATTGTCTGAAAGTCATCAAGCTGATAGAATTAAGCACAATTTTTTAAAAGACTTTGAAGGAAGGTAAATTTAATTTAATTGTCTCGAAAACATATTTTTCCAATGACATATTTTGTTCTGCAAGTGCATTACAGTATGACATGACGGTGTATCATAAGAATATGATAAATCATGACAAAAAATAATTCTGTATAATGAAAAAGTTAAGAGGTTTTCAAAGCAAACTATATGTGAATACATTTTTTCGTACTTGCGTCTAAAAATACTTTAAATTTCGCCAACTTAGACCTGCTAAAAAAATCCCCCTGAATACAACCAAAATCCCCCTGAATTTTCAGCCTTTTGAACAAATCCCCCTGAATGGTCTCCAGAAAATATGGCATGTATGTATATACTCATTTCTAATGATTGAGCTATGCCAAGGCAATTTGTCTAATGGTTGACATACCAGGCTCTTGATCAGAGGACTCCAAGTTTGGTCCCTGCTGGGGGCTTTGTCAATAATAAAAATAAGTACTAGGAATGGTTAATGTTTCCTGATAACATGTAGATAGCTATTATTCAAAATGAAAATAATTATGTTTGACACTGTAAAATATTTTGAAAGCCTATTTTATACGTTCTTCAATGAGACCTAAAATCAAGCAGACTTATCTGTTAACTGTTCATTACTTCTGTTGGAAATCTTTCATAAGAATGATTCCTCTCCTAGGATTTGTAATGATACAGCCCCCAGTTTCTCACCTGTGGCTACCACAGTGATAGTGAGGTTATATTAATCGTACCTTTAACTTACCTGTACGTTCTCCTGCTGCAGGGTCACAAGGAGGAGCTATGGGGTCTGGACGGGAGTGTTAGCCGACACCAGTTCATCACATGCGGATATGACAGGCACATCTACCTCTGGGATGCACAGTCCCACTCTGTCGTATGGAGGAAGGAGATTGGGGTAGGATAAATCTTTCATCACTTTTATCCTTGTCTTACCAATGTAGCTTTCCCTGATTTCCCCTTGAAGGGGTGTCAGAGTCTGTCTCTGTTCAGTTTGTCATAGCTTGTGGGGTAGATGGTTATTCGATTTATACATTTTAACACAACGACGATTATGTGGATAACATACTATCAAAATATAAAAAGTTGTTTAATTGCCTTGTATTGAAGCCTTACATAGGAATGAGAAAAAGGTTTTATTGCTTGAGAATTATTAAACCCACTTTTTAGGAAGAATGGGTTTACCTGAACTTTTGGAGACTTATATTTCACATGAATGTGTCTACCATTACTTCAAAGAATGTTGTGTAATAGCAAGGCCATTTTATGTTCAAATTTAAAAATACAAGTCAACATCTGATCTTGATTCTCTCACTAGGAGCCTGCCCACTGCTGCTGCATCCACCCGAGCCTCGAAGTCGCAGCAATCGGTCTGCAGACAGGCAAGTGGATCGTGATTGACCTGAACACCCACGACACCATCCATGTCTGTAATGATGGAAAGGAACAGGAGGAGTGCATACAGTTCTCTCCAGGTTTGTCTTAGTGTTATTTTTTGTTAACAATTTACTGTTTTCAGTTTGTAAGTACCGTTAATGACTGGGTATTAGACACACTTTTTTCCCTCAGAATTTGATGTAAAAAACTGCCTGCGTATAATACCCAGTAACAATTTTTTTTTTTTTTTCTGAGGTCGATTTCAAGCCGAGAGTTTGTGTAGTTTTATGTAGAAAGGGATGTTACTCGCGTCATATTGATCAAGTATATACGGGTTAAAACAGCAGTTGAAGATCGGGACACGGTATATCGTAAGACGTTAATAATTTAAACACAAATATTTTTCGATTAAAGTTATTCAATATTATTTTGAATAATAAATTGCATTGAACAATAATTAAACATGCAAGCAAAGTTTCGCAAGTATTTTTTGTCAGTTGTATGATAAGGTGTGAAAAACTCGCATGCCTTTTGTTCTGTTTAACATACCAATACTACAAATTTGTGCGATAATCAGGGCTTCTAAAAGCCGGCAATTTGCCGGTCTGGACCGATTTTGACCAAGCCAGACCGATTTCAGTTTCAAAAAGTGTAAAAAAAATCGGTCCGAAATTTTTTTGTAATTTCGGTCCAAAACGACTAAGTCAGTAAAAGATATAGAAATTGTAATACACAAACATTCATGGGTCATTCACACATTCAAAACTACATCCAATAGGTCATAAGTGTCTTGGTTACCATGAGACCGATGCGACCAGCAGCTTTTTCCGCTACGCTGATCACTCTATAGCCTATCTGTTAATTAGCAGGCGCTTGCAATCGGTCCAATCACGTGTTTTGGTATAAGCAGAAGACACAATTAAACAAACTATGTGTTAATTATCTCCTTGCAGCTTTCCTGATTAAGTGTTAAAATCGGTCCATATTTTCACATGGTAATATGCTATATGTCGTCGTCGGTCATTACATGATATCCGTTTGTTGATTACAAAACGGTTAAATTAAAATTGTTATTAAGAACCATTGCTGGTTAAAAACGGCTTTAAAGATAAATGCATGTTATTGTTAATCCGTGATTCAAGCATTAAAATACCGAATGAATTAACGTAATAATATATAGGATATCAACAGCGATACGCTTGATCAACTACATAGTCTGACAGCTGAGTCCGCCGCTTACGTCATATTTATTCGCAGTAATGAAAAAATCGTTGTCGATATCACACTTTAAGCTTGTTGTCCCGATTATAAATCTAGATATATACTATTATTCAAGATTATCAGTTGAATGTTGACCCACTCAAGAAGCATTAAGCAAATAAATCATAATACTGTTTCACTTTTTGTCGTCTGACCGCCTCCCGACAGCCACAGTTAATTACGATCGCAGTCTTTCTTGTTAGAAACGCCGCAGAACTCGATGAGAATCTCATTTGAATTAAACTTGCATCAATGACTATCCGAATCGGCTATGCTGGCTCTAGAGCCCTGTTACGAATTGCCACATCGCAAAAAATATTGAAAGAAAAGACGTCGCGAAAATGTATGACATTTCTATAAAATCGGACTATTGAACAGGTCTTTCTTTGGGGGGGGGGGGGATTTTTTTTTGGGGGGGGGGGGGGGGCGGTCGTCACCGGGTCCGGACCGATTGAGGTTCCAAAGTTTTAGAAGCCCTGGCGATAATGTTTTTTTTTTTTTCACACATCAAGCAAACTTTATTCTTTTCTGTAGGTGTTGACATTTTGAGAACAAACCCTTACAATATAAGGTTTATGCATAACTTAACTTCATTCTCGACAGGTTATCGTTTACGATATACTGTCAAAAAAAATCTTTCATATTTTCATAAAAAGCACCTTTCAGTGCTATCCAGAAACAAATGGTCACAATCAGTTCTTTTAAGTGCCTTTCCTAACATAAAACGAATTAAAATGAAACACATTTTGCATTATCATTGTATGGTTTTTAAGATAACCATCGCCATTTTCACGAATAAAATATTTCGTCACTGTCAACAAACATGGTGGCCGAAATTGACAGATGATTTTGAAATATTTTCTATGCGTCCTTTAACCCAAAACATACATTAAACGTTTTTTTCTCAGATTTTTCATGGATTTTTTAGTCTGCGTCTAATACCCCCTATCGTCTTTTACCCAGTCATTTACGGTACATATACACAAACAATAAAATCTTAATATATTCTTGCATTTCCGGATTATATGGCACACATTTTACTTGTAGGGCATAAACCAATATCCATAATTCAAATGGTCAAGGTCAGAGCTAGACTCAAGAGGACAAACCTCAGACATCAATATATTGTAGGGATGCAAACGAATATTCAAATATTCGATCAAATGTTTGGTATTCGAATGTCAAAATCAGTATTCGAATATTCGATGTTTTGTTGTTGAATATAAGAATAAATATTTTGGCAACAACTCTGTTGTTGTGTTTAAAATTTGTTTGTTATGTTTTTACAACGATTGTCCAATAATACCAGAGGTGTGAATGTGATGACAATACACTATACACGCGACATACATGTATATTTGTTGAGGGACATATCGTAGGGTACTATAAAAAGTCCTTGTAATTTTACAATAACTGGCTGTAAGACACGTGACACAAAAATCCAATTATTTTTGGTAAATTTAAATGCCTCTACCAATTAAGTCCGAGCTGGTTTGGTTTTTCCATAGTTTTTTAGTAGAGGCCAATCCCAGAATGAGGCTGTTCGTCCTACGGGAAGACCTTTCATTGGCGTATAACGCTATTTACCAGAGATCCATCTAAGTTCACTTTGTTTCCAAATATGAAGGCCGCGGAATATATAAAAAAAAGTAATTTGGTCATAATGTATTACTTTTTGTCTTTCTGAAATGAGGAATTTCAGAGGCTGATTTGGGGAAATTCAGGGTCAGCTGCGCGTAGTGGTTACGACAAAGTAGAATTAAAATGTCCCGGCTAGTACTTTAGCGAATATTATAATAGTTTATTACAACTTTTAAAAGATGTAGTTTGGTAATCGAATATTTGTTCGAAAGAATTACCTAATATTCGAATATCAATTTTGCCATTTGTTTGCATCCCTAGTATATTGTGTCTGGGGTAACAGTGACATTCAAAATCACTTCAGTGCTTAATGACACAATCTTTAAATGTTTGGCATACATTAATGCCCAAACCTCAAAAGATTTAGGTCAGGGTCAGAGCTGGACCTAGCTGGACCTAGGGGACAAACCTCATGCATCAGTATATTGTGTCTGGGGTAACAGTGACATGAAAAGTAAGTGAAGTGCTTAATGATAACCCTGACATGTCACACAGATGACCTGGATCTCATTTATATAGGTTATGGTCACACAATACCATGTGCAGTAATAGTGTCTTGCTTTAATGAACTATCATTCTATTGAAAATACATTTTGTTCTCAAGCCCATGGTTCATGTCAAGGTCACACACTTGTAAGAAGTCATTTTTATTTATGCATATACATTAGGACTGAGTATCAAATGAAATGATTGATATGATAATTGTCCGATATCCGATATCTCATATGATATTTTTTCAGGAATAAAATTGGTAATAAATGAAAATTATATGATGAACTATCAATAGCTTGACCACTTTCTCATACTATGATTTTAGGCAACACACGTGAACAAAACTGAACATTAATCATATCAGGGCCATTTAGGGCCATTGGTTGCATTTTTCTTGAGAAATATCATGGCACCCAAAGTGTCTATATTATGACCATTCTGACAAAAGTATGTCTCCTGATGTTGAGAGCATACGCTCAAAAACAACTGAAGTTCCTTGGACAACAATTTTGCTAAATTTGAACGTAATTTGTATGGGGGCCCGTCGACTCAATTGTTAAATTGCTTCCAAACTTGACTTTTCGGAGGGGGCATATTTGCAGATGATGATTGCTGTGACTCTATCTAAAGAGTATTGTTTGAGGTAAAAGCCATGCCGATGCATACATTTAATTTATTTCAACTGGATGCACTCACCGATGCAGTGAGCTCCCCTTCCATTGCAACTTAAAGTGAGCTGTACGATCTAGAAATTGTACATGCTTTAAAGTCAAGCGATACTAATTCAACATTCTTGTCCCACTTAATTGATAATTAAATCTAGAGTAATTACAAAATGATTGTATTGACTTTGTTGTATGGTTTGTCACAACTTTCAATAATTTAATACACACCATTTCAGGTTAAGTTGGACATATTTCTTTAATGAATTATAACCAATGAAAGGAAACTAAAAGTTTGAAAAATAACTACTTTCGAGTTTTAAATGTTATAGTGTTATAGTTTCAAGAACTTTTTGTATAAAGTTCTGAAGTTGACGTGCATTATAAACTATACTGATTCAAAAGAAAGAAAACATATGTTTTTTCAAGCTTTTATTTGGTTGATATTTTGACCGATTCGCGAACTTTTGATATATCAACTATACGTCTTATAACGACTTTCAATTTGATACAAGAACCGGTACTCAGCCCTTATATGCATGTATATATATTGAGAAAGACAAATAGAGAAAACTGCAGTAATAAACGCTTATCAATTTAGCAAAAATAATGTTTGTTCACAGATGGCAAGATGTTGGCTGTTGGTAACCGTGACAACTTCATCTACGTGTACGAGGTGAATGAGGATGGTACCAAGTACAAGAAAGTCGGCAGGTGCTCTGTAAGTGGAAAAGACAAGATGTGTAATACACAAGTTTATTTGCTAAAAATACATGTGTTTATCATAAAGTTCAAGAATTAATTAAATTCTTGTATTAAACAGAATGTAATTTACATTATATGTTTATTAGTTGTCCTTGGCTGGTAGGTCTAGTTCAGTACATAAGTTTGTACAATTTACATTGAGTTTTTTCGCATTACTGTAGGCATTACTTTAGTGACTTTCTTTATATAACTGATGATAGCATGTAATGTCAGTATCAATTGTTATCTATACCTGTTTCAGGGCCACAGCTCATACGTGACTCACATTGACTGGTCGGAGGATGGCGAGATTATTCGCAGTAACTCTGGCGACTATGAGGTCCTCTACTGTAAGTTACTACATACTTGATTAGATTGTGTACAAATTCTGTCGTTAAACTATTGAACCAAGAAAGTTTTTTTCTGTTGAGAATGTATAAACTGTATATGTATTCACTCTTTTATGACTTGTTGTTCAAGCTGCACCTGATGTTAAATTTCAATCTATCTAACCAAGGATGTTTTTTTCTGTTGCGAATGTATAAACTGTATATGTATTCATTCTGTCATCAGTTGTTCTTTGAACCACACCTTATGTTGATATTGTTGTTGGTATTGTGGCTGTAGACATTTCAATGGCATGTTGCAGGGACGGCAAAGACGTGCAAGCAAGAGACGAACAAGGATGACGTGCGTGACAGGACCTGGGCAACACAGAACTGTACTCTCTCGTTTGACTGCATAGGTAGGTCAAATTATAAACCACATACCTAATGGTGGCATTAAAATCATTCAGCCTTTATAACTAATAATTTATAAAAAGGTGTGAGAAAAATCATTCATGAGAAGGTTAAGTCATCCTTTCCTGTTTTAAGGCATCCTTCTGTGTAACATACCAGTACACTGAATTGTTGATCTTGGACTATTTAAGTTACTGATTAGCATGTGGATTTTACAGAGAAAAATACCTTGTACAGTAAGTGGCTGTATGTTTCTCTGTAGGTGTTTGGCCAGATGAAGCTGACGGCACGGACGTGAACAACTGCTCCATCTCACATGACAAGAAGCTGCTTGTCAGTGCCGACGACTACGGCAAGGTGAACCTGTATGAATACCCATCCAGACAACCAAGGGTATGTTATAGAACTACAGATATGTTCTGTTTAGTAATCTATTTTTTATGTTGTTTTGTTTTAAGAGCATCTCTTGCTCACACTGCTCCTGAAAGTTTCATGTATGTGTGTGAGCTTAAAGGTCCTCATCTCACTTATGATAACACATTAGAAGTCCTGTAAACGTGTGTTTGGTGAATTTATAGATGTTTAATTTATACCTTCAAATCCTAGAAACATTTAAAAAAAAAATTGGACCAATTTTACTTTTGTTTATCATCTATAGGCAACTGGCCACTCTTATCCGGGACACAGCAGTCATGTGACCATGGCCAAGTTCCTGTTTGACAACTCGCGTGTAATCAGCACAGGGGGACGTGACACAACCATCATGCAGTGGGAGGTCATTGCCTAGATGACACTGCCATGGCAACAGGGAGGTCATGTTACTGCTGCATGATGAAATCAGGTCATAATGCAGGTGTATGTATACATGTACAGTCTGTATCTCTATGACTGTGCCACTCTGTGTCGAAGTGGTGCACAGAATAAACATTTTGTTGTTTGCAATATTAACGAAGAAGACTGTTTTCCTCATACTTGTTAAATATTGTTAATACTTGCAACTTTCTGTTACTATTTACCTATTGTTATTCTCTGTATATTTTAATAATAAAAGGCGTGAACTATTTTTATATTCAAAGTTGGTAAATTTCTATGTTATTAATATTTCTTTTGTATATTTTAGTATAGAGTTGACATGACAATAAGTAATAAGGCATTTGCTACCAGTCTTCAAGTTTTATGTGATTAATAAACAAATGGTTTATACCACTACAGTTGATACTATGACTTATAGAGAAAGCATTTCTGAGTTCAAAGTAAACATCATTAATAAATAACATAATTGGTTGTGATATGAACGAAATGATTGTAATACATACAAATTTGTACTCTTTTTACATACTTATAATGTATATTCATAATAATATTATGTTTCATATTTGTTGTAATTTCTAACTGTATTTTTTTGTGTACAATACTAGGAATAAAATTCTTTGAAATTGTAAAAACCTGTTGTTGATTACCTTTTTAGCTTGACTATTCGAAGAATAAGGATGGCTATACTACTCGCCCCAGTGTCGGCATCAGCATCGACGTCGGCGTTTGGTTAAAGTTTAAGGGCAACTTGGGATTTTCACATAAAATACCAATACCCTTTATTCAATTGACTTAATACTTCACACAGTTGTTCAGGGCCATCACATAATGAGGTTAGATAATTCCATATTATCCTTTATACAAATTATGGCCCCTGATTGACTATGGAACTTAGGTTAAAGTTTAAGGGCAGGTTGGGATATTTATTGATAACTTCTATACCTGTCATTCAATTGACTTGATACTTCATACAGTCTCAGGACCATCACACAATGAGGTTACATAACACCATATTATCCTTAATACAAGTTATGGCCCCTGATTGACTTACGTTAAAGTTTTAGGGCAGGTTGAAGGTTTAGGGCACAGAGTTTTTTTGCACAATTAATGACGATCATCTTACAATAAGGTCACATAACTCCATTTTAACCCTAAATACAAATTATGGCCCTTGATTTTTTTTAGTTTCTTTTGACAGGCACATTTTTATACTCTTAGGCACATTTAAATAAAGGGAAAATATGTTATTTGAATGACTTGCGTCATTCTTCGGGCGGGCTGGTGGGAGGGCAGTGTCAAAGTCACCTTATGTATCGAATAATTTTAGCTAGGCTTTACATTTAGAGACCAAACTTGGTATATATACGAAGAGTTTATGGAGACCTTTTTATGGGAATGCGTTTGAGGCCCCTAGGATCAAGGTCAAGGTTACTATTAATAGAAATTGGGTTGGTATTGAATAACTGAAGTAAGGGTCTACAATTTGTGTTAAAACTTGGTATATATGAAGAGTTTATGAAACCTTTCCTGGGATTGTGTTTTGAGCCCCGAGAGGTATGGTCTAGGTCAAGGTCACTGTCGCTAAAAATAGAAATATGGTTAGTACTGAATAACTCGAGTAAGTGACATAGTGTGACTTAACTTGGTCAAGTTCACTGTTACTAAACATAGATAACTGTTTTAGTTATGGTTGTCAACCTGTGACCAAACATGATATGTAGGAAGAGTTTATGGAGGACTTCCATGGGATTGTGTTTGGGGCCCTTAGGATCAAGGTCACTGTTACAAACATAGAAGAAAGCAGTTGAAATGAATATCAACTGCCAATCTTTAAAAACCCGGTTTTGTCACATCGCGATTCTTGTACACTTTTTAATTTGATTTTTTATTGCTTTTGACTGTCACATATTACATCGTTATTGTATTCACTTCTAAGTCAAAGTGGCGTAGTCGAGCGTCTTACGACAGCTCTTGTTAATTTGAAAATGTTTCCATTTCTAGTTTGTAATTAGTTGTCTGCATATACCTTTCTCATTGGATGAACATATCATGGCAAGAATATTACAATGTGAACCATCATTTAGAGAGTTGCCTGCACCAATAATAATTGGTAATATGAATTTAAAAACATCATTACCTTTGAAATCTCAAATAATAAAGGTGTTTTGGTGTCAACCGCTCTAAATAACCTGTAAATCAGGTGTGAACAACACAATACCAACATCGGCATTGCAAAGACACGCTTTCTTTCAAAAGTAGGCCGAAATGGAATAGGCCGAATTGGACCAAGCCGAAAAGGTAATTGGGCCGAGTTGACCCGACACCGCAGGGATTACTTTGTCCGGCGTCGCGTTGTCCGGCCGAGGCATCAACGTTTGTTTATTATCAAGACATTCGTATCTTTTGAACGACTTTTTGTAGAACTTTCAACTTGGTACATGTATGCACATTGGGCATGGCCAGTACATGACCTCTTGATTTTGGGGTCAGTACACAATGTAGGTGGGAAGGTCATGGTGACATTAATAGAAAAAGTAGATAGGCGACACAATTGATTCATGGAATTCTAGTGATACATGTACTTTTTGTCGATTGTGGAACGTTTAAACATTTATCTCTTAAAATTCTTTAACAATCCCTAATATAATGTCAATCAATGTATCTTGTATTTTTTGATTGCGAATTTTGGAACGAAATTGGTCGGAGGGCGAGCGTTCACCTAACGTGAGCAAATGTTTTGTTTTGTATCTCTGTTGCAACGCAGCGCGTAACATTGCAAGCGGAAACCAACCAGTAAACATTTGCCGCAAACGCGTTTACTGAGCGCACGGTACGGAGCTTACCCTAGGTTCCACAATGGGATTTTTAACCTCTCAAATTCTAGTGGTAACGGTTTTAAATCCACGGAATAGATTCGTTAGTTATACATTTGGACATGCCCTGGAAACGGCAATGAATACTGTAATAAAAGTTAAAGGTCAAGGTCACATTGAGGTCACTTACCAGCACAATGAGGCGAGTTATACATACATATATATTTATTATCACTGTGTAATTATTTAAAACATGAGGTTTCTTTGGACCACTTTTTATTCCACTAAAATGAACATAATAAATGACACTCTATGGGAATTTGACCTCGTAAGCAAACCCTCCAACGTAGGTCTGAAATTTCGGTGCGTCTACCTGTATAACGAAAGAATCCTCTGAGTCATCGGTACATACGCGCTCAGCTGAAAACAACAACAACAACATTTGTAAAATCTTCAACGTAAATGTCCACGAAATCATTTAACTTAACTATTAGTCTTGGTATCTGGTCTTTACTTATAATTGAAAGACCAGTGTATATAACATTGTGGCGGTAAACGACAGTAGAGCGCGGACGACGGGAGACTCACAGTTACCCCGTAGAAGTTGGTCTAGCTGTTTGTCGTGGGTCTCGTCAGTAATGGTGAACATTCCCCCACCCACGATGTCGGACAAACAAATAGCAGTAGTTTTCCCATAGTTCTTGAATTGGAGAATGGCGTGACCCCGTGGGTAGTTCCAATAAAATGTTCCGTTTGTACAGGATACTGGCACCGTTATGTTTGCCGTCCAGTCGGCGTCTTCTGGGATTCTTAAAAAACGAAGTTCAAATGTATTTTCACAGACTCTAAGCCTGCCCTCGTAAACGACCCGACCCGTTCAGCGTGGTGAGCATGCGTTAACATGCAAAGTAATATGTTCATTAATTAAAACCAACAGCTAAAATACAATGATCGTATACAAGCCGTACACATATATAAACATGTAAGTATTTCTTGAAGTAACATTGTTTGTGATGTGTCATATTGTTTTACTTACCCTGACTGAGAATGATAAGAGTCAGGCGACAGGTCACAAGGGCTTTGGTTTAAAAACAGGCATTGACCAAACCCGAACAATCCTAGAGCAGAAACTAACACAAAAATCTTCATGACCGGTCTTGAAGGAAGTCAGGCAATTAACTTATGAATATGGATGTATGTTAATTTTATTTATTGCAATCTTATCTTATTAGAACATGTCCCATTACTTTGTCCATACTAGCAATATAGTTAGTGTATTCTAAAGCAGCCAAGAAATTAGTAATGACAACATGTTTGTGACTTTTAAAAACAATCTATTTATGTTCATAAGTATGCCATAGATTTGAGACAACTGTTACAGCTGTACTTCTTTACATTTAAATGTTAACACATCAACATATAGTTCACGTTTAAATATTAGCAACGTTGTTAGATTTAGTTCTGAAAAATCTTCAGTAAGAACATTATCATGCTTTATACGTGTGTTCACAATTTCATTATCATATGTTTAATTATATCTAACATTCTGCCTCTTATTCAAAAACGAAGTTCAGAAAATGTTTTAGTAACCGATATTGTTGTATTACACATGTGTTACACAGAAATACATGTTATGGTTAATACGGTAAAAATAAACTTTTTTTTATTTTTTGTTTTGGCTTTAGCAATTTTTTGCGTAAATATCTGCAAACCAATGATATAAGATTGCTGACAAAAAATCAGATCGTAGATTTTCATATTTCCGTTCGAAAATTAATGTTTTATGGATTAAACCGTTACTAATGGTTTAAGAAAAATGCATAAAACATGAATTTTTGAACTTAAATATAAAAGACTGCGATCTAAGTTTTTGTCAGCAGTCTTATATAACTGGTTTCCATTGATCTTCGCAAAAATTGGCTCGTTCCAAGACAAAAAATAAAAAAAAGTTGTCAACACGTGCAATCTGTGAGAGTGCAGCTTTAAGCAAAATTGTGTCCTAAGGTTTTAAATGATATATGAAGCAAATGGGCTGAACGAAACCATGCTTGTATAGAGGCCAAAGCAGGCTTTGGACAGAATATGGGCATCTTTGATTAATGTTTTGTTTTGCATGCTGTTATTTCACATGCTCTTTTTATTCCATTCAAATATCTTTCATTCAAAAACAAAACATCTTCATCTGGTCGAAACAAATGTGATTCTGGATCAATCACCCCTTCCCATTGCCGTGCGTCTCTGATATATGCATTGCGTGTTCTAGCTGTATTTTATAACTTATACTAGTACATATGTGCCTCCTTCACTTGACAGAACATATTGAACACTTCAGGTATTTGGTCTTCGACTGTCATGATGAAATACAACCATAAACACGTAATCCGTTTAATAGCCATTTATTTATTTACATACTGGGAGCCTAGACAAACTTGACTTCGTAGGCAAATTCTCCCATGTAGTACATGGTATCAGGGGCGTCGACTTGGATCACAAACGGTTGCCCAGAAGCGGAATCCGCTGTACAAACCTGAGCAGCTGAAACACAAAATACGAAATAAAAGAACGCGACGACTTTTTTTAAAGCAATACTATCTCTCTTATGTGACGCTTTGGTTGTTACTGATTTAAAAATGTAACTGAAAGAAAATTATCTTTCTTGTCCAAACTGATTGAAAATTGAAAATAATTATATGCTTTCTGTCGAATTGTGAAATAAAAGTGATATTTCAATGTTTGTGTCAATTGTATATTTTTCTTTATGGTTTGGATACAGTTTAAAGAACGTCAATTCCGTCATGGCACAAAGGACAATAAATAAACCAACTTACAACAAGAGCGCCCACTGTCGTTAAATACGACCATCCTTTTTGGGGGGCACTAAGCTTACGTTAAGCAAAATTTAGAGAGTACTTACACAGTGAATACGGTTTTTGCCCATTCAAGGGTGACTGAGGTGACATGGCTGACCCAGATGTGATACCCATTCAAATTCTGACCAAATTGGACAGAGGCGTTCAACAAAACCGATTTAAGGTAATTTACATAATTAAAGGGGTATACCGCTTGACTCAAGCGATATGGCTGGTTATCGAACATGTCCGAGATATTATGCCCATACACATTATGACCGACTTTGGCGACATTTTAACACATGCTTATGAAGTTATTGATCGAACACACTGGACGTTACATGTGAAACTTTTATATGTCCCGTTCTAAGTAACGGGCGTAAAAAATAAGAAAAAAATAAGAAAAATAAGAATAAAAAAGAAATCGCCAAACTAAAACATTGTGAAGCATTGGTCAAGGACTTACAACTCCCTCGGTTTAGCTGATTCAGCTGCATGTGGTTGTTCTTGTCAGTGATTGTGAATATGTCCCCGCCAAGAGACTCGGAGAAGCACAGGCTCGTAGTTTTCCCATAATCCTTGAAATGTAGAATAGCGTGACCCTTTGGGTAGTCCCAGCGGAACGTTCCGTTTGTACATGACACTGGCACCATAATAGTTGCTGTCCAGTTGGCGTCGGCTGGGATTCTTAAAGAAACGAAGTCCAAATCTCAATGGTCTGTGTTGCCGTCAAAGACGTTAAAGTAAAATCGTGTTAGAACTGATTCTTTAAAATTGATGGCGATGCCCAAACTATTAACTGGTTGGACTTTGCCGAATCCATGCTACTGAGGAGCTCGTGAAAGGTTAAAGTAATCACTCGGAGATGGCAAATTGTTCTTTATCCTATGTTTTCTTTAAATGTTCGTCGTTCTATATTTCAACAGTACGTCGATGAATGAATCTAAATTGAATTTCCCAACGTGGTATGAGGGCTCTAGGGCACATGGATTTTCGTTAAATATCATACAATTTCCAAAGCCTAGTATACTTAGAACAACGCGTCGTGGAATGAATCTAAACTGACTTACCCAGCGTGGTATGAGGGCACTAGTGCACATGGATTGTTGTTAAATATCATACATCTTCCAAAGCTCAGTATACTTAGAATCAAACACACTGTTTTCATTCTGATGCGTTCTTGGAGTATGTAACTTATAATCTGTCTAGGTTTTGTAACTGATGGATAATTGTTTCATATATGACAGAGCACAGTTGGGACACATTCTGTGACCCCTTCTTATCTTCACCGATCGTATTGAACAATTCCTTACAAGTACTTCTGAATGTATGTAAACATATTAAACATGAATATCTATATTTTTCTTTATGTATACTTTATTCTATTGAGAGTAGCTTTTATTTTTTGCGCATTACTACGGACTCAAATCAACCCGAACAGAGTGTAACAATCAGAATCGATAGAACATGTATATCACATATAGGTCTATATATGATACATTTTTTTTTCGAAAAGCACAATTGGGCTTCACTTGAGAGACTTTAATGGGTTTAAACGGCAATGGGTAATAAAGTGTAAAGAAAATTATGTTTGTTCTCAGTTTCCCGAGGTACCATATTCTTTTTACCAGACTCTTTTTTTCATTTGTTTGTTTTTGTTTTCTTTTAAATTCAAAAATGAAATACTTTGGCTCTTAAAAATTCATTTGTTTGTTTTTGTTTTCTTTTAAATTCAAAAATGAAATACTTTGGCTCTTAAAAAATAAAAGTGAAGCGAATACTGATTATATATGTTCTTAAGCATATACAATGTAATTTATAGTTTTGGTTACAAAAAAATCTCTAGAAACATTTTGCCTGATCAAAAAAATCCCCCGGGGGGGGGGGGGGTTATACTGCAATAGCTAACAGTAAAATTACAATGGGTATAATTTAAGAAAATTGAGCAACCGGCCATAACATTCCCACGGCTATCCTCTATGACTGGTCCTTCGACCTCTTGTCCGGTCTGACACGGACGGGATTGATCCCGCGATCTCCCGTACCTGTGGCGGAGGCCTCTATGACGCGGCTGAGGACTGATCCCGCGTACATGTAGCGGAGGCTGGCATGACACAGCCGGGGATTGATCCCGCAATCTCCCGTCCCTGTAGCATAGGCTTTTTTCTGGGGAGGGGTTAGCCTTTAGGTATTATGCAGTGCCACACCCAAGGGTAAGACACACCATTGATAGGTGTATTAATAACCGGTCAGAGCAAATGTATACAATAATCTAAAATGTTCAGGGTACGTCATTTTTCTGCTTTACGCTTCATTCCACTGTAATGAAAGTTGTCTTTTATTATATTGTGAATGAAATGATTGGTAAATTGAGACTCCTTAACATTCGCATGAATCAAGACCCCTTGTTTGGCGGTGTTGGATTATATACTTGATTGTAGCTGACAGATCATGTGAGGCGAAGCGCTTCCAAC
This sequence comes from Mya arenaria, assembly GCF_026914265.1. Lineage (NCBI taxonomy): Eukaryota > Metazoa > Mollusca > Bivalvia > Myida > Myidae > Mya > Mya arenaria. The sequence goes on from NC_069132.1 coordinate 11,923,745, forward strand.
ACCATGGAGAGAACAAAAAGATTTTCAATGAATTATTGTTTACTCTTATGTTTTCTGTTCCATTGTTTCAAAGTAGACGCCATGTTGTTTTCTTATCTTACTCGAATTTTAAGAAAATAATCGGAAATAAACACGGAATTTAATCATGACTTAACATTCTTTTTTGATATTCAAAAGACTGAAAATGATAACCTGAAGCAAGACTTTTTCTTGACCATAGTGATAATAATACGAAGTGACTTGACAGATATGAATGTTATATACTTAACATAAGTAGTGCTAGTGACAGGAATTCAAACCATAATTATTCTTTTACAAAAATGTCTGGCATGAGTCATTTAGAGCCAAGATTTAGAGGGATGAGGCGGAATAACGCCCAGACAGTGAAGGTGGAGGAGAAACGGCTGCAGAAACTGCTGGACTTTATTGACTCGAGGATGCAGGACCAGCGGTCAAAACTGCGCCGGCAGATCGAGGACACTCAACAGACCGCCGATGAAATGGAAGAAAAACGGCATAAAGCCACGCTACAAGTTCTGAAGAACTACTTTGAAGTAACCAGTGGTCGAATACGAAACCCTCGGGTCAATCAAATACACGAGGAGCGTATGGCTGGAGTTCTCAGCGAGCCGTCTCTCGCTACAGTGCCGGAAGTGGATGCGGATGTTCTTGCTAAGCCGCGATCTATGTACGATCGCATTACCCGCGGCTTAGACACCTCTCGACTGCCCCTCATAGCACCCAAACAGAGCATGGTGAGCCACAAACAGTCCGTGTCCCTCCCAGCCTCAATTCCGAACTCGACACGTAGCGACGAGAGCAGTACTCCGAGGGTGATCGTGAGTCCCCGGGCGACTCCGACCAGCACTCCACGGAACACGCCCAGTGACAGCACTGAAGACTCGGCGTACAGCGAACCTAAGAAACCTTTCCTCATTAAGCGAGAACACACCGCCATTCATAACAGTACCGCAATGCACGACATCAAAATTCAAAACGGCCATCATAACTCTCAACAGACGACACATCATTCGCTGCGTAACGGTGTTCGAAGGAATAGAGATGCTCATAATCATGAACAATTAAACGGGCATATGTACCAAAAGGGATCGCTTAAGCCGACGTCCAAGTTGAACCTATACATTGAGGAGGAGGAGCCGCCCACACCGCGTCTGAGTGACGTGGTGGCCAGCAAGCACGGGCTGACCCGCCATAGCAGCCTCAAGCGGCCCATCAAGTCCAGCATGGCCATGTCCATGATGAGCCTGTCGGAGCTGCAGCCAACCCGGAAACAGCAGGCTGCCAGCAAACTCAGGCACGCGCTGAAAGGAAACTCCGGCAACTCGTTCCGCGTTCAGAGATGATGAATTGTTGCAACAGACAGGTCAGATCATGCCGCCAAAGGCACTTCCGTCACGTCGGATCTCTGTTTTCGCATCAATCAGTTTAAATATTATACATATGTCCTTGATATGGATTAAACAAACATTGGATGACTAAGAACAAAAAAGAGTTATGAACGTGATTAATAAGGTGTGGTGACGAATTTGTAAACTGAACGAGAAAGAAGGAGCATTGTATTTTTAAATTAGAAATTTATGTAGATATTTGAGAAGGCGAACTTATGCACATGTTATTTTTTCCAATGTCAATTGTATATTTTTCCAATGTCAATTGTACTCTTATTAAAAAAAAAATCCATATATGTTCAGACACATTTAGATAATTTTGTATGTTTCATTATATTTGTTTGGAAGAAAAGTCTGAACTTAAATTGGCACTCTTATTCAAAATTAATACATACACATGAATAACAAACATCAATTTTGACTTACTAAATAATGCATTTATGGAAATTATTAATTACTGAGAACAAGATTGTAACAATGTATTTAAAAGAAGAAAGGTAAAAATACTGTGATTATGCTAATTTCTTTTAAATTAAACTCGGTATCCTTCATAAGAACCATTGTTTTCGACATTTATTCATCCTTTTTGGAATTTTAAAACAATATTAATTGTGGTAAATCTTATCTGGGAGTAAGAGTGCATCTTTAGAATAAAAACATACTAAGTAACTTCTGATCTTGAATCTTTTTATAGACAATAGTTTTTATGGGCCTTTGAGACCGATACAAGACAGATTTAAATGTCAGTACATAACCAGAAACTGTTTCATATACACTTCAAAGATGACTACCCTTGCTTTTAACTTTTGTCTGTCAATTTGTTCCAGTCAAATTGCATTTACTGCTAATATGATGTTGTTTTGTATGTGTTTATTGTGTTTATCTTTAAGAAATAAATATTTTTTAAATCATATGTTTTAGTTTCATTTAATTTCATTATACTATTTTAAACAGCTACCATTGTTTAGTAGTTTCAATATTCAGTACCTGTTTTAGTTAAGATTTGTGTGTAATTTAAAAGTGAAATAATACTGCTGATCTGCTGTAATGTTGTATGGAACGAACTTGCAGTGTTAAGTTTATTTATACAAGGCCCATTCGGCGAGTGCTCGGATAAGATTGTTAATCATATTAGGTTTTGGGTGCATAGTGCTCAGACAGAACAATGTTACCCTGGTTAGAGCATCCCCGGTTCTTTTAACATGCACCAGTGTATATCAATGCCAAACGGGACCCCATTCAGCGTCCCTCCCAGAAGACGATTAGTATAGTGTTTAGTGGTGTGGCGGGTAATCGAGCCTGAGATCCCTGGATTGACAAGCACTAGACCATGGATCCTCCACAGACATGAACAGAACCCTCGACAGTTCAGTATAGCACTGATATCTAAGTGGAGGAAATAACAACAAAAGCACCTAAAACTGAAGCAAATATAGATAGTGTTAGTTGCATCTGAGACCAATAACAAATACTTCTTCCAGGTACAATGTGTATGTCTATAAGTGCTCAGTTAACTAATAAACAGTAAAACTGCAAACTCATATATACTGTCCATGGTTACACATGTACTAAGTTGAATTTTTTTTATGCTTTTGACAAAAACATTTTTCCAGTACTTTTAAGTACTCAGCCAACCCTACAGTTCAATGCTAACTCTAACATGTTAGACTTGGCACAACGCAATATCTTTTATGGGTATCTATGCACCATGCTTTCAGTTAAAAGGAAACCTCAAAAAAACTTTGTGACTTTTATGTCCTTGCAAAAAACATTTAGCTAATATAACATTTTCATAAATTCGCAGTTATAAAGTTGACTCTAATTTTTTTGTACAGGTCATTAAATATGATCTAAAAAGATTATTTACAGCTCAGCTGAGCCATACAAGCAACTGTAAATCATGGGAAATCAGACATCAGTGCACATAAACAATGTGAAGGGAAGGTGATACCGCACTTAAAACAATCATACTACCAGTAGACGAGATTAAAATCAAATGCGGGGCAAAGTTCTTATCTCACCGGAGATTTTCAGCTAATGATTTACTAAAACAAAGAAATAAGTAAAACTTGGGCTGTGATAATGAACAATTACAACACAATTAGATCAAACAAAATTAAATTGCACCACCCTATAATGACATTGCAATGTTAGATATCTTGCATTTTTCCATAAAAGACAAGTTTATACATTGCCAAAAGGGCACACTAATTGGAAACTGTTTCTTAAACACATATAGTAAATCAATAAAGAAGATCTACAGCTAAATTAAGATCAGTACAAAGGTTAAAAGAACCAATGTATTCAGAAGATGTTTCATCCATTTGTCACTTAAAAAATTTCTGTGGCACTGACTGTAATATTTATATGCATTTTAACTATATCCAGTTTATAAATCAAAGCCAATTAAAGTGACACTCTTATTCAAAATCAATACATACACATGTATAACAAACATAAATTTTGAGTGATCAACCTTAAACTACTTACTAAATAAAGCATTTATGGAAAATATTGATTAATGATAACATGATTGTAACTTTGTATTTAATAGCAGAAAGCGCAAAATTATTAAATGATTGGTGAATGCTTAAATATTTACTGTGGTCTACTATAGTTTTTTTAAGGTAGAAATACCGTATTTTATGCTAATTTCTTTCAAATTCAACTCGGTATCCCTCATGAGAACCATTGTAGATATTTATTCATCCTTTTTTGGAATATTAAAACAATATTATTTATTGTGGTTGATAGTACTTGGGAGTAAAAGGGCATCTTTAATAATTATAAGTTTAGAAGATGAACTTTAAATACTTTAAGATATGCAAGTTTTGGGAATCCAACCCACAAATAAGCTAGTTCTCGGACAGCTCTTTTTGCCACAAGGTTAATTAATGTTGACTTGTGACCCCACATAATTTTGATATAACTTGAAAGGTATTTGCTGATTTCGAAAACATAAAATACATGACCAAAAGTACATCCTACTTCAATGTTAAGTTAAAATTATAATAAATATTTGCTATCTTTAGAGACCTACCCATCTTGTTTGGATTAGTATTTTAGGAAATGTTTTTACTTTGTCTTTTTCTGCACATCCCAACCCTTTTCATATGAAACCAAAATAAAATGGGATCACCAGGCGTCCAAACTGCACATCCTTGTGGGCCGTATTCATAAAATAGAAGGGTACTACTCAATGCAACATGAGTAAAGTTTAACCAATTATTTTGGCAAATTACCAACAATGGCTTATATAAATTTGTTTGTTAAACAACTGTTCTTTTTTGCCTGTAAGTTAGTGTTAACAATTTTAGAACAATAAATTACACCACAAAAATAAATCAACAAAATAGCATATTTTTTTGAAAGTACTCACAAAAATGAAACTTTATACATCTGTTTACATAATTCTTGAATGTTATAGAGTTACATTTCGGCAAAGTGAAAACCATTGAGGTTAATTGGATGTGCCACATGAAAATTTATATGAGCTCACATTAAAAAAACACATGATTAATATAAATCTATTTATTCACAATCACAGGTTGACAGTACTAAATGCATGAGCACAATAAAATACAAATGAGGTATGCAATCAATATTAAAACTTTTTTTTCAATACAATTCCTTATTACATTGCATGCTTTGCCTCGTTTGTTGATATCAGCATGTAGTTTAACTATTCAGTTTCAATTGGATTCTATTCTTTAGTCATGATTGGGACAGTTTAGTTTCTTTTTCATCATTTGAACTAGTATGACATTAATGAAGCTTATTTACAAATGTAGAAAATCAACATGAAATGAAACGTTTCCCTAGACGCTATTCCCTTCGCTTCTTTCTGTCATAGTCTCTGCTTGATCTAGAATCTTCAGCTCCCCTTTTCTGACCAGTCTTAGCCTCTTTCAAGAATTTATCAAGACCGAAGGGATCCTCCTCCTCGTACCGCTCAAACTGAACTGGGCCTTCACGACGGCGACTAGAATCTGCCCCTGTGAACCCCTTGTCTGGAACAAATCTGAAAACAGAGAACAGAAAAAACATAAACATTGATATAATACAATGTGATGACAACAGGAGAGTATCCCCTCCAAATGTGATGACAACAGGAGAGTATCCCCTCCAAATGTGATGACAACAGGAGAGTATCCCCTCCAAATGTGATGACAACAGGAGAGTATCCCCTCCAAATGTTACAGCTTAAGGAATGAAAATGATGAATAAATGAACTAAATAAAGACAACATTGCAGCAAAAGCCATGAAAGTGGAATGAGGAAAACCTCTGACCTGTTAGTTTTAATGAGTTCATCAAGGTCATCTCCATACACATCCCTGTCCTTGTTACGTGTAGGTCTGTAAATGTGGCTGGCCGCATCCTTGTCCGCTCTCCACGCCTTGTCATAGACATTGTATGCCTCGTCATCTCCAAAACCGCTGTCCATACCCTGGAAACATTACATAAATCTTGTGTTAAAATGCTGTTCTAATGTAACATTTCATAAATCTAGTACACCAGAGCAGTGATTCTATGTGAACAACTGATTTTTTTTATCATTATCCAACCTCTGATGAATGAGAATGACATTTCATATGTGTACGTATAATTAAAAATCAGGGTAAGTCGAGATTTCCCTTCACCAATCATTTCAAAACTTCATGAGACTAGAAAGTTTTTATGACACAATAAGAATTTTTTCTGCTACATATTAATGTAATATCAACAATAATGAAAGCACTGGTAGTGCTTAAAAGCTTGAGCGACGAATCCTTCTATTGGTTACTCACTTGCCAGCAAAACTCACTCATTCACCATTCACTCACTCACTCTTTCACTCACTCAATTGCTCACCATTACGCTAATTTCACTGCTAGAGCAATTCAGAAGGGAAAAAATCGCATTGAAATAATTATGTACCGTATTGTATATCTGAGTTCCCTCCCCTGTCTGTAGTGCCTAATTTTTAGAATTATTTGCAATCTTATTTCATTGAGATCAATCCCAGACCTGCCAGGAGTTTTGCAGTTTATAGGAGTTTTCCCTTTCACATCCGTCTTTGATTAGTTTGTTATATGTAAATTTACGCAAAATATTACGCACTCTTACTTTTAACTAAACATAAATTGTTCATGTAAGTCAAATATTATTCCCGGTATATTTCACAAACTGATTTCCATTGAAATCTGGAACATTCTAGTATGATTTTCAACTCCACATGAACTCAGTTGAATTTTTGTGATCTATTACAAAAGTCTTGAGCTAGCACTCAAGCCTAATAAGCCTTAAACCACTCCTTGAAATTGCAGGACAAAAATCAGTCTTTGCTGTTAGGCTTAAGATGAACAGGCCCGATCTACTAGTACTTAGTTTTTTTTTAAATTATTGTCTTTTTTCTGTCAAAAAGGGGCTCAGCTCAACACTTATTAAAGCCACAAGAAATATTGGGCTTGCTACACAAGTGCATATTGACAATGGAAATATAAGACCACAGGTTTTTATAGAGATAAACAGATTTCGAGTAATGGACCCAGTTAAACAATTTGAATAATAACAAAGCCGACAGCACCAAGGCTTATCACATACCCATACTTTCCTTCTTTGAAAAACAGACAAGCTAATCCTCAATTGATGTCAGAGCAATATTTAGCAATGAAGGGCTTGTTGTCATGTACTTATTTAAAGCACTGTTAAAAACCATATCAATATTAAGTTTCCATGCAACCCATTACACTTATATAAACTTGTACACAATTTAATCAAAACATAGTAAGTTTCTGCAAATTCTAGGTGCCCTGTGCTCACCTTGGACTGGTTGAAGAGCCTCTGGTCAAACTGGTCCTGCTGTCCACCTCCCGTGTTGGGCAGACCCAGGGCGATCTTCTCACTCACATCTCTCTCACGATCCTTCATCAACCGAGTCCTAGAATCAAAGGAACACCAGATGCTCTATTGATTCCATAAGCTAAGAACTGATACATGTCATTTCCTAGTTTCTACCTTATTATATAACATTATAGTTTGTGATTAGCAAAATCATGTGACTCAACCAGGGCAGAAACAACCACACACATACATGTAACTGAACAATACTCTTGCTATAAATGTAATACATTGGACAATTTGCCCGAGTATTCAGATCCTTATTAAATGTTTTATGCGACCAGTGCCACAGGTCTCCTTTTAATTTAGCACCTTTCATCTTTCAGGGATGTGATTGACCTGGCAACTGGAGGGCTGAAACCATTTCGGCCATGGGTTCTTGGGGCACTTTTTGGGTCAAAAGCACACTGCCGTAGAAGAAAACCAGCTTTTTAGAAGCTCTTTTGAGGGTTCTTCTGACTTTAAATTTGAAGCAAACTGGGATATCAACTCTAACAATCAAAAGCACACTAGTATTATTTTTAATCAGATAAAAAAAAAAAATCAATTTTTTTTTTTTTGGGGGGGGGGGGGGGGGGGGGGGGGGGGGGGTCCCTGGGGCCATTAGTTCCGCGGAATTCAGCGAATCCGCGGACAAATCACATCCCTGTCTTTATAAAGTATTATTGAAGTGTAAACATTCAGATATGTCAAAGTAGCTTTAGCATGCCATAATGCGGACAGTTTTACAGATCACACAATGGACTTCTCTATAATGCATGTTGCCCACCTCTTGTCTGGAGCAGCTCGTGCCAGATTCCTGTCCCGCTGTCGCTCCTTGTGTCTCTCCCGCCGAATGTCATCACGATCTCCAACTTCCTCATCCTTGTCTGAAATACACAACCTAACATACACACATCATGGTTTACAATCATTTTATTATCCCAATGATAAGAATAGCTCAATGTTTGTTGCCAATTTTTTTTATTTGTGTTGCAGACATTTTTAACAAACCATACCTTAACTAAATTAAACTTATATCCTGTCACTTCCTATGCACTAAACATTCTGGGATAAAGTGTTTAGAACATTTCTTACCAAATTTAATATTTTTTTTCCATTTTTCAATTTAGTGTTCAAAGCTGATATCTTATTTCATAAAGTGCCATTTTTCAAAATAATAATATTTCCTGAGATGCTATTATTTTCTAGACATCTAAACACGATGTGCCTCTACCCACCATCTCCGCGGCGTATGCCAGCCCTCTCCTCACGAGCCTTGGCGGCCAGCTGGCGGAGGTGTTCCTCCTTGCGTTCCTTCTCTTTCTGCGCCATCTTTTGTTCTGTCTGGGCACGCATCTCCACCGCATCACGAGCCTACAGGATACAAGAACACACCTACACAGACACATATTATAATGGTAAGTGGCTAGTTCTTTTGTTACTTTTTTCCATTAATGGTAGAACTTATAGTAATGCAATGACGCTAAATAACACATTTCATATTATGGGACTTATTCTATTCTAAACCTCTTCATGACATGTATTTTTTTAAATATTATTATTCATAAATATCTTACATTTTATTACATTAAAAATGTGACTTATGGGGCTTTAAATGGCCAGATTGCTTTATTGTCTGTCAATCCCTTTTGCCGCAATCTTTAAACATCTTTTGAAGGAAAATAATGTATTTCAGACATTCATAAATAATAAAGAGGCCTACTTTTCTATCAGCAATGTAGAGCGACTCAGCGAGTTTTGCAAAGTTTTCATTGATGTGTACACCCTGAAGTCCACGTCCATCAGCTGCAAGACGCTTGTCGAGGGGGATTGTGTAACCCTTAGGGTTCTTCCAGTTGGAGATGCAGGGTGGAATCTTCCACTCTTGTTGCTCCTTGACTGTCACCTGGACACACATAGAGAAGTTCATGTAATAACATACGCACAGGACAATATGACCACATGATTAATAATTGGCAATATAATGTACTCATTTAAAAGTCTTATCTAACATCATGATAACAACAGTAACAACTATGAAATCTTTGATCTATGCATTTTATGAACAATGCTCAACTATGCCTATTGCCATAAAAAACAAGGAATATCGATAATTAATATGAAGCATTAGCTTAATACCACGTAAGCATTACCTTTCTGTTTGGGGAGTGCATGACAGGAGCTGGGGGTGATGGAGGGCCTCTAGGGATCTTCTTGTTCACCCTGGAATGGCACATGCAATATTATATCAGCATTGATTACTTGTGTTTCACTTCTCAAAAGTGTATTATTTTCCGATTCACAACTGGGCTACAAGGAATCTGTATCTATATTACTAGAGTATCTAGTGTTGTACTGCACTTCAGTTATTAAAATAAGTAATCAGTGTAATTTAAAAAATCTATTGTCACCTTTGTGCAAGAACTGCTTCTATTTCTATATGCAGTTATTGAGTTATAACTAGAGATGGCAACGAGTAGTAAAATTAATACTCGAATACTCGGACGATCGTTCGATCGAGTGCTCGGGTACTTGATTACTCGGAAAAATTGAATATGTGTTCGCGAAGACAAGATTGTGTATACATGTATCGTTAATGACGTATATTGTGCGTTGGTCGTATTATTGGTCATTTTCACCTTTAAAGTAAACTTTCATCACATATTTTAACAAAAAATGATATAAAAAGAAAACAAATATTGTTTCAGGCTTTTATTTTTTCTTATTCGTTTCCTTTTTATACAAGTATGCATTGCAGAAATGAACAACAATCAGAATTACAATGAACGAAAATTAATAGCATGCATAAAAATAGTGAACGAAATTCAATACGAAGTTCAGTTGTTTACTCTTCAAAATTATTTTTTTAAATGATAGTTTTTCGTATTGTGTAATTGTTGTTTACCTCATTAATATTCATAATTCTTGATTTAAAATATCAACCAATCAATTGTAATAATCACCCCAAAAATAGTTAAAATACGCCCATTAAGAATTAAATTCTCATAACGGTCGATACCCTTTCGCTCGTTAGCGTCCATTGTTTGGTGAAAGGTCTCTAATTGGTATACAATAGAAATGTGTAGGTGAAAGTACCGCTATCAAAACTTCGCTAATTGACATCAGTGCTAATTTGAAATAGGGGTCCTTCGTTGACAGATTGCAACTTTTACAACAACTGTCAACTAATTGATTGAGGTCAATTGTGTACACAGCGGGGATTAGAGAGACCGTAAATTGTCCTCTTGTCAACTAACCAGATCTGATATTTTGTCTGTAAATTGTGTATTTGGTGTTTTTTATACATTTTTTTTCCCCGAGTACTCGAGTAGTGATTTGGTACTTGAGTACTCGGACGTTCGATCAAGTACTTGAGTACTCTGTACTCGTTGCCATCCCTAGTTATAACTATTGTACTAGGGAGACTCTTTACAACCATGCAATGACAATATTAAAAGACTGCCGGTGGTACTCAGAAATCCTAATATAAGTAGATGTATTTCAATCCTACTTGAATTTTGGCGGCTCCATGGGATCCTTCTGTGCCTCCACCATGCGAATGATTCTCTGTTTAGCTCCGGAGCTGTACGCAACACCCTGCTGTGAGGGGGTGTACCTGAAATAGAAAAATAGGCCTTGCTGACACAATATACATATATTCAGAAAAAGATGTATTTATAACACATTCCTAAAACATACATACTAATTTCCAATTTGCCTCTTCATAAATTAACAAAAATGCTACGTAGCAAGTTAACTGCTTTTCCAAAGTTTAAAAAAAAATAGAATAAACAACAGATCAAAATTTCAGCAGGTATAATAGAACATAAAACCAAAACCAATTTGTTTTAAGACAGCCTGATACTTATTTGTGACAACCAGTCTAACTCGTGGCCAGTTTACCTGATGTACTGTGCAGGAGCCTGTTTTTCAGCAGCCCTGACCGGCATGGCTGCAGCAATCTTGCCTGACACCAGCTTCTCGAGGACCAAGCGAGTTTTCTCTGTGTTCTCCTGTATTAATTCATCATCTGGCCGCTCGAAACTTGGATCATCCTCATCTATCTGTTTTGGGACCAAGTCTTGGAACTTGGAGTGTACAACCTGCAAAGAAAGATCTTAATCTCATGAAACAATTTTATGTCCATAGTGTCGGCTTTTCAGTATGTTTGACAGAACATTTTATTTCTAACAGATGCAATACTAAACAAAGGAGATGTTTACTGTAACAGTAAAAACATACGTAACTATTGAAAATAAAGAGAACTTTTTGTCTTTGGTACATGACAGGCATGTATTTTAGAAACAGACATGATCATAATTCCCTTGTAAATTAACTGAGCCCAAATACCTTGTCTTTGGCATGTCCATGTCTGGCTATTGCATCATACTTGATCCTGCCTTGTGCATCTAACTGTACAGCTAAGGCATTTGAGGTGGACTTTTTCTGGCCCATTCCAAGTGGGTACTGGGCCACTGCTATTTCTGGGAATGCACCACCATCACTGAAGTCCTGTAACAAATAAACACACAATCTGAGTTCAAGATGAAGATAACTGATGTGTTCCTGTCTGATGTGTTCATGCCTGATGTGTTAATATCTGGTGAGTCCATGTCTGATGGTTTCATATATAGTGTCTATGTCTGATGTCCATATCTAAGGTGTGTACATGTCTGATGTGTTCATGTTTGATGTGTTCATATGTGTCCATGTTGTGTGTGTATGTCTGGTGTGTCCATGTCTGGTGTGTCCATGTCCTATGTGTCCGTCTGTGTGTGTCCATGTCGTGTGTGTCCTTGCCTGGTGTGTCCATGTCCTTTGTGTCCATCCGTGTGTGTCTATGTTGTATGTGTCCATGTCTGGTGTGTCCATGTACTGTGTGTCCGTCCGTGTGTGTCCATGTTGTGTGTGTCCATGTCTGGTGTGTCCTTGTCTGGTGTGTCCATGTCAGGTGTGTCCATTTCTGGTGTGTTCATGCCTGATGCGTCCATGTCGCACACACAAAGGGTATATATTGGGTACTTATTCCTTCATTACTTATAGAAGATCAAATTTGTTGGGTAGCCCTTGTTGGGTAGGGTTAGTAGGGCTTTAGTGGGTATATTTTTATAATGGGAGGAATGGTAAAGTACCTAACAAAGGTCGATATGTAGGAACGTCCATGTGTGTCCATGTTGCGTGTGTGTCCATGTCTGGTGTGTCCTTGTCTGGTGTGTCCACATCTGATGTCTGGTGTGTCCATGTCTGTTGTGTCCATGGCTGGTGTGTCCAGGTCGTGTGTGTCCATGTCATGTGTGTCCATGTTGTGTGTGTGTCCATGTCTGGTGAGTTCATGTCTGGTGTGTCCATGTCTGGTGAGTTCATGTCCTGTGTGTCCATGTCCTGTGTGTCCATGTCTGGTCTGTCCATGCCTGAATCATCCATGACGTGTGTGTCCATGTCTTGTGTGTCCATGTTATGTGTGTCCATGTCGTGTGTGTCTATGTTGTGCGTGTCCATGCTTGGTGTGTCCATGTCTGGTGTGTCCATGTCTGGTGTCCATGTCTAGTGTGTCCATGTCTGATGTGTCCATGTTTGATACTGCAATGCATGGTCTGTTTCAATTACCCCCATCTTATAGTAAACACAATACAAAATAAGGAGTTGCTAATATTCATTAGTCTGCAAAATATAGCATTGCTTTTTAACAAAGTCTAAAGAATCAAGGATACTCCACTTACTTTTTCCATTGCAGCCTCAACCCCATAATTATATGATACAGCATCTGAACAAACTGTAACACATTGGTATATATCAGAAATGAAGAATAAGAAATACCTCTTGTGAGCGTGGTATCCAGCCTTTTCTGTGGCCATATGGTGGAGCAGCTCTGTTACTAATAACTGGTGCCAGCTAAAGAAAAAACAAACACATATATAATAACCTTTATAAAAAATTAATAGTATTATACATGTGTTCACATTAATCATAACTTCTAATGTTAGTACATAATACTAAAATTATTCATCATGAAAATTGTATCCTATTATTTATAGATAGGGCCAGACTAAAAAATATTCTTTGTTTCAACTCCCACCACCAAGGTAGAAATAGAGTGGGTTGGTCGATTGATAAATAGGTTTGTTTAAACTTTATATTTTTCTGCTAAAAATATGGATAAAATGCTATTGATATAAAAACCTTTCTTCCAAGCTTTGTTGTTCAAAGTACAAAATACATTCTCACACTTTTAGCAATTTAAGTATATGGGTCATGACAATTTTTCCTCCCAGTCATGGAGGCCCACAGGGGAAATATTAATTTTAATATCTGATTTTAGGCCTTTGGCTTGTAAAGCTGTGCTTTTAAAACCTGCATACCTGCATCTGAGATCTGATCTGACGTTCCTCGTCATCTCTGTCAAATATCCTTGTGGTAGGTGCTGGCAAAATGCTGAAATATGTAAAGAGAAATGCTAACATTTGATTATCAATAGACATAATAATTACAAAAAAAAAAGTTAAATATTAAACCTAAAGGTTTCACAAAAGTGATGACTTCCCCCGCATGCTGCCTTGACACAGCATGTTATGGCTTGACTCAGGCAAATATTGAAATAAAAATCATAACATATGCAGGGTTTGCTCCGTTGCAACAGTTGATTGGCATCAGAAGGCGTGTCAGGAGTATAACAATGTTAATATCATCAAATCAGGATCGACAACAGCCAAAAGATGTTGTTTTAGTGACCTTCATCCTTATAATTGCTTATGATTGCGAAGTCAACAATAATTGTCAATTTATATAAAACATAAATTGTGTGTATTATAATTTTATTTATTGTCCTAAAGTCTGTTTGGCTTTTTGCTTACCAATTATTAAATTGTTATTTAGAAACAAGGGTGAAAAAAGATGATACCTATCATTCTACTCATTTTGAATAAAGATAAATAAATCTGAAAACACTCATTTACAAACCCTTATTATTTAGCCTACCTGCCTTTACAACGATGAGCTGTTGCAGCTTTATGTCAAAGTTACGAGACAAGTTAGCAGGATGGACGATTATGCTTGACTCCTAATAAGCCCCTTCTTCACTTTATGAAGTGGGAATGTCATAACTTAATTCATAGCTTTAAAAATTGTCCTCGAAAGGTCTTTTTCTGAATATTATAAGAGCTTTTTGACCATCAATAATTTTGCTAACCAATCAATCAGTAGTTTGTTGATTATTATTTAAATCAACTTAAATGTTTAAGTTTTTCCTCAAATAAAAGTATGTAAGTGGTGATTAAAATTTCTTTAAATGGGTCCATTCTTGAGTGAGGGAGTTATATGTTAAAATTTGTTTATACAGTATATATTTTACAACAATTGTGAAGAAGGTTATGATAACTTGAACTAAGTCACTCTCATTGGTACGATGTTGCGCGAGAGTGTGGTCTTGTGTTGTGGAAACTGGATTGCCTGGAGAAAACCCACTTGAACGGCTTGGTGACCACAAATCAAACACATGCGCCAAGGCCGGGAATCAAACCCGGGTCGACTTGGTGAAAGCGAGTGTGCTAACCACTGCGCTAATTGGACAACCAACATTAAGGAATGGAAAGTTAAATAACAGGTGGAATATCTAGCCCAAATAATTGTACGTTGACAGATTTTTTTTTAGATTTTTGATATGGCAAATCCTTCATGTACAAATTGTTCAGTATCAAAAGTGGGTAGTTGTTCCGATCAGGATTCCGGGTTAAAGCATATAGCGTCTATAAAATATCATTAAAACAAGAAATATTACCAGATAATGTTATTTTATATTAGTTCCGTACACAAAAATTAAATATCCAACTTATAATAATGAGTTTGACAGCTTTTCTTCATTTCATTCTGTCAAAACATAACGATATATACATGAAGGGCACCTGCAAGGCTTTAAGGCACAGTTTTAAATCGCTCAGAACATTTCTGCCATGGCCGAGTTGTTACAATTGTATAACGAGGTCTATCTCGAAGCTTTGTCGGAGGAGGCCGAGTTATTACGATTGTATCGAGTTGTTCCCCTTCACATAATTGTTGTCTGTGTCAGTCAACTTTCGTTTTATTGGAAAGGTAAACAACTTGTTTGAATGCATTAAATGCTTGTTTAGTGCAAAATAACATTTCACTTACATGGTAAAATATGAATATAACTCTTTATGATCAATTTCAACCATAAAATACTTCACTTAAAACAATATCAATATTTTTAAAACACCCCCGTTTTTTGCACATTCCCGTTTAGACTTTAGAGATTGGAAGAATCCCGTATAACACGTCTATTATTTTAGACTAGTGGAATATCAAGCCTCTTGCACACTTCCTTTCAACTAACTAGAGCTTAATGATAAAAGTTGGCAATAATGGTATCAATGTGCCGATAATACTTAGAAAAAAAAATGTCGCAATTATGAAATTTTTATATGTTTGGGTATGACTCAGTGGTGTCCTTCGATATATATAACACTGACAACAGACCCAGAGGCAGAGGTTAGGAGTTTGAATCCTGCTGCTTACTTAAACATTATGTGTATTCATTTCACATCTCTTTTACTTATGTTATTCTGATTGCAAAACACAGGATTGTGCAATCGGTGTTCTATATCTTCTTAGATTAGAAATAGGGTGAAAAATCGAGAGAAACCCTTGTGCTCAGATTCAATCAGAAGTGTGATTTCTGTATAGAATAATTAAAAACTGAATGATGGCAAATCAACACTATCCTGGACCGTGATTTGAGAAAATAGCAAACGCCAGTACACTTCGATAGCAGATGCCAGTTATTTACTGTTTACACGTGAAACTAAAATTATTTGTTGTTGGTACAAAGAAATAGAAAAAAAACACCCGTCAATATATCGTTTACGAATAAAATCTAATGGAAAGAAAAATAAAAAGTTGTTTGGTTTGCATTTTATACACATCTAGTTATAAGCAATATCAACTTAGAAAAGGAATACGATTTAAAACTAGTTTGTTTCATACTCTGATATTTTCAGCGCCATCTTGGATCGTACCAACTGGGTTGTAATCTCTAAATCGTAATATTTTTTTATTATTTTTGTAGCAAGGATTTTGCCAAGAATATCCCACGGAAATTCGTATTTGATATTATAATGAATACAAAATGCAACAATAATGCCTTTTTTCAATAAATATAAAATGTATTGCATTGGAGATTAATTTTCACAGAAGTCCTTCAAACGAACCCAAAGCATATATACAGCGATGTGAGGAAGGTATACTTCAGATTGCAGGTAAAAGCAAAATATCACATGAATACATTTCACTTCTCTATAACATGCTTTAAGTTATGATTCATTCCATCGCTCACAACATAGTTATAAAGTTTAAAGATTGTTTTTGTTACATTCGTAATCATTTATTTCGTACCATATAATACATTACATAAGAAAAGCACTTCTCAGCAAATTGTACAAGTTGTACTACAACTGACCTTTAACAGTTGTACTACAACTGACCTTTAACACAAACGGATAAAATTTGTATCGTTTGAACTGGTAAAATGAGTAAAATAAATCATTAATGTCATTTTTTTTAATTTTAAGTAGCTGTATATATTCAATGGCTACCAGACAAATCGGCCCCTTACCAAATCGGCCCCTAGCTCAAACGGTTACCTTTTCGGCCCCTTACCAAATCGTCCCCATCCCGTAGACGTTTCGGCCCCTGATTACCGAGACGTTTCGGCCCTTATTTTTATATTATTTTTTTATTTCTAATTAATTGTATAAGTAAAAAAACATGTAATTTCATTTTTTTTAAATTTTAATAGACAAAGCTATATACTTGCGTACAAAGGTATAGATAAAAATAGATTTAAAGAAAATATCTGTACACTTGAAAACATATTTTTATTTTATTTCTAAATTTAAGTAAAAAACATGTAATTTCATTTTTTTTATTTTAATAGACAAAGCTATATACATGCATACAAAGATATAGATAAAAATAGATTTAAAGAAAATATCTGTACACTTGAAAACATGTAAAGATTTATTCACGAGATATTTTTATAAGACGAAATAGAGTTGAAGAAGAAATGTTTTAACTTCATTTTTTTAAATAATCTTTAAATATTATTCATAACTTTGTTGCTAATATTATGTATAATGACATGTGCATTGTCTAACATCAGTCTTGACCTAACACCTATCGCCCGCCGTAGATGGCACCAACATTTTTCAGGAACTCCTCGCAGGTGACCTTATGCGAATCGTATGAGTCCCACTCATCCATGATCCTGGCGTTGATGTCTCTGTAACGCTCTCGACATAAGTTATAAATTTTATGAAATTCAGTTATTTATATTCAAATCAGGTAAGGATGAAAATAACTATTATTAATGTTATATTGAATACGTATGCAAAACCATACTGGCTTAAACGGTGTTTTTAGACAGACGGTCTTATGGCGAATTGTCACATTCCACAGAGGTATCAGGCGTTGGAATTGTGACACTTTGTGTTTACAAGCTTATAAATATGTCTACAAGGTTTGTTCCGATTTTCCCAACCGCTAATTCTCACACTTAAAGATTAATACCAATTATCTCTTCGCACCTCAAACAGAATTTTATTTCACTTTTTTATTACGGATATATTGTTTTACTCTTTTTAAAATGCATTTGAACCATCAAGTTGTATCTTGTTTGCAATTCATATCTATAAAACAAACATTATTTCCTAATTATGTATAGATGAAAACACTAATTGTCAAAATAATAATTAATGGTACCCACTTTTAGAAATGATTTAATATTTATACTTACGTTGTTTATATTACTCAAATCTTCTTTAATCAACTGTAAATAACATTAACAAATTAAAGACAATTATTCATTCACACGTTTTTGAATGTCTTTTTACACCCACAACACTAACAGTTTGCCTTGCAAAAAAGAACGCATGGTTCAAAGACAAATTTTCTTTGAAGTCTTTAATGATCAGTTAATAATTAACAGTTATAACAAATAAACTTTCTTCGATTTTCTAACATCTTATATTAAAAATCAGGGTTAATAGTTATTTAGATTTTAATTATATTTTTTATATCAGTCATATCAATGTTTTTCATGCATATTTGTCTATTTGTAAATTTAAAGATTTTATTTACAACTTATTTACAGATCTCATTTACATTTATAAGACGACCTACAATGTTTTTCTTTATACTCAAGATAAAAAATAAAATAAAATTAAGGGGCCGAAATGTCTTTGTTGAAAATCACTAAGGGGCCGAAACGTCTCGAGTCATTTTAATTAAGGGGACGAAATGGCAGGGCCGAAATGTCTTAGGGGCCGATTTGGTAGTAGGCCGATTTGGTAAGGGGCCGATTTGTCTTGCTCCCTATATATTTGAATAAATAATTTCTGTTTGCGATTGCATTAGACTTGTTCAGACACTTATACTTTATACAGATATATATATATATATATATATGCCTTTTTCAGGGATGTTTTCCAGACGTGTGAAACAGGTATTCAAGTATGGGAGTCTGGCAGCAGTGGGAGTTGGTACGGCCTACGCCATCAAAAACAATGATTGGGAGATGTCAACCATTGGGGTTGTACGCTTTGGACGTGCAGCAGGCACTGTATGAAAAACTTTTGCTGTGTAATTAATTGATTTTGGTGGTTCAATTTGAAAGTGAAAACAATTATGTTCCAGTGTCCATGGATGATAAGCCACTTTCTGATCAATCTTTATAATACAGTTGAACACCGCTATTCCAAACACCATTTATCTGAAATTATGGCTATTTCGAAATTATGTTTGGTCCCGATTTTTCTCCTTCTTTGTTTAACTAAATTTTTAATCTTTAATCCGAAATCGCTAGTCCGAAATAATCACTATTCTGAAGTAAAAATTTCGGTCTCGATTTGATATTTCACACCTATTTATCAATTCTTATTTCGAACTCGATCATGTCATAGTTTGTCACACCATACTTCGAATGCACTCAGGCATCGGCTTGAGGTCACAATAGAGCCCGCCTATGTAGCAAACATCAATGTCAGAAAATGAGCAATTTATTTGGGTCATGTAGTGTGTATATAATTGCTGGTTAACACAACCTAAATATCATTTGAAAATGTCTATCTCATCAGATTCGATTGCGGCATTGCTCACTTGACCCGTTACTGAACAAGCCGTGACTATGTTCCAAATGCATACATGTACTCTCATTTTGTTTTAAATATATTATTTTGTTTTAATAAAGAAGTATACTATTATAACGAATTATTTGTCATTTATTAAACAATAAATCAACAAATATTTTTGTATACGAAATATCACTCAAACTGAATGTATCGTATTGGTAACGTGTAACGACATTGCAATCTTCACAACTTTATATTTCACGTCATCAATAATTTGCGAATGCTGTCATTTTCTGAAAATTGTTAATCCTAAATATCGCTATTCCGAACTAATTTTTTGGGTCCCTACGATTTCAGATTAACGGTGTTAAACTGTAATTCAATTGTTGTTAAGTTAAGATTGTTCAGAGAACACTAGAAATTTATTAATATCCTTGATTTATAACTTTTTAAAATATTTTGATCCTGAATTTTTTTGAGGTTCAAAGTCTTCCGTATGTTATAAATATCTATTCCTTTGAAATAAGATTATGGTTTCTTTCAGGTTGCACGGGTAGTTGTTGATTATAAGTGGTCACTCAGGAATATAGACCCAAATAGTAAGGAATACCAGAATACAAAGTCTGAGGTGAGTGTAAAAATTTGTTATCAGTGTAATGATAATTTTGAGAAAATTAATTTGATACCGATAGTAATTTCATGACGATAATACATATTATTTATTTTGAATCAATGTAGGTACACACACGATCAGCAGTTCGCTTGCGAAACATGTGCTGTGCGAATGGAGGGGCATTCATCAAGGTTGGCCAACATCTGGCCACCCTGGACTACCTCCTGCCAGAGGAATACACACAGACCCTACAGGTCCTGCACAGCGATGCCCCTCAGTCCCCAATTGAAGACCTGCTCAGAGTTTTTGAGGAGGAAATTGGGAAAAAGGTGATAAATGAAGCGTATAGATTGATGACTGGTTACTCATCAGTCATGTAGAAGTTAAGTATTCACATGATATCAAATGAATATGTGTACAGTATATTCTATTTTTAAAGAGTAAACGTAACTGTTCTTTACTTCTCTAAACTTGGAGTATAATTTATAAAATAAGCATTGAAGAATATTGTATTGTCTTCTGGTATTTTGCTTAACATATATTCATTCAAACTTGTGAATAAAAATCCTTTTCATTGTTTTTTTCAAACTTTAAAAGCTTCATTAAATGTTAGATTTTTATCCATTTTAAGATGTGGGTCAATTACATTTTCATTCTACTTGAATATACTTACTATTCTCCCCAGGTTGAGGATATGTTTGAGTATTTTTCCCCTGAACCACTGGGCACAGCCTCCCTGGCTCAAGTACACAAGGCAGTCACCAAGGATGGTCGTGTGCTTGCAGTGAAAATACAGCATCCCAAAGTCAAGGCCCACTCCTATGTGGACATCAAAACCATGGAGGTAGGCGTCTTTTTATGTGTGACATTTCTTTATAATGTTTGCATTTTCTGGGCATGTACTACGTTATTGAAGTTATATTATCAACATAATTGCTAGTTTTGAGACTGAAAAGGTAAACTGCTGTCTGGTAGATGTGTGAACTGTTTAATCAAAACACTTATTGTTTATCAGTGTAACCATCTCATATACGTGTACGTGTGTTGTTTTTAGGTAAGGATTGAAAATGTAACAAGACACAATCTATATATAAATATGTCTTCATGTTCATGGCATGCAGTCTGCTGTTTTGACTACCACACATGTATATTCATGTCAGTTTCTGATCCACCGAGTGGCATGGGTTTTCCCGGACTTCCAATATGTGTGGCTTGCTGAGGAGACAAAGAAGAACCTCCCTAAGGAACTTGACTTCATGCGGGAAGGGGAGCATTGTGAACGTGTGGAAAAGATGTTTGCGAAATTCAGCTTTCTTAAGGTACATGGTATTTTTCTCGCTAAATCTTACAATAGTTGAAATTAGACAGGTTAATGCCTCTTGGCCACACAGCTAGGACTGGCATCAGTGGCATTCAAATTTCCTGATCAATTTCTGTTATGAATGTAAACATTGGTTCAAATTCATTCATCTTCAAATCCATTTTTGTTTTGGCATGACTATTGGTCTTTTTTGATAGATAAAATGATCTGCAAATATAAGAGTAACTGCTGCTGAAAAAAATATGATTTTTTTTATTCAGGTACCAAAAATCTACTGGGAGTTCTCCAGTGGGCGTGTTCTCACCATGGAGTATTGTGAAGGGGGCAAGGTCAACGATCTCGAGTACATGCAGAAACACAACATTGATGTCAACGAGGTATTGTACTAAATTAGTCTGGTATTTATAGAGGTAGGTTATCTATTTTGGTAAAATGTGTGTACTTACAGGTGATGATAATTTTCCAAATATGCAAAGGGCAAATTGACTTTACTAATAACTTGTAAAAAGTATTTTGTGATAATTTCTAAACTAGTTTTTGTTATCTATCAACTTGTTTTAGCTGCCTTAAAATGGTAGTGTATACCCTAAATTCTCTCCTTCTATTTATAATCATAAATATGATATAATGTGAAATCTTAAACACTTTGCACTAGGTATCTCGCGACCTGGGTAAGCTGTACAGTGAGATGATCTTTGTGAACGGTTATGTGCACTGTGACCCCCATCCTGGTAATGTCCTTGTTAACAAGACCAACCAAGGCACACAGATTGTACTTCTAGATCATGGCCTTTATCAGGTGATCAATCTCAACATTTTTGTTTACTTTGAAAGCCAATTAGCTGTGGCATTGAAGCAATCAAACATGAAACATTTTTAGAATTTTGAATTACATTTACAAGAATGAAAACTGGAAATAAGCTGAATTCTAAATATAACAAACATGAATGGCAGCAGGATTCTCCCACAGGACCTGGATTGCTAGATGAAGTCTTCACTGCTGGACCACTTATTTGTGAACTATTCATGATAATATCAGACTATGTTATCATTGCAGTGAAAGGTGTCAACATTCTGTATATGTTTACACTTTACAGGTTAAGTGAATACACTTTTGAACAAAATTATCTTTTTTGTTTACACTTTGCTGTCTGGCAAAAGGTTGTTAAGAAATGCTCAAGAGGTCCAATGCAACCAGTAATTGGTTTGCTATTTTATAGAAACAAATATAAGTAACCAAAGCTGTGAGTGTGGCTTGTCAGAAGGATAAGTTGTTGATTTCCCCAGGAAAGAATCTTTGACTAAATATCAATTTTGAAAAATGTCATACATATACATGAATATATACACATGTGTAAGTCTTCAACTAAACACATATATTGAGATGTAACCATAAATTTAAAAATTGTGTATAATTCTTTGGTTTACCAAACATCTTCAGGATTTTTTTTACAGTACAAAGTATCAGCATTCATTCATTGTAAAATTACAATGTACATGTATTACAGACACTGACGGATGATTTCCGGATCAACTATGGCAAACTGTGGATGTGTTTGATACAGGCAGACCTTCCCGGGATTGAGAAATACTCAGGTCGCCTGAACGTGGGCAAACTTTACCCCCTGTTTGCCTGCATGATCACAGCTCGATCCTGGGACTCAATTACCACAGGCATAGACAAACGGAAGGTCACAGAGGCTGAGGTTGGTTGCAGTGTGTATTAGCTCGACTAGTTGAAGAAAACTAAGATCAAAACTATTGACCCTAGTGTCTGTGTCACACTTTGGTTAAGATTTTGCATGCAAGCACCTTAAAGTCATTACCTCAGCAAATTCATCATGTTTTTAAACTTTAGATATGTGTTCCCAATTCCGGTTAAGGGTTTGCATGCAAGTACACAAGCGTTGAGACTTTATACAACTGTAATTAAACATCCAATAGACTTACAAACCCAAGTTAGACAACTCCTTTACATTTAATGCAAATTATGGCACTTTATTATTTGACTCTGATTTTCTGGTTAAGGTTTTGCATGTAACCTGGTTTTAGTCTATATCTCAGCAAATACATATTATGCATTGAAACTTTAAACATATGTTTCCAACTATCCAACCAACTGAACTCTATCTTGCACGGTCTTAAGCACACATGGGTTAATATCTCAGAAAATACATGATAAATTGCATTGAGACTATAAACAGCACTAATCAACCATCAAATATTTTAAAAAATAAGGTTAGATAACTATGTTTTGCATATAATGCAATTATTGCCATTATAGATTTTTAAAGGTTTTGCATGTAAGTGTGCACAATGTTTTTTTGTTTATTTTTTTTTAAAAGCTGATTTATTTTACCTGGTATCACATTTCAGCAGAGGAATGGGGCCAAAAAACACTCTGGCATGTAACCACATTTATGTCAATATCTCAGGAAACACTTAATGTATTGCAATGGAACTTAAGACAGATGTTTCCAACTATCAAACCTACTTAATTAATCAAATAAGATTTTTTCATATAATTTAAATTATGGATATATATATTTCTAAATTGTATTTCATTTTCTGGTTAAGGTTTTGCATGTAATCAAATTTAAGTATATGTTTACTAAACCAACTGCTACTGTACTTTATACAATAAAGTAAGCTGTCTCTTATCAGGCATAATTTTTCCCATTTATTAATTGACTTAAAATTCTGGTTAAGGTTTTGCATGTAAACACAGTCAACACAGTCAAAATCTAATCCTAATTCATTAATTCATAAATAAGTAAGATAAATGTTTTTATGCATATAATGCAGATTATGGCCATTATTATTTGACTTAAAAATTCCTGTCAAAATTTGCGTGTAATCTTATATGACAGTTATCCATACATATTTCACCAAAACTTTGCAATCCTTCATCTAAAAATCTGCTGAATAGTCGAGCATGCTATCTCTGTAACAGCTGTTCTTGATGATTGCAAATATTAACACATTTACTAAAGAATAAAAATGTACAAAATGTTTAACTAACATTATTTACAAGGTTTTCTTTCATGAATGCAACTTTGTAATAAATCACATAAGAAAGCCTATTTATAGAAATAAATCAGTGATACATAACTTCATTTCCGAAATTATGGTACATTTGCATAAGATTTGGCATGCTTGCCTGATAAAATACAATGCACTATCTTTAGGAATAATTTATTGGCATGTTATGAAAAGAAAAAATTGTTTCAGTCTAAATGTAACGTCACAAAAACATCACCTGGTCTTGCAAAATTATAATTAGAACATACATTTAAATACAAAGAATCATATCTAGAACAAATTGTTACATGAAATATTTCCAACAAACAAATATATCTGGTAAGAATAAAAAATAAATAATAATACAAAAGTATCCCTATTCCTACATGATCTTAAAGTGCTAATGTGCCACTTGTGAAATATAACTTTTGGCGCTCACTTTTATATCGGTGAAATATATTGTTACATTACTCAACAATGACAATTACATTTCTAGAACCAGGAGCTGTCGGACAATGCAGGGACCTACATGATACAGATCTCCGAGGTTCTCAACAGTATACCACGCCAGATGCTGCTTATTATGAAGACAAACGACGTGTTACGAGGCATTGAGACAGTGCTTCACACCAGGGCTAGTGCCTCCTACTTTATAACCATGTCCCGGTGTTGTATTCGCGCTATGGGAGAACACAAGCTCAGACATTGTGGTGGCCTACTGGCTGCGTGTAGGACCAGGCTGTATACACAATGGCAGCTGATCAAGATCGACCTGTATGAACTCTTTCTGTGGATCAATAGCTCTATGCTAGCGAGATGGCTTTTAAAGAAAGAAATTGAATGTGAGACTTGATGAAAGCTTGTCATAGATACCAATTATCTAGACATTTTTAAATTACGAGTGATTAAGCATCTAGTCCTGGCAAGGTTTTGCTCCTCAGATGACTGTAGAAGATTTCTCAGTGAACCATTAGTATTTTTTTAAGTTAGTTCAATGCCATAACCAGATTATTTAAGTTTTTCATATCATGGGATGGTCGGCCTATTTTATTTATTTCTTTAATTTTCTGGTACGGGTATTCCGAAGAACACAGTGCATTTTTTTCCAAATGAAGACTTCTGACTTGTGGCCAAAACCCCATGATGCGACACTTTTATGTTTAATTTTTTATGATTGTAAATTTTTATACCATATATGTTATTAGACTTTTAAAATCTTATATCAGAGTTTTAATGAAATTTTATGCAATGTACAACTTCAACCAACCAACTCACTTTGATGCTTCTTGTTCCTGCTGTTTATTTCTTTAAAGTACTGGATGTGTAGTTTTAAATTCATTTACCATTATTTACAAAACTGTGATAATAATTTTTTAATACCAGTATGTATTATGTTAGTATCATTGTAGCTGTGACAATTGAATGCAAAAAGAATAAAAAAAGACAAATAACATTGGGCTTTGTAAATTGATATTAAAATAATTTAGGTATTTTTTTTGTTTTATTTTATACTCGGGGAAGATTATTTATTCACCAATTTCCTCGGGCTACCATAAATTTTGTAATAAGAGCCAATAATTTGCAACCTTGCATTAAACTGGACATGTGTTCTACTATCTCCTTCATGAGAAAAACAGGAGTGAAACTTCATTAAAATTCCTCCAATGAGTTCAAAAGATATGGGCTGACACAATGCAGAGCTAAAACCCTTTATCTTGCATTATGACTGACCTTGAACCATGCAAGAGTACTGCACTACCACATCACCATAGGAAATATGAGGGAATTATGATTTTTGTCAGATAAAAATTGTGGTTGCTATGACAATGGAAATAATGAAAATATCACTGGATCCTGCTATAAGTCAGGAAGTATTCAGGCTTGAATAAAGAAACTGTGTATGAAGATACAGGGCCATTCAGAGATTATGCACATTGTTCTATTTCTTTAAAAGCAAAGAATTGTGGTTGCTATGGCTTTTAGACAGGATCTTGGTATCACACAAACACCATAAAAGTACAAGCTTGGTGTACATCATGAAACGTGGTATGTAAGAGGAAGTTTTTATTTTTGTCAGATAAACATGTTGGTCGCTATGACAATACCACTTTTTTGAAAGGATCCTACAATAACTCGAAAATAATGCACGCTTGGGCAATGAAACTTTGTATGTGGATAAAAATCCATAAGAACATTATGCATGCCATTGTTCCTTGGTTGTTATGGCAACGGGACCAGAGTGAATTTCTTACCGTCCATCTGGAATAAATGAATCGTGCGGCAACTCAAGAAGTAGGTAAGCCAGGAATATGAAACGTTGCGTATCAGTGCCAGGGGGCAATCAGGAAATTGTGCACATCACTTTAAAATATTGTTACTATGGCAAAAAACTGGTAGGAGACTATTGTACTGTTACCAATACGCGGCGTTGTTCTTGCTCATTTTGGTTTAACCTGTATTCATTTTGATAATATAATAAATTTAATACATATGTTATAGCAAGTAGAAAGCGTAATAAAAAATAGTATGATAGTCGAAATAAGTTAATATAAACTAGAAAGAAAAGGGGCTCGTAACAATTAAAGCAAACATTGACAGAATTGAGATGTAAGCATAAATTTATTAATGCTTTTCTAAAGTCTCTTCTTTCTTATTTTGTATGAGTATATAGTGGGTGATTTATAGGTGCCGAATAAGTCGACACACATGTTTAATAAAGTTGTTCAGTCTGTAATGTTGAACAGGACTGGGCGATATGTTATTTTCGTGAGGTCTGAAGATGTTACTATAGGTTACCGGGTTAGTAGGTGATCCGATATGGGATATACGGCGAAGCTCGAATCAGAATATGGTTTCCTGCGCCCCGTATATCCAATATCAGGTCACCTACTAACCGCGTAACGTATATATCACGCCAACAACCTGTTTACATGTTTAAATGTTTCATTTATTCATCGAAATTGGGAATAAGACGCCATTTTGGTACGATATAAATTTGTTGACCCAACATGGAAACATGTGGTCACCGCCTGACCAGTCCTGGACCAATGGCGTTGCGTCATTTATGTTTGCGGCGTGATATCTGTCAATGATCTGTGTCGTTATCACTTTTGCAATACCCAAGATACTGTTCCATATCGAACCTTTCGCTTCACTTTTGGAGCATCTTATGATGATTTATTTTAATTATTGGTTACAGCATGGACCAATAAACCATGGTTTATAGCGGACCTATAGATCTGTACAGTACAGTATATATAGTTAGCGGCTACACTATAATATGAGCCGCATCGCGCGATTTTGGGCCTTCGGACATAATTATTACAAATGAAATAATCATTAATAAAAAATGCCAAAGATAATGATTTTTTCTATGTAAATCAATTTCTTCCTGACTTCTTTCTTTTTAAGGTTTGTCATTGGTGCATCATTTTCTCGATAATTTATGACCATTGGTTTACTCATGTTTCCATAGCAACCATGGATTTCGTCCCGACATATTTTGACTGGATTGATAGTCTGTGTTTAAAACGGCCAAATGTATTAAAAATACAAAAATGATTCATTATTTTTATTTTTATTTATGTTCCTTAAAGATTCTGTGATAAGAAAATAATTTAAATAAGCTAGTTGTAATATTGATACAATAATTTTGCACGTCATTTGAATAATGCACTTTTATTACGACGTCATTTGAATGACGTCAAATTTAGTATTCAAAATGCGCAAAACATGATCTCACTTGTAAACACGTAACTTACGCAATTTAAGTGATATCAACATGAAAATTTCAGAATATCTTTCTGAAATTACATGACATTCAAATACCTTAAAACATTGTAAAAGCAAAAATATGTCCGAAGGCCCAAAATCGCGCGACGCGGCTCATATGTGATTTTTTATATTAAAGCTACACTATAATAATGTTCTGTAAAAACTACGCATGCACTTTTTATTGATGTATAATATATGGCATGATTTTAATACCTCTGTCCTGAATATACAACGACAGAAAATAAAAAAAACTGTTTATTTTTATGGTGGGCCTTTTTTTGACACGCATTATATAAAAATAAAAGTTGTGTGTATCCTATCGACTTATTTCCTATATTTACAAAGTAAATAAATTTTAAAATGTCAACAAGTTTGGAATGAACAACTAATAAAATATGTAGTTTATCCCATGAAATCCTTACAAAATGTCCTGTTGCGTTAAAACATAAACTAAGTAACAATTATTTAACAAAGGTTGGTAAGTTGTTGTTCAATGAAAGTTGTGCAATTTGTCTGTAGTAGTAGATAATAATTCGGATGAAAACACAATTCGGTTTATTCATTAAACAGTTCTACAGTTGAACACCGCTATTCCGAACCCCTTTTACACGAAAATTTCGCTATTTTGAAATTATTTTCTGTCACGATTTTATTCCTCCTTTGTTTTATCTAATAGCCGAGCTTTCTGGCATAATGAAACAAACTCCAGCAGATCCCTTCAGGGAAAAGAATGCTCGACCCTGAAGGGGTCCACTGGTCTTTATATACACTAACTTCTCTATTCTCACATAGCCCTGGCTTTGCTAATTTGCATATTACCAATCAAGTTTACATCCGGTATGAATGTACTTTCGTTTTATACGGAATATTATTATGAACGCACCTCCGCCGCTGTAGACCTCTGCCGCCTACAGGGGACCGTTACACTTCAACCATCAGGAAAGCAGAGCTTTAAAGGTTGTTGAAGTTCCAACTTACTATGCCTCACAGGACATCTGAGCTTTCTAGCAAGTGCATAGAAATGGAGACTATGAACGCACATCCACCGAATACAGCGGACTGTTACATTACTTTCCCCTCCGAGAAGACTTGTCCCGAGTCTTGGACTGGGAATCTTATGGGTAAGGCAACTCTGTTCTGGCAGTTGTCATCATCCCACCACTGCCACCATTTTGTAACGTGCAACGTCAAACAAACACCAGCAGATCCCTTCAGGGAAAAAGATGCTCGACCCTGAAGGGGTCCACTGGTCTTTATATACACTAACTTCTCTATTCTCACATAGCCCTGGCTTTGCTAATTTGCATATTACCAACCAAGTTTACATCCGGTATGAACGTACTTTCGTTTTATACGGAATATTATTATGAACGCACCTCCGCCGCTGTAGACCTCTGCCACCTACAGGGGACCGTTACACTTCAACCATCAGGAAAGCAGAGCTTTAAAGATTGTTGAAGTTCCAACTTACTACCGGTATGCCTCACAGGACAGCTGAGCTTTCTAGCAAGTGCATAGAAGTGGAGACTATGAACGCTCATCCGCCGCATACAGCGGACGATTACATTCTCAATTCCGAAAATACAGTATCGTTATTTTGAATTAAAGAATCAGTCCCGCTTTGGTGGTGGTGTTAGTAGTTCATACTCCGGGTCCCGGCGTGAGCACATTAAAGGGTCCCAGAGTGACAGTTCAAACACTGCACACCTATCCTGGGCAGACTATAAGGCGGTTAACTGGTACTAGGTGCCTTCACCTCTACAAGGAACTGACAACTTCTGTACATGCCAGGGGCAGTGGTACAGTGCGAATGGTCGTAGAAAGGATTTCATAAACAATCACAACAGAAGTGACCTGGTCCACCCGGGAATCGAACCCGGGTTGTCTGATTCACAGTCCAACGCTCTACCGATTGAGCTAACCGGGCGGACCCGCTTTGGTATTTCACACCTATTTATCAACCCTTATTTCTGACCTGACCATCTCGTAGTTTTTCAGACCATATTGCAAATGCACTCGGGCACCTGCTTGAGTAGTCCAAAAGATTGTATGTTGACAGATTATTTTATGATTTTTGATATGGCAAAACTTGAGGGATTAGAAGAATTCCGTTTAACACATCTATTATTTTAGACTACGGCTTGAGATGAAAATGGAGCGCAATTAGCGCTTGACATTTAGCAGGTGTATGTTACAAACATCAATGTCAGAAAATGAGCCATTCATCGGGGTGATGTAATGTGAATATAATTGCTGGTTAACACAACCTGAATATTCATTCAGATTCGATCGCAGTATTACTCAATCGACCTGCTACCGAACAATCCAGAGAAGGGCCCGGTAACCAACCCGAGAGGAAATCTGGATTGGTTATTAAAGGAAAGGGTGTTAAACGGTGCCACAATTCGAAAAGCTACCAGGAGAAGTATGATGCAATAAAAGAAGTGGCATACCAATGAGCACACTTTTGATCTGTTCCGAATGCATACATGTGCTGTCATTTTGTTTTAAATGTTTAATGTTGTTTTAATAGAAGTATAGTTATGAATCATTTGTCATTGATTAAACAATAATTCAACAAACATGTATACGAAAGATCACTCAAACCAAATGTATCCTATTGGTAACATGTAACCGACACATTGCAATCTTCTCAACTTAATATTTCAAGTCATCTGTAATTCGCAAATGCTGTCATTTTCTTGAAATTAATCCGAAATATCGCCATTTAGAAATAATGTTTTGGGTTAATTTCGGATTAACGGTGTTCTACTGTAGTTTAATATACATTACTAATTGATTTCCCTATGCATTTAAATGTAAACAGGTGACCCTTCAGATAGGAAAAATACAATTTTCACCTTTATGACAACCATATATTTCCTTTAATTTCAGTACAATGCTAATTGATCTGTTGATTTAAAGTTTCAACAATACAAAAGGTGTGTCATGTTTCTCCTAAGAAAACTCACTTTGAACTTATATTTAAAGGAATCCACATTGTATCAGGCAGCAAGTAAGCAAAGTTCTATTCCAGCAAAACATATTTTATAATTTTATCTCTGGATTTTCCATGAATCTTTTCTCTCTGATGGCAGGTATTGGACTGATTTCAAAGTAAATCCAATTTAGATGATGTGCATTACTAAATTAAACATAATATCAGTCTGAAGTAGCTTTCTCAAGTTTGAATATAAAGAGTGCACCCTGGCTCAAATCCTGGCACTTACCATTAAGTAAAACTGTACCTATTTGGATTTCCTTAAGAAAATAATATGTTAGGCCTAAATATTGTTGTTTCTTTGTTACTGTTTGGGTGAAGTAGTTCCCTTTTAGTATAGTGTTTGCTAAAAAGTTGTTGTTCATTCAATATTTTCTGATTTTCAACTAAATCTGTTTGTCATAACTTTTTAGATGCTTCGCTGGACTGTTCACCTGGAAGGTGGTCCACGGCGTGTCAACCATGCAGCAGTTGTTATCGGCGAGAAGATCTACAGCTTTGGAGGCTACTGTACTGGGGAGGATTATGAAAGCAGGCTGCCAATCGATATTCATGTATTAGACACAAGTATGTTAATACAAAGTAAATACCTTAGTAGTCCATGACCTTATGCTTTTTGAAGTACTTATTTAATGTGAATAGACAAATTAGATATATATTTTCCTCTCACCCAAGATGTCGAGGGTTCAGTCATGAGCATCAGAGCTTTTGAAAGTCCTCTTTTCTACATAGTGAAAGACTCCACAAAACAGAACGTAGCAGTGATCATTTTTATTTTTATTTTTGAATTGTTTAACAACAAAGCTTTTAGTTTATCCAAATTGTCATTTCTAGTCTCACTGAGATGGCATTTACTACCAACTCCAGACAAGTTTGAGATGAATGTCAGTGTTCCGTACCAGAGGTACGGCCATACAGCTGTTTCTCATCAGGACAGTGCCTACATCTGGGGTGGCCGCAATGACAGCGATGGGGCCTGCAATATACTCTTCATGTTCAACACATGTAAACAGATAAATATTGATAGAGTACATAATAAATAAGTGTTTAATAATGTTAAATAGTAAAATGAGATTTTGGTTTTAAAATAAATCATTGACTTACTTACAGTGTAAATACATGTATAATTACTAAATACTGCTGTCATACTTTTTTCTCCTGACAATGATTGATTTTGTTATAAAGCCTGGAATAAGACAAAGGGCCCTAATGTGACAACATCTTAAGGGACTTGCACAAAATCCATTGCAAAAAAATAATTTTTAAGGTATTTTTTTCTATAAAGTACTAATGCATTGAGTCCATGAAGGAATTACTACAATTGTACATGTTCTATGCACATGTAGTATCAAGTAGCTGGAGTCGTGTGGAAGTAAATGGGGACATACCAGGAGCCAGGGACGGACACTCAGCTTGCATTATTAATGATAAAATGTATATCTTCGGGGGCTATGAAGAACAGGTATATTTAGCCAAGATTATCTCTACTGAGCATTGTGAATAATTTCTAAAGAATTTATTGACAGTCAAATATTACCAAAATGGCAAATACAATTTCATGAAATTTGCTATGTATAGGCTTAAATGTGTACATAAATGCTGAGATTATATCCTTTACCAGCTCTTCTGTTTTTCAAAGAAAACAAGTCAAGTTATTGGAATAGCATTGATGTTGTTTGTGTCATGGGCAGTGTTGTATTGCAAATATTTTAACATTTTGCCACAACTCAAAAACAATTTAAGCTATTCAAATGGAACCAAAAATGTTGCCAGAGACACTAAGCAAATCTATAACAAGGCACATAACTCTGACTGAAATAATTGTTGAGGTATGCCTTCTTTTGACTGATAAAATACAGTGAAGTGTTTGGGTTCGTACCATTATGCGTTTGTAATGAGTATCATAATCATCCTAATCATTAGTGACCACACTAATAAGTGTTTTACAAAATCATCTCTTGAAATTTGTCATGAGCATTCCTTTTGTTGCAGATTGACAGATTTTCAGATGATATCTATTCTTTTGAATTTGCCACCAGCACATGGACACACATCAGAACAAAGGTAATTTAAACATTCTAATTTTGGAATTTCATAAGCAAAAAAGATTAATTAATGCTATGTTGTAGTTTATAGATCAAGGCATTGGCCCAGAAGTCATAGTAAGGTTTAAGCCCTCATATAAGGCAATTAACCTCATTCAAATTTGATAATGCACTTTATTCCTGTCACATATTATTTCACCTGTTGATTTTTTCTCTTCTGTGATGAAAAATAAACAAACATATTATTTATTAGTAGATAAGATTTACTATGCTATCACAATACAATACACTTATAACAAAGTGATGAATATGCAGTGTTGTCCAAGGCATATGTATGTCTGATGACAATGTAATGAACATGCAGGGTCGTCCAGCGCGATGGCGGGATTTTCACACAGCAGTGGGGGTGGGCGATGTTATGTACGTGTTTGGTGGGCGCAGTGACCAGGGTGGTGACATGTTTACCAACATGGAGCTGTACTGTAACACCATGCATACCTTCGACACAGTGGCCTACAAGTGGCACCAGCCCTTCACACATGGCATTATCCCCATGGGCCGACGCAGTCATTCTGTCTGTAAGGATTATCTTTTAGTTGATATTTTAATGATTAGCTTTAGTGGACATGTGCTTTATTCTGGACAGTGACTAAAAATCTAACATAAATAAATACTCAACACAATTTTAAGTAGAATTTTCATTTTAACCAAATTCATAATTTTAAACCAACCAATATATCTTAAGACACATTGATCTAGATGTTTTTTTACAAGAGAAAGGCATTTGTATGGATGCAGTCACATGGGAGGAGAGCATTTATTTTGGTTCAATTTTAAGCATTTGTATGTTAATTGTTGAAGTGACACAAAGTCTTCAGATAAAATGTTGTATTTGTTTGTCATGATTGTAAACTGTGAATTTTTATTGCTATTAAAAACCCTACAAAAAGTGTCCGAATGTAGGCACCTGCCCAGTATTGTTTATGTTAGGGGTGTCGGGTAGCTAGACCTAAGTGGAAGTGTAGCTCTATCCTTATGTGCATGAGCAGGCTTTCCCATTTCACATATACACTTGTATATAAGAACACATACGGTAAATCAAAATGTTCTGAAAATGTTCTAAACTGCAGGCCTAGTCTTAAAATATTTCTATGTGGAGTGACACAAGTACAACATATATATATGTAACTACATGTATAGATTTCTGACCAAGTCTTAAAAATGTGTTTATAAATTTATGCATATTCTCTATAATAGCCATTGCTCTGATCTTCTTTAATAAACATCATTACTTATAACCAAATTTCTATTGTTTTCTGATTTTGTTTTATTTTGTTTTATTTCAGTTTCTCATGAGAACTGCGTATACATATTTGGTGGATATAATGGAAACCATGATCTGCATTTTAAAGACCTCTTCAAATATGACACAAGTAGGTACAATTCTACATTTAAGTTCATCATAATGTCTAGTGAGACTCTTCTCAACATGTTTTTACTTTCCTTTCATTGTACTTTCAATCATCTTCTGTGGGAAAAAGAAAACGGCAGTATATATAAGTTTGTTACAAAGAAATGGCTTTGCAAGAAGGACAATGTTACCAATAAGTTCATAGACTTATTTGAATTAATACATTAGAATCCTCAAAACTGTAACTAAGACACTCAGTGATAATATACATGTAAGATCTGAACTTCAGTGAATACATTCCAAGACTTAACTATTGTCATTTTGAATCTTTGTCAAAAATGTGTATGGTTATATTGCAAGTTTCAAAGCGGTGGTCACTAGTTGAGGTTAGGGGGGAGGGGCCGTGTGCCAGGAGACGCCAGTGCTGCTGTAAAGTGGGAACCAGGGTGTACATGTTTGGGGGAACTAGGTTAGTGCTTCCTTTTTTATTACATGTACATAAGGGTTTGGTTTATTTAAAGCATGATTTCATGGTTGTTACTCGTGTTGAAATGAAATGATTCAACAGTTCCTGAAAATGCATGTATAAAATATTTTATGTGACTTTTTGCTAATGATTGTAAAGTTAGTGTAAATGATTGTTATACTGAGTTTTGCTACATGAATAATACTTTCTTAATAGATTTGAAGCAAGTATAAGCATTGTACTATATGAAATACATCTACACATATAATGTCATACTGTCAGCCCGAACACAACAATATCTGCGAGTGGTGAGGAGGATGTGATGCTGACAGACCTGTCAGACCTGCACGTCCTGGACCTGAGCCCGTCCCTTAAAACACTCACCCAGCTGGCTGTCATCCAGTTCAGACTCGATACATCATGCCTTCCTCGAGACATCAGGTCCGTGTTAGAACAGTTGAACATTAATGTCATTTAGTGTGTGAGCAGAAAATAATTCTTGTATGTATATTCTGGCATTGTATTAGATTAATGTATTTCACAGAGTATTTGATTTATCTAAGCTTTGTTGTGAACATAGCTGTAATCAGATGTGAATCACAGTCTGCTGCCTTGGTAGAAACAAGTACTGGTGTTCTTTATGAGAGGTAACTGGTGGGACTCAAACCCACAATCTCTGAGGTGAGAGATGGACACCTTAACCACTAGACCAGTCTCACCTTACAAGATGTTTTATTAAATTTGACCAAAACATACTAAATACAAAAGTATTGCTGGAAGTGATGGATGCTCCCAAATTTCACATTCAATGAAAAGGTAGAAATTGTATTACAATGTGCTTGTAGAAGTTGAATGGTTGAGGGAAAGACAGAAGGACGGATGGACAGACAGACAAAGTGGCAACACTGCACTTTTTCTTATTGCAGTATATATACATTTCAAGTTTCATTTTAATCCCTTTAGGTTTTTCCAAG
The DNA here is from genome assembly GCF_026914265.1 of Mya arenaria. Classification (NCBI taxonomy): domain Eukaryota; kingdom Metazoa; phylum Mollusca; class Bivalvia; order Myida; family Myidae; genus Mya; species Mya arenaria. The sequence continues at coordinate 11,959,781 of NC_069132.1, forward strand.
ATATGGCCGAGACAAGAACCCATTTCTGTAAAATATTAAGTTAAGAGGAGATAAGTTAAGAAATATGTTCGGCAGTCTTACCTGGTGTGAATTCTCTTGGCCTCTAAATGAAGACACCAGTGCTGGTTTTACCCAGAAACGACTCAAGCCGGATCTTCATAAGTGTATAGCTGTCTTCACAAAGGAGCAAGAAAAAACTTGCAATTGGGTCTAAATCTGACTCTGTATTTCAGATGAAACATATAAAGTTAATAAGGGTAACTGTTTTTTCTGTAGGTGGGAGCTGTCAGCCATGACTACACCAAACGTGATAACTCGTTCCCTCAACTCCAATGGTTGAACCGCCATGTACATGAGACAGAACAGTCTTCCCTAGGATATATCTACACCAATTAACATTGGTGCCATGCTTCACCAGCTTACTCATCTAAATTTGTGTTACATCATGAGATTTTTGGCCCAAAGTCAGCAGGCTTGAAACATTAATAGAGGTGCTATCTATATTAATGTCAGATACACCTCTTTGACTGAAAATATCAATTTTGGGCCAAATATCCTGTGAAGGGACACCTTTCGAATATGCTGATATGATCTGATAAGCTGTGATTGATTTTTGTCAGTGTTGTTTCAATTGTAGCTATTGCTTTACATACGTGTGTCCTGTAAAAGAAAGGGTATTATAAACAACCAATATAGTTATTTAAATAATGTCCAATATCAAGCACTATATACTAATGAGTGGTTTTGGATGTCCTTACTTAATTTTCAAAAGTACATGCACACACTTAGGGAAAGGCTTGCGAATCTTACCAGCCAGAAAACTCATGTTTCACACTTTATGTTCTTTGTCTATAGTAAATTCAAATGGCATTTTTATAACTAGTCCCATTCAAAGTGTAACAGCCTTTTCTGGAGAGTTAGTAAAGTCTTGCGAATTCTATGTAATGCACCTTAACAAGTAATGCAGTTCCTTGAAAGAATGGTCGAATGAAAGAATATACATTCGACAAACTTCGCTCAAGTAAATGCAGAAAGCATATTTCAAGCATAATCACAGAAAAATAGACGTTTTTTTTTAAATATCTCAATTTGAGGCCAGTTGTAAATCAATTTTATTTTCTGAGGAAGTGTTTGTGTTCAAACCTCCATATTAATTACTGTCATTTTCATTAGCAATTACTAGTATACAAATGATGAAACCTTGTAGAAAAATACCAGTTACTTATTACTATTGTTGCAATATTTTTTGATAATAAATTTCAAATGTGTTTTTGTGTTTGTTCGCTATGAGCTTGTAATTCATTGGAAAAGTGTGGCGATCATTAAAGCTCATGTTCCATGTTACTGGTTAGTAAATTGATGTGACAACAGTCTTCAATAGAAATTTTATTAAAAATAAAAATCAATACATGTGTTTTAGTAAACAAGTTACTACATATTATTCATTAACAACCACAATTTGATATTAAATTAATCTCAACATTCACTGATATTAACAACATGGTCACTTGTGTAAACAGCATGCAGTAAAATCATCAGGTAAATGATAATCATTTTGTAAAAGCTAAACATGAAGTAAATGATATTCCAACTCCTCAACATATATTATATTAAATGTAAATGTGTATGTACATGTATGTAATTCAACAATAAGTCACCTGCAACACTCGGTCCCACACACACTGTTAACATTGTTTTGAAACAAAAGTCATACTCTTGTAAAATGGCTTAATTGAGGTAATACTCTGAGAAAGATCAATTTGTAAGATATTGAATTTAAATCAAATTAAGTTATTTTACTGATGTATATTTTCTGGAATTGATTTTTATATTTACATCTATGCAAAACATCAGACTTATTGAAAGACAGGGTTCATAGTCATTTCTTAACTGGGAGGGGCAGGTTAAGAGCAGTGCCCCACCTCTGTGGATGTATGGGAGAGGGGCAGGTTAAGAGCAGTGCCCTACCTCTGTGTCGATGTGTGGGAGTGGGGCAGGTTTATTGGCACTGCCCTACCTCTGTGGATGTGTGGGAGAGGGCCAGGTTAAGAGCAGTGCCCTACCTCTCAGGATGTGTGGGAGAGTGCCAGGTTAAGAGCAGTGCCCTACCTCTCAGGATGTGTGGGAGAGGGGCAGGTTAAGAGCAGTGCCCTACCTCTCAGGATGTGTGGGAGAGGGGCAGGTTAAGAGCAGTGCCCTAACTCTCAGGATGTGTGGAAGAGGGGCAGGTTAAGCGCAGTGCCCTACCTCTGTGGATGTGTGGGAGAGGGCCAGGTTAAGAGCACTGCCCAATCTCTGTGGATGTGTGGGAGATGGCCAGGTTAAGAGCAGTGCCCCACCTCTGTGGATGAGTGGGAGAGGGCCAGGTTAAGAGCAGTGCCCCACCTTTGTGTGGATGTGTGGGAGAGGGGCATGTTTAAGAGCAGTGCCCCACCTCTGTGTGGATGTGTTGGATAGGGGCAGGTTTAAGAGCAGTGCCATATTCTGTGTGGATGTGTGGGAGAGGGGCAGGTTTAAGAGCAGTGTCCTACCTCTGTGTTGGAGAGGGGCAGATTCAAGAGCAGTGCCCCACCTCTGTGTGTGAGAGGGACAGGTCTTATTGCAGTGCCCTACCTTTGTGTTGGAGAGGGGCAGGTTTATTAGCACTGCCTTACCTTTGTGTGGATGTGTGGTGGGGGGGGGGGCAGGTTTATTAGCACTGCCCTACCTCTGTTTATTTAGTTTAAACATTTATTTTACAACGATTGTGAAACAATTTATTACAACATTATACTAATCACTCTCGTTGGCCCGATTTTACGTGAGAGTGTGGTCTTGTGTTGTGGGGGAAACCGGAGAACCCGGAGAAAACCCACTTGTCCGGCTTGGTGACCACGGATCAAACTCGCATGCACCCGAGCCGGGAACCTCTGTTTAATTGTGTTGGGGACGGGTAGGTTTAAGAGCAGTGCCCAATCTCTGTGTGAGGTAGGGGCAGGTCTAACCACTTGTTTGACCTGATGTCTTCAGAAGCTTTAACCTCTTTCTTCCAAATTAATCCAGAGCCTTTAGCAATATCCTAATGTAACCAAAGACTTGTAAATGATAGATACATTGATATGGTATCCAGGAAAGCACTTGTTATAAGTTGTAAGATTGGAATGAACTCGGACACATATACATATGTAATACATTCATTACTTTCCAAAAACCCTGTACGTTTGATATGTTAACACCTTTGAAAGCTATTTATGCCGTATGTATATCATTCCCAATGTAGCTTTAGCCAAGAAAACACCTAAACAATGTCATCATCAGGTAAGTGTGCACTTGGCCTGCTCAAGGAAAATTTATCTTGGTGAACTTTTGACACAACCTAGATTTTTCTTATAAGAAATATAGAAAACGTTGCATGCAAATAGCACCAAAGCACACGTTTTTCAAAACTGAAAAAGGCAATCTTCTTTTGCAATATATGAAGTGAAGTATTATTCGTGTGCGATATGTGTTGTAATAATACATGTGCTAATACTCGTAGTAGACTGAATGTAATGCAAAGTACATATATCAACAGTAAATGCATCACATCACACCTTGTAGTTGGGTATACATGATCTAACAAAAACAAATCAACAAAACACGTGCTATACAACATATATGTTGCGTTCACCGTTGATCATCTAAAAAGCAGTTGAAATCGGAACAGATCTTATCTAATTTCCTTTCAACAATGGCTTCATAAGAACTCCGATATGGGGTCCGATGCTTTTCTACAGATCTACATATTCATACTAAGTATATTCCCTTCTTCAACATCGATCACAAGTATTTGTTTGTGGTTTAAATAGCAACCATAAACCACTTGCAACCAATCAAAAATACACATAACATCCCTAAACATCACAGTTAGATGCGCCTCCGTTCTGTACATCACCGTTTGCTACGTCACCATTGGTGACGTCAACAGGTTCCCGAAAGTCTTCACCCGGGTTGACGCCGCTGTGAATAGTGCCTTCCTTGGCCCAAGCCCACGACATGCGCTCTGTGGTGAAGGAGAGCGCAACGTCGCCTTCACGGCCCAGCACGATAACGCCCCCGTACCCGTCCACCCGCGACGCCATGTTGGCAAGCGCCTTGTCTGCCGCCTCCTGTGCGTCTGTTCCTGAAGTTGCAAGGAGAACACATATTTGTTCATTGTCAGATATCATATATACATTGAATATGTCTGGTCATCGGAAACTCCGAATGTGGAACAGCCTGTTCTACTCCGTTGATCAGGAGACATAATCCAACAATTAGTGTAGTCGGGGTGATGGAACTTGGAACATCTACTAGTATATGCGCACGTCACTGCTATTGATGTTTCCATTCCCAACTAAAAGCTTTGTCTTTGAAGACATGTGTTATGCTGAGACCTATTTTAGTCTTGGTAACCACTCCAGTATTATCACCTTTAATATCACTTCTCTATTTTCATTACCTGTCTTCATGGCGGTGATGACCTGGTGTGCCAGCACGACCTTGGAGATGGACTCCCCATGCCCCGTGCAGGAGATGCCGCCCACATCGTTGTCCGCGTACCCACCCGCACCTGTACAAAACGGAGACACGATGTCATGAATTCAATATAATTTCTAGGTACTAATCAACTAAATCTATAAAGAATAATAGGAAGTGACTGTTTCTTACAATTGTATTTGCCAAGTTTAAGGGTCTTAAATTAATAATTGACACACTGCTCTTAGACTTGATGATTGCGGAATTACATTTCAATTTAGTATTTCTTAATTTCAAGTTTTACGGTTATGGATGCGGCCATGCTTCATTGGTGTAACCCTGATGTATTTCTTTGGAGGGTGGGCGTACCTATAATAGGGCTATCACCCACGCGGCCCGGCTTCTTGCAGGAAATGCCACCCGTTGACGTTCCGTACGCCACGTTACCGTTGACGTCCAGAGCCACTGCACCCACAGTATCGTGACTCGAACCCCTGAAATAAGAAGTTCTCGAGTAGTTAACTGCTTGGTTTCTTATTATTTGTATTTGTAGTTTTTAGTCAATAACTCTTCCGTGTTATAATCAAGTTTCATAGTTAGGTAGACTAGATTCGTCAAAGTACCCCCCCCCCCCCATTCGTTTAGGTACACATTTACTTTTAGAATATAATTTGAATGTTTAAGAATTTTCTAATTATTCCATGTATAGATATTTTAGAATGAAACAAGATTCTTACAGAATTTGAGAAAATTGTCTTGAGGTTATTTGTAGTATGTTCTGGAACAATTTAATTGGTCTACTAGGGAAAACTTCTCTAGTCATTGAGCTTTTGTGAAATTGAAGGCTTTGAAAATCTAAGCATTTATAACGATTCGCCATTGCTAAAACAGTCTTATGCAACTGAAAAATCAAGGAAATTATTCTGTGATATCATCAACCTCTTGTGGGAATTATTCTAAGAGAGTTGTTGGTTGTAAAATAGTGCTCCTATAGTGATTTAATATCTGAGAAGACACATCGTTAACTTTTAGACTTTTTATTCTTTATTCTTGGATATTTTTCGCATTACAATTTTGAAGTTTCTTTTATAGAACTGTTCGTAAATAACTGTTGTTGTTTAAAATTAAAAGTGTTGCTTGGCTCGGTTATCTGTGTTGTATGCTGGTCGTAACACATGGACACCATGTTGTTGCTGCTCATGCGTCCAGAATGTTCATTAATTTATCGGTCAGATTTTGAAAACAAACCTTGTCGAAATCTTCGAATTAAATAATCTTACGTTTACAGTATAATATAATCCACATGCATTGTCCGTTAGACTTAAGAGTATATAAAGTATAACTACATTTAATACGGCCAACACCTGACAGCAAGTTATGTCTGTCGTGTAATCCCGCCAAGCAGTGAACAACAACGACGATTACAGGAACATGGAGCAAGCAGAAACTGTCACCAACAAAAGTTGGTCTAGTTTGATCGACATGTTCAAGGACAGCGCAAGACTTTAACACACTAACCGCTTTACCCCACATTGCCTTATCGCCCTTAAACGTTGCCTAATATGTCTAGTTTCAGGTTAATGAATTGTATCTTGATCTAGTCGTTTGTACTGATATATACGAGCTAATGAACACAAGTGTTATGCGCACACACGGAAGAAAGACAAACATCAAAACAGACCTTGTAAATTAGTACAAATGTTTTGGTTAAACACATTTAAGCAGCATCATTTCATTCTATAAAGATCTCTGTATAGGAAAAAGCACTTACTCTTACTCAGTAATCATGAAGTTGAAGTAATTTACACCAGAACCGGAAGTACTTTTCTATCGGAAGCAGAAGCATCCGGTACTCACCTCTGCCGAAAAAGGTCGTGGACGGTGCAGTCGTAGTTGGCGTGGTAGAACTCTAGCTCGCGGACGGCCTCCGCGGACACCAGGGACTCTGTCGGCACGCGCTTGATACCCACTTCCTCCGCAAACAGGTCGGCGCCTGGCCCCACCAACAGGCAGTGGTCGGTCTGTTGACGACATATAATTTACAGTAATCAGTACAAGAATAAGAACATGTTTTACTTCAAATAATCTTCGTTGGGCCTTTTTTTAATACAATACAAGATACGAACTATCCTATTTACAGAGTCTTAAAAAGAAACACCTACAAACAACTGTTGCGTAATACCGTTATTTCCAGCTCGAAATTGATACATTATAGGAAGGGCAAGAACAAAATTCGCTGGCATCGATCCTTTTTCACAATTAAATTCCAAGCTGTAAGACAGTTTTTTTATCAATCAATTCTGACAAAACAGCATGTATATTACTAGCATTTTCCTTTAATACGTGTCTTTAAGAATACACCCACAATAACAAGGTTTATTGGAATTTTCATCGACAAATACGAATAACTTTGACTTATTTCGGAATAGGAATAACGAAGTGAATTAAATAAATATAGCTCGGAGATCATAATAGATTATACACAAAACAAACTCAATGTTTGAACCCGTCCCACCTTTTCCATGACCTTCCTGGCAAGTTCGATAGGGTTCTTGATGTTGTGGACGCAGGCGACAGCCCCCGATTTGAGCGTCCGTCCGTCCATAATCACAGCATCCATCTCCACATCTCCTTTAGCCGTCAGCACGGAACCCGTCCCTGGAATGAAACATTGGACATTGAAAGTCTGTGTATTAGTTCAAATTAGTGGACAATGCCATGGCTGTGTATTAAACGTGGAAAAAGTCGAATATTCTCACATTTTACCAATTGATTATTACATTGTATTAACAATTGCTTAATTTTCACACATATCGGAATGAACCTTCATGTTTGTCAACTGATGAAAAGCTTGCGTTTTCTACACCGTCGCTAGCGGAGTAGTATCTGTATGTTTGTCAACTGATGAAAAGCTTGCGTTTTCTACACCGTCGCTAGCGTAGTAGTATCTGTATGTTTGTCAACTGATGAAAAGCTTGCGTTTTCTACACCGTCGCTAGCGGAGTAGTATCTGTGAGTTTCGCTTCATCAAGTTTAGTAAGCCTTTGATGCTTTTTCAGAAATAGAACATATTTTTGTCTGAAAACAAGTTCAGATTAGGCTATTAAACCATTGGCTTTATTTCGAATTTTTTTGATGGGCTTATTTCACCAGATCAATATTGAAATATGCTACTAAGGAATCGACCGGAATTTTCCTACTCAGTCAGCTTTATGTATGAACTCGGATCTTGAGTACAGAGTGATGCAATGGTTTCTCATTCGGTCTGCGGTCATACACGTACAAACATTTGTAGCATGATATAAATGAGTTTTTTTATTTAGATATTTGCCTTCAAAAGCGAATTATCAAATGTCTAAGTGCCAGAAGGTGATTTGGCATTCATCTGAGAAAATAAAAATAATAACACGTTTGTTTAACAAAAAACAGTGAATCTTATAATGTCCTTAAATCATACCATTATACATGCAAAACAGTCCAATAAAATGTAAGGTGCTCTGTTTATTGAAAACTAATCTGGGCCAAGTTATGCGATACAATACAATGAATGGAGAAGGCTACATGGAGCTCGCCAAAATAAGATTATTATTACAAGAGCTCATTAGATTGCGAACAGTGCCTGACCGAGATCTCTCTAAGGTCACCGGAATGTTGACACTGGCCACCGGTCAACATTAGGTGTATGTTATATGTTATTATGAACTTACGACTAGCGCAATATAAAATCAAATCATCAAAAAATGTGGAGGATCTAACCAACTTAGGGCCGAAATGCGGCCCGATTCCAAATGCTTAAACAAAAGCCTTTTTCTCAAATATTAACATAAAAAGCCCAGTTTTATGTTTTGAAAAAAATAGTGGTTTCACAAACTGTTTCTGAACGGAAGAGTTGGTGTAAGCTTTAAGAAAACAAAAAAACAACAACTTTATATCATTCTATTTTCTTGTCTGTCTATTTTTTAAAGCCGTCTTGTTCAATAATAAAAGGCAAAATTTTAATTCCCTAAATCAGAAATACCCCTGGCCCCCTTCCCACAAGTTGTGGTTAAACCACTGAAATACTTAATTAATTTATATATTTACATTGACTAATCTGAAACCGTTATTACATTAAGCTACGTGCCGGATTGCACTGTATAACCTTACCAAGACCGAGTATCATCGGATTACCCTTCTTGGTTTTCTATTTACTATTACACGAAGGTGTACCCCCTCCCCCTTCCTTTATTTTAAACCCACATAAAGAGACTTCGGGGAAAATAATGCCCACTTGAGTCCCGAGTACTGCTTAAAAGGCCCTTGAATAGCGAGTATACATATTTCTACATTAACACTGAAATATAAAAGTTAGATTCTACGAAACTAAATTAAATCAGACAATTCTTAACGAATACACGTACCGGCGTCAAAGCAGGGATCATCCTCGAGTACTCGTATTGCCGCCTGTATCGCGTCAATGGCGGTACCACCGCTGGACAGCACAGCATAGCCGGCCCTTGCCGCCGCCTTCGTTCCAGCCCGCGACCCTTCCACGATATCATCCGGAATGGTCCAGGCGCCGCCGTGCACAATAATTACTGGCGTCGACATCTTATTTGGTATACCCTTGAATATTGTTTCTGAATGTCACGAAGTTGAAGGTTCCAAGAATCTCGTCTGAAGCACTTGCCGCTTTTCCGATATTGAACACTAAACGGGGAAACCAGCTCTGACCGCCGCTTTTATATATATGCTAAAAACTGATGACTGCTGAATCTGACGTCAGCTGAAATTCACAGGCTGTATAGAATTATGCAACTTTCGAAAGTATTGATCCATAGCTGAGGAGTGGCTCTTCACCACACCCAATACTTGCTATGTCGAGTACGCCTTTTACAAAATGTATTACATCATAATTCTTGTATATCATTAGAACGAAAGTTTCAGGAAAAGGCTACTCAATATGAAGTATGAAATATTTGCTTACTTCAAAAACTAGTATATTAGCTAAAACAAGGCTAAGAGCTTGTGTATCTGTGCATTTTTATGTTAAAATAAGGATTTGTTTAAACATAAAGTATTGCTGATAAAGTATAGCTTCAATTACATTTTACAATGTTTACCTAATTAGAAAAGTCGGAAATTATATTACCTTCCGTGATCTGTATGTATTCCCAGCGCACATGTGAACGCAATAATCACACACCTCCGAGATATATGCGTTTGATTGGTGGGTCGATACACACCTCCGTATTTCATTGGTTTAAACTAGCACACCTCCACCTATCTGGGTCATCGACGTGAGAATAAGTTAAAGAAATTTAAGACTCGCTGTGCGTTACCTTTATATTTTAGTATTAAAACTTAATTGTTCTCTTAGGATTGGAAAGATAAACAAATCAATATACGCCTTTCTGAGCAAAAGGAATTGAATGCATACTAATGAAATGAATGCACCTACTGCCGCTTTTTTATTGTTTGGCTTCAGTCGGGTTGATAGCCGAATGCCTTTTCAATCCATGAAGCCAAACAATACAATGAAACAAAGATAAGTAAATATAAACGAAAAACAAAATAAGACTTTTTAAGAAAATCCTTTTTAGTATAAGTTTTGGAACAATTTAGGCGTAAACTTCTAACTAAAAGTAATCTGAACCAATAGAACCGCATGTTTTTACATTATCATGTAGGCATATACATGATTTGTGATCCAAGCATGATTAATAATCAATATTTATATTGTTCATTTATTTACTTCGAATACACGCACCTTCACTTCGACCAAGTTGGTATAATCATTTATGTGCATCGCGCTGGCCTCAGTTAGAAATTACCGTCTCACGTTTCAAGTATACCGGAAATGACGTCAGATACAATCAGGTACACCGGCGCCAAAAACTGCCAATTATCTGACAGTACTGGTGAATTTTTATTTAACTGAATATTATATTTAATCAAGCATTAAGTTGATGCAGGATTGATACGTTTTCATTCGAAAAGTCATTTGACGTCTCATTTTGAAGGCGCCGTATTTGATATTGTCAAAGATATAGCTTAAATTAGGGACCAGTTCATAAATTGCAGAAGAATGCTGTTGATGTTTCCCACGTTGCACGATAACATGCGATGGGCGGTGTTGTTTTGTAATTTAATTGATCACGATGTTTAAAATTATAACGGCTCTGTATAGTTTAAGAATCGATAGCATTGATTTATTGCGTTTATGTTGTATGAAACCAGTAGGTCACGTGAGTAAATCAAACGCGATATTTGAAACAAACGCGATATTTGAAACGCTGTTTAACATTGGTTAAAGGGACTCGGTCATGTTTTGTAAAATGCACTTACCATAAAAAGAAGGCTTATTTTAAGATGCCGATGATTATCTTGAAAAAAAGGTCCAAAATATGAGCGAGTCCATTTAAGTGACGTCGCGCTAATCCAATCGAAGCGCCATGTTGAAATAAACAATTACGTCATTATCCCTTTCGGGTTATACAATATAGGCGTCAAGTTAAATATATACAAAATCTCTGTCATAGGACCAGGCGAATGTAAATATCAGGGGCAGATCCACGATTTAACGTTCTATGGGACGTAACTCAGGGCAAAACCTTTTCGTGACTTGCGCCTGTTTTAATGTTTGGTGTTTATCGAATAACAATACAGCTAAATTTTTTATTCCATTTATTCATATACAGATGTACACCAACAACCGTCAGCAGGACAACCGTTTGCCTAGCAGTATAACAGTGTTATTAAAATCTAGAGGCGGGAGTATTATATTACTTAAGCTAAACATTTAATATCAGAACAGCGCCCTTCCCTCAGAACCGATTTTTTTTAAAGTATTGGCAAGGAGTTTGGGGGGTACATCCATGAAAATTTTAACAATTTATAGTCCAAAATGGTGCATTTTGTTTTTTTAATTAATCTATTTCTCCTATATTGAAAGCTGAAGGGTACACGGTAGCATTACACTTTCGTTTATATTTCTCAATTCCCTAATCATTAATCTCCCTTCTTGGCGAGTAGCGACAACGGATGTGTTGAAATACTAACGTAATCAGAATTCATATATTGTGCTTGCTTATTTGTTCCTTTTGCATTGTCATTCAGAAGCATTAATTACATGTTGCTTCCTTATAATGTATAATTCTCGGTTTTTTCTTCCTCATTTACTCATTAAAATAAGTGTTAACAGAATTGTTATAGTATCATTTACAATAACGTCTTTCGAGTACTTGTATGCTAAATATTTTATCGTTGTATTACACATACACTTCATTGTTGATCTGCATGCGTATTAATTCATCTTCTAATTTTATATTGCCGATTTAATGCTATATATCAACGTTTTTCTTGTTCTCCAAATGTGGTGCAGCAACCGACAAGGGGTATGCCCCGGGTCTGTCTGAAGTTATGGCGGAGGGGGTATACCCCACCTCTACCTGGAAAAACGAGGGAGTGGGTATGCCCCACCTTTGTCTGGAGGTATGGGCAAGGGGGTATGTCCCATCTCGTTCTGGAGGTATGGGGGAGGGGGTATGCCCCCCCCCCCTCGATCTGGATGTATGGGGGAGGGGGTATGCCCCCCTCGATCTGGAGGTATGGGGGAGGGAGTATACCCCACTTCTACCTGGAGGAACGAGGGAGTGGGTATGCCCCACCTTTGTCTGGAGGTATGGGCAAGGGGGTATGTCCCATCTCGGTCTGGAGGTATGGGGGATGGGGTATGCCCCCCTCGATCTGGAGGTATGGGGGAGGGAGTATACCCCAACTCTACCTGGAGGAACGAGGGAGGTGGTATGCCCCACCTCGGTCTGGAGGAGGGGGTATGCCCCACCTTTGTCTGTAGGTATGGGGACGGGGTATGTCCCACTTCGGTCTGAAGGTATGGGGGAGGGGGTATGCCCCACCTTTGTCTGTAGGTATGGGGATGGGGGTATGTCCCACCTCGGTCTGGAGGTATGGGGGAGGGGGTATGCCCCACCTTTGTCTGTAGGTATGGGGAGGGAGTATGTCCCACCTCGGTCTGGAGGTATGGGGGAGGGGGTATGCCCCACTGTGTCTGTAGGAATGGGGAGGGGGTATAACCCACCTCGGTGTGGGGCTATGCCCAACCTCTTCCTGGTGAATGGGGGAAGGGGGTTTGCCCCAACTCCGTCTTGATGTATAAGGGAGGGGGTATGCCCCACCTTTGTCTGTAGGAATGGGGAGGGGGCATGACCCACCTCGGTCTGGGGGTATGCCCCACCTCTTCCTGGTGAATAGGGGAAGGGGGTTTGCCCCAACTCTGTCTTGAGGTATAAGGGAGGGGATATGCCCCACCTTTATCTGTAGGAATGGGGAGGGGGTATGACCCACCTCGGTCTGGGGGTATGGCCCACCTCTTCCTGGTGAATGGGGGAAGGGGGTTTGCCCCAACTCTGTCTTGAGGTATAAGGGAGGGGGTATGCCCCACGTCTGTCTGGAGGTATGGACAGAGGGGGCATGCCCTACCTCTTCTTGGTGTATTGGGAAGGGGGTTTGCCCCACCTCTGTCTTGAGGTATTAGGTAGGGGTTATGCCCCACGTCTGTCTGGAGGTATGGACAGAGGGGGTATGCCCCACCTCCGTCTGAAGGTTTGGGGGAGGGGTTATGTCAAACTACTGTCTGGACGAGGTGGTGGAATATCTCAAACCACTATTTTGACCTGTCGGAAGCCTTTTGCCCTCCATTCAAATTAATCCAGAGCGTATTGAACACGATCCTAATGTAATAATTGCAATGAAAGACTTGTAATTTATTGTGTTATTTGGTGAATTTGGGGAACAATATTGTTATATGTTATGAGGTTGGATTGAACTCTGGCACATACATGTAATACAATAGTTACTTTACAAAAGCTTAAACGTAAGTTTTGTAATTGGCAACACAAACATACACCACTTTGAAAGCATAATTATGCACAACCGTAACATGATACAACACTTTTACAATGTCATCACCATCCGTATAGTCCGCTAGAAGGAAACTTATCTTGTTGAATTTTCGACATGTTAAACTTGCTTATAACTCGTACAGATAACGGTGCATGCAAATAGCACAAAGGCACACTTGTGGCCAGGATTCCGTTTTTAACGGCAAATTTATTTTTTTGACAATTGCATGTTGTACAATATATAGCAAATATGAGTGTGCGATATGTGTCATAATAATACCTGAGTTGATGGTTCCGGTAGATAATTATAACTTGACGTATCAAATCACACATTTTAAACAGGTATAATAGCATAGATAATAAAACAAAACACCTGCTAAAAATCACATTTGCTCTTGGAATAAACGTATCTTTCTTTCAATTTTGATTATCTTCGGTAGCAGTTGGAAATCGGAACAGATATTGTCCAATTTCGTACTATACTGGCTTTATAAGAAGTCCAATTTTGAGTCAGATGCTTTTCAACATGATCATATTAAATATATCACCTTCTTCAACAGCGATCGCACGTATATTTAAACCAGCAACACAAAAACACGTCTAACCAATCAAAAATGCTATAACACCCCTAAACATCACTGTTAGATGCGCCTCCGTTCTGTACATCACCGTTAGCAACGTCACCATTGGTGACGTCAACAGGTTCCCGAAAGTCTTCACCCGGGTTGACGCCGCTGTGAATAGTGCCTTCCTTGGCCCAAGCCCACGACATGCGCTCTGTGGTGAAGGAGAGCGCAACGTCGCCTTCACGGCCCAGCACGATAACGCCCCCGTACCCGTCCACCCGCGACGCCATGTTGGCAAGCGCCTTGTCTGCCGCCTCCTGTGCGTCCGTTCCTGAAGTTGAATGGAGAACACATATTTGATCAATGTTGGATATGATATACATCGAATATGTCTGGACATCGAGAACACCGAATGCGAAATCCTCGGTTGTTCTATCTTTATCAAAATACAAAACCCAATAAATATTCGATTCGGAGTGATGGACCCTGGAAGTTGTTCCCATACTAGAATATTGTATATGTGCTTGTCACTTTAAAGAAGTGTTACAGCCTAATTTCAATTGACATTTCCAACGATGATACTGACTTCACTTTTGAAATAAGTCTATGTACGCTGGAAAGAAATCCAGTCTTGGTAAGCGTTCCAATATTAGCATCTAAACTTCCACTTCTCGATATTCCTCACCTGTCCTCATAGCGGCGATGACCTGGTGTGCCAGCACGACCTTGGAGATGGACTCCCCGTGTCCCGTGCATGAGATGCCGCCTACATCGTTGTCCGCGTATCCGCCCGCACCTGTACACAACGGAGCCGACATGATTTCATGAATTAGTAGACAGTATTGATTTCTAGGTACATATAACAAAATCTATATTACAATGCATATGAAGTATATTGCATTAGCTGTTGTTTTTTTTTAAATTGCATTCACCAATTTTAAGCGTCCACGTTAAATAATTGAGAAACACTTCTTAGACTATTTGGCTACGAAATCACACCAATTTCACGTAATTACTTATTTCACGAACGTTTTACTAATATGCTATTTCGAGGGCGGGCGTACCTATGATAGGGCTATCACCAACGCGACCCGGCTTTTTACAGGAAATGCCACCCGTTGACGTTCCGTACGCCACGTTACCGTTGACGTCCAGAGCCACTGCACCCACAGTGTCGTGACCGGAACCCCTGAAATTATAAGTACTCGTACAGTTAACTTCAAGTGTTACATGTATACATATATTTTAGATTCAGTTCTTCATTGTTCAATAATATAGTTTCATTGACAGGTGACTTAGATACATCAAAGATGCACGCTTACTCCGAAATAAGATCTACCACAATAAATACAATTGTTTTGATGTACTAAAAAGGATGCATAAATGCCGAAAACAATAGTTCTTATGAAAGATACTGAGTTTAATTTGAAAGAAATATGCAGAAAACACGGCGTCTTATAAGACGAAAGTAGATCACAGTAAATCTTAGCACTTGCCAATTTCTATTTGTTATTTATGTGTATGTATGGATTTTGAATAAGAGTGTCAATTTAAAGAAAACGAAAGTGTTCCCCTTATAATAGTTTTATTATGTATTTTTCAGGATCTTTGAACGAAGCTGAAATATTTCTGAAATCTTGGATTCAATCAAATTATTCTGTGATAATTACATTTCAACCTTTCGTGGGAAATTAGGTGTTCTTAATATTTCGTGTGTATTAAGTCATGCTATTGTTTAATGTTTGTTGTTGGGTTTTCATTCTCTGTTTCGTTTGGAGGTCGTAACACATGAACAAAATGGTGCCGCTGCTTATGGGTTAATTATGTTGAAACTTGAATATGTCAGTCTGGTTTTGAAATGTTGTTCGTTAGATTGAGACTATGGAAAGTATAACTATATTTAATACGGCCAACTCCTCACTGCAAGAAATGTCTGTCGACTTGGCCGTGAAAAGAAGAAACATGGAGCAAGCAGAAACTGTCACCAACAAAAGTTGGTCAAGTTTGATCGACATGTTCCAGGACAGCGCAAGACTTGAACACACTAACCGCCTGACCTCACACTGCCTTATCGCCATTAAAGGTTTCCTTAATATGTCTGGTTTCAGGCTAATTAATTGTATCTTGATCTAGTCGTTTGTACTGATATATACCAGCTAGCGATACACATGTGTTATGCGGGCACACAAAAGATAAGCATCAAAACAGAACATTGTAGTTTGCACACCTTTTTTGGTAAAACACATTTTTGTGGTATCTATTAATTCTTTAAAGACATCTGACTAGCAAGCACTAACTCCAACACAGCAATCATGAAAGGGAATCAATTTAGACCAGCACCGGAAGTACTGTACTATCGGACGCAGAAGTATCCGGTACTCACCTCTGTCGAAAAAGGTCATGAACGGTGCAGTCGTAGTTGGCGTGGTAGAACTGTAGTTCGCGGACGGCCTTCGCGGACACCAGGGTCTCTGTCGGCACGCGCTTGATACCCACTTCCTCTGCGAACAGGTTGGCGCCTGGTCCCACCAACAGGCAGTGGTCGGTCTGCAAAAGACATATAGTTTACAGGAATTTAGGGGTGTTTTACTTAATATAAAATACGCACTATTCTTTTAACAGAGTCTACGAAAAAACAACAACATTCAAACAACTGTTGCGTGATACCGTTGATTCCCATCTAAATAGATACATTTGTAGGAAGGGCAATAGCTAAATTCGTTTGTCTGGTATCGATCCCTTTTCCAATTTCTCTAAAGCACCATTTAATTCCAAGCTGCTAAAAAGTTCTTTATCGGTTAATTCTGATTATATATATATATACATGGAAACACCCACAGTATCAATGTAAATTGGATTTTTCATCCACGAATACGATTTCCTTTTGACAGGATGATAAGATCGATTTAATAAATATAGGTCAGAGATCATAATAAGGTTTTACAAAAAAACCACTCAGGTAATAACCCCAAAACCCGTCTCACTTGACCCATGGCCTTCCTGGCAATTGCGATGGGTTCTGTATAACGTTGACATACCCGTATTTCAAAATAGGAATGATAAAGTCAAGGCCATCAAATTAGATCATACACAAAACCAACTCAATATTATATCCAATAACCCCGTCTCACCTTTTCCATGACATTCCTTGCAAGTTCGATTGGGTTCTTGATGTTGTGGACGCAGGCGACAGCCCCCGATTCGAGCGTTCGCCCGTCCATGATCACAGCGTCCATCTCCACGTCTCCGTTAGCCGTCAGCACGGAACCCGTCCCTTGAATAAAACATGAGACATCGATCGTGTATTTGGTCAATGCAAACCAGTAAAAAAGTGACAGGCGTGGACATTTTCGAATTTTCCATACCAACCAATTGATTACAACATGTATTTAACAAATGTTTGCTACAGATATATACACACATGGCATGGTGCAGGAATGAGCCTGCATGTTTGTCAAATGAAAAACATGTGTTTTTCTACACAGTATGGTATTAACTTGTCTAGCATTCGCTTGTTTCAAGATAGTCCTGAATGCTCTTCCAGAGTTTAAACATATTTTTTTCTGAAAAAGATTAAAAATTAGGATACTTAGAAACATGGATTTTAAATCAAATTAAATTTAAATGCTACAAAGAAATCGACCGGCTTTAACTACTCAAGCAGAGTACTCCTTAAAATATCCTTCAATATCTCGTACCAAGGGGGTGGGGAATGTTGTTAGCCTCTTGTATAATAGTGACATATATCTAAATATACAAATATGTACGTGTAAATTTTGAAGTATAGTTATACTAACAGATGAATTTTAACAATTCCATTCAATCAGACACATTCTTAACGAATACACGTACCGGCGTCAAAGCAGGGATCATCCTCGAGTACTCGAACAGCCGCTTGTATAGCGTCAATGGCGGTACCGCCGCTGGACAGCACAGCATAGCCGGCCCTTGCCGCCGCCTTCGTGCCAGCCCGCGACTCACCCACAATATCATCCGGAATGGACCAGGCGCCTCCGTGCACAATGATCACTGGCGTCGTCATTTATATGGTATACCTTTATGAATGTCACTCAAAACTGCCTATGATGTTGAGTGTTCCAAGAAACTTGTCAGAAGCACTTGCTGCTATTTCGATATTGAACACTGATCGGGTAACCCGGATCCGCCTCTCCTACATATATGCTGAAAACTGACGACTGCTGAAGCTGACGTCAGCCGAATTAGAATCATGCAATTTTCGAAACTCTAAAGCTGAGGAAAGTCTTTTCAAGAAATTGCTGTATCCAGTATGATTTATTTCCTTATTTCAAACACAAGGATATTTAATAGCTAAAACGAAGCCAGTAGCTATAGTTTAACCGTGCAATTTTGTTAGTATAAATGTTTTTAATTATAAAGTATAACTTCAACGTCAGTTTACAATATTTATCTTATAGAAAAGTAAAAATGTTACCTTCTGTAACTTGTATGTATTCCCTGCGCACACGTGAACACAATACTCACACACCTCCACGCTGTATGCGTTTGATTGGTGAGTCGGTACACACCTCCGTAAGCTTAAAACGAACGCATCTTCGTTAATTGGGTCATCACTGAGGGAAATGGGTTAAGAGTTATAAGTCTGGTTTATAATAAACCATTTTTGAGGAAAGGGAATTTGATGAAATATAATTATATGATTGCATCTGTTGGCGCACTTTTATTTTTTGCCTTCATCCTGCTGCGGATGTCTTCTCAATTCATGAAACCTGACAGTATATTTTGAATATCAACTGAACATGAACATCAAAATTAAAACAATTAAATGGTTACAGCTATACTTTTAAGTATATTGTATGAAACATTGTTTTGTACCAATGGAACGGCATTTTATTAACATTATCGTTGATCAGATCCAAGCATGATAACACATTGAACAAAACACTAATATTTATATTGTTCATTCATTAAAATCGAATACACGAACATAGGTTTCGACCAATCAGTTATAATTATGAACGTCTGTTAATTGCCCTTTCTCAGTACCGCTCACTTTATTGAATAGATGCCAAAATTTTAATTTACCTATTGATAAGGGTCGTTTCTACGGAATTGAAAGAGGAAAAAGGCGTTGTACACTGTGTGATAGACAAGAATTAGGAGACGAGTTTCATTATATTTTCAATTGTAATCACTTTCTTTATGAAAGACATAAATATGTTAATCATAACTTCTATATTTATTTGAATTTTCCTTAATTTTATTCTAAAAAATATTTTCATGATATGCTGATATGTTTGTTTGTTTGTTTTTTGCTGTTCATCTTCATATTTCTATTTTTCTTGCTGTTTTATGTTTTTGATACATGTTTTGTTACCTTTCATGCCCATGTGGGCCAAGAGTATGAATAAAACTTGAAAAACTTGACAGAACGTACAGGAGAAATTCCTGCCCGTTTCAAGCAGACCGGATATGAAGTCAGATACAACCAGGACTACGAAAACAACGCCGTCAATTTCTGCTTATTAACAAGGCTTGTGAAGTTCTTTTTAACCATGTAATTTTATTTAATCAAGCAATAAGTTGATGCAGAGACTTGACGGACCCTTTGAGATAAACATAGATTTAAGGATTAATTGTTTTCGAACAAAAAAGCCAAACTGTGGTCTTTCTATTATTAAGGCTCCCAAGCATTGTTGAATTTATATAAATAATATCGATAACTGCATAAAAAATACAAAGGAAGTATTTAAACTCAGTTTTCTCCCATTTATGATAGATATAGCATAAAGATATATGTATACATGAAAAACGGCGTGCCTTCCTCTATTATTGTCATGCAGCAAAATACATACTGGTCCAGTCCAGAGTTTTTGCCCTCCAAACTTATCATTTTGATAAAGGTAACCCAGGGTCAGTGTTTATTAACATCTCTGTGATAATGATCTTAAGCAAGCCACAGAGGTATAAATACTGACTGCCCAGCTGGTTTTAAATTTCTAACACATGTTTCTGAGAAGCGAGCTGTACATTGTATTTTCACTTGTTTTTGTCGTTCAGAACATTTCAGAACAGATTTAGTATACTTTAAATATTTAAATAGAAGAATTAGTTTTATTGCATTTCTTAAAAATAATAAGACAGTTAAAATTTACATACAACATTGAACACTTCAAGGTACATGGAATGATCATTTCAAGGCCAGAGTAGCGGTATTTTTCAATATTCATTTTTTTTAAGTTCATTTATCTATTTGTACTTTATTTGAGACTCATATGCTATAAATATGGATTACTGAAATTACAAATACATTAAATTATCATGAAAAGCTCTAACACTCTTATTTCAGCTGATACTTTGGAAGTTAACACATTCTTGATTCTTATTATTTTAAGAATGAAAACAAATCATGAATATGTGCAGTCTAAATGTTTTCTGACAGGATAACATTTTTATTTCTCTTAAATTACTGCAACATAATAGTGAATACACAGTCCTACAGTTTATGCCGCTACTGAGCATCAAGCTGATGCTCGGGCTTATCAGTGGAACTAATCGACCATAGCTGTAAACTGACCACTTGACCCTTTCCCTGCTGGGAGCTGTTTGCCTGACTAATTTGAGAGTAATAGCTGTTCTTGTCTTGAGATTTGGGCCATTTTATGTTAGGAAGTTTTTCTTGGTATTTCAACTTTCGCTAGCTTGATTATTAAAATAATATTATTATCAAATGCTTTTGTATAAATTTTGTATATCATAGTTATTATTATTATTATTATTATTATTATTATATACGGTAGTCCAAAATCCACTATACTGACGTCCATCAAGTATCATTGTGCAATGATAGCCGACAGATAGGAATGACGTCATAAAACAAGTCTGTCATGAAGATAACATTTATTACGAAATCATGTGTCTTTTAAGTGATTTAAACCATTGATATATAATATATTAATAACGTGTTGATCCGGAATGTCTTATTCAACTGTTGTTGATGTTTTAATATTTTGATTTCAGTCAGTAAGCGCCTCGTGCGACTTGCGTCGAATTCCATCTCCCTGATCAAAACGC
Source organism: Mya arenaria (assembly GCF_026914265.1). Taxonomy (NCBI): domain Eukaryota; kingdom Metazoa; phylum Mollusca; class Bivalvia; order Myida; family Myidae; genus Mya; species Mya arenaria. Next base: position 11,980,779 of record NC_069132.1, read on the forward strand.
ACTACTAATAAGTTATTACCCTATTATAAGATTCTTTAATAAGTATATTTCCTTTTCGCAAAGAGAAAATAATATGGAGAAAATATATATTTCTAGAAAAATGCTCTACTTACATTGTATTACAGAAACATGTAATAAAAGTTCAGTGACTGCTGTGATTATACATTTACATTAACTGTGCATGTAGGAGTGCAAATGATCAGAAGAAGTTTGATAATTTTAAATATTATATTAAAATAAAATGAGTCATATAACATTCAAATATACTGGTATGATATCAAAAGTCCAGACATAGAGGTTTAAGATACATTATTGCTTTGTTGTGATCATTTCTCATATGATAATAATGACTTAAACTGCTTTGAAACAAGTATTATATATATATATATATATATATATATATATATATATATATATATATTGAAATAAGGTAGCAATGTTTTATGATAATTCCAAAAGCAAAGACAAACTTTTATTACATGTTTCTAACATGCAGTGTGTATAATGTTTAATCACTCTTCTAATGAAGAATGTTCTCACACAACAATGCAAAGGTTGATTTAACTGTGTCAGTAAAGAAGATTTTAATCGCTGTTTCAAAAGCTATATTTTAGGAAATGAACTTTCAAGAAAATTACATAAACGAAGATACACAAACACAAAGAGGGCTTATATAATTCACATAAAAAGTGGGCAATGATGTTTTTTGAAATGCATTTTAGCAAAGACCACAATGTCAATGTATCAATAGAAACCTATGAAAGTTCAGTGTCAACATCAAGGTAATATAGTGCTCAGATTTAAAAAAAATTAAGTTGTAAGCTGTATTATAAGTAATAAGAATATCTAAGTACATCAATATATGACCTTATTTCTTGGCAAATGGTTAAAATATTACATTTCTTTTAATATAACATCTTATGCCCCCATAAAATGTCTGTGATTTCGTCTGTAGGTGATATGCCAACTTGTGTCACTTAAAACTCGATTATATCACCTAAAGTCTAGAAACCTCGGGCGCTATTTAGGTAAGGAAGTTTTGCATCTGGGGTTTCGTTTCCCACTGCACTTAGTAAAACCAGAGTTATTATAATTTAATCAAAAAAGTATTTCACAGGAAAACATACGAACCTCAATCCAAGTGATGACTTCAGAGTTTACAAACTTTAGACTTTATAATTATGAGACTGTTTGCAATTGGATAAAGTTGCTATGATTAAATGTTGAATTACGTGTAATCATCGTAAAGTGAAAAATAGCAATGTATCAAGTTAGTAGTATTCTTTTCTTGTTCCAAACTGCAGCGAAAGAAAGTTGTTGTGAAAAAGGCGAAAAAACTATTTTTTACATATAACCATATATAACAAACTTTATTATAACTGCATGATTGACACTGTTAGATAAACATGTAATACATAAATTATACATTTTATAAAACCTAAATATCCATTTCATTCAATTGTCATTGAGTATAATTGGGTTGGTATTGATACTTTTGTAGTGAGTAGACAGCTTACGTTATCTTAATGAATACTTAGAAACATGGATTTTAAATCAAATTAAATTTAAATGCTACAAATAAATCGACCGGCTTTAACTACTCAAGCAGAGTACTCCTTAAAATATCCTTCAATATCTCGTACCAAGGGGGTGGGGAATGTTGTTAGCCTCTTGTATAATAGTGACATATATCTAAATATACAAATATGTACGTGTAAATTTTGAAGTATAGTTATACTAACAGATGAATTTTAACAATTCCATTCAATCAGACACATTCTTAACGAATACACGTACCGGCGTCAAAGCAGGGATCATCCTCGAGTACTCGAACAGCCGCTTGTATAGCGTCAATGGCGGTACCGCCGCTGGACAGCACAGCATAGCCGGCCCTTGCCGCCGCCTTCGTGCCAGCCCGCGACTCACCCACAATATCATCCGGAATGGACCAGGCGCCTCCGTGCACAATGATCACTGGCGTCGTCATTTATATGGTATACCTTTATGAATGTCACTCAAAACTGCCTATGATGTTGAGTGTTCCAAGAAACTTGTCAGAAGCACTTGCTGCTATTTCGATATTGAACACTGATCGGGTAACCCGGATCCGCCTCTCCTACATATATGCTGAAAACTGACGACTGCTGAAGCTGACGTCAGCCGAATTAGAATCATGCAATTTTCGAAACTCTAAAGCTGAGGAAAGTCTTTTCAAGAAATTGCTGTATCCAGTATGATTTATTTCCTTATTTCAAACACAAGGATATTTAATAGCTAAAACGAAGCCAGTAGCTATAGTTTAACCGTGCAATTTTGTTAGTATAAATGTTTTTAATTATAAAGTATAACTTCAACGTCAGTTTACAATATTTATCTTATAGAAAAGTAAAAATGTTACCTTCTGTAACTTGTATGTATTCCCTGCGCACACGTGAACACAATACTCACACACCTCCACGCTGTATGCGTTTGATTGGTGAGTCGGTACACACCTCCGTAAGCTTAAAACGAACGCATCTTCGTTAATTGGGTCATCACTGAGGGAAATGGGTTAAGAGTTATAAGTCTGGTTTATAATAAACCATTTTTGAGGAAAGGGAATTTGATGAAATATAATTATATGATTGCATCTGTTGGCGCACTTTTATTTTTTGCCTTCATCCTGCTGCGGATGTCTTCTCAATTCATGAAACCTGACAGTATATTTTGAATATCAACTGAACATGAACATCAAAATTAAAACAATTAAATGGTTACAGCTATACTTTTAAGTATATTGTATGAAACATTGTTTTGTACCAATGGAACGGCATTTTATTAACATTATCGTTGATCAGATCCAAGCATGATAACACATTGAACAAAACACTAATATTTATATTGTTCATTCATTAAAATCGAATACACGAACATAGGTTTCGACCAATCAGTTATAATTATGAACGTCTGTTAATTGCCCTTTCTCAGTACCGCTCACTTTATTGAATAGATGCCAACATTTTAATTTACCTATTGATAAGGGTCGTTTCTACGGAATTGAAAGAGGAAAAAGGCGTTGTACACTGTGTGATAGACAAGAATTAGGAGACGAGTTTCATTATATTTTCAATTGTAATCACTTTCTTTATGAAAGACATAAATATGTTAATCATAACTTCTATATTTATTTGAATTTTCCTTAATTTTATTCTAAAAAATATTTTCATGATATGCTGATATGTTTGTTTGTTTGTTTTTTGCTGTTCATCTTCATATTTCTATTTTTCTTGCTGTTTTATGTTTTTGATACATGTTTTGTTACCTTTCATGCCCATGTGGGCCAAGAGTATGAATAAAACTTGAAAAACTTGACAGAACGTACAGGAGAAATTCCTGCCCGTTTCAAGCAGACCGGATATGAAGTCAGATACAACCAGGACTACGAAAACAACGCCGTCAATTTCTGCTTATTAACAAGGCTTGTGAAGTTCTTTTTAACCATGTAATTTTATTTAATCAAGCAATAAGTTGATGCAGAGACTTGACGGACCCTTTGAGATAAACATAGATTTAAGGATTAATTGTTTTCGAACAAAAAAGCCAAACTGTGGTCTTTCTATTATTAAGGCTCCCAAGCATTGTTGAATTTATATAAATAATATCGATAACTGCATAAAAAATACAAAGGAAGTATTTAAACTCAGTTTTCTCCCATTTATGATAGATATAGCATAAAGATATATGTATACATGAAAAACGGCGTGCCTTCCTCTATTATTGTCATGCAGCAAAATACATACTGGTCCAGTCCAGAGTTTTTGCCCTCCAAACTTATCATTTTGATAAAGGTAACCCAGGGTCAGTGTTTATTAACATCTCTGTGATAATGATCTTAAGCAAGCCACAGAGGTATAAATACTGACTGCCCAGCTGGTTTTAAATTTCTAACACATGTTTCTGAGAAGCGAGCTGTACATTGTATTTTCACTTGTTTTTGTCGTTCAGAACATTTCAGAACAGATTTAGTATACTTTAAATATTTAAATAGAAGAATTAGTTTTATTGCATTTCTTAAAAATAATAAGACAGTTAAAATTTACATACAACATTGAACACTTCAAGGTACATGGAATGATCATTTCAAGGCCAGAGTAGCGGTATTTTTCAATATTCATTTTTTTTAAGTTCATTTATCTATTTGTACTTTATTTGAAACTCATATGCTATAAATATGGATTACTGAAATTACAAATACATTAAATTATCATGAAAAGCTCTAACACTCTTATTTCAGCTGATACTTTGGAAGTTAACACATTCTTGATTCTTATTATTTTAAGAATGAAAACAAATCATGAATATGTGCAGTCTAAATGTTTTCTGACAGGATAACATTTTTATTTCTCTTAAATTACTGCAACATAATAGTGAATACACAGTCCTACAGTTTATGCCGCTACTGAGCATCAAGCTGATGCTCGGGCTTATCAGTGGAACTAATCGACCATAGCTGTAAACTGACCACTTGACCCTTTCCCTGCTGGGAGCTGTTTGCCTGACTAATTTGAGAGTAATAGCTGTTCTTGTCTTGAGATTTGGGCCATTTTATGTTAGGAAGTTTTTCTTGGTATTTCAACTTTCGCTAGCTTGATTATTAAAATAATATTATTATCAAATGCTTTTGTATAAATTTTGTATATCATAGTTATTATTATTATTATTATTATTATTATTATTATTATTATTATATACGGTAGTCCAAAATCCACTATACTGACGTCCATCAAGTATCATTGTGCAATGATAGCCGACAGATAGGAATGACGTCATAAAACAAGTCTGTCATGAAGATAACATTTATTACGAAATCATGTGTCTTTTAAGTGATTTAAACCATTGATATATAATATATTAATAACGTGTTGATCCGGAATGTCTTATTCAACTGTTGTTGATGTTTTAATATTTTGATTTCAGTCAGTAAGCGCCTCGTGCGACTTGCGTCGAATTCCATCTCCCTGATCAAAACGCACTACTAATAAGTTATTACCCTATTATAAGATTCTTTAATAAGTATATTTCCTTTTCGCAAAGAGAAAATAATATGGAGAAAATATATATTTCTAGAAAAATGCTCTACTTACATTGTATTACAGAAACATGTAATAAAAGTTCAGTGACTGCTGTGATTATACATTTACATTAACTGTGCATGTAGGAGTGCAAATGATCAGAAGAAGTTTGATAATTTTAAATATTATATTAAAATAAAATGAGTCATATAACATTCAAATATACTGGTATGATATCAAAAGTCCAGACATAGAGGTTTAAGATACATTATTGCTTTGTTGTGATCATTTCTCATATGATAATAATGACTTAAACTGCTTTGAAACAAGTATTATATATATATATATTGAATAAGGTAGCAATGTTTTATGATAATTCCAAAAGCAAAGACAAACTTTTATTACATGTTTCTAACATGCAGTGTGTATAATGTTTAATCACTCTTCTAATGAAGAATGTTCTCACACAACAATGCAAAGGTTGATTTAACTGTGTCAGTAAAGAAGATTTTAATCGCTGTTTCAAAAGCTATATTTTAGGAAATGAACTTTCAAGAAAATTACATAAACGAAGATACACAAACACAAAGAGGGCTTATATAATTCACATAAAAAGTGGGCAATGATGTTTTTTGAAATGCATTTTAGCAAAGACCACAATGTCAATGTATCAATAGAAACCTATGAAAGTTCAGTGTCAACATCAAGGTAATATAGTGCTCAGATTTAAAAAAAATTAAGTTGTAAGCTGTATTATAAGTAATAAGAATATCTAAGTACATCAATATATGACCTTATTTCTTGGCAAATGGTTAAAATATTACATTTCTTTTAATATAACATCTTATGCCCCCATAAAATGTCTGTGATTTCGTCTGTAGGTGATATGCCAACTTGTGTCACTTAAAACTCGATTATATCACCTAAAGTCTAGAAACCTCGGGCGCTATTTAGGTAAGGAAGTTTTGCATCTGGGGTTTCGTTTCCCACTGCACTTAGTAAAACCAGAGTTATTATAATTTAATCAAAAAAGTATTTCACAGGAAAACATACGAACCTCAATCCAAGTGATGACTTCAGAGTTTACAAACTTTAGACTTTATAATTATGAGACTGTTTGCAATTGGATAAAGTTGCTATGATTAAATGTTGAATTACGTGTAATCATCGTAAAGTGAAAAATAGCAATGTATCAAGTTAGTAGTATTCTTTTCTTGTTCCAAACTGCAGCGAAAGAAAGTTGTTGTGAAAAAGGCGAAAAAACTATTTTTTACATATAACCATATATAACAAACTTTATTATAACTGCATGATTGACACTGTTAGATAAACATGTAATACATAAATTATACATTTTATAAAACCTAAATATCCATTTCATTCAATTGTCATTGAGTATAATTGGGTTGGTATTGATACTTTTGTAGTGAGTAGACAGCTTACGTTATCTTAATGAAAAGTATAAATAAAAACCCCATGTATAAAGTTATTCCGTTCAAAATTAAATCAAACGATAAGACTGAATATTTTTCGTTTATGTACTTCAATGTTTCATTTCTTTGCAATGAAATCAATGATTATGGTAAATGATAAAAATTGCTTTTCCATAGTCATCATGAATTTTTGTGCAGAAATCATACTGAAGTTGTAGTTCTGACCCCCAAACTGACCAGGGAAGAGTGGTTAATGGGCCCCTGCTGACAGAAATTGGTTGTCTCAATTACATGCATAATAAACACCTAGCTGTGAAGTGAGGCTTCGAAAATGGACCAAAATCCAGAAATCTGGCATAAACTGTAGGACTGTAAAAGTTGTAATAACTATTAATGTTGATATCTTACGTGAATAAAATTAGCTTCATCATTGTGTCTAATGTTCTTTTCAACACAAACTAATGGCATTTTATTAAAAAAAGTCAATGTTATCAATTACCATATAAATGCGTCCAAAAATACCACAGGTGCAAATTTGCATACTTGGCATAAAAAACGCAACATATCGTAATGATTAGATGACATAACTGTTTCATAATGTACTGCATACGGACATACAATACTACGCATTTCAAAATAAAGGTCAAAATCATTTGAATATGAAAATGCAAATATGATATCAATATCGACAGCGCTGTTTTGATGAAATATTAGTTTTGTTTGAAGTCATACTATAAATACAATCACAAAATAGCTAATAAATATATTTCATCTCTTTTCCCATATTAAAAGTCAAGTCAGCCATAGTGTGCCCCTAATTAAGCACATCCAGTGCTTAACAACCTACATATGAAATGTTTTTATGAGTCTCATGTAAGCCCATTCAGCCGGAAGTATGACCTTTTAAGTCCATTTTGTGTTTTTCCAACCTAATGTGTTAATAATCTAGTACCAAACAACCCAATAAGCATCTTTCCCCAGGTAAAAGCAGTATTTAGAAAGCAAAAACGTGTTTCTATAAGTCCACTCAATTCCTCAAACCCCATTAGGACACAGTTTCAAATTGTGTATTGTATACAAAAAAGGTCTCCAGCGGCCCTCGGCATCCTTATTTTGGTCACAGACAAGCCGACTCATGATCAAACAAGCCCCAGACGGGCTCTAAAAAAAGTCAAGCCAGAGCTCATTCAACCTCATTATGGCTACCATCAACCCCTATCTACCATACAGTCACCACAGACAGGCTGTTCTTAAGTCCACTGTGTGTCCAATAAACGATTTGTGCCAAACAAATAATAAAGGGGCTCTATAAAGCTCTATATATGAAGTGCACAATTGACAATAGTTTTGTAATACTAGTAATTGAGACCATTTATTGTAAAGAAATCAAGTCAAGAGTGCCCTGTAAATCTAAATTCTGCTGCAATGAAGTTTATCTAGTGTCAAACATACCACAGTAAGGCTCTTTTACATCCAACTCAGTTCAAAATAATCACAAATGCAGCTACATTTAAGTCCATCATATGTCAAGCAAACAACAATGCAGCATAACAACCGGTATTCTTAACTACAGAAGGCTTCTACACGAATCCGTCCAGGGTCTGACGATTCCTTTTGTGGATACAGTCAAGAATATTCATAGATAAACAAATTTCAGAGGGTCTAAACGTAAGCTAGTCAAGTTTTCTATCATTTTCATCATGCCTACAATAAAGCACATTCAGAGCCAAACAAACGCATGTGTAGCTCTGCTCTTGTTAAGCCTACTCAGTGCAACATTGACCACATTTTGGCAACCACAATGCCCATTTAAACCCAAACAAGCTCATGTGCAGCTGTCATTAAGCATTTTCAGTGCCTAATACACCATATCAGTTAGGCTTTTATAGCAAAGCATACTAACTCGGTTCAGACGGTTGCTGTGACCTTGGAATAGATAGGTAGGGTTTTAATGGCGACACTTCCTCATACTATGCTGGTCACTTTTGCCAAACATTTTGTTTTTCAAATCCGACCATCAAAATATGGACTTGAAAAAAACGAGACAGACTGACGGACACATACTTAGTTTAGAAGGTTGCTGTGACCTTGATCTTGAAGTTAGGGGCACGGATCTTGAGCGCGACACATCCTCATGCTATGGCGGTCTTTTCTACCAAAACATCAGGACATGAATGAGAAAGATAAAGAATCGACAAAAACGGGACGGAGGGACCGACTGCATGTACCTCCTTTTTAATGACGTTTTAGGCTAAAGACTTTTGTAATAGACCACAAAAATTTAACTGAGTTCATGTGGAGTTGAAAACCATACTCGAATGTACCAAATTTCAATGAAAATCAGTCTCTGAAACATACCTGCAATAATGTTTGATTTACCAAATAAGTTTATGTACGAGTATGTGATATTTTGCGTATATTAACAGTAAAACACTTAAATACACTCGGATAAGAATGGGAGAACTCTCATAAACTGAAAAAATACTTGAAGGTCTGGTGTTGAGCTAATTGTTACTGTATTGCATAATAATTCTATAAATAAGATACTACAGGAAAGGACATTCAGGTGTACAATCCATAATTCATTCAGTGCGGGTTTCTGCCTTCTGCCTGCACTGTTGTTGAAGTGAATCAAGATAAATATACCAAGTAGTACTGTATGTAATATGGAAGAACATTTATACTTTATCATATTCATTAATATATAACTCTAATAATTTTGCAGACATATATTGGTGTTCAGACTACAACTTCTTGGTATGCTGTGTCATTTTCCTCTGTACATGTATGTTTTTGTGTGTAAGTTCAAACACTATCTAGCCTTGCGCTTGTAAATCATATATTTCTGAACATTCTAATTTCACTCTTATTTCCATATAGTGCTGTTATGGATAATTGGTTTAAATATGTACATTTGTAAATAACTTGTTACACTCTCTTTTTAAAGCTGTGATCTGAATGGAAATAGTATTTTCTATAATACAATTGTGTTCACATTCACTTAAAATTGTAGTTGATATGCATAATAGAATAAAACACTAGTATAAAAGTTTAGTTGAATCTGAAAATAACCTTTTGCTATTATGCCCGTTTTAAGAATAAGTATTGGGGGTGGGTTTGGTTGTGAGTCGGTTTTGAGTGGTGAGTGAGTGAGTGGATGGGTGTGTGTGTCGGCGAGTTGGATAGATTGACGGGCAGGCGTGAGAGTGAGTGAGCGAGTGCCATGATATCATTCATATGTTTTTTTCTTATTATCACATAAAAGGCATCATCACTCAAACCGTTCAGCACCATTAGTGCTTTGATTATACATGCACTTCATTCATGAAAACTCAATGCTAACATACTGAAATTGGTCAGTACAAGAAACATCTGGGAATGCACACAGTAAATAGCCCAGCAGGAAGACATGCTAAGTGGTTATTTATTGACTAGTTCAATGTCATGGACTGATAAGCCCTTTTCTCAAAATGAGGAGTTTGGGAGGCAATTTCCCTGGACTGGGTTATAAATGTTTGTATATATAGCTCTACTGACCAATATCATGCGATGGTGCGGTGTCCGTCGTCCGTGCGTTTGTAAACAATTGTTGTGAACGCGATACAATATTCAGTTTTGATTGTATAATAAGCAAGCTTATACAGTAGTGGATTATGGCTCTTGAAATCCAATATAATTTCCTAAGAGGAGACAGCTCTGAACAGAGAGTTGTGTTAGTGATGGATAATCGGCTGGATTTTTTATCGATTATTCGATTAATATCAGAATATTTAAAAGAATACATTGTGTGTCATTTAGCATCTAGAGCATCTGCTTGGGCCGGATCCGAATGGCTCTCTGTTGTGCCGTCACCACCAACAAAATGCTGCAATATAGATTAAAACCTTAAAACAAAGCTGTATATATGAACTTCATCAATCAGAGTTTATTTTATATCAAAGCTAAGAAATTCTGAAAACAGGATTCACTTATTTAAGTGTCATAATTGGATATAAAAGTTATTCGAGGGGTACAGCTCAAATACTATTCAAGATGCTGACCGATACTGGTACCCAGCTAGTAGATTAGTCCAAGGGCGATAACCGGGAACCAGGACCTGGGAAGAAGGGAGTCGAATCCGAGTTTATTTATTGTGAGTAAAGGCTTTTTCTGAATCCGAATGTTTACGGTAATAGCATTTTACTAATTATTATGATTATTTAGGATTTTATATACAGACCGCTATAAATGTTTAACTGATGTTGTTATATCAATCCATTGTTAACTGTCTTTAAGTTATTGTTCCATTAAAGTTGTAAGTTTTAACAAAGTTCTCGTATTGTTTCATAGTGACTGCCATCTTTATCTCGTGCTATTTGCTGTTGCGTCACCACTTCATGTGTTGACGTTTTGTTTGCTTACTTCAGACGATACATGTATAGATGATGTTATTGTAGCTGTCAACTTACTATTTGATGAGTTTTTATATATTATCATCTTGTGAAAATATGCCTTTAAACAGGTAATTAATGTATTACTGTATTGTTAATTGATTGCAAGCCAAAAATCCATATGTTTAACTTAATTTAGTAAATTCTGCCAGATAGTTCTGCCGTGACTTGCGGAATTCTGCTACTTAATTCCTCAACTTATCGCAGCCTCACGTTCTTTCATTCCAAAATCTTGCAGTTTCACGCTATATTCTGCCAAGTTACGCTTCTAGCGGAACTCGATTTCATGTATATACTGTGACATTGTGTTTTTCCCATCCGTGCAAGGCCCATTCGGCGGGTGCTCCGAATTATAAGGTTGTTAGTCATCATAGGTTATTAGAGCATAGTGCACATAAAGAATGTAGCACTTTCAAGCCGTGACTTACCCTGGTTCTTTAACGTGCACCAGTGTATCGCACTGTCACACGGAACCCCCATTAACGTCCCTCTCGGAAGACGTTTAGGAAATTTTTTAATGGCACGGCGGGTAATCAAACCTGCGACCCCTGAACTGACAGTCATTCGTGACCACTAGACCACGGACCCGCACTAATCCGAACAGCTAAAGTATCTTTACTAAAATTCCTGCGATTTGATTGGCTGACGGGTTATCGTGTGATCGATAAGTCGGTCATATGTAAATGTTTCGTAATGTACAGTTACTACATTATATCATTGATACTATCATATAACAAATTCTTTTTGCAATTTCCAGTTCACCCATTTTAAAAATTCGATTATTTGGTACTTATGTTCGTAAACTAAGCTAAAAAACCGAAGCCTATGAGTTTCAGGAAAAGTAATTAAATACCCATTAAAGCTGCACTCTCACAGATTGAGCGTTTTGACAACTTTTTTTAATTTTTGTCTTGGAAAGAGCAAATTTTTGCGTAAATATCTGCAAACCAATGATATAAGACTGCTGACAAAATATCAGATCGCAGGTTAATGTTTTATGTTACTAACGGTTTAAGAAAAATGCATAAAACATAATTTCTTAAACTTAAATATTAAAATCTGCGATCTAATCTCTTGTCAGCAGTCTTATATAAATGCTTTCGCAAAAGTTGACTCGTTCCAAGACAAAAAAAGTTGTCAAAACGTCCAATCTGTGAGAGTGCAGCTTTAAATGGGCACAAAGGTATGTAATAGGACATATTATATTTTTTTGTATCTTGATGTTAGGTTTTCTCTAATCACTTTATACAATTGCTAATTCATAAAGGATGTTTATTATCAAAATATTATAGTTTTATTTTACAATTAAAATGTTGCTTGGTCAATTTTGATCACCTGACCCTCCATGGTTCAAATTTGAAACGCATCCAATACTGTAGCAGCGTTTCCACACGGCGTCAACCTGTTATTAACAATATATTTATCATATGTTATACACGGACTATGAATGCAGTTGAAATAAGTCTGGACGAAAGCCGTGTATGCTATAGAAACATGAGTAAACCAATGGTCATTAATCGTCAATTAAATTATGCACCAATGACAAACCAAAATGATTTAAATAAATTGCATAACGAATCCGCTGCCCAATTATTTCTAAAACGTCTCCTAGTCCATGCGTCCCTGCATGACTTATAAAAATGATTAAACAATGAACCTTTTAATAAGAGTAGTTTTTAACCGCAAACACCATGATGCAATATGCAATTTAAAAAAATGTCAATATACATCAATAATTTCCTCTCTTAAGATGTTTCGTAAATGTGAATGCCACAAATTTACAGTTATTTCAACAATAAAAAAATACAAACATTGTCACAACTTAACACTCTCATTAAAACAAATTGCCTTAAGTGATAGTAAACTGAATAGGATTTAATATAACAAATGTAATTCATATTCAGTTTTTACTTGTGTCCCCAAGTGAGATGAACATAGGAAAATTGACTGTCCTTCTGAGCTTGCCCACAGATGTTGCATCTCAAAATCGCATTCATTGTATGACAAACAGCAAAAACGAGTCGCTATACTGGATCACACAATATTCACAAACAAATTGTTTAAGCTGATTCATGGGCTTCTCTGACTTGTCATTTTCCGTCTGCATCTCCTGATCTCTTGATTTTCTCTTTACCATTATCAGATCTGTCTGAACTTCAGTCACAGTTGTTCTCGGTTGAAAACGGAACTCCTTTGACATATAACGTTGGCAGGTTGCTCTTCCTATTGGTAGCAAATACTGGCACCGGGAACGTTGGTTTTCGGAAGATTCTGACCGTGAAGATACGGTTTACCTTCTCTATCTCCTGAATCTTCGACTTTCCTTTCTTCGCAACCAGCTTCACCTTTTCAATGTCCTTACTACTTCCTGCTGTAGGTACACTTGCCTTCTGTTTCCCACAACTGTCATTTGACATGTCCTGTGTGCTCATGTGCTCTTTTTCTTCCTCAATGAAAATGTCGGGTTGAGTTTCACTGTCCTTCTTGCAATGCACTTTCCGCACGTGTTTTTGCATGTAGGCCCTCCTCTTATACACCTTTGAGCAAATCTCACAAGTGCGACTGTCAACACTTTCTGTAAAACCCTCGTCCTTATTTTTTCTCTCAGTGGCCGTAGTATTTGCCATTGTCCACCAGAAAATATAAAGAATATAATCTTTTGTCCATTGTATTTCTTTTACGTTTTGTACATACAATCTCGTCATCCCTACCGTTCTCAAGACATCAATACCATAATCAGTTATTGTACTATCAGCTGTCTCCCGTAACAAAATCTGCCATTTACACTTTCTTAAACGATCACAGTGTATGACTTGTTCGTCTTTCATGCGACCGCAATCTACTTTGTATAAAACATCCGAAAGTGTACCTAAAATCGCGAAAGGACCACGCCAAACGGATGTAAATTTTGAGCTTGTACCCGGTTTCCTAACGGGAAAAAACACGATAACATTATCCCCTATATCAAAATGTTCATAGTCATTCCTCTTATCATGGATTTGTTTCTGTCGTTTCATAGCCCGTCCAGTTGCTTGGCGTACAGTGTTATGAGCAGTTTCTAAACGTTCTAGTAATATCAAAACCCAAACACTATCCGGGATTTGTTTCATACTCGTTGGTAATTCATAAACCAGATCAAGTGGAGTTGTCACTTCTCTTCCAAGCATAAGCATGTTTGGATTCATGCCTGTCGTTTTATGCACTTCTGTATGCCATCATTACATACGGTATTTGCATATCTTAGTCCCAATGATGATCATTTACATAATGGCTTAACATAGTGACAAGAGTCCTGTTAAACCGTTCTATCATTCCCTCAGACTGCGGGTGATATGGTGTAGTTTGAGTGTTTTGATGCCAAGAAGTGAGCATATGACATGAAACTTTCCCCTCGAACTGTGTCACTTGGTCGGAATGAATTTTGTTTGGAACACCAAATCGTGCTGCAACTTTCTCCACTACTATTTTGCTACGGTTTTAGCTTCCATGTTGCTCATGGCGAAACTTTCTGTCCACTTTGTGAAATAATCCCCAATGGCAAATATATACCGATATCCTTGTTCTGTTTCCGATAGAGGCCCCAAAATATCCAAAGCTAGTCTCTCCATCGGATACCCAGATATCACAATTTGCATAGGAGCTTGTTTTGTTTTATTGGTCCCTTTCTTTTCAAACAAGTCTCACAACCACCCACATAACTTTTTTCATCATTATGCAACCCAGGCCAATATTGTTTTTGTCTTACCCTGGCTATAGTTTTCCTTATACCTGGTGTGCAGATCTGTTTGCATCATGTGCCAGAGACAAAATATGTCTGCGACATTTGAGAGGTACAATCGCCTGGTGTAAAATCTGAATTGTACTTTTGTCATCCCACTTACGATTGTCGTGTATTTCAAGCATTTCAAACTGGTTTCATGGTGACTTAACCTTGTAACTAACAGGACATATGTTTTTTAAACCAAGGCTTATTTCCATCCTGGTCCCAGTTTTGCACTTCTGTCAAAAAACTATCTTTGCACTGCTCTGCATACAAGTCATCAGCGGTCGTCTTTCTTTCCAAAGTTGACAGTAACTGTACCGGTACAGCGTTTTTATCGTGGTCCAAAATACCAAACTGACGACACGGTATACGACTAAATCCATCAGTATAACCATGTTGTCTGCCTGGTCTATGTTCGATGTCCATCTGAAATGGTCCCAAGATTTCTAACCAGCGAGCTACCTGTCCTTCAGAATTTTTAAAGTTCATAAGCCATCTGAGAGACACATGATCTGTCCGTATTAAGAACGTTCGTCCATACAAGTAGTGTCGGTAGAATTTCGCAAATAGTTCTTTTCTCGTGACACAACACTGTCTTTCTGACTTAGGAAGAGGTTTGCTTCCATAAGAAATTACATGTTCAACTCCGTTCACTTTCTGAGACAAAACGCCACCAATTGCACAGTCGCATCTGTATCGAAAATAAACGGTACTTTAAAATCAGGATGGACAAGGATTGGAGCCGACACTAACATCCGTTTCGGTGCTGTGAATGCGTTTTCACAAGTAGGCGTCCAAATGTATTTGATATTCTTTTCCGTGAGCCTAAACAGTGGTTTGGCGATCTGAGAGAAGTTCTTTATGAAGCGACGGTAGTAGCTACATAAACCAAGAAAAGACAGAACCTTTGTTTGATTTCTCGGTGTTGGCCAATTCTTGACACTGTCTAATTTCTACGGATCTGTTTGAACACCGTGCTCTGATATAACTCAATCTTCTTTCTGAAAAGCTGACACTTTTTAAATTTAAGCTTTAGCCCATTTTCTTCAAATCTCCGAAAATCTTGTCCAGATTATCAATCGTATCATCCACAGTCCATCCTACAACGATGATATCATCTAGACAGATAAGGCATATTTGCCACTGCAGCCCTGTCAATACGGACTCAATCAGGCGTTCAAAAATGGCTGGCGCTTTACAAAACCAGAAGCACGGAACAACAACACAAAACGCCACAAAAATACACTATATATATATATTTATATATATATATATATATATAATATATATAAAACTAGGGGTGTTTATCAAGGATTGTTAGGTACCGCCTTTGAACGGTCAGTAAAATGTAAATTTTCTTGGGGTTAAAACTATTTTGTGTGCACAACCTCACTCTTATCCCAACAATCCCGAATAAAGTAAAAACGTTAATGGTAAATCTTATCAAAGTATGCATTAATGTAAGGAAACTAAAGAATAAAACAAATAATTATAAACTATTTGGTAAACCCCAAGTACTTCTATGATGAGGGATCCCATCAAAGTCATTTAGATACAAAGAAACAATAAACGGGATTAAACATTGCCCTTGACGAACTTTCAAACAATTCACCAGTATCCCTACATGTTTAACTTTTGTTTTGACACTTCTATATATACCGTTTATAACATCAAGCAGTTCTCCTTGAATACCTTACTTACATAATTTATACCAAATGTTAAGTTGAACAAGATAATCAAATACTTTAGAATAATAAACTAATAAACAAAACAATAGTTCTTTAGCACTGAGGTCATGATTTATCAAACTATGCAAAACAAAAATATTGTAAGTAGTTCCCATTTTTGAACAAAGCCCGGTTTATGTTTCAACGTATCTTTTCTTTTTTCAGCCCATGATGCCAATCCTTCGTTTATAAATCGTAAATAAATTCGGTTATACACTCAATAATTTATTTCCTCTAAAATTCTTAACACCTGAAAGACACCACTTCTTGTGAATAAGCACTAATTAAATAGCCATTTCTCCATATTTTAGGAATATGACCTAATTCTGAAAGTTTATTGAACAACAAATATAATACTGGTGAAAATGTGTCAATTCTGTAATATAAATAGTTATTTAAGAATTATTCGGTCCCAGCACTTTGACCTAGATTTAACTCTTTTTTATTTCTACATATATATCATCAACAATAAATTCAATTAAATTCAATTCCAATTCAATTATTTCATCAGTAGAAAAGGCCATCAGACAATAATACAAGTTCATAAATTTACGAAAACATAAACAACGACAAAAAGGTGCGTCTAACTGACGAAAGCTTCATAAGAAGGAAATGAAGAGATGGTGGAGTTCGATGTAAGTAACATTTCATTCTCAAAATATTGAGAAACTGAAATCCTAGAGGTAATCTGAATCATTCCTGCTGATTTCAAAAGAGTTCTAATTATTAAAAGAAATGTGGTCATCATGAGTGTAATCTCTAAACTTCAAACACAAATAGCTTCAATGATTATGTAATAGTTGAAACATCATTAAGATATCTTATATTTGATTTTCCTTGTAAGTAAGACATATTTAATACAGAGGATTTTTCTTTGAATATAAATGGTGCGTATATCATATAATAGGGATAAAATGACTATATATTACAGTTAATTTTGATTATGATGAAGCTGACGATCTGGCGCTAACGGAATGTAATGATGACGATTCTCATACATGACCATTACGACGACCTACCCAATATACAAGGTTTGCAGTAAATTGTCATCTGGGTGCGATTGCGATTCTATGTGCTTGCACGATCGTGATGATGAACCAATCTTATCCCATATAGATAATATACGACAGTAATCAAAAGTTGAAAAGGAACTGTATATAATGGGAGCGTTAAACAGGATAAATCATTGAAGGATTGAAGGCGGTATGGTTAGCGTCAGCGTACATGGTAGGACTGTAAGTTCAAGGAAATGTCATCTGCAAACAAGCATACGTATCTATGATATTGGATGAACCCATTTAAAAAATACTACTGAAACATATCAACGAGAATTGCCATGTTCCACGTGTTCATGGAAATTAAAGCAGGCGACCCTCACATGCTAATAGAAAATGAAGTCTCATTCTTCGGAAATGTTCCAATTGATGACGTACTGCCGACTAGCTGCGCTCTGATGGAGAAGTCACGGTGTTCCATTTTACATCAACAGCTCAAACAAAAAGAATTTGCTAACAACGTATGCGAAGTAGTGCAAGGAAGCGGCCTTTATATGCGTTAATAGGACCATCTGCAGACTGCGGCAAGAGCCATGTCCAAATACCAAGGTAAGTAAGTGTAATATGCGCTATTTATAACTTAACCTAAGGTCATGTTTTGTATTTAGATTCATTTCCATCACAAACAGTTTTCGTTTGATATCGGTGCCTATACCAGAGGCTATTTAACACTTAACCAAGGCAAACAAATGGATATATAACAAATCGTATTTGTAATGAAACAAATATTTCGTATCCTATAATTTCGCACCTGGCTTTTTTATTTCGTCATGGTAATTAGACTGAATGTTTTTTATATCCTTCGTTTTATTTAATAAAATTGCGTGTTTCCAAAATGATGTCTGCACCACACGCAAGATGGCAAAGAAGAAGGTGGCTGATGCAGGGTCAGACGATAAGAAGATTGTTGCGGCAACAAACATAGAATTTCGCATCGTTGCGACCAGAGGTGAGCACAAGGTATGCATTTAACACAATTGTTACAATAATGAAATACTTCTTACACAAGACACAGTTTACTTGGCTGTTTATAATCTGGGCAATTCATTTGCAACAATAAATGCATTAATGTCACAATTACGTTTGTGTTACATATATTTGTTTAGCTTATATTTTATATTGTCTTGTACTATTCGTTTAAGGCCTGAAAGCAGCCATGAGCGCGTGGGTGGTCTTACGGAGCCAGAACCATCATGCCTAACGGAATGTCAGCATGACCATTACACGTTTGACTTTGCGCAGAACTTATGCCTGCACCACCATAGTCGTGAGATAGGCCCAATGTTTATTGTAAATCCAAGGTAAAAAGTCATACTTAAATGTGTGCTTTATTCATATTCATTTAAAACAAAATTGAAAGCAATACTTTTCATCATGATAGTTATATCAGCAGAAAAATCCATCTGTTCCGATTCTTGAATTACGGCCTGCCATACCATACAACTTCCTGGTTGATGAAGCTGAGACCATGCTACAGGATGGAGAGTACATTCATGGTCCAGACGCTGTAGTATTGCTCGTGCACCACGCACGGACCGAGTTTGGATCTTAAAGTTAAGGCCAAGAATGTCCACCATACAACATTTATGTGGCCAAGCAATGCAAACGTTAGGTTAAGCGATGTCCAAGATAGACTATTTCTGTGACCAAGCAATGCAAAAAATCGGCTAAGCAATGTCCAAGATGGAAAATTTCTGTGACCAAGCAATACAACTTTTAGGCCAAGGCCAACCAATGTCTTTCATAGCACATTTCTGTGACCAAGCAATGCAAATTTAGGCCAAGCAATGTCCATCATAGAACATTTCTGTGACCAAGCAATGCAAACATTAGACCAAGCAATGCCCAACATTTTCTGTGACAAATCGATGAAAAATTAAGGTCAGGCATATGTTGACAGACAAATAGTGCATAAATGACACCACTGTAAAAATGCCAGGCAATGTTGTCTATAGAACAAGGTAATCTATCACTAGACAGTTTTGCCAGGCAATGTTTAGCTGCAATTCTCCTGTCTGTCCAGCCAGTTAATTTTCAGACTCGCGGAGCACTCCATCTACATCGGGCGATGCTCTGGAAAATATAGATACAACTGTTGACACGTTGTGAGCTAAATGGAACCTATACTAACCATTTTTCTAAAAAAAACAATAATTTAACTTAAATTCTTGTTTGAGGCCCATACCACAAATTTGCGTGTATCATTGAAGATAAGAATGTTTTTATGTGTAAAATTATAATTGCCAGTATTCACATTGTAGCACAAGCAAATTTCATTAAACTTTGTTTGGTTAGTAGCAATTATTATAGCTTTGATAATATACGCAGCATACAATCGCCATTTTACACTGAGTAGAGGCCATATTCTTAAGACAAACAAGTATAACAGTAATCTTGCTTTGTTTTGAAGAATATCCCACAGATGTTGCGAAAACTGATATAAAAGCTATTGCCTATGGCAAAGTAAAAATGAAAACAAATACATTTAGGTTGTCTCCCTTATATTAAAATTCATTTTTTAATATTTTGCGAATACTCACAGAGATTCCTTGTAGTCATGTTGGGTCCTACAGGCAGTGTTATCCACGAGATGGTGTCCTGCTTTTCGTCTTGGATCGCAATCTTATGTCATGTCATTGATACTAATATGATATATATCCGTGAGTGCATTGTCTTTCAGATAAGAGGTATAGGAGAAGGAGAATCTTCTCTGAATTAATAAAATGTGTAACAAACCATACTCAGGAGTCAGGAGAACGAAACTTCTTTAAACAATAAGTAAATATTGAATTATTCCATGGATCAACAAGAGAACTATATTGAAGTACATGTACTTTCTTTGTGACTTGTAGCCGCCCCCCTTGATTTATTTCTTTAAAAGTTAATTTAAACGTACATGGAAAATACTAGCTGCAAAAGTCAGTTGTATACAACTGCTTTATTTTTCAGTTTGGCCAAAGTTGATCACTGCATTGTTTATGGATCAATATCTTTCCAATAATAACTTAACAAATCAAATCAATTCAATGTTCAAATTGAAGGCTCTCAAGCAAAGTGCACTTGCAAACACATCTTATGCTCTTATTTGTTTTAAATATAATGAGATAACAGAACTGTAGAACGTATCAAGCAAACTAAAATCTCTTGATGTTCTCTGTGCCGTACCTTTTGTGGGCGGCTTGTCTTATTTGTGTGCTGGACGTTTTGGAGGACATAGATGGCGCCGAAGATAGAGGTGAGATAAAGTTTACCACTGGAGACGAGTAGGGAAGTTAGGAACAGCTCAAGCACGACTCTCGTCTGAATCTACACTGAAACCAGCTCACACTGTACCAACACGTAGATCACCGTCGATAGGAAGTCTAAGTGGGTACAAAAGGACTTATTTTTGCAACTTCATTATAACAAACAGTTTTTTTATGATCCCCCTAATCATCCTGCGTATTGTAAAACTGTACTGTACTGGGACTTACATTAACATCTATAAAGTAGGATCAAGCTAAGCTCACTTATTTTTATGTTATTTGATTGACTGTTGTTTCCAATTAGAATGTTCACAAACATGCGGAGCGATATTGCGATTTTACACATGTGTAGAACAGATAAAAACCGGATACAAGGTATAGCATATGACAAAAAGCAAACAAATAGTGTGTTATATATGCTATAATAATACATGGGTGAATACTTATGGTAGATTAAAAGTCATGCAAAGTACACATACCCAAAGCCATAACTAGATGCATTTAATCACACCTTGTAAATAGGTATATTAAAAAACAACAACAACAAAAACACACACAAGCTATAATACAGATTTGTTTCTTGGAACACTATCGCCGGTGATCACCTTAAGTCACAGTTGAAAATCGAAAACAGATTTTGTTCAATTTAAGAGATACCAAGTCTTCATTAGGTAAGATGCTTTTCTACTGAAGCAACATGTCCGCACTTAATATGTCACCTTTTTCAACATCAATCACCGGTATTTTTCTTCCGAAATAAACCAGCAAAACTACACCACCTCAAACCAATCAAGAATACATATGACATCCCTATACAATGCCAACGGGCTCCGGGAAGTGTTCATCCGGATTGACACCGCTGTGAATGGTGCATTTCTTGGCCCAGGCCATGATATCCGTGGTGTAGGAGAGCGCAACGTCGCCCAAGCGGCTCATCACGATTACGCAAACGTACCGACGCCATGTTGGCAAGAGCCTTGTCCACGTTCTAAACATAACATATATTTATATTTGTGCATTGATGAATATCATTGAATATGTCTAGACACCAGGAGCACCGAATGCGAGATTGTCTGGGTTTTTTCTCCGTTGATCAAGAAACTTAAACAAATATTGCATTCAGAATGATGACACCTGGTAGTGGCATACAAACTATTGTGTACTCTTACACTTGTAAAGAGTTGAATGCATGTTATATTGACATTTCCAATTACAGTACTGCTTAAATGGATTCAAAATAAATCTATGTAGAAATGAGTTACACCGGGACATACTCAAATCGTGTTAAAACTTTAAATATTAGCATCTTAAACACCACTTTTCTATTTCCCTCACCTGTCCTCATAGCGTTGATGATATGGTGTGCCAGCACGACATTGGAGATGGACTCCTCGTGCCCCGTGCATGAGATGCCGCCTACATCGTTGTCCGCTTATCTGCCAACACCTGTAAACAACAGGAGACACGTGTTCATGAATCTAAAGTATTCATTTCTAAGTACGATTGAACATTTTAAGCGTCTAAATTGACTTGTTGACAAATTGCTTTTAGACCATATGAATACGGAATCACAAACTTTTAACTTATTTTACTGTTATAAAAACGGTCATTCTGTCCTATTGTGTAGCCCTGATGTTTCTGTTCAGAAGGTGGGTGTTCCTATATTAGGGCTATCACTTGTCGGGAATGCCATCCGTTGACGTTCCGAACGCCAAGTAACCATTCTTGTCCAAAAACACTTTTATACCGGTTAGGTATTATTTTTTTTGTCGAAATCTTCATATTAAGATATCACATCTTTATTATAACACAAATACATTGTTTTTAGATATAGACTGGAAAAATAACAGCATATAATACGATCCAAACATGCAAGTAAACAATGTCTGTTGTGTACATGCAATCCGTCTTGGCCGTGAACAGCAGCAACGGCTACAGGAACACGGAGCAAGCGGAAATTGTCACAGACAAAAGTTGGTCTAGTTTGGACGACACTTTCAATGAGATCACAATGTTCAAATGAAAAACTACAGAAACAAGTCCAGAAATCGAAAGTTAAAACATAAACCCCGTTCATTGGCACAGGGTAAACGCCAATTACACAAAACAGAATAAAACATACATTCACAAACTAGAAGCTCGGAACAACAACGAAAAACACCACAAAACACACTACATAAATATAACACTAGGGGTGTTCATCAAGGATTGTTAGGAACTGTCAGCAGACTGTAAATTTACTGGGTGTTTTAACTACTTTGTGTGCACAACCTCACACTTATCCCAACAATCCCTTATAAAGTAAAAACCTTTACTTTCAATGAGCCCTGCATTGTTGTATATCTTTTTGATAAAAATATAATGTGTAAGTAGCATCTATATCTATCTTTGATAAGCAAGTGAAACTCTTACTTAGCTATCATAAATGTGAAAAAAGTCAGATCAGCACCGGAGGAACTGTACTGATGAAAGGTGCAGCATCCGGTCCTTACCTCGGTTTAAATAGGTTAGTGACGGTGCCGCCGTAAGTGTCCTGGAATTACTCCTCTAGCTCGCGGAAGGCCTCCTCAGACACAAGGGAATCCATCGGCATGCGCTTCGATACCCATTTTCTCCGGAAACAGGTTTGCGTCAGGCCCCACCAACATGTGGCTGTGGCTGGTCTGCAGACGACATACAACTCACAGGGGTCAGTATACGTATAATAACTAAATGCACGTTTATAAGCTTCGTTGATGCAATTTAATAGTGTTCTTCTACTATACAAGTAATACATGAACTAGTAGTTAGTTAGTAACACCTACAAACAATTATTGCGTTAAACCAATAATTTCGAACTAAATAAGAAATAGGAAGGGCAAGAGCTAAATTCGTTTGTCCGGAATCGATCCCTTTTCCCAACTCTGTAACGCTCATTTAAATTCCATGTTGTTAAGTTTGTCAATCAATTCTGATAAGAATGCATGTATATTGCATGTATATTGCTTACATTTTGCTTTAGTACGATTATTTATATACTAATATGTTCCTCTAATACGAGTATGTATATATTTACATTTTCTTGAATACGATTATGTATTTAACTTTTAATTTTATGTATATTTTCCTTAAATACGAGATTGTTTTTTTCTTATATATTTTCTTTAATACTGTACAAACACGGATTGTCACGGATATGCGCGCAGTGATTCAGATAATGTTAATAGTCAGATCGATCTTTAAATAGTTCTTAGGAGAGTGAAGCATTATTTCATGAAAGGTGCGTAAAAACTGTTTTATGGTGACATTTGAAGCGAGAAATACTTAGTGTTCTAAATAATGCCATAAGACAAGATTTCCATGATGCTACAGACGACAGTCTTAAACAAGGGAGGTAATTACAATGTGGTGACCATTAAAAAGGAGTTCCATTCGAGCATTTTATCTTCGCCCGTGGGCAACATAAGAATTTCTAGTATGGTTAAATTATTGGAACTACTTATCTGAGGTGGGAGAAAATGATTTCTCATTCGGGCTGCGTTCTTACACGTCCAAAATAGTTGTGGCTTGTTATCTCTGCGGAATCTCCAGATGTTTTATACCCATTACCAAACTTCAACTGTCTACGTGCAATTTAAGGGGGAAAATCAGCAGATTTATTTCACAATACAAACTATTAGAAGACTGTTCCGCAAATCATACCCGATATAAATGCACAATAATTAGACAATCCTATATAATTTGTCGTGAACTAATAAATGACCATGTGTGAATACACATTAAATAAAACAATGCAATAAAAGTATTGTGCGACGTCGATTTTAAACTAAAATCAGTATATCATCACATACGAAGGTCGTATAATTTAACCTTTACAAGATCAAGTAAAATTACACATCAAATAAAATTACACATCTTGGGTTTTAAGTTTATTATTAAAGATCAAGATTCAAGAGCGTGTACTCCTTCACACCCTTGCGTACCGATAACTTCTTTATTTTTTATCCGAATCCTGCAAAGCATTACTGTTAAACGATGCGGAGAGACTGCGGGACGAATATTGCCAAATTTTGAGTTTCTGCGTTCCGAGTACCGGGCAAACCACTTGAGTCCCGAGTACACCTTAAAACGCCCCTGAATACCGCATACCAAGGGAAAAAAATAGAAGATAAATGATACAAGAATCATTATTTAAAATCGGGTATATGATAACATGTAACATAAGCGCAATGAGCTATTTTTCGACATACATCACAAACAAACATATCAAAACATAACTATGAGCTGGTGACCTGGAAATAAAAGCATATACATGTAGTTTTAAACGGGTACAATCGTATACACTTCAAACAGTACAAATGTAAGTAGCATATTTACATGGTACAGTGATGTGTAGTTGGTGAAAATCTTATAATAAATATAGCTTGCTCGAAAAGATCTTTTGAAAGTATTGCTAAGAGGATGCACTTCAGTTATCATGTAGTTAAAATACTAGATTTTGCTGATATTATCAGTAACAGTAGCGTACAAAGGCATGGTTGCTCCTAAAATTGGGTGAAACCTTACCTACAGGGTACAATCCAAATCTCTGCCCGGTCACCGTTCTGACAATATCAGATCAGCACCTACCACTGTGAATGAATGT
This sequence comes from Mya arenaria, assembly GCF_026914265.1. NCBI lineage: Eukaryota > Metazoa > Mollusca > Bivalvia > Myida > Myidae > Mya > Mya arenaria. Next base: position 12,006,107 of record NC_069132.1, read on the forward strand.
ATTTCGAAAAAGCAAAATCGTAACACCTTAACAAATACTTGCCGGAAACAGCAGAAAGTAGTTGTACGTGCTCGACAGATATTTATTATATATAAATTTAGGTATTAGCCATTGTTATTTATTTTGATATGTTTAATTCATTTTTAAAATACCCGTTGAACTATTTTCTGGTACACCCTACCACCTTATCAAAGCATTTTCTAATACTACATTGTAAAAATGGTGGTGAAATTGGTACTCTTATATCCTTTAAGCTTCAATTGTATTTGATCAGTTCATTTTTCATGCATGCTTGTAAGGATACATGTATAGTACTTGCTAAAACATTTACCAAATATGACCCTTCATATTGTTAAGGATGAAATCATTTCCATTTTTTGCTATCATTGTATTGTATTTTTCTTTTCATGGGGTACTTATGTAAATTCGCCCTATTTTGCAAAGTCAACAAAATATTTTAAGTGTGATATTTCAACTTCCTGTTCAGGATAAGGAAACATGAGTTTGCCCCTTACCTAGTTTCTGATGAGCTGTGCAGTAATATGCACATTCCAGCAGTCTATATTACATATTTCTTTTGTTTGCTAATCTTGTTTTATTGCTGTCATTAAATCGCACTTCACCCAATGAACTTAAGCCCCGACATATAGCATGACGGCAATTTGACCCCAACCAATGACCCTAAATTTACATTTTACTGACCTTTCCAAGGCGGTACCTAACAATCCTTTATAGACACCCCAGGTTTTATATATTATATATGTAGTATGATGTTTGTGGAGTTATATGTTGCTGTTTCATGATCCTGGTTTGTGATTGTTTGTTTTTGTGTTTCATGTCATTGACGTTGACCCTGTGCCATTAGACGCGGTTTAGAGACTGACTGACTGACTGACTGACTGACTGGCTACCTACCTACCTACCTACCTACCTACCTACCTACCTACCTACCTACCTACCTACATACATACCTACTAACTTACCTACTTACCTACTTACCAGCTTACGTTTTTGTCATAAAGCTTATGTTAATGTTGAATCAATGTTTGATACGCTACACACATAATATAAAAGGTAGATATCCTTGGGTTCTATGGATTATAATTATGGTCATTCATATTGGTATAAATATTGCCTCCAACCGATTTCTAATGATAAGAGGCCACAAAGGCCCCAAAACGCTCACCTGATGTATAGAACTCCGGCTATAGGAGTTTGTTTATTGTGTTCATAAGATTATTTAGGCTAGTCTCCACCTTTTTCACCCAATTAAATCTACATATTTATTAAACTTCAATTTGATTCAATAAAGATTTAATATTTCGACAAAGCAGGACTAATCATGATCGTCTGTTCATAGCTCTGGCCTTAGCACCTCAGGTCATTGTTAGCCGTACGTATCGGAAAATAACCGTACGTTTTGATTTGACCAGAAAGACGGCCAGATACAACCAGGTACGAAAACAACGGCGCCAAAACACTGCTAATTATTACGGTCTGCTATTTCTTTATAACGTATACTTTTTGTAAATAATCAAAAATTAAGTTGATGTAGGTACTAAACTAACACCTCAGTTTAAAATTTGATTTATTTTCGTGCGTTCATTCTGTATGAAGGCTTTAATCCATAAAGCATTTAAGCAGACTAGCTGATTACGGTAAATTACAGCCAGGGCATGCTCCTTCAATATGGTGGGCTGGCTAATTACTGCCACTTGCATTATATAGAAGGTAAAGCGAAACGTCCAAATAATCACAGTTAATCACGTTGCATTGGTTAAATAAACCTGCCTCTCATCACTATCTACTAATAATACACCATTAAAGTAGTCCAAGTCAAACAAAATAAGCTGGTTCCATTATAATATGTTTTTCACTACATTCTGAACCCTAAGCTGTCAATGACTTACTTGTCTAGGCTGTGGTTCCTCGGTACCAGGTTAAGTTTTTATCCGCCACATGCCTATAACCGAGTCCCGCTTCCATTGAGTCTGCATTCTGAGATCGTGTCTGATTTGGACGGGTAAACACAAACCCTGACTTCGCCATCGATAACATCAAATAGTCATATGACAATGATTATGCCCCTATTTCGAAGAAACCGAGGTTAATTGCTTTAAAAATGTCGGTCAGTTGGCGTGACGGTCGTTGGACCAAACTTTTCCGGCTGATTATTCGAGTATGCTATGACCTACGGTCCTCAAATTTGGAAGAAAGGTTAGTCGTAACATGCAAATAACCTAAATTTATTGTTGGCTAAGTAGGTCAAAAGTCATGATGACCTCGAACACCGTAAGCTTAAGTATGTTAGGACATAATGTTCTCAAACAAGGTATGAAGGTGGTCATAACCGGTAGATAACCCCCCTTGATTTGATATCTGTAGGTCAAAGGTCACTGTTGCGGTGCCTTTAAACACAAAGTCCTTCTACGATTGATAATACGAGTATGATTAGTTCTACGGATCCCAAACTCAATAGGGATGTTGGTCATGCACTGTAGATGGTTCCTATTGATTTAGAGTTAAGCAGGCCAAATGCCTGGCAAGGTCGCATTTATCATGAACGCAAAACATTTGTTCAATCAATATAAAGGGAGTGCTTGAACCTAAGTTATCAGACTTCGTGGGAAGGTTACTTGCAGATAACCCGAAATTATTTTGAAGTAAGTAGGTCGGAGTTAACGGTCGGGGATGACATTGAACACAACAAGCTTGACCATTTAATAACTAAAGCATGCTTGGGCCCGAGGTACTCTAATTCGGTACGCAGTTGGCTGTGGCCAACAATGATTTTGAGGTATGAGCAAATATTACGGCTGCGTTGACCATAAACACAAAAGCCTTGTCCAGTTGATATTAAGAGTTTGATTAAGCATATGCTTCTGAAACTCGGTAGGGTGATTGGCCATGCCCTGCAGATAACACCTATTAATATTGAGGTCAGCAGGTCAAATTCTAATATCATATTAGCATTGAACACTGAAACCTAGTCATTAGGTCCCCAAACTCTATGAGAAGGTTGTTTATGACCTACATTTTCCTTTTTCATTTTGAGATTAACATATCAAAGGTCAAAGTATCCGGATTGACCACAGTCCTGATAACCTTTCAAAACTGGTATTTAAAAAAAAGTAGAATGTTTTAGTCTTATAACCCAGATGTTTTGCTTGAAAGCTGCAAGGAATTGACAATTGTGGTATTATTATAAATATATCGGTTACCGCGTCAGTTGACCTTCAAGCAGGATGTCTGTTTATCGGTATTATTAGCCTTGCCCATATTCTGAATTGCTATCACGATGACGAATTAAATATTTATTTTTTTAATAAAACACCAGATTCCTACCAGGTAAAACAACGTTAGAACTGGTCAATAACTTTACCTACTATCCTCAATCTTGTAAGGGACGTTTGTCAATACCTTAAATTCCCCCACACACATTTAATGCGGAATAATTTATTGGCTGCCAGTCCATTTGCATACATGCTAAACAAACATCTCTTGTTTATGATAAAACATGTTATCCCGACAAAACAATCTTACTCTTGAAATCTTCAAGATATGTTGTTTTTCTTTAATGATTAATATTTTAATGGCTTACTTGAAACTACAGGAGGGAATGATGCGCGTCTAGGCTTGAAATTTGAAAATACTTTAGTCGAATTCCTGTAATTATCTCACCTAATGCATTTTAAATGCTAACTGCTTTTCCTTTTCAAGTAGCTTTATGTGTGAAACAGATTGATTTAATGGCTACTTATTCGAGCTATGCCATACACGTCCAAAATAGAAGTGGTTTAGTACACCTGAACGTTATGTCCACGCATTTCGTCGGAAGATTGAACATGACAAATATGCTTATTTTATAAAACATTTTTTAATGAAACAGACAGTGTATTGTTAAAAAAATATTATCTCATTCTTGTCTGTCTATATTTCAAAGTGTTCTTGTTTATATCTAGGAAAAATAGAATTCCAAAACTAGGTCAAAATGACACATCTTACCACACCAGAAACTCCCCGGCCAAATTCCCAGAATGTTGGAAATTCACTGAAATTCTTAATCCATATATATACATTAACGAATCTAAATATTATATGAATCAGCTACGAGGAGTGCACTAAATAAACTTCCTAAGATCGAGCAAGATTACCATTCTCATCTTGAGTTAACTCTAAGCCCCAGTCCCGCACCCTTGCATATCGAATTATCATTTATTTGTGATCCCAATTAAAATATGATTTTAAAGGATTTGAAGAGATTGCGTGACGAAAAATACGATTTTTATCCGCGTAACGTGCCAACCCCTCAAGTCCTGAGGGGCGGAGGTCAGCCTATTACATATCTGAGTTAACTCATTTGTACGTGACCATTTTGAAATATAACTATATTGTTTAAAATTCAATTCATAATTATTTTCAATGTAAACATTAACATTCACAGGCATCAAAACAATGATCATCCTCGACAACCCGTAAAGCCGTATGCACCGTGTCGCCGCCCAAGAGTACATTAAAGACGGCCTTGGCCGCCGCCATCGTGTCGGTCCGCGACCCTATAATAAACCATCCTGATGGGCCGCCGTGCACAATCACGTCAACATCTGTATGAAGTCTGCATTGCGAACAGGATTGTAAATGTAGATTGCCGTACATATATTGAATTTGAAAAACAGTCTTGATTAAGCATTTTCATGGAGAGTTTGTGTATTCAGATAATGGCATAAGAATATGTAAATGATCTTTCACAGAATATGTATTAACCATCAGCACATAATTAAAAGGCAGTTTACTATTTTTCTGATGCTGGATTAATCTGCAATAAATAAGAATTGGTTTGTTAATAATGACAAACAAGTGTAAGAATTAGTTTTGCAACTTCATTTGAACAAAACGTTTGTTCATGTAGTTTATTTTAATATAACTGTCATATACCTTACGTATTATTTAAATCGCTAGTGTTGAAATACAAGTTATATAAATCACCTACTGTTCCAAGATAGAATGTCTGCATGTGTCGTATCATGAAGATTTATGGATAAGTGTTTAATCTGTTTTTTTTTTTATAAACCTTGAGCACCCGACTGGATTTTTCATTAAATAATGGGACTAGCCGAGTTGTTGAAAACTCAAAAGTAATCCCTATTTCGGTGCTCAATAGAATTGTCTTACACCGTCTAGTGGATATTACATACATCAAAATGTCAACCTCAAATTTTTTTTAATAAAGACATAGTCTTCGAGGATGAAATCCTCAATGACAATATATCTAATATAAACTAAATAAAAAGTTTGCAACTTTGTGAAGTATTTGCAGTCTCAAACATGTGCACCAATTCGGATTTTAGCTGCAGTGCATGTTTATCAGCAAAAATATTAAAGTACTGAATGAAGTTTTGCAGATTTCGCACTATTGAATATATTTTAGGTAACATGCCAAATTATGGTGATTTAGCAATACAAATATAAATCATTCACGACTCTTAGAAGTTAAAATGACAAAGAACATTGTGCAAGCTAGCATTACCCGAATGCCGATCTTTGCGGCTGTCTTTGTTCTTGTATATTTGATACTGGCCGATAACAAACGAAGGTTGCCATTCCCAAAAAAATGCAAAACCTTATAAAACGTTTTTATTAAATCTACGAATACAGTGTTTATGTCGCTGAGCACGTATTTTTTTTATTCACAATGTCACTCTTTGTACAACTGGAAATACAGAAAAATGAGCCAACTTTATTCCCTTTTCTCAAAACGTGATTTGTTTTAAGTACTCGTAGAACCATTTAAATGAAAGGATTTGAAAGATATTTGTAGAATAGTTAGTGTGCATTAATTAAATCATAAGTAGGTCACCCTTTTTTTTTTGAGGAGGATTTGAAGAAACAATCAGTATTTTTTTAATGCAAGGTTTTCTGTTCCTTTTTAGGAAAACCCTGATTGTAGTCTTGGATTACACTAAATTCGTTGACGTAGAACTTGTATATGTAGTATTTTAGATGTTGAATCCACTCATGGAGAGCGCCCTCTATGATGGCCTTAATATTGAGGGTATCGTTCCGACCTAACTGGAAACAAAGACGTTGATTGACACATATAACGAGCAAACCTTTACCAGCACATATATAAATATTTACACCGCAACTTCCATTCCTTAAATGAACGGCCTTTCGGCAATGGCGTTTATCATCCGATGAACGCAATATCTCCGGATATGCTCGGGATGCGTATCAATATGCATGTACATTGAAAATGGTTTACATTGTTATTGTTTTATTGTATCAGCAGGCAACGAAAAAGTTTAATCAACATATTGAAAAGTATTAATAAATGATTTGTTATAAAAATGTCACTCGCGTTTTAATTTTACGTTAAAATCAACTATGAAGTTGTTTATCTCCCGCATAGTTATAGCGTCATATTACAAACTGCTTCCGGTTACTGTCGGGTCGTTCTATTAACAGTATGGATGAGAAATAATTACTGAAAAGTTTTCTTAAATGAAATTAAGTACCTTTTCAACAAAAAAAGTCTGCAAATTAATAATTAGCTACTGGTGTAAATATAAGTTATGAATTTCCTCCGGACTCACACACTTTAACCTGCCCAACTGCGTTCATAACCCGATAATGACAGGAAACACGCAATTAATTCGTTAAATGAGCTCTAAATGTAGGGAGGAATTTTTCAATTTGCTTTATGACCTTGAAAACTGCAGACGTTTCACAATATTGTATATAGAACACGGTCTAAAGACAAAAATAGTAACCTCTCACAAGCATTTTCAGAAAATGTGTTTTTCTACTAATTAACATTTGAAATAATCAGATTTTCGGAAAAGAAGATTAATTTATAATATAGACCAACTCGAAGCAATGAAAAAAGATAAGAATGTTATAAAAATGTTTAGTTTGTAAAACATGAGGAAACTTCAAATAAACAGACACAAAGGAATCATGATTTTGTTGAAAACATTTTGTACAAGGAGGGCATTTCAGTAATTAATATTCTTCCTGGTTATTGTCTTCAAAAGGCAATAAATTAAGTTATTAATTATAAATGTATTTTGCAATGCATTTTGAATTGTACTGATTTAAGTTGAAAATATATCGACATTAAACTTTACTGTCTAGAGATCTGAATAATTTGTGGTCTCTCTCTCTTAATCCCAATCAGTACCTATATCCACATGTGAGCGTTCCCGCTCTATTACGCTTTATAACGCCTTCCAACTTTCCCTCGCCGTGCTTGTCGCGGCCGTTCGTGATCCCGGTCATAAACTTAATTACCTGCAATATACTGGACTTTAACACATTGTATTACAAAATCAAGATAGGTCTTTGCTTAAAACATAACACAGATTTATTGTTTTAACACTATAAACCGAGTGATTGTTTAAACGAAAAACAGTTAATAAAACGAGGATGACGTTTGCCGGGCGGGCGGACGGCCGGGAAGGCGTCCAATGCTTGTTACCGACCGATATCTTTAGTTGGGATTGATGAATAGTGAATACATTTGGTGCGAAGATAGCTAATGTGAAGTGCTAGCTCAGGATTTCTTTGGGGGTGGGGTTGGGGGGGGGGGGGGGTCAAGGCCCGTGATACTAATAGTGAAATGGTTTCTATCAAATATCTTTAGTTGGGATTGATGGGTAGTGAATACTTTTTGATGTGTAGGTAGCTCATTTGAAGAAGTAGCTTAATATCATTTTTGTGGGTGGTGGTGGTGGTGGTGGTGGTGGTGGTGGGGGGGGGGGGGTTATAGGAAACCGTTCCAATGCGGTAATGTCATTTATCATGTAAGTTATTTTGATGCGTGTGTGGTCTGTGAGTGGTGTTTGTATGTGTGAATGTAGTGATTGTATGTTTGTGCCTCTTGTTTATTGTCGTTTAAGCCCTTGCTTTGTGTCTAAACTGGGTTTATGTTTGAATGTTCCATTAATGGACTTGTCCCTGTATTTATATTGAATTATTTATGTATTATACCAGGCTCAGCTATGACCCTCTTATCCCTAGCTAGTAAGTAATAAAAAAACCAGAATAGGTTTGTAAATGGGCATTTATTTAATGCCGTAACAACAAAATACTTAATTTGTATAAACACGGTATAGGTTGATGACTTATCTGGGGGCCAAAACCACCAACAACATCATTTGCTGGAAATTTCTCACATTAATTACTTTTGTGTATATATCAGATGGTGACATGCAGAGGGGATAGAGAATATCTTGGGGCGGGTGAGCAGGTCGCTCATGAGTCGGAATTTATATGATATTTGAAACAATGCCATGTTCTCAGAGTGGATGAAATATTTTCCCTGTACTTTTGGTTTAATGGCCAGAGGGAGGGATGTATGATGCTTTAGTGCTGTTAACACCGTCGTACTCTGAGTGTGGGCCATATATTGGAAATTACGTCAATTCAGGATTCCATGAGATGAGTTATACTTCTTCCAATTATTCTAACATTGTTTTCAAGTGTCCTTTGTTTCATTTTAAATACGGCTGCTCCATTCATATATTTAAATCATTTTGAAACTCTTTTTTAACACGTTTGTTTTCCTAGGTAAAGGCGTTGGTGTATTCATGTTTTCATTTGTGGTTTGACTTTGGTCAAAGAGAATATTGTTTACGGTTTTGCCTAATATGAATTCTACATGTACATGTATATAGTCACTAATGGATTTGGCGGAGGCGGGGGGGATTACCCTTAAATAGTCAAAGTGAACTTGTTCATGTTAATTTCGGAGAAAACTATTGAAATAATTCAATGGAATACACCATTTTATACTATTGATGGTTAATTTTTCTTTGAGGGAGGACTCTCAAACCACCAAATTCACTATTTTCGGCTTGGGGAGAGGGTGCTTTAGTCCAAAGGTTTCCTGTTATGATTTAAATGGGAAATACTTTATTCAATTTATTCTCATCATAGAAACAAAATTAAAAGTAAACCTATGACTTGGTAAACTTTTTAATATGTATGCTACACAACATATTCAAACAAAACACATGCTATAAAACAGATATGTTACTATCACCGGTGATTACCAAATGTCGCAGTTGAAAATGGAAAACAGATTTTGTCCAATTTCAGTACAACGATGGCTTCATTGGGTAAGATGCTTTTCTACTATGTCCGGACTAGATATGTCGCCTTCTTCGACAGCGTCCACCGGTATTTTTCTGCATATAACATCACTATACACCGCCAACGGGCTCCTTGAAGTCTTCACCGGGACTGACGCCGCTGTGAAGGGTGCCTTTCTTGGCCCAAGCCCACGACATGTTATCCGTGGTGTAGGAGAGCGCAACGTCGCCCAAACGGCTCAGCACGATAACGCCCCCGTATCCTTCCACCCGCGACGCCATGTTTGCAAGAGCCTTGTCTGCAGCCACCTGTGCGCTCGTTCCTGGAGTTGAAAAAGACCACATATTTGTTCATTGATTGTAAGCATATGTTCACTGAATATTCACTGTGTAGAAATTTGTTACGCCGGGACATATTCAAGGTTTGGTAAACGTTTCAATTTAAGCACCATCAATACCACTTCTCTATTTTCCTCACCTGCCCTCATGGCGGTGATGACCTGGTGTGCCAGCACGACCTTGGAGATGGACTCCCCGTGGCCCGTGCATGAGATGCCGCCCACTTCGTTGTCAGCGTATCCGCCCAAACCTGTAAACATCGAAGATACGAGTTAATAAATTCAAATCATTCATTTCCAGGTACTTTAAAAACTAAATCTATACTTAAGAATATGAACCGTTTTTAAAATTACATTCTACAACTTTAAGCGTATTTATTATTTAGTCATTGACAAACTGCTTTTAGATTAAATGATTACGGAATCTGAACTGATTTTACTCTTATATGCACGGTCATTCTGTCTTTTCGTGTAACCCTGATGTTTCTATTTAGAGTATGCGCGTACCTATAATAGGGCTATCCCCTACGCGACCCGGCTTCTTGCCGGAAATGCCACCCGTTGACGTTCCGTATGCCACGTTACCGTTCTTGTCCAAAGCCACTGCACCTGTTGTATCGTGACCGGAAACCCTTAAATTATTAGTTCTCGCACAATTAACTGCATGAACAAATATTGATAAAAAAGTTGTTGTCGCTCATGCGTTCTGAATGTTTATTAATAAATCGATATCGATCGGTGTTGAAAACAAATTTGTCGAAATCTTCATATAAAGTTATCTCACGTTTACAATTCAACAGAACACACAGGTATTATTGTTAGGATATACTGGAAAGTATAAGTCTGTCGTGTTCATGCAATCCCTCTTGGCCGTGAAATCAGCGACGAGAACAGGAGTACAGATCAAGCAGATATTGTAGTCAATAGAAGTTCTAGTTCGGATGACGCTATCAGTATCATCACAAGACACACAAACCCTATAACCTGACATTGGTCCCTAAACGTTTCCATAATTTGTCTGGTGAAGCAATCTGGTTTATCATTTGTTAATGAACTGTATCATGATCTGTATGTATGTTCTGTTACATACCAGCCAGCGATACACTTAGTCTTATGCAAACAAATACTCCTAAAAGCATCGACAACAAACGTAGTATGTTGTATACCTTTTATATTTTGTTAGAAGTATCTATATTAATTTCTGATTAGCATGCACTAACTATAACTCCGCGATCATTATAGTGAAATAATTGAGACAAGCACCGGAAGTACTGTATTACCGAAAGCACCAGCATCCGGTCCTCACCTCGATTTAAATGCGTTTTTGACGGTGTCGCCGTAGTTTCCCTTGTATAGAGCTAGATCGCGTTTAGCCCTCTCGGTCACCAGGGATTCCAACGGCACGCACTTGATACCCATTTCCTCCGCAAACAGGTTTGCGCCTGGTCCCACCAGCAAAGTATGGGTGGTCTACAGACGACATACAATTTACAGGACTCAGTAAAAGAACAAGAGCTAAATGTACTTACAACTTTATAAAAGATACGTTGAGCCGTTTAAATGGTGTTTTACCTCGATACAAGATACTACAATAACTATTGTATTCTTGTTGTCTACGTGGCTAAGTGACTACATATTGCCCAGTAAATACACCTAAAAAGAAATTGCTTATTTTTTTTATATTTTCCTAAAGTTTTTGCGCATAAACCTACAGTGTGCGCCTTTAAAGGCCATATTGTTTGAAAAATCATTAATCAATCAATTCTTATTGGACAGCATGTATTTTTTTTAAATAATTTTCCTTAATACATGTAAAAAGAATACACTCACAACTACAATATAGTTTAATTTTTCAACCACAAATGAGGTTAAATTTTGACTTTTAATTCAAAAATATGTAAAATTAAGACAATTTGATAAATATAGTTTGGAGTTCTTGATAGGATTTACACAAAACTCAGGTGTTAACCTTAGAACCCGTCCCACCTTTTCCATGACCATCCTTGCAAGTTTGATGGGGTTCTTGATATTCTGGACGCAGGCGACAGCCCCCGTTTTGAGCGTCCTTCCGTCCATGATCACAGCGTCCATCTCTACTTCCTCTTTTGCCGTTAGCGGGGAACCCGTCCCTGAAAAGAGAAATGGGATTTCAGCGGTCCATATGCATGGTTGTCAAATGAAAATTTAGTGTTTTCTGCGCAATATATGCATAGTAGTAACTAATAATCAATTAACCAATTTACGTTATTAAGTCCTGAAAGCTTTTCCGTAGTTTCAACATTTGATATTTTGAAAACGAAAGCAGATCGGGATTAAAATCATGCACTGAAATCAAATAACTTGGTGGTCTTATAACACCATACGCATGGGTGAATGCTGCAAAGGAATCTGACTTTCGCTACTCAGGCAGATTATGAGTGAACAGGAAACAGGATATTGCAATGGTTTCTAATTCTGGCTGCGTTTTTACCTGCCCCAAATAGTGTTGGTTTGGTATCTCTGTTGGCATTCGATATGTCTAATAATCATAACAGACATATCAATTTTCTATGTGTCATTAGGTGATATGGGATTCATAGTAAAAAAAAAAACATGTCAGTTTAACAATTAAATTTAAAACTGAACAAAAGAATGTTCCTCAACGCATGCCGATGTAAATGTAAAATAATAGAACAATTCTATAAACGGATAGTTAAGCTGTTTATTTTAAACTGATATTGGGCCAAATATTGCGAAACAAACCAAATCGAGGACAAGCTTTAATGGAACTCGCCAGAATCAGATAATTGTAATTAGATTAATTGAAAAAAAAAAATTAGAAAAATAAAACAATCAGAACAGCCCCGGTTTCATTCCTGAAAGTTTAAAACAAACATTGAACTTCTTATCAATAGATATTTATTGACAAATCTAAAGGCTTTTCAAACACAGCTTGAATGTTATATCATAAATTTTTCACAAAATCGAGTTAGATTACCCTTTTTCGGCTTTCTATTTCCAGATTCGAGAGTGTTTACTCTCCTCAACCACCCACGAACCCCTTTCATTTTTATCCTAATCCTAATACAAAAAACCCAGACTGGGTGACAATTTATGCTAAATTTAGAGTTTCTGCTTCCCGCTTACCGAGCATACCGCGGTAGCCAATTATATGGTATATAATAAAATATAAATCTTAGAATCCAAGAATACAATTTAATTACACAAATTCGTAACAAAAACACGTACCGGAGTCATAACAAGGATAATCCTCTAGTACTTGTAAAGCCGCCTCCACCGCGTCAATGGCAGTACCGCCGCTGGACAGCACAGCATAGCCGGCATTGGCCGCCGCCTTCGTACCTTCCCGCGACTCCTCAACGATATCCTTCGGAATGGTCCATGCGCCTCCATGAACAATAATCACTGGATCGGTCTTTTTATATGGTATCTCTTTTTTTCTGAACGTCCCTTTAAAAAAACCCATGAAGTTGCTCCAACCTTCTTGCATTATAGCTGCCTTCAACCAGGATCAATACTTGCTATATCCAGAATACCTTTTAAAAATAAATTACATCATAATTATTAAATGTTATAATATGAAGGGCATTTCCATCTAAAAGCTACTTGGTGTGAAGTACGAAGTTACTCAATAAATAATGAATTAGCGAATATCTAGTGTATATGCGCAGTTTTGTAAAACTATATGTTTTCGTTTTCATATAAAGTATAGCTTCTACTACATTTAACCAAATAAGTTTAAATATCATTTCTGTTACGTTCTGTATTTATGTCCAAGCGCTTATGTGAACACGAAAATAAAATACCTGATATATTCATGCGTTTCATTTTACAACGCAAGTCGGTACACATCTCTGTTTTTCATTGGTCAAAACTAAATTTTTGCACTTATTATATGGGCCAATAAAATGGCAAATTATAAAGATAACCATGATCTCCAATCATGATAACGCATTGAACAAAACGCTGATATATATATAATTTATTTTTCGGGCACGCGAATCAACATTTTCACAAAGGAGGAACACTCACGAATGTCTCTTCATCGAGCAGGCCAAAGTACCTCTGTTAAGTCAACACAATTGTCAATCGAACGTTCCGGAGAAATAAACACACGTTCCAAATAGCCAGATAAAATCAATATGAAAAAGGTGACCCAAGATGGGTTCTTAGTACGGTTGGTGGAGGAAAATTATTTGCTTTCTACCGTATATTTTTATTTAATCAAGCATATATTGATGCAAGGATTTAACTGATCCTGCATACAAATGATACATTCAAGATTCAATTTGGATCGTTCATACAGTAATAACGCTCGAACCCATAAAGCTCTTAGGCAGACAAGCTGAGTGAGTACGGTTGCACCTAAGGCATGCTCTTTCAATATCGTGGCTGATTTCCGCAACTTGCATCAATTCGTTGGTTAAGCGAAAAGGCATTTGTCGTCTTTTTCTTCCTGATAAAAATGGTTTGCAAAATCACGTTTTCGCTCTGTCATCTTCAATGTGGTTTAGCAACCGCCAAAACGAACTAGTAAAACAAAAAAAACGGAGTCGTTTCCCAATGTTTTATTATATTTAAAAACTATCGATAACTGCATAAAAACATACAGCAGTATTTAAACCCAATATTCTCCCATTTTCGATCAGATATATCTAAAAAATGGCGTAACTATTAGAAAAAGTCCCCTTTTTACTGTCATGAATAATGTTTTAAATGCAATAAATGGGCATCATTTTTAAAATCGAAAGTGTTTCTTATCATCCGATATTATGAAAAGTGAAATAGTTTGATTGATCATTTGTCCGAAATTATTGCAAATTTATCTACCTGTAGAAGGGCGGAGGTTTCTCTGTTGTATCACGTTGTTACCTTACTAACTGTTTGTTTTGACTAGCAAATCCTTTTTCCAAACTTTTATGATTAGCTCGTATTTTGTCATATGCACTTTATTGACTCAAATTCATTTTAATATGTTATTTATTATTTAAGGTGTAAAACCAGATCTTCAATTCTTGGGAGCACTATTTCACAATTGCTCATGCGGAATGCTGGTGTAATGATCTGATTTTTAAAGCATCACAGCTTAACGTCTAAGTGCTTAATGCTACATTGTATAGTTGAAGAGTATATTTTCATTCTTTACTTCAAGACCATATATATACACTTAAAAACTTCCGATTCTGATTGGTTGCCAGCAACGCCAGTAACAGTAACCACTTTCAAATAAGTTAATTAATGGCTTGTAAATCTGAATAAATCAATAAAAACCTGAAAAATCTTTAGTTTTAATTTAAAACAAATGAATATTGAACCGTCAGACATACAACTTTGATATTAGAAATGCAAATAATTCATCTGAGGAACACGATTTATTCGTAGGAAATAAACAAATTACTAGTATAAACAAGTTTATTTTGCATTAAAAGCATAACATACAGTACCAATTAAAAAAGCAAAATATTTGCAGTAACAAACATTAGTTTCCTGACTTAGAGGTGTCTTTCAATTCCATTCCATTACAATCAACATTATTGACTATATAGATGCTGACCAGTTAACACCAATTCTGATGATACACGAATCATAAGTATAGTTCATAACCCTTTCACACCATTAACAAACAATAATAAAAAACCCAACCCAAAACGGAAATAAGAATAACAACCCATCTTATAATTCCATTTCAACAAATTAGTCCAGAGCAATACAGCCATCATAATGGTGACATTTCTCGTCCCCTTGGTTTTTATAACCGAGCGTTTTCATAAAACCAGATGCCTTTGATGGATCTGGTATGTTCGACCAACATATGTCGCACTTCGAGGACTGTGCATGATTATCACAATGGGATGAAAAAACCCCCAACAAACGTCCTTGTCCTTGCTTCCAGCCTTAAAGGTTTCGCTAGAAGTTTTTTTTATATGTCCTTGACCTAATATAAAAGTAGAATCTAGTATCACTTAGTATCTCGGTTGTCAGACCGGTTTGTTGAAAGTAGGCATTAAACCCCATTTATGCTTAGTTTGAGGGCCGACACAACCTACTAGAGAGGTCTTTCAAATCGGAGGAAAATATCACAACCAGTGGTGAAGTTTATTTAGTTCTGACCCCGAAAAGTTTGATGATTCCATTTCTTGTTTGTGCTACGGATATTGATGACCTTTTAGGCCAAGCTTTTTTACGCTGCATGTGGACTATTGCCTCTTGATTGATTCCGATGAATTTCCCTTGTGGACTGGTAGAAAAGCAAATCAAATATGTCAAGGAGAGCAACATAAAACCGTCCATCTTTCACCAAACACCAACAATAAGGTGTCCGTCAATATTTTGTAGAGCCTTCCATTTAGGTGATGGCTAAAGAGGGGGAAAGTCTGTCTTTTGGGTAGTATAATCAAAACTACCTCAGAATCCTTGAATTTGAATTTAATGAACTATGGAAGAACTGACAGAGACCTTTTCAAACTCATTCGTGGGTGTATGTAAAAATATCTATGAAAACAATACAGAAATCGAAAATATTGCAGCTGTTAAAGATGTTAACTTTCTTACTTCTCCGAATGAGATTTTTTTACCAGAACACCTCATTTATCATTACTCTTGTAGTTTAAAGCACTTCAATAACACTTACAAATTTTGGTCACATCAATGATTCTGCAGCATGTAATGAATACAAGAGATGCCGTGTCAATACTCAACCCCCCACGTCGGTTGTCATTCGCAAAGCAACAACTTGAACGTGAGGAAATTGAGAAAATGTTGAACCGAGGTTGTATTTAGTCGTCTGCTTGTGTCTGGTATTTGACTGTTGTACTTATAAAAATATAAGGATGGGACGCCAAGGTTCTGCGTCGACTATCTGAAGCTAAACAATGTCACCATGAAATATGCTCACCCTCTCCGAAACGACAATGACTTCATCGATGTTTTGTCGAGTGCTTAGTTCTTCAGCTCTATGGCCTTTGAACTCTTTTTGGCAGGTACGGGTGAAAAAGGACAAGTAAAAACTGCTTCAACAACAACTATGTGATTGTATCAATTTGCGGTCATGAGTTTCGGCCTTGCTTAATATATTCCTAGTACGTTCGCAAAGCTTGTCGAAATCATTTCCGTGGTTTTTAGTGGATCGAGTGCCTACTCTATATTATCGACATCAATTGCTTAAAGCAAAACGTTGCCTAAGCGCTTCAATCATCTTCTGTGGGCCTGCCTTAAGTGCAAACATTCTCAATGCATTTCCCTACTCCTATACATGCCAAACAAAAGAAGTCCTTTCTTGGTCTCTGTTCCATGCACAGACGCTTTACTGAAAAATTTGCAAAGATAGCCAAACCATTTCACAAGTTAACTTAGAAAAATAGCAAATTAATTTGGTCTAATGACTCTTCCGTGGCACTCACCAAGTTTAAACAAGTCCTTTTTCAGCGCTGAATCTTGGTTATCCTATTTCTTATACCCAGTACATACTTGACTCAGACGCTAGCAGTGGTGCTGTGTATTTCTTAGGTCCCAAGTTGAGGAGAATCCGTCATTGCTTATTTCAGCAAAAAGCATAAATAAGCATGAACATATTTGCTGTGTCACTCGTTAAGAACTTCTTGCAATCGTTAATGCACTTAAGTCATTTCGTCACTATTTGATCAATTTGTACAAAGTGTGCAACGTAGGAAAGTGATCAAGATGATACTAACACCGTGGCTGCTGTAGCATATCTTGTGCGAGTAACAACTTAAAAACGAACTGATCCTTTATCATCCTTTAAATATACCACATTTCCAGTCCAAAGCTGATGGCAATACAATATCAAATCCCAACAGCATTCTGATGCCCCACTTCAGATTGTCATTTCATTTAGTCACTTGAACGGTCAAGCATAAGAACCTCTTGACAAGCCATATCTTCCACATCGATACCGCCAGAAGTCTGCTGCGTATGCTGGAACGCCTTGTCTTTGGTTGTCTCATGAGAGCACGGCTTGATACTGGGGAAAAGACCCAAACAAATACATGTATTATGGAATTGTCCCGCAGCAGCGACAATCACATCTCTTAATATAAATGCATGATATTCCTTCCTTAGTACATTTAATCACAAAAATGCTCGAACAAAACGCCAGACGTTCGATTGGCCTGTAATTTTCACAGTGTTTTCCAGTGATATTGTGCACAGTATAACCGGTGTAGTTCTCGAAAACGTTAAAAGTTTGTTTCTTTAGTTCATGGGCCTTTTGCCTTGTGCCTTTAAACAGGGTTTATTTTTAAATGTTGAATTACTGTGCGTGTTCCCAAAAGTGTTTATGTATTATCCAAAACAACATCATTGGCTGACTATTTCTCACATAAATTGTGATTATTGACCTTTATTGTTTTTAAATTAATTTTATATTTTGTATTCATAACCTATCAAAGCATAACCTGCTAACAAAGGAAAATAATAATGACTTTAACAGGAAATTAGTTATTGAGACTCTTGCCATCTGCAAGCCATTGTTGGTTTTCTTTCCTATGAGAGATGCGATTCGTGCCTTTGTTTCTTCGCCATACACAGGGATGTTTTCGCTTGTCTACTGTGTTATGGTGCCCTGATGGTGAAGGAGTCTTCTAATTAACCACTGTCCTATCGAAGATAATGAGGTCTTCTGGTCATTGTTTGGCTTCCTTGGCTTTGTTTCCAACTGAATGGTTCAAAACAATGGCTGTTACCATGGTGATATCTGCTTCATCATTGTCTTTCATACTCGAGTCGTATATCTGTTTCAAGGCCTTGTTTTTACATTTTACTGACCGTTCCAAGGCGGTCCCAAGAGTCGAAACATACATGCAACCATGACATGTTCCCGGGCCGGATGAGATATTGTCCCTTCACTTTTGACATAATGGCCAAAGGGAGCGATGTATGGTGCCCAAGTGCAATTTAGATTGTCATACTCCATGAACTGACAATGGCCACATTGAATGATAAATGATATTACAACTTCTTAACATTTAATGGACTGTATATTTTATTACTGTGTACACCAAGTACATGTACAAAATTCAACCTTCAACACTATGACAGTCCCACACTCTCTCTCATTCACACAACTTTTTGCATTATTCTGGCACACGGTAGTGTAGAAATAACTAAATCAAAGAGTCTAATCTAAAAGTTTTTCAATTAAAATATAAATATTTTAGAGGCGACAATCATTTCGTTTAATGATACATGCATTAACATCAATGCAAAACGTCAAATGTATCATCGGTTTAATTTACCTATAATCATTAACTCACCAAAAGGCAACCCGCAGATATTAATTTCAACTGAATTTTGTTATAAATAGTCCTAACTTATTTAAGACAATAATTACTCTGCAAAAGCTCTTTTGAATGCTATTTAAACACACATTTACACCGCTTTGAAAGCTTTTTATGTTTGCATAACATTCCGTTTGTAATTGAAACCAAAAATTATAACGACATCATCATACACTTAATGTGCTTAAAGGAAACTTATGTTGTTGAAGTTTGGACGCAACCACCGATTCCTTTATATAACCCATACACAAAACAATGAATTCAAACAGCACAAAAGCGTTCTTGTAACCATTATTACGTTATTTATTTCTTTTCTTTTCTTTTTTGGCATTTTCATGACGTTCAATTTATATAAGATATATCACGAGTCGTCATAAAGTTCAACGAGTTCTCGAAATTTGCTGGGAATTGAGACTTTGACGAGTTAAATAAAATAGTGTATTATATGATGACGAGTGTGAAGTTCTTTTTGTCACAAAATTTTATTAGGTTAAAAAATGATAAAAAATACCTGTTTTAACTGCCTTGATAATGAATCGAAGACCACAAACTAACAAAGCAATGTAATTTCCCGCAATAGATGCCTTACAGAAGTACAGTACCCGGAGTCATTTAAAACACAGTATATATCCGATCGTTTTAATTCCGTTTATTAGAAAAAAAAAATGAGTACTGAGATAATATCATGTAAGAATCATAACATTAACACTATGATGTTAACGAAATTCACTTTCTTTTAAATGGTAACATCACATTGATGCCGTCATAATTTACAATATGTTTTGCGTCATTTTCTCATTTAAATTCAGAAAGTACTGAATGTTTTAAAAATGTGTTTCATAAAATCGAGAAAAAATCACGTTTTCTTGTTATGATTTAAATGGGAAGTACTTTATTTAGTTTATTCTTATCAAAGAAACAAAATGAAAGAAAAACATGATTTGGCGGAATATTACCAGTTAAACTATTCTTGTTTCCAATTAAATTGTCCATTAACATACGGAGATTGTGTTTCTACACATGATTAATATAGAAAAATACAGGACGGTTTTTAAAAGATAGTGTGCTATAAAAATACACGAGCAAATACTAATGGCATATTTTAAGTCATGCAAAGTACAGATACACAAAGTAATAACTATATTTATCACAGCACTTTGTAAATGTTTAAATTAACAATAAACAAAACAAAACACACGCTATATTTTTTTTTCTTTTGGAACAAAGATATGTTACTATCTACGGTGATCACCTCGTAGTTAAAAATCGAAAACCGATTGTGTCCAATTTCAGTTCCACGATGGCTTCATTGGGTAAGATGCTTTTCTGTTAAATCACCATGTCCGGACTAAATATGTCCCCTTCTTCGACAGCGATCATCGGTATGTTTTTCTATATTTAGTTTAAATCTAATTATAAACTAGCAAAAATAAACAACTTCAAACCAATCAAAGATGCATATAACATCACTATACACCACCAACGGGCTCCTGGATGTCTTCACCCGGGTTGACGCCGCTGTGAATGGTGCCTTCTTTGGCCCAAGCCCACGACATGTTATCCGTTGTATAGGAAAGTGCAACGTCGCCCAAGCGGCTCAGCACGATAACGCCCCCGTATCCTTCCACCCGCGACGCCATGTTGGCAAGAGCCTTATCTGCGGCCTCCTGTGCGTCCGTTCCTGAAGTTGAAAACTTACATATATTCGTTCATCGATTGATAACACTGAATATGTCTAGACACCAGGAGCACAAATTGCGGATGTGTCTGTTTATCTCCGTTGATCAAGAAACATTATCCAACATACTGTATTCGGACCAATGTCACCTGAAAGTTGTACACACACTAGAGAATGCGATTGTCACCGTAAAAATGTGAACACATGATCTATTGACATTTCCATTGACAGTAATGCTTGTATGAATTCAAAATAAAGCTTTGTAGATATAAGTTACCTTCAATACCACTTATCTATTTCCCTCACCTGTCCTCATGGCGGTGATGATCTGGTGTGCCAGCACGACCTTGGAGATGGACTCCCCGTGTCCCGTGCATGAGATGCCGCCCACATCGTTGTCCGCGTATCCGCCCAAACCTGTAAACAACGGGGACACGAGCTCATGAATCGAAGTATTAATTTCTAGGTGCGATTGAACGCAATCTATACTTCAGAATATGAACCGATTGTAGAATTACAATCGACAATTGTAAGCGTCTATGTTTAGTAATTAAATAAATCACAGATTTTAACTTATTTTGCTGTTTTAAAAACGGTCATACTGTCATATTGTGTTACCCTGATGTTTCTATTTGGAAGGTTGGCGTACCTATAATTGGGCTATCACCCACGCGGCCCGGCTTTTTGCCGGAAATGCCACCCGTTGACGTTCCGTACGCCAAGTTACCGTTCTTGTCCAAAGCCACTGCACCTGTTGTATCGTGACCGGATGCCCTGAAAGTATAAGTACTCGTATAGTGAACTGATTGAACACAATTAAGTAAACAAGGTTGATGTCGCTCAAACGTTCTTAATGTTCATAAATGAATTTATCTAGGTCAGGTATTAATGTTTTGTCCTAATCTCCATATTAAGTTAACTAACGTTTACAATTTAATATAACACATTGAGACTGGAAATAATACAGCACAAAACTCTATAAATAACAGACTTCATATATAATTTATAAAACAACGGGTGTTTCTTAGGGATAGTTAGATACTGCCTTGGAACGGCCATTAAGCTGTAAATTTACTGGGGGTTTAAACTTGTGCACAACCTCACTCTCATCCCAACAATCCCAAACACATTAAAAATGTAAATGGTAAATCTTATCAAAGTATGCATTAATTTGAATCAACTGAAGAATAAAACTTTTAAAGACAACCCCCAACGTTACATAACCTTACTCGCTATTTTATTCAGCACGCGCTGGGTAGCAATTATTCAAATATCCGCGTGTAAAGGAAGTTCATAACCAGCTGGTACCTAGTACGTGCTAAATAAAAAAGCGAATGTGTGGGTCCATTGGGTGAAACAATGTAAACAAGTCGAAAAGAGATTTGGAAGTCATTTTCATTGCTAATTATCGCAATCATGGTGTAAACATTTCTTTGCAAAATGATGGATGATATGAACGGATTTTTATAAATGCTGTGCCCTCGTGAAGATAAATGCCGTCTGGATAAGTAGATACCGGTATGTTGTTTGCATATGAGATTTTGTATGCCGATATCAGTGTTCAAACAATATGCTATATACGGGCCTTGGATTGGCGCTTGTCTCTTCACTTCTCTCATTTAAAGCTACCAGTTTCAGGCACGTTTTTCTAATGCATAATAATTTATTATTTTGTTGATGGAATTATGAGCAATGACGTCGAGCATGGTCACAACACATTTATTGTCAATAAAATCATCTAATTTAAAAAAAATGAAGCAACTGTGACTGCATCCGGTCCTTACCTCGGTTTAAATAGGTTAGTGACGGTGCCGCCGTAGTTGTCCTGGAATGACTCTAGCTCGCGGACGGCCTCCTCAGACACAAGGGAATCCGTCGGCACGCGCTCGATACCCATTTCCTCCGCAAACAGGTTTGCGCCTGGCCCTACCAACATACTATGACTGGTCTGCAGACGACATACAACTCACAGGTGTCAGTATAAGTATAAGTACTAAATTTTTCTTCTATACGATATATTACAAGAACTATTGAATGTACATAGTCTTAGTTAATAACACCTACAAACAACTATTGTGTTAGACAGTTATTTTTGAATTAAATAAGAAAAAGGAAGAGCTTTATGCGCTTGGCTGTACACAATTATTACGTGTACAAAGAATACACCCACAACAACAGTGTCAATTCGAATTTTCATCCAAGTACAGTGTTCATTTGGACTATTTATTCCAAAATAAGGAAACTAAAGTCAATTAGATAAATAAAAAACCAACCCCAGCTCATACCAAAAAACCAGTCCCACCTTTTCCATGACCATCCTGGCAAGTTCGATAGGGTTTTTGATGTTCTGGACGCAGGCGACAGCCCCCGATTTGAGCGTTCGTCCATCCATGATCACAGCGTCCATCTCAACTTCCCTCTTAGCCGTTAGCACGGATCCCGTCCCTGAAAAAAATATTGGATATCAGCAGTCTTTATGCATGGCTGTTTCATAAAACGACATCTACACAGGATATGCGCAGTTTAGTAGAAACTAACGTTCAATTAACAAGTTTTAAGTAAATTAGTGCTGGATGATCCTCCAGAGTTGAAACATATCTTTTTTTTTTGCAAACGATTGCAGAATTGGATATATAAAATGAACTTAAATCTAATTACTGTGATGATCTCATATCACCAAATGCATGTTTAAATACAACAACGGAATCGACCGGCTTTTGATACTTAAACAGCTTCATGCGTGAACTCGGATGTTGAAAAAAGAGTATGATTTTGGGCTTCGTTCATACATGTCCAAAATAGTTGTGTTTCGTTATCTCTGCAGGGTTTTTATATGTTTTATCCCAATCAAACAAAAATATCAAATGTCTACGTGCCATTTAGGAGCAGAAAATGGCATGTATGTTTCACAATAAAAAATGATCAGAAAAATGTTCAACAAATCATACCCGATATTAATTCAGAAAGATAAGACAATCCTGAAGAATGTGTCATGCGTTGTTGATTTAAAACTAATATATCAGCAAGTATCATTACAAAATAATAAAACAATGCAATAAAAGTGTCGTACGTTGTCTATTTTAAACTGGTATATTATCAAGTATTCGATTAAAATACAAGTAATCGAGTACAGATCGAGAACAAGGGTGCATTGATGTCGTTAGAAGGAGATTTTTATTAGAGCTAAATAAATTTGCCAAAAGGGCTGACTAAGAACTTTCAAGGGTCACCTGAATATGGGCCAAGAACACATGCAATGGTATTATGAACATAGGCCAGGCAAACGCCACATATGAAACAAAATAATGTGAAATACTGCGGGGTTTTGTTTTGACCAATTTGTGCCCGAAATTTGACCCGATTCTCAATGTTGACACATACTCTTTTTTATGAAAATAAAATTCCAACAAAGAATGTTTTTCGTATGAAGGAGTTGGTGTATTTTTAAAGAATCAAACATCATCTCATTTTTTTATTTGTTCTGTGTCTATATTTCAATTTTTTAAAGCATAATTGTACATTTTTAGTCAAAATCGGATTTCCAAAGTTTCGTCGAAATGACGCATTTTTCTATCAGAAAGGCCAAAGACTCCATTTCCGAAATGTTAAAAAAATAATTATGAATGCATTCGTATACATTGACGAATTTAAAATCACTATACAATCAAGTGTAAAAAATATGTATGTTTCTGGTAACCCGACCCTACCTAAAAAAAGCTGCCGACCCTAACGATTATTTTTCCATTCCCATAACGTTTTTTAATCGTCCGCGAATTCTTTTATTCCTCCGCGAAAAAAGAGAGCTTCAAAATAAAATCAAATCGGATGAACGCTTCGTTTGTAACGCCGTTTTTGATTGGTTCTGGAAATACCGCTACCAAACCGACAATGCGCTTTCGAACTCAGACTTTTTTTCAAGGTCCTTTTCTTTTCAATATATAACCAACTTGTAATAATTTAGGCTACTACAGTACCAAATCTTTTTAAATCACAATGTCTATCATCAATATCTTTTGAACAAAATGCGAGCAAGCACCACAGTTAAGATGTTTTCGTATGTAAAACCAAAGCCTATTAAATCTTTTCAAAAATATAAAATCAATTGCGATGCCATACGAACGGGCTGATGAGCATTGAGCTATCGAAACAATATAAACATTAATGATAATACATAATTTTATAAAAGTAATTGTTTTAAAAGCAACAGACGGGAAGCACTGTCTTGAAAGATTTCTAAATATCTATATTTTTAGGTTAATAAATAGGTCATATTTTTAGTTTAATAGGCCATGGTTTGTAAACAAAATATATAATATTTCTATACTGAAGGTAGTAAGTTCGAATCTCTGCTTGGCTACATATATTTGCTATACCTCTAACCCTCTCCAAACTGAGCTATTCACTTTATATCAATACTGAGTATTTG
This sequence comes from Mya arenaria, assembly GCF_026914265.1. NCBI lineage: Eukaryota > Metazoa > Mollusca > Bivalvia > Myida > Myidae > Mya > Mya arenaria. Next base: position 12,030,937 of record NC_069132.1, read on the forward strand.
TGTTTCAATTTAGTTGTCAGTTCAAAAGCAAAAATATTTGTATTATACTACATTGGTTTAATATGTCCGTATTAAAGTCATTAAACTAGCCAACAAGTTTATTTAAATTTTGTATTCCCCAATAAACATAAAATTGTTAAAAATATATCTTACTGTCTGACATCAAAATTTGGCAGAATAAGCTCAATATCTAAACAACAAGACGGAATAATTTGAACGAAAACTACCTTCATGACATACATTGTATTTGAAAAAAGAAAGAAAAAAAATCCCTACCTACCCTACCAGCAGATTTGGGGACGTTACCCGAAACAAACATTTTTTTAGGCCTCAGCTACGAGTATCGTATAATATAACCTTCACTAGATCGAGGAAAATTTCTCATTTCGGCTTTCTATTTTCATTATTTAACGTCAAGATTTCAAGATTCAAGAGAGTGTTATTTAATATATGTTATAAATTTCATGGATCTTCATAAAATAAATATATGTTTTTCAATTAAGACACCAATACATTTGTTATGTTCCATTGCGACATATACATGCATGTCGTATATTGAATCTATAAATGCACTTATCCTTCAAAAGACAACCACATTAGTATATTCAACTGCTTTCTACAGAATATGATCTTTATAAACTTCCGATCAAATTCTTAAATCTTTAGAATGAAATATATGTTGTCACTTACATATATATTGTATTTTTTTCATGAAATAAATATGTCTAAACCAAGAGGTTGCCAGCCACCATCCCCCTTGCGAAAATTCTTGTTGTATCCGTTTCCTGCACACCAAATAATATAAAACGATTCGAAGGGACTGCATGACAAATAATGCCAAGTTTTAGTTTCTGCGCCCCGAGTACCGGTCAACCTCTTGATTTCCAAGTACATCTTAAAAGACCACCACGTACCAAGGGAGTAAAATGGGGCTCTTATTTTGTAATGAACTATATCTGAGTTCACATTTGTACCTGAACATTTTTAAATTTGATTCTACAGTTAAATTATGAGAACTCAATTAAATCAGATGCATTCTTAACGAAAGCACGTACCGGCATCAAAACAAGGTGTATCCTCAAGTACTCGTATAGCCGCCTGTACCGCGTCAATGGCGGTACCGCCGCTGGACAGGACAGTATAGCCGGCTTTGGCCGCCTTCTTCGTGCCGTCCCGAGACTCTTCCACGATATCTTTCGGAATGGTCCACGCGCCGCCGTGCACAATGATCACTGGCGTCGTCATTTTGTATGGTATACTCTTGAAAAGTATTTATGAATGTCACTCAAAAGAGCCTATGAAGTTGAGAGTTCAAAGGGATTTGACAGAAGCACTTGTTGACGTCCGCGGAACTGTGTAGGTCATAGTAAAATTGTATGCAATTTTCTAAACTTTTGAACGATAGCTTAGGATTAGCCTTTCACTCGAATCAAAACGTGCTTTATCAAATAAGCCTTCTACGAAATAAATTAGATCATAATTGTTAAAAATTAAAGTAGGAAGGACATGTTCAGCCCAAAGCTATTTGATGTAAAGTATGAATTATTTCCTAAATTCAAAAACTGATTTATTACCTAACACACAAATTCAAAAGCTAGTACATCTATGCAGTTTTGTAATAATACATGTTTTTAATTAACTTAAAAGTAAAGCTTTAACTAAATAATACAATATTTACCAAATTAGAAAAGTTTGAAATTCTGTTACGTTCTGTTACCTGTGTGTATTCCCAGCGCACGTTTGAACATAATAATCACAGTCCTCCCATATAAAGGCGTTTGATAGGCGAGTCGGTACATTTGTCCGTACTTCATTGGTTAAAACTAAAGTGATTCCACAATTATGTAAAGCATATTGTATAAAGCTATTTTTGCTTGAATCTATAAATTCGAAAGATAATCCTGCACCAATGGAACGCATGCCATTAAGATTACCGTGAGTTCTGTAATCCAAACATGACACATTGAAATGAAAGCTAATATTTACTTTGTTATTACTTAGAATAGACGCAACATCATGTCGAACAAACAAAAATATTCACGTTCGTCTCTTCACCGCTCTGGTCCCAGCACCTGGGTTCATTGTTAGCAAAACGTACCGGATATCACCGCATATTTCAAGAAAACCGGAAATAACGCCAGATACAATCAGCTACGAAAAATAGGCGAAAAAAACCCTGCTAATTATTACAATCGGTGAGGAAATTATATTTTCTTTTTAGCGTAAATGTTTTACTTAATGAAACATAATGTTAATGTAGGGACTTAACTGACACCTTCGATATAAGGATTGGTTCGGTTTTTTGCGTTCATGCAGAATTAATGCTCGAATCCATAAAGCCTTTAAGCAGACTAGCTGAGTACGGTAAAATGAAGCTATCACATGCACCTTCACTGTGGAGGCTAATTTCTACCAATAAAAAAAAACTTACATTTATGTAAAAAAAACATATTGATAGCTGAATTAAAATATGCGTTCTGATCCTAGCATGACACATTGAAATGAAAGCTAATATTTACTTTGCTATTACTTAGAATTGACGCACCTGCATGTCGACCAAGCAAGAATACCAAACAAAAACTTGCTTTTTTGAAAAACCACATACTGATAACTGAATTAAAAAAGAAAGCACTATTTAATCATGCGAGTAGGATCCAAGTTTGAACCACTTATGTTACATTTACGATAAATAAAAAATGAGTAAAACAAAGTTTCGATTAAAAAGAGCCACCCTTTTAAATGTCATGCTGCAAAAAAAACATACTGGTCGTGTACACCTTTGTTTTGAATGTATTCAGGTTTTAATCTGCCAAACAAATGTTGCCGATCTGACTCTACAAATATTGTGAGGTGTACCGAATATCGCGTCTTATTTGTTTCTGCGTTCCTCATACCATCCACGTGAATACAGAATCTTATCTTAAACCCTTTTAGTGTTCAGCATTATATGTTATCCAATGGGAAGGCAATATTTCTGAAATGTCCAAATACATTTATTTCAGTTTCTCAGCAGTCCATCATTCTTAATTGTAATCAGGTGAAGCGGAAAATATAAACAGTGGCGGATCCAGGTAATGGGAAGTTAGTACCATATATATTGAAGACCACTAAATAAAATAATGATCGTTAGAATATATTTACACAAAAATAAATGGTTTTGTAACTGCGTAGCATCGAACGTACATGTACATACATCTTTATTTTTTTTTTGATACAGCATTATGGAAAAAAATCGGGATTTAGCATGTTAACAAAGGTAATTTATCACAGGCTCCAAATTAAAATTAGTTCAAATTCAGCCATGGTTTCAATTATTTGAACAAATATCAACCAGCTAGAGTTCGATACACATTGGAACGATACTCATTTCAACATTTGTTTATACAAACTAGCTTTAAGTATTTTAAGACATCGACTTAAGTATGGTATAACTGCACAAACAAAGCATACATTATGCCAATAAACAAATCGCGATTAAACTTAATTAGAACAGAACAGAACAGAACAATTATTGAATACATATAGTTCATCGATATTACAACAGCATAAACACATGGCATGGCAATAATTGTTAAATGCGTGCTTGCAATACAAAGCTAGTTTTCGTAGACATGCAGCATTTTCAGAGTTTTATAATTGTATAAATTTAAACATACTTGATCTATACTTTATTTTAATATTTACATATCTGCCTTTTTCAACATTTAACATATGAGAGGATAAATCTTAACCTAGCAATATTTTCACCATATATTGCAAAGTTATTAGTGCTTATTTTTACACCGAGAAGTTGTTAAGATACAGCTGTACTGCTTAACATAGACGTCCTCAGCCGAGTGCCCCTTATCTCGGAACACCCTCTAAATTTCGGGGCAGGTAGTGGTGATCAGTCACTACCTTGTCTATGTTGGCTTCCAAGTCCGTTCACTGCGTCGTAGCCAGAGCAAACTGGACGCCCTCTCTGCAGCTTTCCCAAGAGCGTGGACGGCGGTCTTTCTGACTCGTCCCTTGATGCCCACAGCTCCAAGCATTTCCCACACTGACTGTGATGGAAAGCCTCTGCATCCAACTTCCACTGGGAAGATCCATGTCTTCCAACCCCTCTCTCTACAAGTGTCTACCAAGTCTTGGTATTTTCCCTTCTTCAGCTCGTATGCCTCCTCACATCTCTCTTCCCAGGGTACTGTTAGCTCCACTAAGGAGGGTGGTATGGGCCACTTCCTTTGGAAACTTCAACTTTTTCCCCAGGTCTACCAACATATCCCAGTTTTGAGATTCTTGTAGGATGCCGCTACATGTTGTTGTTGTCAGGTCCTTCTCCCCTTGTCTTACAAAGCTGATTAACTGGGGACCTGTCGGTGTCAATGGTCTCTCTTTCCTTTTCTCATTTTCTAAGATGTTTGTCATCTCTCTTAGAACCTGGTCATGCCACCAGGTATACCGCCCTTGCGTCAAGGCTGATGGGCAAGAAGATAGAATATGCCGCAGTGATCCGATATTCTCACAGAGCGAGCAAGAAAGGTCTTCTGATAACTTCCACTGCATTAAATTGGTTGGAGTGGGTAACATATCATACACCGATCGGAGAAGGAAACTCAGTTGAAGTTGCTCATACCTGCACAGCTCCTGCCATGTGATTTTCCTCTCAGGTAAGTTCCACTTCGTCCAATTCCCCTGGGGTCCACCTTATACCGCCTTTGCTGACCGTGCCTCCTCTTTTGCTCTCCGAACTTCTCCCTGAACCATGGTTCTCTTCTCAACATTATCAGAGTTCTCCCACCGCTGCTTTCTACTGATTCCCAACCCTTCTCTACCCTTGTTTGTAGTGTCTACAATGTCCTGGTGTTTGAGACTGGTTTCAGCCTGTTCTACAGCCTGGCTCACTGACCATTTCCTTCCCGTTCTAACTTCTATTCCTGCTCCACTCAACTTCCCATCACTTGAGTCACTGAGTGTTAGTAGCAGACGTGTTTTAGCGACCTTGTACTCCTCGACGAGGGAGCTTATGGGCATCTGCAGCTTTGTTGACTTGCCAAAGAGTCCAATATTGGTAAAGGAAGGCGGAAGTCCAAGCCACCTTCTCTGATGTTTGCTATTTGCCTGCTCCAATTTTGCAACTGCGCTGATGGGGATTTCGTTGACCATTAATGGCCAGATGAGTCTAGGCAAGAGACCATGCTGGAAGATCCATGCCTTGAACTTTCCCGGACTTGTCAATCCTCCTCAGCCCCTCTTCAATCTGCTGTTTTAGCCTGTCTTGGCTGCGGGTGTCCTTAAGTATAGAATGAAACCACTTCCCTAAACACTTGATTGGATTGTTGACAAGTGAAGGTATTTCCTCATCCTGTATATGCAGCTTGAACTTGCCAGTCACCTTGCCTTTCCTTACTACCAGACACCTCGACTTGACTGGTTTGAATAGCATTCGTGCCCAAGACACAGTTTCATCAAGTGCTTTGAGGATCCATTTCGCCTGGATATGGGTTTCTGTGGTGACCGTCATGTCATCCATGAATCCCCTGTTTGATGGGAGCCAGATCCCGGTGTTTGTAAGTGTGCCTCTTGATTCCCTCTCTGCTGCTTTGATAATATGTTCATGCCCATGACAAATAAGATGACAGAGATGGTGCATCCCGTTCCTTTCTCGAGTGGTAACCAGTTTGTTGTAAAGTTGCCACATGAGAATCTCAGGTTGATGTTGCTGTAGCTCATGATCAAGTTGCTAGCCTTGTCTGATATATGGTAATGATGTAGTGCGACTTTGATTAGCTGGTGTGGTATGGAGCCGTAGGCGTTTGCTAGGTCGAGCTATACTACTGTGAGATAATTGTGGTTCATCCTTGCCTCATGTAGCTGTTGTGTGAGTGCGCTGGTGTGTTCTACGCAGCCAGAAAATCCGGGAATTCCCCCCTTTTGGACAGAGGTATCTACATATCTATTTCCTATCATGTAGGTTGTCATTCGCTTGGCAAGTATAGAGAAAAATATCTTTCCTTCAACACTCAGCAATGAGATGGTTCGGAACTGCTTGACAGTTTTGGAGTTCTTCTCCTTTGGGACCATGCGGCCCTCCGCCAGTTCCCAGCACTGTGGAATTGTTCCTTTCTTCCACACTACACGAGAAGTCTTTTCAAAAAATTTCTATGAACCATATATATATTCTCAATTCTACAAAAGCCCCATACTCCACAAGAATAACACAAAATTGATAACAAAAATGAGTCAAATAAACCCAACATAATTTTAACAGGAATTCCCCCCCCCCCTAGTTATTTCAAACAAATTTCCCATAGCCTTAAGTCCTTTATCTGCTAATGTCTGTGTAGCGTTCATAAATAAAACCCCGCTTGACAAAACAATACCATGATAGTTAAAAGATTTAACCTTTTCTATCAATTCATAACTATAGTAAAGATTTACATTTTCATTGTTATTACCTCCCTTTTTATAAATAATTGTTTTTGTTTTATTAACATTTACCTTAAGTCTCCGATTTTCACATGTAAATTATTCAAATATCTTCAACATTATCAGAAAATATTACAGCAGCATCTGCAAACAAAAACAAACAAAATGAAAGTTGGTCTAATGTTTAACATGCATCGCTATTTTCAGGTAAGTACTGTTCTATATCTTTAACGAACATTAAAAATAACATCGGTGATAGTATTTCTCCTTGTAAAAGGCGAATATCACATTGATAAAAATCAGATAACGAGTTCCTATATTAAACACATAATCTTACTACACAATAAATTGATTTAATTATGTTAAATAGACGACCGTATTGTTATGTGTCCGCTCTTCTGATGTCTCCGCTGTATTGATATGTCTACGCTCTACTTAATGTCTTCGCTCTACTGATATGTGTCCGCTCTAATTAATTAGATTTATCCATTCTTCTGATATGTGTCCGCTCTAATTATATGAATCCACATTACTGATATGCCTCCGTTCTACTGATATGCCTTTGCTCTACTGATATGTCTCCGCATCAATTACATGTCTTGCCTCGGATTAACCCTTGCTGGAATTATAAGTGTATATTTTGAATTGTCAAACTACTGTTTCCTTTTCAATCAATGTTGTCATTGGTGATTTTAAACTGAGCCCCCGTCAATCGGACAATAAAAACACCAATGATCCAGATAATTTAAACTAATCAGTTATCAATGCTCAAATTATGTTGAGCAAGCCTATGTATCTCAGATAATAATTTTGATGTTATAAGGGAGACGACTGCTGACCTATTTTTATGTTTCTGATTTGTGGATTACTTCCCTTTGGATCATGCTATGTATATTATCATGTCTGAGCGATATTCACCTATATTGGTCACATGACATTGGCCCATTTGGTTTCAAGCCATTTCGGAATTTTTAGAAGAATATTGATGTTTTATACCACTCTGAGAATGCTGAATGGTATGCATTCTATCGCATTTTTGTTTTATGTATTAAACTGAAATGTGCAATGCATTTGGATTGGAACGTTGGCCCTTTGTACAGTTTATGGTTTGTGTCATATATTTCCGTGACTCTGGTTTTTGTTTTTCGGTTTCATGATAGAAGTAACTACTAACTATTGTTATATCTAAGTATGCATTGATGGTTTCGGTTTTCATTAATTTACCTACTAAGACGCAGTTCACTGAGTGAGTTGGAAAGACAAAAGAAAGTAAACCGTTCGTTCTCACACATTTGGTATGTAATATGTGATATATTGTGCTGTTATATATGTTATCTATTGTTGTAATTGTTATATGTGCTGCGTTGATTACTATGTCTATGTATGATTTATCTTTTAAAGTGCCGCTAGCCATATTCAATAATATTCGTTTATTTATACAATGGAAATATAAATGTATGGCGCTATTGTTTATTATTAGATAGTGAGATTACGTTTCTGCATTATATTAAGAGTTGTTGACCTTTCTTTTCCCAGGACGTTTGATTCTGCTTGCGTTGATAAATACTGCTTGAAACGGTGCAATAAAGTGATTGAAGTGAAATACATCTTCTTGGACACTTTCCCTTAATAATATACAAACTAGCAATGAGGAAAACAACATTCAATTACACATATGTGACGGCTGGACGGTCTCTTCAAGTTAAGATAGAATGTACCGTGCATATGAGTAAGACGTCCAACGACCCATTTGCCTAATTAAACTATCTTAAATTTCATGCAATACAAATCCACGGCTCGACCTTGAAAACTGTATGTTTTGATGACCGTAACTTGGACTCCTTCCTGTCTGCAAGTTTCAGATAGGTCTGGTGGAAACTGATATCGGGCATTGCATTAACATGACAAAAGAACTGATGTGTATTCAATGGAACTAGAGCCATATATTGTTCAAAGACATCGAAATTGTCTTTGGTTTTGACAGTGTTTTGAATTCTTATAATGAATGGATTTCCTAATTGGCGTGTTTTCGTTACTCTTAATGGGACACACAAAGCATTGGTTTTGCTTTTTAATGTAAGGTCACTCTATGCCAATGCTCTGTTTAGTTCGAAGACACGATGAGCTCGCCAACTCGATAAGGTAAAAAATTGCTAAAGGAAACAATGATTTAAAAAGCGGATTAGGACCAATGAAAGCACTTTCATTGACATATGTGCCCTAAAATCTTGCCCTTTTCAGAGACTTTTACATCCTTCGATTATCTTATGGATTACAAAATGATCTGTTACCAATGTTCACATTAATTAACAAACACAATATCATTTTCAGAAAAGTAATCAAGTAAAGTTCATTTGGATCAGCTTAATATATAAATGTCCTAAGGATTCCTCGTCTCATGTTAAAAACCAATGATTTCATATTCATTAAGGATTATCAAAATAATACCATTAATTGGGTTGCATTGGCGCAATAAAACCCCCATAGCCCCCAGGCGTGTCATACTACCGTCTATTAATAGCACGCCATAAAGTCGTCCAAGTCAAACAAAAGTAGCTGGTTCAATTATCATACGTTTCTTGCTACATTCTGAACCCTTTGCTCTTAATGATTTACTTGTCTGCCCGGATAAGTTTCAGTTTACAGTGGTTACTCAATTAGCGCCAGAAATCAGTCCATAAAATGAAAGCTTCGAATATTGTAACCCTTCTCACATAAATTATGGTAACACGGGGAACAGGCGAAATTATTTTGAAGCTAGTAGGTCGAAGGTTACAGTTAAGATTAATAGAATAACTAAAGTATGCTTGGGCCTTAGGTTCTCAACTTTGGTACGAAGAGGCTTTCGGCCAACAGATGACACCTCTTGTTTTTAAGGTCTGCAGGGCAAATATTACGGCTGCGTTGACCTGAAACACAAACGCCATGTCCAATTGATAACTAGAGTCTGATTAGGCATACGGTTCTGAAACTTGTAGAGTTGTTGATCATGCTTTGCAGATGGTTCCAATTTATATTGAGATCAGCAGGTAAAATTTCGATGGCATATTGGCATTAAACACTGAAACCTTGTCCGATAAATATAAGAAAAAGGCTTGAAGGTCCTCGAACTCCGTGAGAGGGTTTTGCATGACCTACATTTTCCTATTTTAGAAAACATTTGATTTTTACATTAACATATCAAAGGTCAAAGAAACCATATTGACCACAGTCAAGATCATCTTTCAAAAAAGGTGTGAAAAGAAAAATACAACAAGTATACCTACTATCCGTAAACTTTTAAGAGATGTTGACCAGAAACATAAATTTTCCCTACACATGTAATGCGAGTTGACTAATTGACTGTCAGTATGGTGGACACACGCTTCACTAACATCTCTTGCTTATGCTACAAAATATATCCCAACAAATCCATTCTAATTCTTTAAACCTTGAAATCTTAAAGATGTGTTTGATACTCAATGGCTGACATTAAACTAAAGAAGGTAAGCATTCATCCGTTTAGGTTAGAAATGTTAAACTATGGACTTCAAATACCTTTAATGACCTCATACGTGTAATGCAAAGGGAGAAAGCTACAAAGGTATCCTACTCAAGAGGATTTAGGGATGAAACAAAGTGATTCAATGGTTACTCTTTCGGGTCGCGGCCGCACATGTCCAAAATAGTTATGGTTTGGAACGCCTGAACCTAAGGTCCTCAAACATCGTTGGAAGGTTGAAAACCTATTTATGCTTATATGAGAACCAATTAGAAACGTCTTTTGTATGAAACAGTTGGTGTATTTAACATGATCTCATTTAAATAGATTTTCTGTCTATATATTAAAGCGTTCTTGTTCATTTCTAGACATAATTTAGATCCCCAAACGACACATCTTTCGAATCAGAGACGCTACGTTCATATCCAAAATGGTTTAAACCTCCTGAAATACTGAATCCATAGATATTCAACAAATCTAAATAAAATAATGTCACCAGCTACGAGGATTGCACTACATAAATTTCAATATGTTCAAGTAAGGTTACCCTTCTCATATCTCTACTTTTATTATAATATGAGGTTTAACTCCAATACCGAGCACTTGTCATCCCAATCACGGACAAGTAATACTATTAACTGATGTTAAGAGATTATGTGACGAAAAAACAAATGTTCTGCTTCCCGCGTAGCGGGCAAACCACTTGAGTCCCGAGTACTCATTAAAAGGCTATTAAATTCCGAGTACCAAAAGTGGGCGTAGGTCAGTCTTCTATATTGTTGTGGCATATATCTGAGTTAACTCATCTGTTGCCTCTTGTGGTAACCTGACAAAACGTGTCAAATGCATGATGTATAATCCCTCAATAACTATGTTAAATCCAAGCATGTTGTCAGATAAGTCGTTAAAAAGTGACCCAAAGTATTAATTCCTGTGAAATTAATTGATTTTCCGTGACACGCGACTGTTTGACCTTTCCGGTTGTGCATAATGTTATTGCCTTCCTGATATGACTTATTGGAATGCTTTTCCCGAATAACATGGGGAATTAACCTGATACCCTTTGTTCTTAGTTCCTACCTGACTGTCCAGTGGCACCTTAGTAGTTACCGGATACCTTTACACTTTCCAGTGCCTTTCCTACTGTCAAGCCTGTTTTTTAACTGCTGCTTTAACCTTCACACATGCTTCAGTAGTTACCTTCAAACCTACTTCGTAATCGAACAGCCTTGAGAATTAACTCCAGCGTCCATCAGCTAACTTGCCTTGTTGATCTTCATCTAGATGGTCAGTAAAAATTTCAAACAAGTGCCCTTAATACTATAGTATCGTCTTTTTGCTCCTTTTTGTATCATTGACTGATAATGAGGTAAACAAACCCATCCTTATTTCCCCTTATTTGTATTTTCACACACCTCTTGGCAGTCTTCAAACTAAATTCACATTCATTTTCACTGTTTGTCATCTTCATCCTTCTGTACTAAACGTTTAAGTTTCTCAGTAGAAACTCTTACAACACAATTATGGGGTAGGGCCACTCATTTTCCATCGTCAACTCTTGATACTTTCGGTTTCCTTCCTATAAACTGAGTTTTAAGTGGAACATGTTCACCATTTATCATACGCGTTTCGGAATAGTATTTTTCATGATGTAATAGATCATGCCCCAACAACAAATTATCTCTTATAAGCTCTACATAAAGTCTTGATTTAAAAATCTCATTACCTAATTGAACAAAAACTGGTTTGGTAATGAATAATTTTATAGTACATTGTTATCGGCTTTATGCATTGAGACATATTTGATTGCTGTTTTCGATAATGATTTATTGTAGTATTCTATGGACAAAATATTTGTCTTAAGTTTAGTCGTTTCTTGTTGTTAACTTAATATCTCCCACCCTCATATCAACATAAGAAGACACTGCACAAATTCTAAGTTCATGTTATGACACTAGTCTTCACCTCATTTAGAGTATCAAACATTTATTTCTGGTAAAATAAAACTGCATCTTCATATTTGAACTTTCTTTCATTATCTTCTGCTTTTGTATTGAAATGGTAAAGCCTATGCTCATCTTTAAAAAATAACTTTATTTTCCCACAAAAATAACAAGAATCCCGTCCGTATTGTTTTCCTATTTGAACATTGAATCTAGACGCTGGATTATATTTTGAATGATCATTTCTAACTTTATATGGCTTGGCTCGTCCACTGGATTGACTTACACTTCTTAGTTTCTTCTTATGACGACTGTCCATGCCCTGTGTTGAATAATGAAAATTCTTACATATATTCAAGGCATCTTCCATGATTACAAGATCTCGTAAACATGCATATTTACCTATCTATATCTTTACAACATTGACAGAACCGTAAGTAAAGTAAAGTAAAGTAAGGACTCTGTCCGCCGAAACATCTAACATCTGTTTACCTCTATTTCGGAGTCTGTGTCCTATTTACTGAGCTGTCTACTGTTTTTTTTATAACTTTTTTGTTTTGCAATTAACAGTTTTAGCCAAATAACAACATCCTTTCCCAAACGTTATCAATATAGTTCTTCACTTATGATACAGAAAGAAGAGCTCAATCATAACACATAACTTTCTTACACACATCTCTCACTTTTTCACCAAATGGGATTATTCTGTTTTAAATCCCAAACTACTTTCACTCACTTAAAGTTCACAAACAAGCAATAGAAGACGAGCACAAATTAAAATCATTGAGCACCGCCGATATGTCAACCGATATAACCATGATGGTGGACGAATCGGCAAACAGCATTGACAAATGTGATAGTGATCAGTTCCGAGGAAAAATCCAGAACATGCTTCTGAAACTTGTCCAATGCAGGCTCGACGTGAGTGGAAACGTTCTTTACTTGTCCATGACCTACACTATCTTGACAATCGGTCTTAAACAGCCGGTACTCCTCCACCAGGCTCCTGTCGGAAATTCGACAGAGCCAACAGTTGAACCAGAGACGAACGTGCCGCGACGAACCGGGATGACCCACATGTTCGACCTGCTATTTTAGTCTGGAATGTACAAGAATAAGTAACTGAACTAGGCGATAATATTTTAAACTATATAAAAGGTTTGATTTATTATTGTTGTTTTTTTTTCAAACATGGCATTCCAGTGATTTAGGTATAAATTTAGAAACACTGTAAATACTATAATTGTTTTATTCCTCCGTTTTAGAAGAGAATTATGAGAATGATAAAGAAGTAATATTTACATGTACAGTAAACATAGTGAAACAAATGGTTACAAGTATACGAACAAACAAAACAAACAGAAAGTCAATGAGTGTATGAGAGAGACATAGAATAGTGTTAAGGAAGTGAATAAGGTACACAGTTGTGGGTGATCCACTGATAAGATTCAGGCAGTCAACCCTACTTATGCCAGTCCATTGTCTCAGCAACTCTAGAGTCATATCATATAAATAGTCAACACATATATTATTTTTAATAATCATTTAGAACCTATGGTAATGCTTTACCCGTATAAGCACCATTAAAACTTACGGCCCGACATTATTGTTGAACAACAGCACATTATCCATTGTACATGAAATTACATACTAGTTAAAAATGGAGCCTGTGGCCTGCTGAGTAAATATAGGTATAGTAGTACCGTCTTGAAAATATTACTCGACTTAAGCCTGAAATTATTTCTGATATACTTTTGAATAATGTATTTGACAAAACTCATCAGACTGTTTTTGTGTGAGTAATAAACATATTTTTTGCCAAATGTACTTGCTAGTAGAATTGTTCGAACGACAGATAAACAAATTATGTTCTAAAATGAAATACGTTGGATCAGAAAAAGTGTGCATTTAGTTACATAAGGTCGGCTAGACCGTTTACTAAAGCTTAGGCCACCGTTCTGCAATTTTTGAGCTGCTCACGATATATTCGACTAAAACTCCATATATTACATGGTGATATGTCATTATTTATAAACAGAACCCATACATACTGTCTTCATTCAGTAACCTAAATTGAATCCTGAGCAAGTAACGCTTTAGACATATTTATGTACGATATTTTTCCACGTACACAATATGTCATTTTTTATATATTGGTTAACATATACCAAAATAATGTAACTGCACAATATTTAATTCAAATGGGGAAAAATTCTGTTGTTTTTCTTGGACACCCAAGGAATTTAAATAGTCTGCATATAAATATTTGTTTAACTTTTTCGCAGGGACAAGTTTACAAAGTTTTCCGTTTTAGTAAATACATACAATATTGATTGAACCTGGTGCTACGTATTATCTTCATGCTCGTTAAAATCCTTGAATCGGCGCAAGACATTGTTCATGAACACGATTAAGGTAGATTATTTGTGTAACTAAGATAGTTTTCCAAACTCGCAACCGTATAAAGTGCTTAGAGGAACTATCGCATACAAATGGCTGACGCCCCAGCCTCTTGGTCCGCGGTATTCAATAGCCTTTTAATATGTACTTGGAAATCAAGTTTCTGTCCCGGTGCGCAGGACGCAGAAACTCGAAAAATGGCATTTTTTTTTGTCGCATAATCTCTTCGAATCGTTTATTAGTATTTGTTTTGCCTGATTTAGATTTTGCCTAGGAATGTACATGAATGCTTTAAATTATCAAAATATAAACAGAAAAGATAATAGAACGAGATCATTAAAAAAATTACGCTTTTATACAAAAAACAATTATTCTTTATTTAAAAAACAATATTTTGCATTTTAATACAAAACTTGAAGTCGGAAATCTTATTCATAATTCATAATACAATTGCATGAACCTTTTGTTGACTGGTGCTCATTTTTTCCCATATTCCGGTGACCTTAGAGATATTTCAGTCAGGCATTGTTGGCATTTCTAACTAACTCTTATACAAATCTCCTTCTGGCGAGCTCCATGTACCCTTGTCCTCGATCTGTACTCGAGTACTTGTATTGTATCGTAATACCTGATCATATACAAATTTTTGTCCGGAGTATATTTCTAAAATCGTTTTAAGTATTGACTTCAAGTGTCAAACTCAGAGAGCAATGCAGTGCATAAAACCACACCTATGGCTGCAGTATTTCTGTAGTAAGTGACCTTTGTTGAATTACTATCCTATGCCACAGTGCGAAGGAGATACTGTATTTATTCAGCGGGGGATACGACTTTTTGTTAAAAAACTATTTAATACTTATGTGAAAAACTACAGAAACAAGCTCAGTAGCCAAAAGCTTAATCATTTACCCCATTTAATGGCACAGGGTAAACGCCAAAGACATAGAACACATACAAAAAAACACAAACAAGAAACATGGAACAACAACACAAAACTCCACAAACAGCACAGTGCATATATACTACGAGGGATGATCAATAATTACGTAGACTTGTCCCATATTTTCTCATACTACTTGCAACATATTAAAATTGGTACCATTTGAAAGAGTAAACCTTTTTTTATTTACTGCCTTGATAAGAATAGCATGACCTAGCATAGTGCGAAACAACATTATATAATGCAACCATATTAACGCGCTACCGGACCAGGTGATGTTTTGTCGTACGTATGCTGAATTAAAAACTTAATAAAACAAATATCAGCTGCAGAAATTCTTAAAAAATCCGCGATTCTGTTTGAAGACGTTTGTGCGACGTCATCTGAAAATAAGACGTCAATCGGCCGTTGCATTAACAACGTCTACTCTATGACAGTCACGCATGCTGTGAATATCAATATGTCGTCACAAGAACATTTGGAAATTCGCGCAAACATTAAATTTTACAAAGAAATAGGGAAAACACCATCCGAAACGTATAAGCTACTAAAGCTGACACGGGTAGACTACTGCGTTTGCCGTGCACTGGTTTTCAAGTGGCATCGACGCTTTTCTGATGGCCGACAGTCCCTTGAAGATGATGCAGGCCGTGGACGGAAGTCAACAATCGGACCGTCAGCTGTGACGTCAATTGAAGAGAAACTGAAACCGGACTGCAGCATGACTGTATGGGAGCTGTCAGAGGCTGCCAATGTCATCTATGGAACCGCACACAGCATTTTGACCACCGAATTAAACATGCGGAAGGTATTAAGTAGTATTCACTCTGATTTTTAATTTACAGTAGTATAATAATGCCTTAATGTTTGATAGATTGGGGAATATTCAAATAGTTGCACATTATTGTGATGAACACTAAAATGTTATAAATTGTTCCAAGTTAGGAAACCGCAAACTGTTATTTTTATCATTTTCAAAATCTCAAAATCATTCTTATTATTCTGATAACCGATGTACATGCTTTTGCAGGTCACGCGCGCTGGATGCCACGCATCCTGACCGACATCGAGAGAGACAGGCGCGTGAAGGAGTCGGGGTAGTTTTTACGGCGCATCAGAAAGAGCAATGACTGAGGTAATATTCATTTAAAGTAAATACCAATAATATACATTCAAAGGAAGTTCAATTACTTTTACTTTGCATATTGCATATTGTATAACATATTCAATATATCAACAATTGGGGTAAAACAATTTTGCATAAATAGTTAAATCATAATAGAGATAATCATATTGGTCTTGTAGTTGCCAAATACCTGTCATGAATATAAACGCAAAGTAATTATCACACTTCTAACTATAATGTGACAGTATGACTCATAAAACGTTTTAACATTGTAAACAGGTACTCGACCGTGATCTCATCCGGGCGCTTGGAAAGAAGAGGGGTGACATCCGGTTGATCATTTCATCCTCCATCAGGATAATGCCCCACTTCATACTGCGGCGACCACACAGCTTGAGATTAGCGTCCTAGGACTGGAGGTTTTTTCCACATCCGCCGTACTCACCTGACCTGGCTCCGTTCGACTTTGCTATTTTCCCGGAGTTGAAGTCCCACCTCAAAGATCGCCGATTTGAAAGTTTACGGGAGCTACAGACGGCTGCAAGCGCATTGTTTCACCAGTATCCGGAAGAGTACTATCGGGATATTATCTTCAACAAATGACAGAGACACGAACGCTGTTTACAATGGTCCGGTGCCTACTTTGAGAAGAAGTGAAATTACACTAGACGTATCTCGAGCACCTACAAGATATGCGACGTCGATGACGTGGTCGAACCGATCACGACGCGGGCCGACGGCGCGATAGTGTACGTCTTCAAGTCGCCATGATTTCATGTAGGAGAGACAGACATTTCTGATATTTACATCCGCAGTTAAGGATATAACGACGTTTTTGTTGATATATATTTTTTAATAATGCATGTGTTATACTATTTATGATATAGAGGCAGTCTCGTATCTATAAAAACATAGATATGTTTATCAAGAATTGTTAGGTACCGCCGTGGAACGGTCAGTAAAATGTAAATTTACTGGACGGTTTATCAGTTTGCGTGCACAACCTCACTATTATCTTGTTGCTGAATGCAACAAGAACTGTTTTCCTACGAGTAAAGATATAAAACCGTTTTCCTACTTTTAGAGATATATTATGGAAATAATTTTGAGAATTTATGAAAAGTTGTGCTTTAAAGAAATTCACTCACAGATCTTTTTGCCAATGATTATCTTTCAAACTTGACTTGAACTATGTTTCTTAATTTATAGTGCAAAAAAAAAAAACGAATGGTAACTGACAGTTATTCTATTTAACAGAATTTGGTAAATAAAAGCCTATAATATATCAATCTTCATTAGCGTAACGGACACCTTCATAAAAGATAGAGCTGTTTCTGTCATATGTGTAAAAAAGAGCTTTTGATTATATTTTATCATATAAATAATCATTTCCTTCACATTTCTCACATATTATGTTGAAGTCGTAACTAAAGAAAACAAGCCGCTTTAAAATGACACACTATCATACAGAAAAATGTTTGAAACGCCCCATTATTAATAAAATATATATTCAAAAAAGTTTTGAAAATGTATATTTAACAAGGCTTATGCTTTAATGCTATAAGCAGACAGGTCAGTGAATTGTGCTTTTGAATCTGTGTAACTCTTAAACAAAGATGCAATTACTTAATTGCAAATACAGCTTGAAGTTATTGAACAAACATTAAACATTATACACAATTGTTCTTTTTCATTGTAAAAAAATCACAACCACATTCTCATGTTCGTGTTGATGCTTGTTAGTTTAGGATTATGACTTACACATTGTAAGGAACATGTTTGTAAAATAATGTAATAAAATATCAAAGTGGTTTTTTTTTCAAAAAGAAGTAACGATATTTGTCAAAGCCTTAGTATTGTTGTGTTGCAAAAGCTTAACATTGGCTCTTGCTCTAAATGATATTCAAATGTGTGCAGGTTACCGGTTAAAATTACTCACATGTGAAGCCATACTCATAATTCTTGATTTAAGTTTTATGGAATAAGGCAAACACTGATGCATTCACCATTAATCACAGACAGTTCAATTTTGTTAAAGGTATTGACATGAAACATAGTATTTACAGTTCCCCCTTTTTCATGTAATATTATACATATATTCACCATCACACAGATTAATGCAACAATAAAGTATCCCTCATTAATATTAGAGCTCGGCAAGAGTGTCAGAATTAAGATATCAGAGCGTTATCACTAAAGATGTAGGCCAAGAATGACCACCATATAACAATTATGTGAACAAGCAAAACAAACGTCAGGCCAAGCAATGTTCAACATAGAACATTTCTGTGACCAATGGATGCTAAATTTAAGCCAAACGTTGTTGACAGACACATAATGCATAAATGACATCACTCTAAAGATGCCAGGCAGTGTTGTCTGTAGAGCAGGATAATCTATCACTGTACATATTTTGGCCATGCAATTTATGCTGCATTCCTTCGGTCTTTCCAGCCAGTTAATGTTCAGACACGCGGGGCACTCCAAATTACATCAGGTGGTGCTATGGAAAATATGCAAACAACTGTAGCACATGTTATAAGTTGAATGTTAACCTGTACCCTCTATTTCAAGAAATTAACTTGCGTCTTGCTAAATTCAAGCCCTTACCACAAGTTTTAAGTAAATCATTGATGAAATATTACTACGTGTAGAAACGTATTACATTCTACTGATTACCAGTTATCACATTTTAGCACAAGCAAGTTTCTTCGAACTAGCTAGTATTTAAGCTATGCTATTATACATAGCATACCTTCGCCATTCTCCAGTGTGTAGAGGCCATAGTCTTGGGGATTGATGAACTTGTACTTGTACTGGCAATCAGTCCACCTGGCAAACAATAAAACACACATAATAACTGGTAACACAAAACTATCTCAATCATCTGGCTATGAACTAATAATTGTTAATTCTTTCAGAAATTAAGAAAAGTAATATTGAAAAGATTACTATAACAAAGTAAAATCTACTTGACATTTAGGTTGTCTCCCTTATGTTATATCCATGTTTTTGAAGTAAGCGTATACTTACAGAGCACCCTGAATCTCTAATCGCAATGTTATGTCATGGCACTGATACTAGAAAAAAACCCTCAGAAACCAGCAACACTTGACCAACACGTGATACATTATCGGTGAGGTATGCATGGTAATGCCATTGATACGTGGAAAACCTCGGAAACAAGCCACACTGGACCAACACGTGATACAGCATCGGTAGGAGGTCTGCATGGTAAAATATTGTTAATGTAGGTAGCCGTACAGATATTGAATTTGATTGATTAATGGCATACAAATGTTTCAATGATCTTTCTTAGAATGTTTACTTACTTTTATGATATAATTAACAGGACAGGAATTTCGCTGTATTTTCATTTAACTTATTTTAATATCACGTTGAAGTACAAGCACTATTGTTTAACGATGCAATGTCTGCATGTTTCGTATCATAAACATTTATGGTTAAGTATATTGTCTATTGTTTTTTTTTGTAATCATTAACCCGACTGCATGTTTTAAACATTGCATAACAAAAGAGAAACTATTTACAAAAGAATGAAAGACATATTATTCTGATTTTTTTTTCAAATTTTGAATCAATGTTATTGTCTTCAACTGTCTAGTGAAGATAACATACAGTAGAAGTTTTGTTAATCATATATTTTAGGTAACATGCCAAAATTTGGAAATTGTGCAAAACAGATAAAAAACATTCATGACTATAATAAATATAAATGACAAAGAACATTGTGCAAGCTCACAATACCGGAACACCGATCTCTGCGGCTGTCCTCGTCCTTGTACAGCAAACGAAGAATGCCATTCCCGAAAAACGCAGACTTTATAAAACTGCACCCCAATTTTTATTTAATCTGACCCCACAGTGTTAATGTCGCTAAACACGCATTTTTTATTCACTTGGCCCTGAAAAGAATTTTCCTGTAAGCAATTTAATCAATGCCATTTTTTGTACAACTGGAAATACAGAGAAATGAGTTAACTTTATTCCCTTTTCTAAAAACGTGAATCGTTAACAGTATTCGTAGAACCATTTGGTTGTCAGATTTTGAAAAAAATATTTGTAGAAGAGTGTGTTTGCATTATTTAAATTATAAGTAGGTAATCCTTTTCTTGTGAAGAGGGTTTGAAGAAGTTATCAGAAGTCATGATTTTTAAAACCAGACTTTCTGTTTAGGAAAACCCAGATTGTACTCTTGGTTTACATAACCTGGTGTTTGCTGACTTAAAACTTGTATATGAAGTGTTTTAGAGACGTTGAGCACCCTCTATGATGGTCTTTATATTGAGGATTTCATTCCGACCTAGCTGGAAACAAAGAGGTTGATGGACACATATAACGAGCAAACCTTTACCAGCACGTATATAAATATCTACACCCCAACTTCAATTCCCTAAATAAACGGCCTTTCGGCAATGGCGTTAATCATACGATTAACGCAATATCTTCGGATATGCTCGGGGTGCGTAGCAATTTAGATGTATATTGAAAATTGTTTGCCTTGTATTGTTTTTAAATTGTGTCAGTAGGCCACGAAAAACTTCAATCAACCTATTGAAAAGTGTTAATTAATGATTTGTTAAAATAGTGTTGTCACTAGTGTTTAACTAGTGTTTAACTAAATTTAACGTTCAAATCAACTATGAAGTTGTTTAATATTTTCCACGTTGTTATGACGTCATATGAAAAATTGTTTGCCGTTACGGTCGGGTCGTTCTATGAACAGCATGGGAAAGAATTACAGAAAAGTTTTCTTAAATGAAATTAAGTACTTGTTTACAAAAAAAATCTGGAAATAAGTAATGATCTAGTGGTGTAATTATAGGTAATGATTTTCCTTCGGTCTCCACACACTACAACTGCATTCATACCCCGATAAGGACATTTATCACGCAATTTATTCCTTAAATGAATTCTAAATGTAGGGAGAACATTTTCGATTTTCTTGATGACCTTGAAATATTGCAGACGTTTCACAATATTGTATATAGCACAAGGTCTAAAGACAAGAATAGTAACATCTCATAAGCATTTTCAGAAAATGTATATTTTTCTACTAATTAACTTTTGAAATACAGATTTTCAGAAAATATAATTGATTTACAATATGGACCAACTCGAATCAAGGTAGAACCACAAATGTTATTTTTGTTAAACAATAGGATGTTAAAAAGCAGACACAAAAGACTCATGATTGTGTTGATCACATTTTGTACCAGAAGTGTATTTCAGTAATAAATATTCTTCCTGGTTATTGTCTTCAAAAGTCAACAAGTTAAAATTGAATTTTGAAGTTATGCTGCATAAACATGCTAAACAAAACTTGGAAATACTATCTAACAACTATGTAAAAAAATGTAAACATTATATTTTGCAATGCATTTTGAAATGTGCTGATTGAAGTTGAAAATATCTCAACAATAAATGCAAACTCATCGTTAACCTACCAGTGAGCGTTCCCGCTCTATAACGTCTTCCAACTCCCCCTCGCCATGCTTGACAATGCAGTTTGTGAAACCGGTCATAAACTGACGTACTTGCAATATACAGGACATTTAACACAGATGGTATTACAAATTCAAGATAGATATTTGCTTTATAAATAACATAGTTTTATTGTTTTTATACTAAACCGAGAAATGAGGCTTATATTTCAACAAACAGTAATTAAAATGTGGATGTCGTTTGGCGGACGGGTGGATGTGCGTCCAACGTTTATTGTCAACCAATAACTTAAGTTAGGATAGATTGAGAGTGAATATATTTGGTGTGAATGTAGCTTATGTGAAATGCTAGCTTTGGATTGCTTTTGAGTGTGTGTGTGTGTGTGGGGGGGGGGGGCGGGGGCGGCTTGGCGTCAAGGTCACTAACACTTAAAGTATAAAGATGGTTTACGCCCCACATCTTTAGTTGGGATTGATGAATAGTGAACACATTTGGTGTGTAGGTAGCTTATGTAAAGAGCTAGCTTGATATTGTTTTTGATAGGGGGCAGGTGAAAGTTAAGGCCATGAAACTAAGTATGAATGTTGCAGCGAAACTAAAACACATACAATATCAAACTAGATTAAATTAAGTTGTGTCTTTTTTAATTAAAAGTAAAGAGAAAGACTGATGCTTTCTTCAAACTCATACAAGTCATAAATTGGCTGTATTTTCTTATTGCCCATATGAAAAATCTGGTTTTATCGCAATGTTGGGACAAGTGTGAAGCTATAACCAAACAAACCTGTTTAAGGCCGAAAATGATTCTTTTTCAAGTGAACTCATGTTTCCCACACCTTTCCAAGGCGGTAATGCCATCATTTATCTGTTAATGTTGTTGCGTGTGTGGTCTGTGTGTGGTGTTTGTATTTGTGTATGTGATGTGTTTATGTGTGTGCCTCTAGATCATTGTCGTTTAGGCCCTTGCATTATGTCTAAACAGAATTCATTTTCGAATATCCGACTAATAAACTTGTCCCTGTAATTTCCATTGAAGTTTTTATAATTTTGTTTGTGTATTTATTAAAAAATGATGGGACATATGTGTCGCTTGTCCTCTCTTAGATGGTGCCTGAATGTGAGAGAACCTTCTAATTTACAACTGTCCTGTCGACGGGACTGCATTTGTTCTTAATTTGGCTCCCTGGGACTTGTTTCCAGCGGAGACTGTTACCATGGTGATACCGATACATCACTGTCTTCCACGCTCGGGGAAACACTAGTGTCGTACTTCTGCTTCCAGGCCTTGAATCGCTCATGGGGATCAAGGGAATACAGTGGGATTGGAGCATGGCTTGGGGCAGGGGAGGTCAAAGCGTCATGACCAGATCTTCAATGAGACGAAATTTACATAGTATTTGCAACAATGACATGTTCCCATTGTGGATGAAATTTGTTCACTGCACTTTTGACTTAAGGGCCAAAGAGAGCGATGTATGATGCCTCAGTGAAGTTTAGATTGTAATACGCTGACTCTGGGCCAAATATTGGAAATGGCTTCATTGATCGTTAAGTCAAATCAATATTCTATGTTATGAGATGAGTTATACTTTCATCAAATTCTTCTAACTTTGTTTTAAGCCTACATTTTTCAATTTTAAGTACAGCTTCTCTACCTCTATGGTTGTTCAAAGCTCTTTTGCAACACGTTTTAACACTTTAGTTTATCTAGATAAATGCATTGGTGTATTCATGTTATCATTTGTGGTTTGACTCTCCGGTCAAAGAGAATATTGTTTACAGGTGTGCCTATAATGAACTGACTGTAATTTTGTATTAATTCTTTTTCATTTCAATTCAAAATGTCGGCGACATTTAAATGAAGTCCTCTTGAGACGTACAAACATGTATATAATCACTTGTGGATTCTATTGGGGGGGGGGGGGGTCCAGCATTTCATGCTATAAATGGTCAACATTTCCTTGGGGGAGGACCCTCAAACCACCATAATCACTTTTCTCGGTTTGGGGAGAGGATGTCCAAAGTCCACGGCCAATCTTACGCCACTGTACTAGATAACGTTTTCCTGTTCTGATTTAAATAGGAAATACTTCATTCAATTTATTTTTATGATACAACTAAAATGAAAAGTAAACATATTACCTGGAGGACTTTTACCAATAAAGAAAATATGGTGTGTGATATGTGTATAATTATACATGATTAAATAATTATGTTATGCAAAGTAAAGATACCTAAGGTTACAACTAGACGCATCACACCACACCTTGTTAATAGGTATAATAACAAAAATAATAAAACAAAACATATACTATAAAACAGATTTGCTTCTTGGCGAAATGTTACTATCGCCGGTGATCACTTTAAGTCGCAAACAGATTTTCTCGAATTTCAATTCAACGATGGCGTCATTAGGTAAGGTGTTTTTGTACTAAATCACCATGTCCGGCCCAGATATATACCCTTCTTCAACAACGTCAACCGGTACTGTTCTTCATATAACATCACTATACACCGCCAACTGACTCCTGGATGTCTTCACCCGGACTGACGCCGCTGTGAACGACGCCTTTCTTGACCCAAGCCCACGACATGTTATCCGTGGTACAGCGGGGAATCAAACCTGCGACCCCTGGACTGACAGTCATTCGTGACCACTAGACCACGGACCTGCACTAATCCGAACAGCTAAAGTATCTTTGCTAAAATTCCTGCGATTTGATAGCTGACGGGTTATCGTGTGATCGATAAGTCGGTCATATGTAAATGTTTCGTAATGTACAGTTACTACATTATATCATTGATACTATCATATAACAAATTGTTTTTGCAATTTCCAGTTCACCCATTTTAAAAATTCGATTATTTGGTACTAATGTTCGTAAACTAAGCTAAAAAACCGTAGCCTATGAGTTTCAGGAAAAGTAATTAAATGCCCATTGAAGCTGCACTCTCACAGATTGAGCGTTTTGACAACTTAATTTTTGTCTTGGAAAAAGCAATTTTTTGCGTAAATATCTGCAAACCAATGATATAAGACTGCTGACAAAATATCAGATCACAGATTAATGTTTTATGCTACTAACGGTTTAAGAAAAATGCATAAAACATAATTTCTTAAACTTAAATATTAAAATCTGCGATCTAATCTTTTGCCAGCAGTCTTACATAAATGCTTTCCATGGATTTTCGCAAAAGTTGTCTCGTTCCAAGACAAAAAAGTTGTCAAAACGTCCAATCTGTGAGAGTGCAGCTTTAAATGGGCACAAAGGTTTGTAATTGGACATATTATATTTTTTTGTATCTTGATGTTTAGTTTTTCTTTAATCAGTTTATACAATTGCTAATTCATAAAGGATGTTTATTATCAAAATATTATAGTTTTATTTTACAATTAAAATGTTGCTTGGTCAATTTTGATCACCTGACCCTCCATGGTTCAAATTTGAAACGCATCCAATACTGTAGCAGCGTTTCCACACGGCGTCAACCTGTTATTAACAATATATTTATCATATGTTATACACGGACTATGAATGCAGTTGAAATAAGTCTGGACGAAAGCCGTGGATGCTATAGAAACATGAGTAAACCAATGGTCATTAATCGTCAATTAAATTATGCACCAATGACAAACCAAAGTGATTTAAATAAATTGCATAACGAATCCGCTGCCCAATTATTTCTAAAACGTCTCCTAGTCCATGCGTCCCTGCATGACTTATAAAAATGATTAAACAATGAACCTTTTAATAAGAGTAGTTTTTAACCGCAAACACCATGATGCAATATGCAATTCAAAAAAATGTCAATATACATCAATAATTTCCTCTCTTAAGATGTTTCGTAAATGTGAATGCCACAAATTTACAGTTATTTCAACAATAAAAAAATACAAACATTGTCACAACTTAACACTCTCATTAAAACAAATTGCCTTAAGTGATAGTAAACTGAATAGGATTTAATAAAACAAATGTAATTCATATTCAGTTTTTACTTGTGTCCCCAAGTGAGATGAACATAGGAAAATTGACTGTCCTTCTGAGCTTGCCCACAGATGTTGCATCTCAAAATCGCATTCATTGTATGACAAACAGCAAAAACGAGTCGCTATACTGGATCACACAATATTCACAAACAAATTGTTT
Organism: Mya arenaria; assembly: GCF_026914265.1. Classification (NCBI taxonomy): domain Eukaryota; kingdom Metazoa; phylum Mollusca; class Bivalvia; order Myida; family Myidae; genus Mya; species Mya arenaria. The sequence goes on from NC_069132.1 coordinate 12,056,852, forward strand.
AAGCTGATTCATGGGCTTCTCTGACTTGTCATTTTCCGTCTGCATCTCCTGATCTCTTGATTTTCTCTTTACCATTATCAGATCTGTCTGAACTTCAGTCACAGTTGTTTTCGGTTGAAAACGTAACTCCTTTGACATATAAAGTTGGCAGGTTGCTCTTCCTATTGGTAGCAAATACTGGCACCGGGAACGTTGGTTTTCGGAAGATTCTGACCGTGAAGATACGGTTTACCTTCTCTATCTCCTGAATCTTCGACTTTCCTTTCTTCGCAACCAGCTTCACCTTTTCAATGCCCTTACTACTTCCTGCTGTAGGCACACTTTCCTTCTGTTTCCCACAACTGTTATTTGACAGTCCTGTGTGCTCATGTGCTCTTTTTCTTCCTCAATGAAAATGTCCGGTTGAGTTTCACTGTCCTTCTTGCAATGCTCTTTCCGCACGTGGTTTTGCATGTAGGCCCTCCTCTTATACACCTTGGAGCAAATCTCACAAGTGCGACTGTCAACACTTTCTGTAAAACCCTCGTCCTTATTTTTCTCTCAGTGGCCGTAGTATTTGCCATTGTCCACCAAAAAAATAGAAAGAATATAATCTTTTGTCCAATAAGTGTATTTCTTTTACGTTTTGTACATACAATCTCGTCATCCTACCGTTCTCAAGACATCAATACCATAATCAGTTATTGTACTATCAGCTGTCTCCCGTAACAAAATCTGCGATTTACACTTTCTTATACGATCACAGTGTATGACTTGTTCGACTTTCATGCGACCGCAATCTACTTTGTATAAAACATCCGAAAGTGTACCTAAAATCGCGAAAGGACCACGCCAAACGGATGTAAATTTTGAGCTTGTACCCGGTTTCCTAACGGGAAAAAACACGATAACATTATCCCCTATATCAAAATGTATATAGTCATTCCTCTTATCATGGATTTGTTTCTGTCGTTTCATAGCCTGTCCAGTTGCTTGGCGTACAGTGTTATGAGCAGTTTCTAAACGTTCTAGTAATTCCAAAACCCAAACACTATCCGGGATTTGTTTCATACTCGTTGGTAATTCATAAACCAGATCAAGTGGAGTTGTCACTTCTCTTCCAAGCATAAGCATGTTTGAATTCATGCTTGTCGTTTCATGCACTTCTGTATGCCATCATTACATACGGTATTTGCATATCTTAGTTCCAATGATGATCATTTACATAATGGCTTAACATAGTGACAAGAGTCCTGTTAAACCGTTCTATCATTCCCTCAGACTGCGGGTGGTATGGTGTAGTTTGAGTGTTTTTGATGCCAAGAAGTGAGCATATGTCATGAAAATCTTTCCCCTCGAACTGTGTCACTTGGTCGGAATGAATTTTGTTTGGAACACCAAATCGTGCTGCAACTTTCTCCACTACTATTTTGCTACGGTTTTAGCTTCCATGTTGCTCATGGCGAAACTTTCTGTCCACTTTGTGAAATAATCCCCAATGGCAAATATATACCGATGTCCTTGTTCTGTTTCCGGTAGAGGCCCCAAAATATCCAAAGCTAGTCTCTCCATCGGATACCCAGATATCACAATTTGCATAGGAGCTTGTTTTGTTTTATTGGTCCCTTTCTTTTCAAACAAGTCTCACAACCACCCACATAACGTTTTTCATCATTATGCAACCCAGGCCAATATTTTTTTTGTCTTACCCTGGCTATAGTTTTCCTTATACCTAGGTGTGCAGATCTGTTTGCATCATGTGCCAGAGACAAAATATGTCTGCGACATTTGAGAGGTACAATAGCCTGGTGTAAAATCTGAATTGTACTTTTGTCATCCCACTTACGATTGTCGTGTATTTCAAGCATTTCAAACTGGTGTCATGGTGACTTAACCTTGTAACTAACAGAACCTTTGTTTTTTAATCCAAGGCTTATTTCCATCCTGGTCCCAGTTTTGCACTTCTGTCAAAAAACTATCTTTGCACTGCTCTGCATACAAGTCATCAGCGGTCGTCTTTCTTTCCAAAGTTGACAGTAACTGTACCGCTACAGCGTTTTTATCGTGGTCCAAAATACCAAACTGACGACACGGTATACCACTAAATCCATCAGTATAACCATGTTGTCGGCCTGGTCTATGTTCGATGTCCATCTGAAATGGTCCCATGATTTCTAACCAGCGAGCTACCTGTCCTTCAGATTTTTTAAAGTTCATAAGCCATCTGAGAGACACATGATCTGTCCGTATTAAGAACGTTCGAACGAACCAAGAAAAGACAGAACCTCCGTTTGAATTCTCGGTGTTGGCCAATTCTTGACACTGTCTTATTTATACGGATCTGTTTGAACATCGTGCTGATATAACTCAATCTTCTTTCTGAAAAGCTGACACTTTTTAAATTTAAGCTTTAGTCCATTTTCTTTAAATCTCCGAAAATCTTGTCCAGATTTTCAATCGTATCATCCACAGTCCATCCTACAACGATGATATCATCTAGACAGATAAGGCATATTTGCCACTGCAGCCCTGTCAATACGGACTCAATCAGGCGTTCAAAAATGGCTGGCGCTTTACAAAACCAGAAGCACGGAACAACAACACAAAACGCCACAAAAATACACTATATATATATATATATATAATATATAAAACTAGGGGTGTTTATCAAGGATTGTTAGGTACCGCCTTTGAACGGTCAGTAAAATGTAAATTTTCTTGGGGTTAAAACTATTTTGTGTGCACAACCTCACTCTTATCCCAATAATCCCGAATAAAGTAAAAACGTTAATGGTAAATCTTATCAAAGTATTCATTAATGTAAGGAAACTAATGAATAAAACAAATAATAATAAACTATTTGGTAAACCCCAAGTACTTCTATGATGAGGGATCCCATCAAAGTCATTTAGATACAAAGAAACAATAATCGGGATTAAACATTGCCCTTGACGAACTCCATGAAAACTTTCAAACAATTCACCAGTATCCCTACATGTTTAACTTTTGTTTTGACACTTCTATATATACCGTTTATAACATCAAACAGTTTTCCTCGAATACCATACTTACATAATTTATACCAAATGTTAAGTTGAACAAGATAATCAAATACTTTAGAATAATAAACAAATAAACAAAACAATAGTTCTTTAGCACTGAGGTCATGATTAATCAAACTATGCAAATCAAAAATATTGTAAGTAGTTCCCATTTTTGAACAAACCCCGGTTTATGTTTCAACGTATAAGTTTCTTTTTTCAGCCCATGATGCCAATCCTTCATTTATAAATCGTAAATAAATTCGGTTATACAATCAATAATTTATTTCCTCTAAAATTCTTAACACCTGAAAGACACCACTTCTTGTGAATAAGCTCTAATTAAATAGCCATTTCTCCATATTTTAGGAATATGACCTAATTCTAAAAGTTTATTAAACAATAAATATAATACTGGTGAAAATGTGTCAATTCTGTAATATAAATAGAAATTTAAGAATTAATCGGTCCCAGCACTTTGACCTAGATTTAACTCTTTTTTTTATTTCTACATATATATCATCAACAATAAATTCAATTAAATTCAATTCCAATTCAATTATTTCATCAGTAGAAAAGGCCACCAGACAATAATACAAGTTCATAAATTTACGAAAACATAAACAACGACAAAAAGGTGCGTCTAACTGACGAAAGCTTCATAAGAAGGAAATGAAGAGATGGTGGAGTTCGATGAAAGTAACATTTCATTCTCAAAATATTGAGAAACTGAAATCCTAGAGGTAATCTGAATCATTCCTGCTATTTTCAAAAGAGTTCTAATTATTAAAAGAAATGTGGTCATCATGAGTGTAATCTCTAAACTTCAAACACAAATAGCTTCAATGATTATGTAATAGTTGAAACATCATTAAGATATCTTATATTTGATTTTCCTTGTAAGTAAGACATATTTAATACAGAGGATTTTTCTTTGAATATAAATGGTGCGTATATCATACAATAGGGATAAAATGACTATATATTACAGTTAAATTTGATTATGATGAAGCTGACGATCTGGCGCTAACGGAATGTAATGATGACGATTCTCATACATGACCATTACGACGACCTACCCAATATACAAGGTTTGCAGTAAATTGTCATCTGGGTGCGATTGCGATTCCATGTGCTTGCACGATCGTGATGATGAACCAATCTTATCCCATATAGATAATATACGACAGTAATCAAAAGTTGAAAAGGAACTGTATATAATGGGAGCGTTAAACAGGATAAATCATTGAAGAATTGAAGGCGGTATGGTTAGCGTCAGCGTACATGGTAGGACTGTAAGTTCAAGGAAATGTCATCTGCAAACAAGCATACGTATCTATGATATTGGATGAACCCATTTAAAAAATACTACTGAAACATATTAACGAGAATTGCCATGTTCCACGTGTTCATGGAAATTAAAGCAGGCGACCCTCACATGCTAATAGAAAATGAAGCCTCATTCTTCGGAAATGTTGCAATTGATGACGTACTGCCGACTAGCTGCGCTCTGATGGAGAAGTGACGGTGTTCCATTTTACATCAACAGCTCAAACAAAAAGAATTTCCTAACAACGTATGCGAAGTAGTGCAAGGAAGCGGCCTTTATATGCGTTAATAGGACCATCTGCAGACTGTGGCAAGAGCCATGTCCAAATACCAAGGTAAGTAAGTGTAATATGCGCTATTTATAACTTAACCTAAGGTCATGTTTTGTATTTAGATTCATTTCCATCACAAACAGTTTTCGTTTGATATCGGTGCCTATACCAGAGGCTATTTAACACTTAACCAAGGCAAACAAATGGATATATAACAAATCGTATTTGTAATGAAACAAATATTTCTTATCCTATAATTTCGCACCTGGCTTTTTTATTTCGTCATGGTCAATGGTATATAGACAATATGGTAATTAGACTGAATGTTTTTAATATCCTTCGTTTTATTTAATAAAATTGCGTGTTTCCAAAATGATGTCTGCACCACACGCAAGATGGCAAAGAAGACGGTGGCTGATGCAGGGTCAGACGATAAGAAGATTGTTGCGACAACAAACTTAGAATTTCGCATCGTTGCGACCAAAGGTGAGCACAAGGTATGCATTTAACACACTTGTTACAATAATGAAATACTTCTTACACAAGACACAGTTTACTGTGCTGTTTATAATCTGGGCAATTCATTTGCAACAATAAATGCATTAATGTCACAATCACATTTGTGTTACATATATTTGTTTAGCTTATATTTTATATTGTCTTGTAATATTCGTTTAAAGCCTGAAAGCAGCCATGAGCGCGTGGGTGGTCTTACGGAGCCAGAACCATCATGCCTAACGGAATGTCAGCATGACCATTACACGTTTGACTTTGCGCAGAACTTATGCCTGCACGACCATAGTCGTGAGATAGGCCCAATGTTTATTGTAAATCCAAGGTAAAAAGTCATACTAAAATGTGTGCTTTATTCATATTCATTTAAAACAAAATTGAAAGCAATACTTTTCATCATGATAGTTATATTAGCAGAAAAATCCATCTGTTCCGATTCTTGAATGACGGCCTGCCATACCATACAACTTCCTGGTTGATGAAGCTGAGACCATGCTACAGGATGGAGAGTACATTCATGGTCCAGACGCTGTAGTATTGCTCGTGCACCACGCACGGACCGAGTTTGAATCTTAAAGTTAAGGCCAATAATGTTCACCATACAACATTTATGTGACCAAGGAATGCAAACGTTAGGTTAAGCGATGTCCAGGATAGACTATTTCTGTGACCAAGCAATGCAAAAATTCGGCTAAGCAATGTCCAAGATGGAAAAGTCACAAAAAGTCATTTAAAAGTGCTTGGTTCTAAAAATGATTATAACATTATTTCGGAAATATGCGTACGTTGCTGTGAAAACAAAACTTAGGGCATACCGATAGGTGTTCATGCAATGTTTTTAAATAGCCCTGTAAACGAAATTGCGTATATTAAGGACAACATTTAAAAATAAATGTCAGTTTGGTTGGTTCTAAGATTTCCGAAGCACATTTCGCCTCGATTGAAAATTTGTGACACGCATTCCAAATAAACTGCAGAACTGTCTAACAAAATAAAGGTACCAAATAACGGGGAAAATTAGGTGCTGGAACATGGTCGATGTTACGAAATTTAATTGTTTAATTATTGAGAGAAACTTAACAAAGTTACATACCGTCTCACTGGGCGCTGCCATTTTTTAATGCTTGGTATCAAAACAATATACCACGTGATTACCGCCTCTGATTCACAGGCATCAAAACAATGATCATCCTCGACAACCCGTAAAGCCGTATGCACCGTGCCGCCGCCCAAGGGTTTGTTAATAAAGACAAACAAGTGTAAGAATTAGTTTTGCAACTTCATTTGAACAAAACGTTTGTTCATGTAGTTTATTTTAATATAACTGTCATATACCTTACGTATTATTTAAATCGCTAGTGTTGAAATACAAGTTATATAAATCATCTACTGTTTCAAGATAGAATGTCTGCATGTGTCGTATCATGAAGATTTATGGATAAGTGTTTAATCTGGTTTTGTTTTATAAACCTTGACACCCGACTGGATTTTTCCTATTCAAACAGAAACCAAATACAATAAAATGGAATAATTCATTATTCTGACATTTTTTTCAATTATATAATGAAACATAATGGGACTAGCCGAGTTGTTGAAAACTCAAAAGTAATCCCTATTTCGGTGCTCAATAGAATTGTCTTACACCGTCTAGTGGATATTACATACATCAAAATGTCAACCTCAAAGTTTTTTTAATAAAGACATAGTCTTCGAGGATGAAATCCTCAATGACAATATATCTAATATAAACTAAATAAAAAGTTTGCAACTTTGTGAAGTATTTGCAGTCTCAAACATGTGCACCAATTCGGATTTTAGCTGCAGTGCATGTTTATCAGCAAAAATATTAAAGTACTGAATGAAGTTTTGCAGATTTCGCACTATTGAATATATTTTAGGTAACATGCCAAATTATGGTGATTTAGCAATACAGATATAAAACATTCATGACTATTAGAAGTTAAAATGACAAAGAACATTGTTCAAGCTAGCATTACAATAATGCCGATCTTTGCGGCTGTCTTTGTTCTTGTATATTTGATACTGGCCGATAACAAACGAAGGTTGCCATTCCCAAAAAAATGCAAAACCTTATAAACGTTTTTATTAAATCAACGAATACAGTGTTTATGTCGCTGAACACGTATTTTTTTATTCACAATGTCACTCTTTGTACAACTGGAAATACAGAAAAATTAGCCAACTTTATTCTCTTTTCTCAAAACGTGATTTGTTTTAAGTACTCGTAGAACCATTTAAATGAAAGGATTTGAAAGATATATATATGTAGAATAGTTAGTGTGCATTAATTAAATCATAAGTAGGTCACCCTTTTCTTTTGAGGAGGATTTGAAGAAACAATCAGTATTTTTTTAAAGCAAGGTTTTCTGTTCCTTTTTAGGAAAACCCTGATTGTAGGCTTGGATAACACTAAATTCGTTGACGTAGAACTTGTATATGTAGTATTTTAGATGTTGAATCCACTCATGGAGAGCGCCCTCTATGATGGCCTTAATATTGAGGGTATCGTTCCGACCTAACTGGAAACAAAGACTTTGATTGACACATATAACGAGCAAACCTTTACCAGCCCATATATAAATATTTACACTGCAACTTCCATTCCTTAAATGAACGGCCTTTCGGCAATGGCGTTTATCATCCGATGAACGCAACATTTCCGGATATGCTCGGGATGCGTATCAATATGCATGTACATTGAAAATGGTTTACATTGTTATTGTTTTATTGTATCAGCAGGCAACGAAAAAGTTCAATCAACATATTGAAAAGTATTAATAAATGATTTGTTATAAAAATGTCACTCGCGTTTTAATTTTACGTTAAAATCAACTATGAAGTTGTTTAATATTACCCGTGTAGTTATAGCGTCATATGACAAACTGCTTCCGGTTACTGTCGGGTCGTTCTATTAACAGTATGGATGAGAAATAATTACTGAAAAGTTTTCTTTAATGAAATTAAGTACCTTTTCAACAAAAAAAGTCTGCAAATTAATAATTAGCTACTGGTGTAAATATAAGTTATGAATTTCCTCCGGACTCACACACTTTAACCAGCCCAACTGCGTTCATAACCCGATAATGACAGGAATCACGCAATTAATTCGTTAAATGAGCTCTAAATGTAGGGAGGAATTTTTCAATTTGCTTTATGACCTTGAAAACTGCAGACGTTTGACAATATTGTATATAGAACACGGTCTTAAGACAAAAATAGTAACCTCTCACAAGCATTTTCAGAAAATGTGTTTTTCTACTAATTAACATTTGAAATAATCAGATTTTCAGAAAATAAGATTAATTTATTATATAGACCAACTCGAAGCAATGAAAAAGATAAGAATGTTATAAAAATGTTTAGTTTGTAAAACATGAGGACACTTCAAATAAACAGACACAAAGGAATCATGATTTTGTTGAAAACATTTTGTACAAGGAGGGCATTTCAGTAATTAATATTCTTCCTGGTTATTGTCTTCAAAAGGCAACAAATTAAGTTAAAATATTTTTATAAATGTATTTTGCAATGCATTTTGAAATGTACTGATTGAAGTTGAAAATATATCGACATTAAACTTTACTGTCTAGAGATCTGAATAATTTGTGGTCACTCTCTCTTAATCCCAATCAGTACCTATATCCACATGTGAGCGTTCCCGCTCTATTACGCTTTATAACGCCTTCCAACTTTCCCTCGCCGTGCTTGTCAAGGCCGTTCGTGATCCCGGTCATAAACTTAATTACCTGCAATATACTGGACTTTCACACATTGTATTACAAAATCAAGAAAGGTCTTTGCTTAAAACATAACACAGATTTATTGTTTTAACACTATAAACCGAGTGATTGTTTAAACGAAAAACAGTTAATAGAACGAGGATGACGTTTGCCGGGCGGGCGGACGGTCGGGAAGGCGTCCAATGCTTGTTACCGACCGATATCTTTAGTTGGGATTGATGAATAGTGAATACATTTAGTGCGAAGATAGCTAATGTGAAGTGCTAGCTCAGGATTAATTTGAGTGTTGGGGTTGGGGGGTCAAGGCCCGTGATACTAATAGTGAAATGGTTTCTATCAAATATCTTTAGTTGGGATCGATGGGTAGTGAATTCTTTTTGATGTGTAGGTAGCTCATTTGAAGAAGTAGCTAAATATCGTTTTTTTGGGTGGTGGTGGAGTTGGGTGGGGGGGTTATAGGACACCGTTCCAATGCGGTAATGTCATTTATCATGTAAGTTATTTTGATGCGTGTGTGGTCTGTGAGTGGTGTTTGTATGTGTGAATGTAGTGATTGTATGTTTGTGCCTCTTGTTTATTGTCGTTTAAGCCCTTGCTTTGTGTCTAAACTGGGTTTATGTTTGAATGTTCCTTTAATGGACTTGTCCCTGTAGTTATATTGAATTCTTTATGTATTATACCAGGCTCAGCTATGACCCTCTTATCCCTAGCTAGTAAGTAATAAAAAAAACCCAGAATAGGTTTATAAATGGGCATTTATTTAACGCCGTAACAACAAAATACTTAATTTGTATAAACAAGGTATAGGTTGATGACTTATCTGGGGGCCAAAACCACCAACAACATCATTTGCTGGAAATTTCTCACATTAATTACTTTTGTGTATATATCAGATGGTGACATGCAGAGGGGATAGAGAATATCTTGGGGCGGGTGAGCAGGTCCCTCGTGAGTCGAAATTTACATGATTTTTGAAACAATGCCATGTTTTCAGAGTGGATGAAATATTTTCCTTGTACTTTTGGTTTAATGGCCAGAGGGAGGGATGTATGATGCTTTAGTGCTGTTAAGACCGTCGTACTCTGAGTGTGGGCCATATATTGGAAATTACGTCAATTCAGGATTCCATGAGATGAGTTATACTTCTTCCAATTATTCTAACATTGTTTTCAAGTGTCCATTGTTTCAATTTTAAGTACGGCTGCTCCATTCATATATTTAAATCATTTTGAAACTCTTTTTTAACACGTTTGTTTTCTTAGGTAAAGGCGTTGGTGTATTCATGTTTTCATTTGTGGTTTGACTTTGGTCAAAGAGAATATTGTTTACGGTTTTGCCTAATATGAATTCTACATGTACATGTATATAGTCATTAATGGATTTGGCGCAGGCGGGGGGATTACCCTTAAATAGTCAAAGTGAACTTGTTCATGTTAATTTCGGAGAAAACTATTAAAAGAATTCAATGGAATACACCATTTTATACTATTAATGGTTAATTTTTCTTTGAGGGAGGACTCTCAAACCACCAAATTCACTATTTTCGGCTTGGGGAGAGGGTGCTTTAGTCCAAAGTTTTCCTGTTATGATTTAAATGGGAAATACTTTATTCAATTTATTCTCATCATAGAAACAAAATTAAAAGTAAACCTATGACTTGGTAAACTTTTTAATATGTATGCTACAAAACATAATCAAACAAAACACATGCTATAAAACAGATATGTTACTATCACCGGTGATCACCAAATGTCGCAGTTGAAAATGGAAAACAGATTTTGTCCAATTTCAGAACAACGATGGCTTCATTGGGTAAGATGCTTTTCTACTCAATCACCATGTCCGGACTAGATATGTCGCCTTCTTCGACAGCGTCCACCGGTATTTTTCTGCATATAACATCACTATACACCGCCAACGGGCTCCTTGAAGTCTTCACCTGGACTGACGCCGCTGTGAAGGGTGCCTTTCTTGGCCCAAGCCCACGACATGTTTTCCGTGGTATAGGAGAGCGCAACGTCGCCCAAACGGCTCAGCACGATAACGCCCCCGTATCCTTTCACCCGCGACGCCATGTTTGCAAGAGCCTTGTCTGCGGCCTCCTGTGCGTCCATTCCTGTATTTAAAAAATACCACATATTTGTTTATTGATTGAAAGCATATGTTCACTGACTATGACCACACTCTATGAGCACTGAATTTTGCTGTTTTTCTCTGTTGAACAAGAAACATAACTTTACAAATTTTGTATTTAGAGTGATTTGACCTGAACTTGGTACCCAAACTAGAGCATGCGCTATCCACCGTAATTTGTGTACACGTGTTCTATGAACATTTATATTGACAGTAGTTCCTTAACGCATTCAAAATATAAAGCTACACTTCTCTATCTTCCTCACCTGTCCTCATGGAGGTGATGACCTGGTGTGCCAGCACGACCTTGGAGATAGACTCCCCGTGACCCGTGCATGATATGCCACCCACATCGTTGTCCGCGTACCCACCGGCACCTGTGCACAGCGGAGCCGACACAAGTTCATAAATACAAGTTATTTATTTGAGATAAAAATAAAATTAATATATACTAAAGACTATGAATCGGTTATTATTTTGAATTACATTCGACAATTTTCGACAAACGGCTTTTAGACTCTATGATAACGAGATCACTATATTTTAACTTATTTAACTATTATGAAAACGATCATTCTGTCTTTTCTTGTAAACCTGATGTTCCTATTTGGAGGGTGGGCGTACCTATAAGAGGGCTATCACCTACGCGGCCCGGTCGTTTGCCGGAAATGCCACCCGTTGACGTTCCGTATGCCACGTTACCGTTCTTGTCCAAAGCCACTGCACCCGTAGTATCGTGACCGGAATCTCTGATATTATAAGTTCTTGTATAATTAACTTCATGAACATTCAAAAAAAATGTTGTTGTCGCTCATGCGTTCTAAAAGTTTATAAATATCAGTCAGTTTTGAAAACACATCTGGGGAAATGAAGTTATCTCTCGTTTTCAATTTAATACAATAGACATGCACTATTCCTAGGATAAAGACTGGAAATGTAATACAGCCAAATAAATGTCGTGTTCATGCAATCCCTCTCGGCCGTGAAATCAGCGACGAGTACAGTACAGAGCTAGCAGATAATGTAGTCAATAGAAGTTCTAGTTAGAACCACACTTTCAGTGACACACAAACCTCCTTACCTGAACGTTTCCATAATATGTCTGGTGCAGCCGACAGGTTAATTAATTGTTTCTTGATTGATACGTTTGTTCTGTTAAACACAAGCCCACGATACACTTAGTCTCATGCGAGCAAATAATAGTAAAATATCGAGAACAAACGTTGACTTTTGTATACCTTTTATATTTTGTAAGTAATATCTATATATATTTCTGATGAGCAAGCACTAACTCTTACAGAGCCATCATTAGAGTGAAATAAATGAGACTAGCACCGGAAGAATTGTACTACCGAAAGCAGCAGCATCCGGTTCTCACCTCGATTTAAAAGCGTTTTTGACGGTGTCGCCGTAGTTTCCCTTGTATAGAGCTAGATCGCTTTTTGCCCTCTCGGACACCAGGGAATCCAACGGCACGCTCTCGATACCCATTTCCTTCGCAAACTGGTTGGCGCCTTCCCCAACCAGCAGAGTATGGGTGGTCTGCAGACGACATTCATTTCTCAGAAATCAGTATAAGAATTAGAACTAAATGCACGTTCAACTTAAAAAAGGTTGGTCGAGTCGTTTATCTATACAAGATACTACAATAACTATTGTATTCATATAGTCTTAGTATATAACCTCTTTAAACAACTATTGATTTTTCCACTAATTTTGACTCTAAATTAATAATAAATGGTAATAACAAGAGCTTATTTTTCTGGCATCGATTCCTTTTCCAATCTCTTTAACGTACCATTAAAGGCGCACAACATGGTTTAATGTAATTTTTTTAAAAATTGTTTATGCCTTATAATGTTTAGCTCATTTTACTTTAAGCAAAACATAAATAAAAACTATAATAAACAGCGATATTATTAAGGTACAGATAAAAACTGTTAACAAGTGTGTGTGTGTTTTTTTTTATTAATAGCTACTTGGGCAACACATCCCAGAGTTAATAAAGAGCCAAAAATCGCTCATATATTTCATTTGGTCCTAAATCATAATTTATACTTTTTATCAATGAAGTCAATTGAGTTAAACATGACAATTCAGTAAAAAGTGTTTTGCATTGACCTATATTGTGCGCCTTTAAAGGCACTGTTTGTTGAAACGCATTTTTCAGTCAATTCTGATTGAACAGCATGTCTTTAACTAATATTTTTCCTTAATATGTATACAAAGAATACATCACAATGTTGATTGACTTTTTATCCACGAATAAGATTAAAATGTTGATTATTGATTCCAAAATATCATAAAAAAGTCAAGTTAATAAAAACTGTTCGGAGCTCATGGTTTTAAACAAAACTAACTTCAGGTTATAACTCAAGATCTTGTCCTACCTTTTCCATGACCTTCCTGGCAACTTCAATAGGGTGTTTGATGTTGTGGACGCAGGCGACAGCCCCCGAATTGAGCGTCTGTCCGTCCATAATAACAGCATCCATCTCCACTTTTCCTTCCGCCGTTAGCGGGGAACCCGTCCCTGAAAAGAAAAATAGGATTTCTGCGGTCCATATGCATATAAACCAAATGCAAATCTATTATTTTCAGCTCTAGTTATGCATAGTAATAACGTACATTCAGTTAACCAGTTTTATGGAAGTAAGTCCTGAAAGCTCTTCCGGAGTTAAAACATTTTTACTTTTGAAAACGAGCGCAGATCGGAATATTTAAATCCTTAAATCAAATATATTTGACGGTCTCATTACACCAAATGCATGTTCAAATTCTACAAACGGAGTTACCGTCTTCACCTACTCAGGCAGATTTATGAGTGAACTCGAAATCTTGGGAACAGAGAATTGCAAATCGCTCAGCAAGACAAATTATGATTGAACTTAACAAAACACGGCATTGCATAGGTTTTTAATTCGGGCTGCAGTAATACGTGTCGAAAATAGTTGTGGTTTTTGTTGTGTTTCTATATGTTTTGTCCTCATAACCGAATTATCAAATTTCGACGTGTCATTAGGTGATTTGGCATTCATATTTAGAAGCAAAAACACAGCATGTCAGTTTAACAAAACAAGCTGATCAAAAGAATGTTCCTCAACGCATGCCGCAGTAAATGCTCAATAATAAAACAATCCTGTAAGAGGATAGTCGCGCTGTTTATTTTAAACTAATCTAGGGCGAAATATAACGAAACAAAACGAATCGAGGTCAAGACCACCTGAGACTGCCGAGGTGCATGCCAATGCTAAAACATAACGTTTTTTTTATTTAATGCCTTATGAAAATAAAATTCCAAAGTTTATAACTTGAAAAAAGAGAAAAAATTGAAATGGATTAAGAGTTTTCTATGGAAGATGTGGCGTTATCTTATAAAACGCAAACTTGGTTTCATTCTAATATATTTATTTCTGTCCATATTTAATTATTTTAAAGCATTATTGTTCATTGATAGGCAAAGTTTAAATTTTCCATTTTTATTCAAAATGAGGCATTTATTTCCATTTAGAAATGTCCCGGTTCCATTCCTGAAATGTTAAATCAAACAATGAATAACGAAACACATACATTCATTGAAGTATCTGAAATCATTAAAAAACAATCGTGTTGTATAATCTTCACACGATCGAGTATGATTACCTTTCTCGCCTTTGTATTTCTAGATTTCAAGATTCGAAAGGGTGTACCACCCTTTGCGTACCGAAAACGCCTTCATTTTTATCCAAATCCGCATAACAATTAGTATTAAACGATTCGAATAGACTGCGTGACAATAAGTTAATTAATGACAATTCATGCCAATTTAAGAGTTTTTGAGTTCCGCGTATCATGCCAATCGCTAGAGTCTCGAATAACCATAAAAAGGTGAATGAAAACGCAGTGGCCTGTTTTATGGTCGTGGCATACACATATATAAATATAAATGAAGAGTTGGATTCTAAGAATTAAACTTAATCAGACACATTCGTAACACGCACCAGAGTCAAAACAAGGATCATCTTCGAGTACTCGCAAAGCCGCCTCCACCGCGTCAATGGCGGTACCGCCGCTGGTCAGCTTTTTATAGCCGGCCTTGGCCGCCGCCTTCGTGCCCGCCCGCGACCCGTCCACAATATCCTTCGGAAGGGTCCATGCGCCGCCGTGTACAATAATCACTGGCTCCGTCATTTTATATGGTTGATCGTTGTTTCTGTATGTCCGAGCGCTCATGTGAACATAATAAAACGATTCCTTCTATATATATGCGTTTGATTGGTGAGTTGGTATATAGCCCTGTTTTTCATTGGTTAAACTAAATCGATATAAAAAATTGCGCTTATCTATCTATTCAAAAGTAAATTGTGCACCAATGGAACGGCGCATTACGAAGATTATTATAAGTTCTGATCTTCAAGCATGATGACGCATTAAACAAAACGCTAGTACTTATATTGTGCATTTATTTACTACAAGTATGCGAGCCAGCATTTCGACAAAGCAGAAATAATCATGAATGTCTCTTCATCAAGCTGGCCACTGTATCTCTTTTCTATAATTGTAAATCGAACTTACCGAAGAAATTACCACACGTTTCAAGAAACCTGGGGCAGTGATTAGGAACAGTCTCAAGTCTAAGTTCAGACTCAAGACTCAATATGGCAAAACTTCATTTCATTGTAATTTTCCTTCTATCAAAGCATTGATGGTGAAATTTGCTGAATTGTATAACAATTTGAATGTTTGACTATTATTTATATATTTTTTTGTAAAAGAAATGGAATAAATATGATACTTCAATAAAAGTGCTTTTTTGGGTCTGAGTCTAGACTTGGACTTGAGACTGTACGTAATCATGGCCCCATAAATGACGCCAGATACAATTAAACTGCTTTTCAGAACGGTTGATGAAGGAAAATATTTGCTTTTGTTTTAATCAAAGGATTTAAATGATTCTACGTACAAAACATAGATTTAAGGATTTATTCAGTTTCGAGGGTTCATACAGTATGAACGCTCATATCCATATAGCTCTTAGGCAGACTAGATGCGTACTGCAGATTGCAGCTAGGGCATGCACCTTCAATATCGTGGCTGAATTCCGAAGTTTGCATCAATTCGTTGGTTAAGCGAAAAGTCTTTTGTCGTTTAGTTTATTCCTGGTTAAAAGCGTCACTACATGTGGATAAGCAACCGCCAGAACTAACAAGTGGCAACAAAAATCTGATTGGCGTCGTTGCTTTTAAACGAAATCATACTTTGTATTTAAAACCTATCGATAACTGCATCAAAACATACACAAGTGTTAAACCTACTTATCCCCCATTTTCGATCATATATATTGAAAAGAAATGGCGTGACTATTAGAAAAAGTTCCCCTCTCTTACTGTCACGCAAAATACTGATATGTCAGCTACATATATGTTTTAAATAAATTTAGGTTTAATTTACCAAGAACTAGGCATGCTTTTTATCATCGAAAGTGTTCACTATCCGATTTTTATAAATATTGTAATAGTGTTATTGATCATTTGTCCAAAATTGTTGCAACTTATTTTTCTATTTTTAGCTCACCAGAGCACGAAGTGCTCAAGGTGAGCGATTGTGATCGGTCTTTGTCCGTCGTCCGTCCGTCAGTCCGTCCGTCCGTCCGTCCGTCCGTCAACAATTGCTTAAATCATCTTCTCTGAAACGACCTGGCCAAATTCATTGAAACTTCACAGGAAGCTTCCTTGGGTGTCCCTCTACAAGAATACAACAAGGGGTCACGATTGATTAAGAACAACAACAACAAAATGGCCGACTTCCGGTTTTGCTTCAAAAAACATCTTCTCTGAAACTACCAGTCCAAATTCAGTGAAACTTTACCGCAAGCTTCCTTGGGTGACCCTCTAAAAAATACAACAAAGGGTCACGATTGATCAACACCATCATCAACAACAACAACAGCAACAACAACAAAATGGCCAACTTTCTGTTTTGCTTTAAAAAAAACATCTTCTCTGAAACTACCTCTCCAAATTCAATGAAACTTTACAGAAAGCTTCCTCGCGTGACTCTCTACGAAAATACAACAAGGGGTCACGATTGATTAAAAGCAACAACAACAAAATGGCCGACTTCCAGTTTTGCTTTAAAAAGCATCTCCTCTGAAACTACCAATCCAAATTCAATGAAAAAAACAACAAGGAGTCACGATTGATCAACATCATCAACAACAGCAACAACAGCAACAACAACAAAATGGCTGACTTCCTGTTTTGCTTTAAACAAACATCTTCTCTGAAACTACCACTCCAAATTCATTCAAACTTTACAGGAAGCTTCCTTGGGTGACCCTCTACAAAAATATTACAGGAGGTCACGATTGATCAACAACAACAACAACATCAACAAAATGGCCAACTTCCTGTTTTCTTTAAAAATAACATATCCTCTAAAACGACCTGTCCAAATTTGAATAAACTTTATAGGAAGCTTCCTCGGGTGACCATCTAATAAAATACAACATGGGGTCACGATTGATCAACAACAACAACAACAAAAATGGCCGACTTCCTGTTTTGCTTTAAAAAAAACATCTCTCCTAAAACTACCACTCCAAATTCAATGAAATTTTACAGGAAGCTTCCTTGGGTGACCCTCTACAAATATACAACAAGGGGTCACGATTGATTAACTACACAACAACAACAACAACAACAACAACAACAACAACAACAACAAAATGGCCAACTTCCTGTTTTGCTTTAAAAATATCTCCTCTAAAACCATCAGTCCAAATTCGATGATACTTAACAGGAAGCTCCCCTGGGTAAGCTTCTACAGATATACAACAAAGGATCGCGACTTATCACCAACACCAACAATCAGGCAAACTTCCTGTTTTGCTTGATAAAAACATCTCGTCTGAAACAACGAGGCAAAATTCACCGAAACTTTACAGGAAGCTTCATTGCATGACCCTCTACAAAACTACAATAAGACATTGAGATTGATCAATAACAAAAACAACAACAAAATGGCCGACTTACTGTTTTGGTTTAAAAAAAATCTCTGAAACTACCAGGCCAAATTCAACGAAAATTTACAGGTAGCTTCATTACATGACCCTTTACAAATATAAAACAAGGCATCGTCATCAGTTAAGATATGTTAAAATTGCAACATCTTTTTTAATGCTTAATCACAGAGTTGTGGACCTTTGCTTAGGTGAGCGTTTTAGGGCCATCATGGCCCTCTTGTTTAATTTTCTACCTCTTTTCTTCTTACTTCTTTTCTTCGGAGTTTCCTCTGCTGAAAGTTGTTGTTATAATCCTTACTTACTGTATGTAGTGTCTAGCATATGCTTTTTTCCTAACACTATATGATAAACTCGTAATTTGGATTTTGGATTGATAGCATTACGCTGGTCATTGTTTACTAGTCAAAATTGTCCGCCATTTGCGTTTGATAGGCTACAGCGTAGTTAATTATGCATACAAGTGAATCTAGTAATTTCCAACATTGAAATATGATGATATTTTGTTTTTATGTTTACTGTGTCAAATTCATATAAATATATCATTTGTTATCTAAGGTATTACCTCCGATCTTTAGTGTTGGGGAGAACTATTTCACTATTGGTCTTTGCTATACTTCGTTTTTACCATAAAAACAACAACACAAATGTGCAATACCAGACGAGTTATTTAGAATACAAAAAGAGCGGGCTTGAAAAATGAGATGAAAAGAATAGCTTATCAAAAAGATAATATGCTTTGCAAAAACAAATGACGAATTTCGAATCATTACTCTTAAAGTAATCTTAAAAAAAACTACAAAGCTAAAGATTTAGACACTTGCAACCTCCTCTCCAAAGAGTCACAGACATATCTGTCCTTACTATTTTCGCTCTTCCAGCGACCATGACGTTACCAACAACGATCGTTAACACCGGCATTCGCCGCGCACGTGGCGCCACCTGCACGCAAAGAGTGCAAACCTATGTTCAAATCCCCAACCACTTCTCTCAATCTAGCCAAAAGACACTCACGAGTTCTCGTGTAACTCAGTGGCTTATTCTTTGAAATGAGTTTGCATTTATCTTTCGATCTATTGATAGGCCGAAAAAGAAAACTATTTTCCAGACTAGACAAATTTGCTGCGCTAAAATACCTTTGTAACAAAGTGTATGGACAAGCGGCTGTAGAACCCATAGCAATGTCTACTTTAATACCCCTGCGATACTGGTCAGTCAGCTATCGTGAAATAATCATCGTAAATCAAAACGCAAAAATCTATTATACGCTAAAACAATCATACATAAATCACGTAGAATGTAAACATCTGTAGTGCTAGAATAATTGTTACACAAACTTATTAACGTGTCAGTTAAAATGGGATCCTTGAGTTGTGTCGGTTTTGAAAGAGTTCTTTTTGCAGTTTCGAGCAGGTTTGTCACAAATAAATTAGCAGTAGGATCCGGTAAACTCCTGAGTGAATGTGCCCATTTAATACTGTACACAGTTGCACTTATCACAGAACTAGAAATGCGTTTGTCGATTAATTCAGTCAAATATAAGGCAACGTGAATTGGTGAAGCTGGAATTGCGTTACCTCCCTTTGATGTAATGAAATGCTTCCACTTATTGAAACTCATATACTTGATGTTCGTATTGTCACTCCTTGAACCCGCCAAAAAGTTCGACAGATCACCGAATACGTCACCATCTAATCCACTGGTGCTTAACTCGTTCTGCATACCCTCTCTCAGGTTTAGGCCTGCGAAACGTAAACATACATGAGTTACATAAATCTCAAAGCAACAAATCCAAATTTAAGCGGCCTGCCGTCAAAAATCCCGTTCCTTCTGCGTCCCCGCCTTGTGAGACGACCAGGCTGAAAACAATACAATCATGTACAAAACCGGCCTTTTCGCCGTCACTCTGAAAACATATTGGCCAAAACAGAGCAGATTTCCACATAGGAACTAACAATGTTGCTTTACACTGTTCTTTCTTTATCTTAATAATGCATTAATTGATCAATATCGATGGAGGAACTAGCCAGTTGTTCTCTTCCGACCATTGTACACTGAAAGCATCAACAGACGTAGTACCCGGACACCAGTACTTTGAATTAAATTTGGCACATTTAGCATTATAGCTGCACGCAAAACGATCACATGTATGCGGTCCCCATACACGTTCTAAGTCATTAAAAACAAATTGCTTAATAGACCAGTCATCACTATCCGTACACCTACTCAGAAAATCAGCTTCAGTATTGTTTTCCCGAAGTACCCACTTTGGGACGAGTGTAATATTGTGCGTGTTACATACATTGTCAACATTCAAGGCAATATCATGCAAATAAGGCTTTTTACTGCCGACCTTCAAAATGCTTGGCACATTTTTATTGTCTAAATTAACAATGATCTCACGCCCTTCCAGGCAGCCAACTGAGCTATGCAAAACTCTGTATACAGCCTCAAGCTCTCTCCAAGTCGAGCTTAAACCACTCTCAGTTGCAGACCAACAACCTACCACGATGCTGTCGTCAATGCCTTCAATATAACCACCAAACCCAGCTCCACTGGCGTCACAAAAGACGACTGCTTGATCGCTTCAACAGGCACCTCGATCGTGTTTATCGGGCTCTAACTTACCACAATTTAATCTCTTTATATTTGAATGCCAAAACAACATTTCGTCAAAAGCCACACTACTCACCATGACAGGAGCGTTCCAACTAGCACGACTTAGCACACATTGATACAGTGACCTTGACCTTAGACGCACAAGAGGCCCAACAGCACTTTGCATTGATATCAACTGACCAATAAGACGTGCGATTAAACGTACTGAAAAAGTTGTCTTGCCACTTGCGATTTTTGCAATCAAATCACTCAAAAGATCCAGCATGCTCTCAACACGCTTAATGCTTACAGCAAACGTACCTTCTAACGTGTCATAAACGTAACCAAGCCACGTCATAGACTGACACGGCTCCCAATGACATTTGTCCTCCGCAATCAAAAACCCAAAACTTCCTTGATCTCTATGAATGAAGATTAATGCAGAAACTACATCCTCGTAAGTTGTTGCACCACTTAGACCGTCATCAAGAAATAAAACAATTTTATGGCCTAAACTCCTCCATTTTGTAATCAGAACTCTCAGTACTTTAGTAAATATAAATCCTGCAGTTGACATCCCGTAAGCAAGCACGTTAGTTACGTAGTATATTCCGTTCTAACAGAATCCTAGAAAAGTTCATGAAAAATCATGATATGGTGATAAGCACTGCGAATATCAAATGCAAACAAGTAATCTCCCTTAAAGAACATTCCTTTAGCAACTGACTGATCTTCAAACAACATTTATACTTGAAAAGCTCTGGGTTTATATGGCGACAATCAAGCACTAACCGTGGCTTACCTTTCTTGCCAAATGCGGCTGTCAACGGATTTATCACAAACGGAAATTCGCTAACCTCAGATATACACCCTTTTTTCAAAAGTGTTTCGATTTCACTGGTCACGAACGATGCATTGTCTAATGCAGATTTATTATTATTTAAAAAGACAGATTTAGGAATCTCTCGAAAAGGTAATTTGTAACCCATGCCTTACGACATTTAAAATATACTCGTTTGCACCCGCTTCCTTCCAATGTGTATAGCAAAAATTTAACCTACAATCCGGTGAATCAACTGAATTTACTTTTTTCAATTCTCTAAAAAAATTCTACAGCATAATTCAACAAAGATCTACTTATCTTATTTTCCTTTTGTAATGGTGCACCCAAGTCAGGCACCACAACCTTACATTCCGCCCGCCAATGTCCCGAACGCCGCACCGGAAGCACCGGACGCCTCCTCTGCGTACCACCGCCAGCGACCACAGGTATCGTAGAAGTTGTCCTGCTTCTCACGTCGACGTTGTCCGACGAAGTAACTCCGTTGTACGGCACGAAACGCCGACCACGTGTCTGCCGCTCTTGACGCAACTTCCGGTCGGCTTTCATCTGGGCCCTGTAGATTTTCTTCTCGTCATCCGAGTCTTCTGCAAGAGGGTGAGCCTCATACTCTTGGACAATTTTCCATCCACTATCAGAGGAATCCGCAAGCTTAATCATTTTTTGTCTATGAGATAAAATGTCCATACCCTCTGAAATTTTCCTGTGCGCCTCGGCCACGGGTTCCGCGGAGTGGTTACTCAAGGAGTCCTGGAGATAGCCGTCACATAGTGACAAGGTGAGCTTTTGTGATCACAATTTGTCCGGCGTCCGTCCGTCGTCCGTCCGTCCGTCCGTCCGTAAACTTTTACTTTAAACGACATCTCCTCATAAACCGCTTAGCCAATTTCATCCAAACTTCACAGGAATGTTCCTTGGATTGTCCCCTTTGAAAATTGTTCAAAGAATTGAATTCCATGTAGAACTCTGGTTGCCATGGCAATGGAAAGGAAAAACTTTAAAAATCTTCTTCTCCCAAACCACAAGGCTTAGGCCGTTGATATATGGTAGGTAGGATCACCAAATGGTCCTCTACCAAGATTGTTTAAATTATGGCCCTTGGGTCAAAATTGGCCCCGCCCCGGGGGGTCATGGGTTTCCTCTATATGTTTATAGTGAAAACTTAAAAAATCTTCTCCTCTGAACTTACTTGGCCTAGAGCTTAGATATTTGTCATGATTCATCGTCTAGTGGATCTCTACAAAGTTTGTTCAAATTATGGCCCTGGGGTCAAAATTGGCCCCGCCCCGGGGGGTCATGAATATGCTCTATATGTTTATAGTTAAAACTTCAAAAATCTTCTCCTCTGAACTTACTTTGACTAGAGCTTAGATATTTGGCATGATTCATCGTCTAGTGGACCTTTACACAGATTGTTCAAATTATGGCCTTGGGGTCCAAATTGGCCCCGCCCCGGGGGGTCATGGGTTTTCTCTATATGTTTGTAGTGAAAACTTCAAAAATCTTCTTCTTTGAACTTACTTGGACTAGAGCTTAGATATTTGGCATGATTCATCGTCTAGTGGACCTCTACAAACATTGTTCAAATTATGGCCTTGGGGTCAAAATTGGCCCCGCCCTGGGGGGTCATGGGTATACTTGATAGGTTTATAGTTAAAACTTCAAAAATCTTCTCCTCTTAACTTATTTGGACTAGAGCTTAGATATTAGCATGATTCATCGTCTAGTAGACCTCTACAAAGATTGTTCAAATTATGGCCTTCGGGTCCAAATTGGCCCCGCCCCGGGGGGTTAGGGTATTCTCTAAATGTTTATAGTGAAAACTTCAAAAATCTTCTTCTCTTAACTTACTTGGACTAGAGCTTAGATATTCGGCATGATTCATCGTCTAGTGGACCTCTACAAAGATTGTTCAAATTATGGCCCTTGGGTCAAAATTGGCCCCGCCCCTGGGTGGTCATGGGTTTTCTCTATATGTTTATATTAAAAAAAATCAAAAATCTCCTCTGAACTTACGTTGCTTAGAGCTTAGATATTTGGCTTGATTCATCGTCTAGTGGACCTCTACAAAGATTGTTCAAATTATGGCCTTGGGGTCAAAATTGGCCCCGCCCCGGGGGGTTAGGGTATTCTCTATATGTTTATAGTTAAAACTTCAAAAATTTTCTCCTCTGAACTTACTTGGACTAGAACTTAGATATTTGGCATGATTCATTGTCTAGTGGACCTCTACAAAGATTGTTCAAATTATGGCCTTGGGGTCAAAATTGGCCCCGCCCCCTTGGGGGGTCATGGGTTTTCTCTATATGTTTATAGTGAAAACTTCAAAAATCATCTCCTCTGAACTTACGTGGCTTAGAGCTTAGATATTTGGCATGATTCATCGTCTAGTGGACCTCTACAAAATTGGCCACACCCCGGGGCTGATGGGTTTTCTCTATATGTGTTATAGTGAAAACTTAAAAAATCTTCTCTGAACTCACAAAGACAAGTAACGTCTTAATTTAAATTGGATAACATATTTAGTTCACATACCAATTTTCAATATGGGCCACATACAACAATTAATAACAAATATACATATATAGATACACACGTAAAATCAAGTAGTGACAAGAGCTTAGATATTTGGCATGATATATCATCTAGTTGACTTGTACCAATATTGTTCAATCTTTGGCCCTGGGGTCAAAAAATGGCCCCACCCGGGCGGTCATGGGTTTCCTTATATATGTATATGATGAAAACTTATAAAATCTTCTTCTCCGAAACCAAAAGGCGAAGGCCTTAGATATTTGGTATGAAGCATTGTTTATCGGACCACTATTAAGATTGTTCAAACTTTAGCCCTGGGGTCAAAATTGGCCACGCCCCGTGTTCATAGGCTTAGGTTTTCAATATTTTTATATAGTCTTATATAATAAAACTTTAAAAATCCTCTTCTCCAAAATATAAGACCTAGAGCTTTCATATTTGGTATATAGTGTTACCTAGTGGACCTACACCAAAGGTATTCAAATTATTGTCCCGGGGTCAAATTGGCCTTGCTCAGGGGTCATTTGTTTTTACATTGTCTTGTCACTTAAACATCTTTTCCTCTGAAAGTAAAGGTCAGAATGACTCCATACTTGATATGTAGCATCCTTACATGGTCCTCTCTCAACTTTGTTCAAATGGTTTTGTTTGGCCCCTTTTAGGGGTCACCAGAGCAAAAATTAGAAAAACCTTTAAACAACTTGATCTTATTAACTGCTTGATGGATCTTCAAGTCTGAAGCATCCTAGCATGGGCCTCTGTCAGGTCTTTTCAAATAATTTTGTATGGCCCCTTTTAAGGGCCACCAGAGCTAAAATTAGTAAAAAAAATTTAACATTTTCTTCGCACGAACCCCTTGATAGATCTTCAGCAAATTTGGTTTGAAGTGTCCTTGCATGGACCTCTCTTAAATTTGTTCACATAATTTTGTTTGGCCCGGTTGCCATGGCAACCTTAAGGAAAATGTCAACAATTGGTTATAATCATCTTCTTCTCCTAAACCGCTTTGACAATTTTGATGAAACTTCATAGGAATGATCCTTGGTTGGCGCTTTTTCAAAAAAATTCAAAGAAATTAATTCCATGTAGAACTCTGGTTGACATGGCAACCTAAAGGAAAAGTGTCAACAATTGGTTACAATCATCTTCTTCTCCTAAACCGCTTGGACAATTTTGATGAAACTTCATAGGAATGATCCTTGGTTGGTGCTTTTTCAAAATTGTTCAAAAAAATTAATTCCATGCAGAACTCTGGTTGCCATGGCAACCTGAAGGAAAATATAGGCTGTCGTGTCCACGCTGTGACTTTCTCTTATATGGACAGATTTTAAAATGACTTGCCATATGTTTTCGACATACCAAGACAACGTGTCGTGTGCAAGACCCATGTCCCTACCTCTAAGGTGAAAGATACACAAAGTGTT
This sequence comes from Mya arenaria, assembly GCF_026914265.1. Taxonomy (NCBI): domain Eukaryota; kingdom Metazoa; phylum Mollusca; class Bivalvia; order Myida; family Myidae; genus Mya; species Mya arenaria. The sequence continues at coordinate 12,082,278 of NC_069132.1, forward strand.
TATTCACAATGGAATGCTGAATATGAGGACATAAAGAGTGTTGGCTGTCATTTAGTATGATTGTTTTTTTCTATGCTCAGAGGCAATTTAATATAACTTGCAATATGTATTTGACACATAGAGGCAAGATCAACTTTTTATGTACTTGTTCATAGATCAATGTCACATTGGGGGGCATTTGTCACATACTTTGACAGCTCTTGTTCGATATTCTTTGAGAAATAAGCTATATTAATAACAAAGGTTAAACTCTTTTACTCAGGTGAGCGATTTAGGGCCATCATGGCCCTCTTGTTTCAATTTGCCAAGAACTTTCGCGTTGACCTTATGCTGTTCTTCATTTCCCTTCCGCCAGAAAGAAAAAGACTCGTACTGGGCGAGATTCTCTTGTATCGAAGAAAGCTGAGCTTGAGAGACGTGTTGCCTGTCCGAAATACGCTTTTCAAAAGCATCCAATTTATTTGTAATAGTGTTTTCTAAATTAAATAAAATGTTATTTTCTTCCATGGCTTCAAAACTAGAAATTTAGGTTACGAAGTGAACTGAGTGAAGTCGACTGGTAGAATGACTCTACACGCTAATATACCAATATAGCACGAAATCCTTGTGCAAAAATGACCACTACTGTATTAAAATACTATCATTTCGCCAAGACAAATATTTCACGCTATACTAACGAAACGCGTGAAATGAATTTTCTTGCGGAATGCTGGTGTAATGATGTGTAATGATGGGCTTAGGCCACACCAAATTAATAACTTGTTCATCGGATTTCCCGCACCTATTTCTTCAGAAAAGCAAAAAAAAATAATATATATCACTTGCGCCCGCACCATCTAAAAAAAAGTTTTTCTTACGAACCCTAATTTGTTTAGTAGAATATAGCCTCTTCCCTTATAAGCGTGTTTGTCGATCGTAACAATTATCAGAGCACCGGCTAGTCTCAACATGCAGCCGCTCTAATTAGAGACAATGAACGATGTAGACAAGCGTCTAGATGATCGAGACTAAATTGGCAACATGAAAACATTTATTTCACTTCCTGATTCTTGAAAATTACGTGAACAAATGACAATTCTACCACCCTTTAAAGTTTGATTTAATTTTGGACAAATGTGTTTGTTTTAATTTGGCTTCCGCTTAAAGTAAACGTATATATACTGGGCAAGAAGTGCTGAATTTCATCGTGAATGACAGTGATTATCCAAAGTTACCTTGAAAAGACAGTTTCAAGTCGGTCAACTATACCTACTACACCTGTTTAGGTAAAAACTTCAGGTGTGTATTTTAACTTCTTCGTTGTTAGCAAATATGATGTATTTTTTGTATTATTTGTTGCCTTCAAACATATACACTTAATGATTTATGCATGTTTGTTTTTATTTTGCTACTAATCAAAGTATAGTGTTTATTTAATTAAGTAGAGTAATAGAAAAATAAAGTTTGGCGAGCACTACTTTTCTTGTGTTATCATCAAACTGTTTCAGTAATGAATACTACATTATACTACAATGAACATTTATGTATAATATTGCTTATTAAAATTTCAGATCTTCCGATGCAGCGGATCATGAAATTTCTGTCCCCATGAGGCAACGACGGCGTGCTCGTGGTGGAGGCCTTGGTCGCCGATGAGTCAATGTTCATGGACAGTAGGATGAAGCTAAAAATTAACCTGACTGACATTCCTTTGTGCTTCATGCAATCCCATGAGTTTTACCATTCATAAAAAAAACATCAAACAAGCCGTATTGTGTATATTTTGTAAATATTAGTCAAAAAGGATAAACAAAATGGTGTCAGACTGTGTGATTGGGAAAAGGTATTAAACACACTTTGTGCTGCGAATAAATGTCAATGTGTATGTTTAAACTATATTTGGAAATCATTCAAGTGTTAAATATTTATGTTGATTGTTTTCTGTCTATGAAAAAATATTGCATATTCTTGTTTTTTCTTGAAATATGTTTTTGCTATATAAGAAAATTGACACAATCAGTATTGGCAGTACAAAAGAAGTAAAAGTGTCTTGTATCTACTACTTGTCTAAATTTGAACAAGATATCTTAAAAAATTAAGGAAAATCTGCAAGTTTAAAAAAGATAGGCGTTAATTTCTGAGAAAGCCTAAAATCAATCTGGCGCTGGCTGGAATTTTCTGTGACATATTAAGTGCTGAAATGGTTAACAATACGGTGTAGGGTTTTTGTACATTCTCTTCCAGAACTAAGATGGCTACCAAGGCCAATCGTGTAGTAATTGCAAGATTGATAGCTGTAGTTGATATTTGATTGCAAATGCCTATATTTTTTTGTGAGTTATTTTTCAAGTCACCTTGTCTAGTCATTTCCATGGCATGAGATATGACACTGTATTTTAATAGAGAATTATTTTTAACCAAGTTTTCCTAAGGAAATTGTACTGTTTACAATATAATTGTTTAGTTAATAAGTGAATATAATTTGAGCAAAAATGAGTTAAATGACCATATATTTCTGTTTGCTCTTCGCTCGCTCCTATTATTATTTCGCTCGCTCGCCCCATTATTGTTTTGAAAAAATCCGATGAACAAGTTATCATTTTGGTGTGGCCTTAATGCTGCATTGTAATATTAAAGAGAATATGTTTATTTCTTTAATTGAACAATATATATACGTTTGTATTGTTTTATTAGTGATGTATCATATAAAATATTAGCCGCATTACTCAGCCAGCGTTGCTCGTAAAATTAACCGCACTGATTGGTTGCCTGCAACGCCAGCACCAGTTACCACTATATAATGCGCTGATTATTTTTGCAATGGAGTGTGGCGAGTCCGTTGTCTAGTGGTAACACACTTGATTATCAATCCAGGGGTCGCAGGTTCGATTCCCCTTCGCATTAATAAAAATATTAATCGTCTTCAGGGAGGGACGTTAAATGAGGGTCCCGTGTGACAGTACAGTGGTGCACGTTTAAGAACCAGGGTAGCTCTAAACAGGATTACATTCTGTCTGTGCACTATGCTCCAAAACCCTAAAATGACTAACAATCTTAACGTTGCACTCGCCGAATGTTCAAGGCCCGAGTGCGAGTATAAATAAGCTTACATACACACATTGCAATGGAGTCAGTCTTCAGACAGAGTAACGTTTTTAGTCAGTTTAAATCTGTCATGAAATATGGTGGTATTTTTTACATTATAAAACATCCTTACTAAAACACCTTTATTTACTTCAGGTGTACCTATAAAATACTTCGAGTATACTATAAGCACTTTGATGGTTAACACAATAACGTAATTAAAACATCAACTGACTGTTGGTTCCATTTGATAGATAAACTTATTTCGGCAATGAGTGCATAACATGGACAATCAAAACAACATGTACAGTAAATATACAAATATCACATACATGCAAATATGACTGGTCCATGCCTTGCACACCAGCACAAACTCAAAAAAGGGTCACAGATAACCCTAATTTTCATTGAGGTCATTAATGTCGGTGGCATGACACAGACAGGCATTTTTAATTTGCACAAAAAATAATTAAGACTCCACATGTATTTAATCATATTGCTTTTTTTTAAATAAGTATCACAGTAAGTATATTGTTCGTATTTTATCACAAGTGTATCATAATTTACATCCAAAGCATATCACAGAGTTTAGAATTGTTTTAATTTATGTTCATTAATAAGATTTAAAAGATTATTAAAAAGAGTTACATAATAAGATTGAATACAATTATGCACCTACGGCAATAGCCTTAAAACAAAACCACAATTTTTAAGTCCTCCATCGTTTTACTTGTAAAATATTATTTTTAATAAAAAATCACCTACACACAGTATTTAAAAATGAACATATCACAGTACTAAATAATCAAGCATGTGACGCTTAACAGCAACCTTAAAATGAACAATTTGGGTGATACATGAAGGCAATTTGTTCTTAGTCTTGAACTATACGAGTGAATTTTGTCTTAAGAAGTAAAGTGTTCTCCCATATAACATGGAGCCAAACCATTTTTTTACTTTAAAAACATGGCACAGAATAATTTGATCAACTCTTCTATGCACTCGTAACCAGTTAAGACACTGAAATTGACGTGTTCCAATGTGAGATCTACAGTCAAGATTGAGTACAAATCTAATAATCTTATTTTGTGTAGTTTGCAGTTTATTTTTTAAGCCCTGTGTAAGACCATGATATCAAGGAACAAGCATAATCATAATGACAATGAATGAGGGACATAATGACATTGAATGAGGGACATAATAAGTAGTTTCTTTGTATGTTGAGTCAAATTATTCTGTTTACGGTACAAGAACTTTAACCTGGAATTGGCCTTCTTAACAACTGAATGTGCCATTTAATTAAAAGAGAAATTCAGATCCAAGGTAGCCCCAAGGTATTTGACAGAAGAGGTGGATTCTATAACTGAACCATTACATGTAACATTTAGGTTTAGATTTAAGCATACACTTGGATCCGAACAAAATTGACTAGGTATTTCCTAAATGCAGTGCCAACTTATTATCTACTAGCCATTGACTCACACTATTTAAATCAGTTAAAACTTTCTCAATATCAGACCTATTCTTACCAGATACAAGTATGTCAGAATCATCTGCATACAGCAACAGTTTGTTTTTAACCACTGCAGACATATCATTGACATAGATTAAAAAATAAAAGTGGCCCAAGGATTCAAACCATCTCAGTATGTCATCACCCAGACCTGATGCTTGAAGTTTCATTAGCAGGATGGTATGGTCAACAGTATCGAATGCCTTCTGAAGATCTAAGAGGACCATGCCTATCAAATTACACTTGTCCATTTCCAATCTTATAAAATTAGTCAAGTGGATCAAACATGAATCAGTGGAGATCCCACTTCTAAAACCTGACTGGAATTGATAAAAAAGGTTAAATAGGTTATTTAAAAAAATAATAAGATTCTACTTGTTCATATCCTACCTTTTCAAAGACTTTTGATAAAATACTTAAAACAGAAACCGGGCGGAGGATGTCTGAATCTATCCATTGTTCAGTCCTCTGTTTCATTCTGACCTGTTTAACTAATTTATTCTAACCTATTAATTACTGATAAAAACAAATCCTTAAAAGCATTTTATGCATCATAAACATTATCACTGAGCAATACAAGACTCCAATCTGTGGACAAAAGATTGGTTTGAAAATCCTCTTTACTATATTTCTTAAGGGAACTGTATTATGAGTACCGATTATTTGTTTTGTAACCTATCTAGTACAAAATATTATACAATGATCGCTAAAACTGGTATCAATTACACCTGACTGAGATATATTTTCAACATCAGAGACTAATATCAAATCAATAATGGCTGATGTAGTATTACATATTCTTGTATACTCACATATTAACTGTGCAAAATGAAAAGTATCAACAAATGTACGGAATGCTGGGAAAAGAGTACTATAATAAGTCTAAGACAAATTAGTGTTAAAGTCTCCCAATAAACAAGTTTCATATTCTAAAAAATGATTATTGGAATAGCACAACTGTTCAAGAATACTATAAAGTTAGATTGTTTAGGAGGTCTATAAATCACACCACAGAGTATAGGTTTAGACTTTGGAAGCAGTTCAAGCCAAGTTGCTTCAAGTTCATCATGGTTGAGATCACTGTGGGTATTGTATGAGAGGTCCTTCCGTATGAAGATACAGACAGCACCTCCATGTCGATTTCTGTCCCTGCGTTTTATGAAACAATTTTCAATGCAAACTTCCGAATCAGCAACTGTGTCATCAAGCCAAGTCTCTCATTCAAAATACATGCCGCATTTGTTATACAAACCTGAGAAATCTTGAGTTTTAATTTCAAACAAATTAAAGTTGAACCGTTCGGTTTAAACGTTGATGTTGGAAGTGCAGATGATTTATTTGAGCAATACGATTTGCAGTAGGAGTTAACAAACATGAGCTTCTCTGACCTAGAGGTGTCTTTCAATTCCATTGAATGGCCATTCACACTATGTAGACCATGTAGATGCTGACCGGTCTAACACAGTTCTAATGACATACGAACTATCAATAAAGCACACAACAAGCCACAACAGCACCCTCTGCTTTTGATAACCATCCTCTTTCATAAAAGAAAGTTGCACTTCGCGGACTGCTCTGAACTGTTCGGATGGGATAAAACCAATACCTGGGTACCGCTAGAAGTTGTTATATGTCCTTGACCTAACATTGGAATAAAGACTATAAAGAATATAGGTTCCTTGTCTCACGGTTGTCAGACCGGTTTGTTGGAAGTAGGCATCAAACCTTCACAAATAATTTTGAGGACCATCACAACCAAATAGATAAAAACACACACTCTCAAAACAGTCAATGGGGAAAATCACAACTATGTGTAATGATAATTTGATTCTGGTAATGAGCTCCGAATTGTTTGATCGTCCATTTCTTGTTTGCACTCAGGATAATGATGGCATTTTAGACCAATACCTTAAACGCAAACATGGAGCCTAAACTAAAATCGCCCATGACTCTTGATTGGTTCCAATAAATTTCCCGTGTTGACTTGTGGAAAAGCAATTTTAAATATGTCAAACAGAGCAACATAAAACCGTTCGCCTTCCACAAAACACCTAAAGTCTTACTAGGACATTTTATACAACGGTGTTTTGTAGAGCCTTTCATTTAAGTGATGGCTAAAGAGGAACTCTGTCTTTTAGAGGGTATAATGGAAACTACCTCAGAATCCCTACATTTGAATTAAAAGAACTATGGTAGCAATGAAAAGGTCCTTTAAAAAACCCGGGTACATGTGAATCTGTCTATAAACACACCACATAAATCAACAACATTGCAGCTGCTAAAGAAGTTGAATTTCCGACTTCTCCGATTATTCATACCAGATCACCTCACTGATCTTTATTCCCGCAATTCAAAGCACTTAAATCACTTTCTACAATATCGGTCAAACCAATGATTGTGGAGCAATCAATAAATACAAGATATGCAGTGCTACGTCGGTTGTCATTCGCAAAGCGACAAAGTAAACGCGAGGAGTTTAGGAAAAAAATGAATCGAGATGTTATTGTGCATTGTGCCAGTGATTTGGTATTTGCCTGTTGTCCTTGTCACAAGGAAGGATGGGAGAACAAGGTTGTGCGTTGACTATCGGAAGCTGAACGATGTCCCCATAAAACATACTTACCCTTTCCCCAACCTCAATGACTTTATCGACGCTTTGTCGTATGGTAAGTTCTTTCGCTATTTGGACTTTAACTCTTTTTTTTAGCAGATGGAGATGGAACCAGAAGACAAGACTGCTTACGCAACAACTTTGTAATTGTATCAATTTGCGGTCATGAGTTTTGGCCTTGCGTATTATCCTAGTACGTTCGAACAGCTTGTCGAAAAAATGTATTCCAGGGTCTCCAGTTGGTCAATTGCTTACTCTATATGGACAATATCATTGTTCCAAATGAAACGGTGACCGAAGGCCTTGGACATCGTCAGCAGGCCAGTCTATAGTGCAAACCTTATAAATGCATTTTCTTTCAAAATCATGTGAAGTTTCATGGACATCTAGTATCCGAATATGGTGTCTGAACAAATCCTGAAAATATATCAGCTGTCGAAATCTGGGCATCACCTATAAATGCCAAACATTTGATGTCCTTTCTTGGTCTCTGTTCTATTTACAGACGCTTCGATGAAAACATCGCAAATATAGCCAAACAACTTCACAAGTTAACTTAGAAGAGCAGCAATTTCATTTGGTCTGATGACTGTTCCTTGATATTAACCAACTTCAAACAAGCTCTTATTTTAAACCCTTATCTTTGATATCCTATTCCTGATACCTAGTTCATACTTGACACAGACGATAACAATTTTTAAAAATTGTTGCAGTTCTTTCTCAGTTCCAAAGTGGAATAGAGACCGTCCTTTCTTATTTCGGCAAGAGCATGAACAAACATAAACATATTTGCTGTGTCTCTCGTAAAAAAGTAGTACAGTCTTTAATGCATTTAAGTCATTTCGTCACCATTTGTATGGTCAGTCAATCTTAATATAGGCAGATAATGCAGCGGATGAGGTCACTCACGAATTCAACCGGTCAAGTTGCTAGATGGTTGATTAGTTTGGACACTTTAAATACAAGTGTTGACCCACGATACTAACACCGTGGCTGTTGTAGCAGACACTGTCCGAGTCATTACTAGAAGCCGAACTTATCCTTTATCAGCCTTTAAACATACTACCTTTTCAGTCCAAAGCTGGTCGCTAGACAATATCCCGATGGTCTGATGCTTCACTTCAGATCGTCAATCAGTAACTTGAACGGTCAAATACAAGACGCTCTTGGCAAGCCATATCTTCTAAATTGATTACCGTCAAAAGTCTATTACGTATTTGATAAGGCCTTTTCTTCGCAGATTGCTGTCTCGTGCGAACATGGTGTGATACTGATGAAAAGACTCACAAACAAATTATGATAAAGTCCCGCAGCAACGACAAGCAAGATATTTCTTCCTCAGTACATTTAAGCACATATAAAATGCTTAAAAATACGCCTGACATTCTATTGGCCTGGAATGTCCAGTGAAGTTGAAACGCATTGTGCACAGTATCACCAGTGTGGTGCTCGGAAACCTACAGAGCCAAAGAAGTCCCCACTTGTTTCCTTTCCTGGGCTCTAGTCTATGAAATGGCTCGCCCTTGATAGATTTGGACTGTTGCTCTGAACCTACCAGGGAACCAATTAGTCCTAGTCATTTCAGAACTGTTCACTCATTGGACAGAGGGTATTTCGCGGCCAGACAAACAATCTGAAACGGATGACAATGCGTCTGTGAATAACTAAGTGTCTGGATTCGGTGTTCAATTACAAATAAAAACATACAGAGGTACAAATTTTGTCTTTAAACTATTTGAAGTTATGTGCAAATCTTTGCAAATACATTATGCGTATTCAACACCATAACACCCTCAATCGACCGCTTCAGTCGAACGCTTTGATAGAACCTTACTTGAAATGTTGTTCATGTATTGCTCAGACAATCTGGGAAAATAGGTTGAGTTTCTCCCTCAAGTAATGATGTCATATCACTCCCGCGTTTATGCCGTACAGAGCAAAGCCCAAACAAAATGGTATTTGGACATGCAATTGGCTTACAACTGCAGGCTTGTGTAAAGCTGCCACCATGTGGTATGGACGAAATCATTGTTTAAAGCTAAACGGTGCCCGAAGGCCTCGAACATCTTCAGCAGGCCTGTCTATAGTGCAAACCTTCTAAATGCATTTCTTTCAAAAGCAAGTCAAGTTTCATGGACATCTAGTATCCGAATATGGTGTCCCAACAGATTCTGAAAATATATCAGCTGTCAAAATCTTGACAAGACATATAAATGCAAAACAATTTAAGTTCTTTCTTGGCCTCTGTTCTATTTAAATACGTTTTGTTGATAAGGTCGCAAAGAAAGCCAAATTATTCACAAGTTAACTTAAAACAGTAGCAAATTCATTTGGTCGGATGACTGCTCCGTGTGAAAAAGTATTTAAACCCACTGATCTCCCATTAACGATATATATTGGAAAAAGGAATTAAATGGCAAAAATGGTGCGACTATCAGAAAGTGCCATCTCTTTGACTGCCATTCTGCAAAAAATCTACTGGCCTTGTTCACGTTTGCTTTGAATATATTCAGGTTTTAATCAGCAATGAGCTAGGCATGATTTTTATAGTCGAAATTTGTGAATCTATGGATAAGGTGAAAGAGCCAGAAAACATTCCGCATGTATCAGGTAGACCAGAAAGAACTCCAGATACAATAAGGTTCGATAAAAAACGCTGCCAAAACTGCTTATTATCTCGGTTGGCGAATGAATGATATTTTCTTACAAGCGTATAATTCTATTTAATCAGGCATAACTTTGGTGCAGGGACTTAAGTGATCATATGTGCTTAACATAGATTTTAGGATTGTTTCGTTTTCGAGCGTCCATGCGGCATGAACACACGAATCCATGACTAGCTACGGTATGGTAGATTGCAGCTAGGGCATAACTCTTCAATATCGTTGCTGATTTCTGCATCATTTCGTTGGTAAAGCGAAAAGTCATTTGTCGTTCCGGCTAAAAAGGTCTCTAAACTGGCGTTACAACCGATAGAACGAAAAAGTGGCAACAAAAAGCCAAGCTGGCGTCGTTTCGATTAGGCGACCGTAATACTTTAATTTATATAAATTATCGATAACTGCATAAATATAAGACAAGTATTTAAACCCACTTATCTCCAATTTACGATTGGCATTGAAAAAGTGTAGTATTGGCAAAATGGTGTGACTATTAGAAAGAGCCTCCTCTATGACTGTCATGTTGCAAAATACTTACTGGTCATGTACACATTTGTTGTGAATATATTCAGGTGTTAATCAGCAAAGAACTAGGCACCCCGTGAATACTCTCTAAAAAGCCTTTTCATACCACAGTATGGCATTTAGGTCAGAGAAAACTATATAAATTTTATATTTTTAATATAGTCAATTAACCAATTTACACGCGAAAAGAAAAAACTGATTCCTAGTGGTTCCCGACCTCCAACACCATGTATGGGGAGAAAGTAGCACATGTGTATTAAACACTAAACAACGTTCAAAAACCGTTAGACTTCTTAAATGAAAATAGTTGAAAGTAACCACTGTGTATAAGATAAAATGACCAAGTCCGGTTTAAAAGGACAAGCAATGCGCTGGAAATTTCAACAACAAAAGGTAGATCAAGTAAATCTAGTATATGTTCGGCCTTTTTTAAAATCACAAACCATTCAGATTCAAAGCCTATAAAGATAGAAAGTAGCCAATGGTCAGGTGTGGTAAAACCATGCTTTGATTCTTTGTCATGTGCAAATATAATTCATAAGGCTGAGAAGGCACTTCCGAATGGGTGTTATTTGCCGTTCAACCTCTTATTAAAGGTATTTTCTCACAGGTTTTATGTTGGCAAACACATTCAAAAATAATTAAGTCAATCAGGCATTTCATTTACTTGAATATGAAAAAGCAACTGCCAGATACACATTTAAACGATGTCATCTGAACATTTGATTATACATTCATGCTTTATAAGCATTTTGTTTTTCACTAGCGTTATTTACTCTGCAGTTTAGATAAAGCTAACCTTTTATTTATAAATATTTATCGATGACATATCTCTAATAAGAACGCTGATGACGACTTATTAGTATTACCATTGTTTACAGGCATGTCGTTATTTCTAACACATACACTATGCATTTTAGAAAGTATTTACCTACGAAAATTGCGGTTTTTAATTGATCATGCATGTAACTGTATGTTTAATCGCTTTTGTAGAGTAAATATGGATCGCTTGAAGCCAATAATTAAAAAATCGATTTAATGTTCAACAAGAATCAGCATTAGTTACGTTCATTGGTTTAATAAACCATCTTGAGTTTCTTGGTCTTGTACACCAATCAATTTATAATACCCAAAGAAAGTCCTCCCTGTTATGCAACAGTAGCAGGTTCCATTACCGTACGTTTAAAACTACATTCTGATCCCTGCCCTCCAAATGGCTTAGTCAGTTTCAGCTCACTGTATTTCGTTAGTACCAGGCTTAGTTTTAATCAGCCACATTCATCCTACATCGATTAGGAACATGCTACTTAGTATGCCCCCTTTCGAAGAAGTCGTGGTATATAGCTTTGAACAAACGGTCGGTCAGTCCGTTGGTTTTCAGACCAAACATTACCGTGTTGATTACTATGCTCGGGTCAACGGTCATCAAACGTTTAAGGGATGTTGCCCTGCAGATATACCAAATTAATTATCAGTTTATTGTTTTAGTACATTGTTAAAGTACGCACGGATCTGGAACGTATTTCCCACCGACTCATAACTTAAGTGTTCTTTGCTCTTAGGTCTTTAAACTTGGTTGGCAAGGTGGTCATTGCAACCGATTGATCCCATTCATTTGTAAGGTATGTAGGTCAAATGCCTCACGGTCACACTAATTGAAGCACAAAATCCTTGCGAGATTTATAACTAGAGGGTGATCGGGCCTGCAACCCAAACATGGTAGTGGGGTTGAAGATGCCCGGCAGATGGCCCATATTGCCTTTGAGCGATAAAAATTATATAATTAAGTCACCACTTTAATTGACATTTAGGCAGCTATCTGTATATCTGTAGAACATGCCTTTCCCATATGATCACCTCTATCACGGACATGGTCTATAGGTCCGAGACTTTATATATTATCCATTAAACTAATTCACTGATGTCATGAGGACACGTGCATGTTTACTGGAAATTATAACTGCAATTACAAAATTGAGTATGGGCAATAGTTATACCTTCTGTACTCATGGTTGAAAGTGAAGTGTGTCATTATATTTAATAGCCCACAGACATTTAAAGCAAAATGATTTTTGACTGCCCTTTAGGCCACACCAAATTGATAACTTGTTCATCGGATTTTTTTCCAAAAAATAATGGTGCGAGCGAGCGAAATAATAATAAAAATATTTGTTTTGCATTTAGCAAAACAGAGGAGCGAGCGAAGAGCGAACAAATATATATGATCATTTAACTCACTTTTGCTCACATTTAATTCACTTATTAACTAAACAATGATATTGTAAACAGTACAAGGATAACATCAAGTGAAAGAATAATAACACTAAAAGATAATTATATACAAATATAATTTTGAGATTAAACAAATGCTATTTGAGATCAAGCAAATGTATTTCTTAAAAATATTTAATAAATGAGAGAACTCAAAACCACAGTTTTCCAGGTTTTTAAACCTTTTTGAATTGTTTTTTTTTAAAATACCCTATGCATGGCTAAGTTAAAGCCTGGACACAAGCGCCAATGGTCACAGCCACCTGCCTGTCCAATGGCATATCCAAATCTTTTAACTAGGTTTTCCACTTTACCTTAGGAAAACTTGGTTAAAAATAATTCTCTATTAAAATACATTGTCATATCTCATGCCATGGAAATGACTAGACAAGGTGACTTGAAAAATAACTCACAAAATAAATATAGGCATTTGCAATAAACTACAGCTACCACTCTAGCAATGACTACACGATTGGCCTTGGTAGCCATCTTAGTTCTGGAAGAGAATTTACAAAAATCCTACACTGTATTGTAAACCATTTCAGCACCAAATATGTCACAGAAAATTCCAGCCAGATTGGTTTTAGGCTTTTTTAAACTTGCAGATTATCCTTATTTTTTTAGATATCTTGTTCAAATTTAGACAAGTAATAGAAATACAAGAGACACTTTTACTTCTTTTGTACTGCAAATACTGATTGTGTTAATTTTCTTATATAGCAAAAAAAATATTTCAAGAATATACAAGAATATGCAATATTTTTTTCATAGACAAAAAACAATCAGCATAAATATTTAACACTTGAATGATTTCCATATATAGTTTAAATATACACATGAACATCTAAAAAATCTACAAACATTTATTCGCAACACAAAGTGTGAGTAATACCTTTTTCCTATCACACAGTCTGACACCATTTTTTTTATCCTTTTTGACTAATATTTACAAAATATACACAATCCGGCTTGTTTAATGTTTTTTTTTGTGAACGGTAAAACTCATGGGATTGCATGAAGCACATATGTATGTCAGTCAGGTTAATTTTTAGCGTCATCCTACTGTCCACGAACATTGACTCATCGGCACCCAAGGCCTCCACCACGAGCACGCCCTCGTTGCCTCATGGTGACAGGAATTTCATGATCCGCTGCATCGGAGGAATCTGAAATTTTGATAAGCAATATTATACATAAATGTTCATTGTAGTATAATGTAGTATGCATTACTGAAACAGTTTTATGATAACACAAGAAAAATGGTGCTCGTTTCTTGGCCAAACTTTATATTTCTATCACTTAACATGCATTGCATATTAATTAAATAAACACTATACTCTGATCGGTAGCAAAATAAAAACAAACATGCATATAAAACCATTAAATGTATATGTTTGAAGGCAACAAATAATACAAAAAAAATAATATTTGCTTACAACAAAGAAGTTAAAATACACACCTGAAGTTTTTACTTGGACAGGTGTAGTAGGTATAGATTACCGATTGGAAACTGTCTTTTCAAGGTAACGGGCATCCGAATTCCCGTCAAACATGTCCGAACCAAATTCAAACTTTGGATAATCACTGTCATTCACGATAAAATTCAGCACTTCTTGCCCAGTATATATACGTTTACTTTAAGCGGAAGCCAAATTAAAACAAACACATTTGTTCAAAATTTAATCTAACTTTAAATGGTGGAATAATTGTCATTTGTTCACGTAATATCCAAGAATCAGGAAGTGAAATAAATGTTTTCATGTTGCAAATTTAGTCTCGATCATCTAGACGCTTGTATCCGGGTCTATATCGTTCATTTACTCTTATTAGAGCGGCTGCATGATTGAGACTAGCCGGTGCTTTGATAATTGTAACGATCGAAAAACACGGTTATAAGGGAAAAGGCTACATTCTACTTAACAAATTAGCGCTCGTAAAAAAACAACCTATTTATTTAGATGGTGCGGGCGCAAGTGATAAATTTTTTTTTGTTTTTTGTTTTTTTGCTTTTCTGAAGAAAATAGGTGCGGGAAATCCGATGAACAAGTTATTAATTTGGTGTGGCCTTAGGGTGAATACACGCTTTACAGACAACTCCTGATTTTAATTTAAATCATATTCCAACAAGCAGTTCAAAATCGTTAAACCTTTAAACCATCATGATTTATTTGTATTTAAACAAATGTTTCTCATTCATATAAATAATTCTTACCAAAATATAGGCATACTTATATAACAAATAAAACACAATACATAATCAAACATGCACATATAATTAAACAGTAGCATTTATGATCTAATTTCTAATTTCAGTACCTTTAATAACAGAGGTACATAACATCTTAAACACCAATTTAATCTTTGAGGAGAAGAGCTATCTCAAGATATAATATGTAGAAATTCATAGAACTGTCCTTATCAAGGTATGTTTTCTTAAGTTTGATATTTAACGGCTGACATGAAAGTAAGGGAAGCAATAAAACAACGGTGCTGTAAGGCTTTAGCAACACGAACGTCCATATTGGGAACAGGTCCTGAAATCATCGTTTGCATTTGTTGTTAAATGCATTTCAGTATTTAGTCGTTCCGTCGAAAACTGTATTTAACCCAATAGAATGCACATACATACCCGTCCACTTCTTCATTGTATTGTGATTCTCAGTTGTACAGTAAACTAGGAAGAGTACATTTGGAATGTTCTTATTTCGCCAATATTAGAATCTCATGGGAAGTCGTTATGTATGTTTAATCTGCGTTGTCGTAGTTATTTTTCAAGAACAATGTTTACTTCTTTGCTTATCATGGTGGGAGACTCACTGATGATGTCATCTCTCTCGAGTACCCACCTCTCGAGCATATCAACTGGCCCCAATATCACGAAAATACTTAAGTCAAATATCAATCTCAATCACAGCTCATTTTACCACATAAAAGCATAGTGTTGTAAAAAATCGTGCATGTTTTTATTCACTTTGAAAACGTATTTTCTCATAGAATGTATTATTGAAAGATTTTGACAATATTATTTCAAAGAAAACTTATTCTAGAGCAAATCATATACTTGTGTAATTGTTAAAAGGCAATGAATAGTACTCAAATACATTTTTGGCTGTAGAATATTTTTCCATTGGAATCTAGACCAAAGGTTCCAATCAACATATTCAATGATCGAATGCTGTTTAAAAATGTGCAAAAACATACATTTTTTTCTATAAATTTCTATGTTAAATAGTAAAATGAGTTGAGATTGAGTTTGAGATTTGACTTAAGTATTTGCGTGATATTGGGGCCAGGAGTGGAAAGGAGTCATGGTGATGGGAACAATACGTACGGTTTTAACAATCTTATCTTAACTCTGCTTTTCGTTTGCATATGTATTTGATTACTGTTACATATTTATATGTTAACGATTTGTACATGTAAAATTATTCTTGCTGTGTTCCTATATATAACATATATTATTTTTTTCTGTTTATATTGTACCTACAACGATTGTCATATTGTATGTGTTGTATTTACCACGTATGTGATATTAGATATTTTGTATTGTATATATTCTATCACCACTCATGTCATATTGTATATATTTTACCTAAACATAAGGTCATATTGTATATATTTTACCTAAACTTAAGGTCATATTGTATATATTTTACATAACCATAAGGTCATATTGTATATATTTTACCTAAACATAAGGTCATATTGTATATATTTTACCTAAACATAAGGTCATATTGTATATATTTTATCTAAACATAAGGTCATATTGTATATATTTTACCTAAACATAAGGTCATATTGTATATATTTTACCTAAACATAAGGTCATATTGTAAATATTTCACTGTATATATTTTTTATCACCACTCATGTCATTTTGTATATATTGTACCTACCAATTATGTCATAGCGTATACATTGTACCTGCCACGTATGTCAAATTGTGTGGTTTTTTATGTTACATACTATGTTTGTAATGTTGTATATATTGCACCACCAAGAATGTCCTATTGTATATATTGCAACCACCATGTATATCATATTGTATATAATGCACCTACCATGTATATCATTTTGTATATATTGCACCCACCATGCATGTCATATTGTATATATTGCACCCACCATGTATATCATATTGTATATATTGCACCCACCATGGCTTTGTATGTCATATTGTATATATTGCACCCACCATATATGTCATATTGTATATATTGCACCCACCATGTATATCATATTGTATATATTGCACCCACCATGGCTTTGTATGTCATATTGTATATATTGCACCCACCATATATGTCATATTGTATATATTGCACCCACCATGTATATCATATTGTATATATTGCACCCACCATGGCTTTGTATGTCATATTGTATATATTGCACCCACCATATATGTCATATTGTATATATTGCACCCACCATGTATATCATATTGTATATATTGCACCCACCATGACTTTGTATGTCATATTGTATATATTGCACCCATCATATATGTCATATTGTATATAATGCACCCACCATGTATGTCATATTGTATATATTGCACCCACCATGTATATCATATTGCATATAGTGCACCTACCATGAATGTCATATTGTACATAATGCACCTACCAAGTTTGTTATATTGTACATAATGCACCTACCAAGTTTGTTATATTGTATATATTGTACCTACTATGTATGTCATATATTTTTCACCTTTTTCACGAATAATGGCGTATTGTATTTATTGTACCTACCAAGTATACCATATTGTTTATATTGTACGTACACAGAACGCCATATTGTGTATTTTATACCTACCAATTATGTCATATTGTATATATTATACCTACCGATTATGTCATATTGTATATATTGTACGTACCAAGTATGTATGTCATATTGTATATTTTGTATTTACATAGTGTGTCATATTGTTTATATTGTACGTACCAATTATGTCATATAATATCTATATTGTACCTACCAAGAATTTTATATTGTATTGATTGTACCTACCATGTATGATATATTGTATATATTATACTGACCATTTATGTTATATTGTATATTTTGCACATACCATGTTTGTCATATTGTATATACTCTACCTTCAATGTATATCATATTTTTTAAATTGTACTTACCCAGTATGAAAACATAGTATACATTCTACCTACCTAGTGTGTCATATTGTTTATATTGTACCTACATATTATGTCATATTGTATATATTGTACCTACCAATTATGTCATATTGTATATATTGTACTGACCATTTATGTTATATTGTATATTTTGTACATACCATGTATGTCATATTGTATATACTCTACCTTCAATGTATGTCATATTTTATAAATTGTACTGACCCAGTATGAAAACATTGTATACATTTTATCTACCTAGTGTGTCATATTGTTTAAATTGTACCTACATATTATGTCATATTGTATATATTGTACCTACCAATTATGTCATATTGTATATATCGTACCTACCAATTATGTCATATTGTATATATTGTACCTACCAATTATGTCATATTGTATATATTGTACTTACACAGTATGTCATACTGTGTATATTGTACCTATCAATAATGTCATATTATAATTATGTATATTGCCTACCGATAAATTCATATTTTATATATTTTACCTGCACAGTATGTCATATTGTGTATATTGTACCTACAAATAATGTCATATTGTATATATTGTACCTACCGATTATGTCATATTGTAAGTATTGTACGTACCAAGTATGACATATTGTTTGTATTGCACCTACCATGTATATCATATTGTTTATATTGGACCTACTAATTATGTCATATTGCATATAATGCACCTACCAATAATGTCTTATTGTATATAGTGTACCTACCGATTATGTCATATTAAATATATTATTACTAGCGATCATGTCATATTGAATTTATTGTACGTACGATGTATTTATGTCATATTGAATATAGTGTGTCATAATGTTTATATTGTACTTACCGATTATGTCATATTGTATATATTGTACCTACACAGTAGGTGATATTGTTTATATTGTACCTACCGATTATGTCATATTTTATATATGGTACGTACCAAGTATGTATGTCATATTGTATATATTCTACCTACCTAGTGTGTCATATTGTTTATATTGTACCTACCGATTATGTCATATTGTATATATTGTACCTACACAGTAGGTCATATTCTGTATATTGCACCTACCAATTATGTCATATTGTATATATTGTACTTACACAGTATGTCATATTGTGTATATTGTGCCTACCGATTATGTCATATTTTATGTATGAATTGTACGTACCAAGTATTACATATTGTATATATTGCACCTACCATGTATGTCATATTGTATATATTGTACCTACATATTATGTCATATTGTATATAATGCACCTACCAATAATGTCATATTGTATATATTGTACCTACCAATTATGTCATATTGTATTTATTTTGCACCTACCATATATGTCATATTGAATATTATTGTAACTACCATGTATGTCATTTTGTATAGATTTTACCTACATATTGTGTCCTATTGTTTATAGTGTACCTACCAGTTGTGTCATATTGTATGTATTGTACCTACCAAGAATGTCATATTGTATTGATTGTACATACCATGTATGTCATATTGTAGAAATTGTACACATAATGTGTCATATTGTTTATAGTGTACCTACCAATTGTGTCATATTGTATTTATTGTACCTACCACGAATGTCATATTGTATTGATTGTACATACCATGTATGTCATATTGTAGAAATTGTACCTACCATTTATGTCATTTTGTATATATTGCACCTACCACGTATGTCATATTGTATATTTTATACATACCCAGTATGTCAAATTGTATATATTTTACCTACCTAGTGTGTCATTTTGTTTATATTATACCTACCAATTATGTCATATTGTATATAGTGTACCTACCAAGTATGTCAAATTGTATATATTAAACCTACCGATTATGTCATATTGTATATATTGTACGTACCAAGTATGACATACTGTATATATTGCACCTACTATGTATGTCATATTGTATATAGTGTACCTATACATTGTGTCATATTGTGTATATTGTTCCTACTAATAATGTCATATTGTTTATATTGTACCTACCAAGTATGTCATATTGTATATATTGTACCCACCGATTATGTCATATTGTATATATTGTACGTACCAAGTATGACAGATTGTATATATTGCACCTACCATGTATGTCATATTGAATATATTGTACCTTCCAATTATGTCATATTGTATTGATTGTACCTGCCATGTACAGTAAAACTGCGATTGCTCGAGGTCAGTGGGGACCGAGCCTAAACCTCGAGGAAACCGATGTTTCGAACGACCCGATTTTCAATTCTCCAGTCTGTTATGAAATATATTTCAGTGTATTTCAAGTATGAAGTAGTCTGTTTAATAAGACACCAATTATGTGTTGCGTTGTGGAAATCGCTCATATGTTCAAAGGCTGTCGTTTACTATATGTTTACTAAATATAAAATGTAAAAGAAATATAAAAAAATCAATAAATATTTTTTTTTTTTTTTACAAAATGGCCATATTGCAAAGCAAAGTGACAAAAAGGAATTATTTTCAGAGATTCCGAAGTTGGATTGATATGGTAGTGTTTATTCATATTTTTATCACTCATGTACATTTCTCACAACTAACATCTAATAGTATCTTCTAAAATGCCCATATCAACTAATATCGATCATGCGTTAATAGTGTTAAACGGGTTTTCACACCTTATCAATTGCCTTTCAACTGTCATTGCACTTTTTGCAACTTGCGAAAATTTAAATACCTAGCATTTTTTTTTTTTTTTTTGGAACATGCGTTCGGGAAAAAGTGTGAAATTATGACCGCAAGGGAGCCATAAGGTTTTGTGGATAATTTGTGTACTTGGAATCAAGAATATTGCTCGACTCCTCGACATAATTAGGTTTCGATGCAGCGTAGATATATCTTATATGAAAATAGAAGGAAAAAAGTTCGGGACTCAGTTCCGATCTCGAGGGAACTCCGGTTCTCGAACGACCGCTTGTTCGAATGACCGCAGTTTCACTGTATGTCATATTGTATATATTGTACCTCTCATGTATGTCATATTGTTTTTATTGTACAAACCATGTATGTCATATTTAATATATTATACCAAACATGTATGTCATATTGTATACAATATTCCTACCGAGTATATATTGTATATAGTTTACCTACCATGTATGTCATATTGTATATATTGTACCTACCACGTTTGACATATTGTATATATTGTACCTGCCAAGTGTGACATATTGTATATATTGTACGTACCACGTTTGACATATTGTGTATATTGTACGTGCAAAGTGTGACATATTGTATATATTGTACCTACCACGTTTGTCATATTGTATTTATTGTACCAGCAAAGTGTGACATATTATTGTATATATTGTACCTACTACGTTTGTCATATTGTATATATTGTACCTACCGCGTTTGTCATATTGTATATATTGTACGTGCAAAGTGTGACATATTATTGTATATATTGTACCTACCACGTTTGTCATATTGTATATATTGTACCTACCACGTTTGTCATATTGTATATATTGTACCTGCAAAGTGTGACATATTGTATATATTGTACCTGCAAAGTGTGACATATTGTATATATTGTACCTGCAAAGTGTGACATATTGTATATATTGTACCTACCACGTTTGACATATTGTATATATTGTACCTGCAAAGTGTGACATATTGTATATATTGTACCTACCACGTTTGTCATATTGTATATTTTGTACGTGAAAGTGTGACATATTGTAGATATTGTACCTACCACGTTTGTCATATTGTATATATTGTACGTGCAAAGTGTGACATATTATTGTATATATTGTACGTGCAAAGTGTGACATATTGTATATATTGTACCTGCAAAGTGTGACATATTGTATATATTGTACCTGCAAAGTGTGACATATTGTATATATTGTACCTACCACGTTTGTCATATTGTATATATTGTACGTGCAAAGTGTGACTTATTGTATATATTGTACCTGCCACGTTTGTCATATTGTATATATTGTACGTGCAAAGTGTGACATATTGTATATATTGTACCTACCACGTTTGTCATATTGTATATATTGTACGTGCAAAGTGTGACATATTGTATATATTGTACCTACCACGTTTGTCATATTGTATATATTGTACGTGCAAAGTGTGACATATTGTATATATTGTACCTGCCACGTTTGTCATATTGTATATATTGTACGTGCAAAGTGTGACATATTGTATATATTGTACCTGCCACGTTTGTCATATTGTATATATTGTACGTGCAAAGTGTGACATATTGTATATATTGTACCTACCACGTTTGTCATATTGTATATATTGTACGTGCAAAGTGTGACATATTGTATATATTGTACCTACCACGTTTGTCATATTGTATATATTGTACGTGCAAAGTGTGACATATTGTATATATTGTACCTGCCACGTTTGTCATATTGTATATATTGTACGTGCAAAGTGTGACATATTATTGTATATATTGTACCTACCACGTTTGTCATATTGTATATATTGTACGTGCAAAGTGTGACATATTGTATATATTGTATGTGCAAAGTGTGACATATTGTATATATTGTACCTGCCACGTTTGTCATATTGTATATATTGTACGTGCAAAGTGTGACATATTATTGTATATATTGTACCTACCACGTTTGTCATATTGTATATATTGTACCTACCATGTTTGTCATATTGTATATATTGTACGTGCAAAGTGTGACATATTATTGTATATATTGTACCTACTACGTTTGTCATATTGTATATATTGTACCTACCACGTTTGTCATATTGTATATATTGTACGTGCAAAGTGTGACATATTATTGTATATATTGTACCTACCACGTTTGACATATTGTATATATTGTACGTGCAAAGTGTGACATATTGTATATATTGTACGTGCAAAGTGTGACATATTGTATATATTGTACCTGCAAAGTGTGACATATTGTATATATTGTACCTACCACGTTTGTCATATTGTATATATTGTACGTGCAAAGTGTGACATATAATTGTATATATTGTACCTACCACGTTTGTCATATTGTATATATTGTACGTGCAAAGTGTGACATATTATTGTATATATTGTACCTGCAAAGTGTGACATATTATTGTATATATTGTACCTACCACGTTTGTCATATTGTATATATTGTACCTACCACGTTTGTCATATTGTATATATTGTACGTGCAAAGTGTGACATATTGTATATATTGTACCTGCAAAGTGTGACATATTGTATAAGTGTTCCGTTGATCTTCCCCTTCTCTCGGCACTTATGTTTGTTATCGTTTCCTTTCTCCTACTATGGAGCCAATAATATTTCCCAGATAAGTATACATCCAAATATTTGGCCATCCTGGAAATACTTTTTGTGCCTACTGGCAAATATAAATATATCCGTATGTGAAAAATCAACTAAGATACATTTTTACTATACTTTTTTTAACTGATATGGCAGAAAATGCATCTACCATGGTCGCTCGGGTTTTGATGAACTTTTCTCCCACCTCAGATAAGTAGATCCCATAATTTAACAATGCTAGAAATTCTTATTTTGCCCACGGGCCAAGATAAAATGCCCGTATGGAACTCTTTTTTATGGTCACCGCATAGTAATTACCTCCTTTGTTGAAAACTGTCGTCTGTAGCATCATGGAAACCTTTTCTTATGGCAATATTTAGTACGCTAATTAATTATTTCTCGCTTCAAATGTTACCATAAAACAGTTTTCACGCACTTTCAAGAAACAATGCTTACAACTATGGCTATTAACATAATGTGTATCACTGTGCGCATATCCATGACAACTACGAATAATCGCATATCCATACGCAATTATTTTCACTAAGCACAAAAGAGTTCCAGCAAAAAATACATTTTTACTTAATTTTGTTTAACTGAGGTGGGAGAAAAAGCATCTACCATAGCCGCTCGTGTAAGATAGGTTCATTCCGACCCTCGCGCAACGAGGTTTACCGAGTTTCCGCAAAACACCCTACGCTCGGGTCGGAATGAACCTATCTTACACTCTCGGCCATGGAAGATACTTAAAATCTTATCCTCTCGGCCATGGCAGACACTTATAGTCTTAAACTTCTAATCTGATTTCCTTTTGCACAAAGAAATGAGATAATAAAGCATGCGCTTTATGTTTGTGGGTTTAATACGTTATTTCAATACTTATTGAATGAAATAGTTACTGATAATTACACATTTTCTTTCAGGTTAATGTTATCTATTACTATGAGGTTGTTATTTAGTGTATTTTGATGACAAGAAATTTGTTTCAGCTTTCATTTCAGCATTTATGCGGAGCAGTTTTAGAATTGTTTTCAACTCTCACACTTAATGGCTATAATAATAAAAATACCAATGTGGACTTACTGCCTCGCTCATTGTCATAAATAATTATACATTGGGTTTCATACTTCAACTCGTTAGTCTTTGGGATTAGTTTTATAAAGAAATCACACCGGTGAAAAGGTCTATAATTAACATAACCGTATTCTATATCGCTTCATGCTTGTGTCAATAGCTACGGGACCATCGTTCATAATAACATTTAAAAGAAACCTTAAAGCTTGCTGCTCACTTTTGTGCAAAAACTGAAAGAACTTGGCTTTGCATGGACAGGCTGAATGTCTTTAAAATAAACTCACCAGCATTCAGACGGAATAGCAGATTGGAAGTCAACCTGGATTAAACCTGAAAGGTAAGATGAAAGACAGTTTATGTTTTATGCCCAAAACTAATATTATTAAAACGATATATTGAATATTTATTATTTATTATGAATTGCATACACATTGCGAGCTGATATCATTAGAGTATTGGTTATAATCTTTAAACTATACTTGAAGCATATGATTTGATAGTAACTTATAGTTTGGATTTAATTTAATCGTGCTATAATGTTAAAGCTTGGACTAAACAATAAGACGGTAATCTATAATCTTATTATGTCATATTTTTTGACTGTTTGAAGTAAGTTTGTTGTTCGTAAAGAAACATAAGAACATATTTTATCTTTGGGAAACTGGTAAAGACGCTTCGTAAAACAAGCAGTAGTAGAAATCTACTTTTCCAGCCAATATCTAATAAAGAAGATTAAAATATTGCTAGCAAAATAATTGGATTTTGTTTTAAAAGAAGGTTGCTTTTTCCTATCAGTGGCTAGCGATCATATTGCATACAGGTGACATGTGTGATTCTGATTTTTCTTCCGAATCACGATTTAGTATGTCGTTGCCACGACAACCTATCCCGTACCCACAACTAAGTTATCTTGTGGCAACGACTGGGTAACATCGTGTCCATGACATACTAACTCGTTCCATGTCTTAGTACGTCATGACCAAGACTTAGACATGGCTAAGTCGTAGTAATGATTTAGTAGCTCATGGTCACGATATAATGAAATAAATCACAACTCTATGACACCTAAAGATCTACTTAATAAGTTAACATTTCTTGTCTCCGAAGTTGACGAACAAATTCTTTAACTGCATTCTTCCGCGTATTCGTCTTTGCCGTATATTTTGCGCTACATGTCTTGTACCAGTAAACGTACATTGACTTCAGGTCGCAGTCATCATAACAACGGTTCTAACTTCTCGTTTGTTTGAAATTAAATTGAGACCGTCTTTAATTTTTGAATGTTTTAAGATGCTTAATGGTTACGAACACTGGCAATGAAATAAAAGACTTTCAAAAAACTTATTTATTCGGTGGAAACATGTACTTAGTATCGTAACAGTATATTAATATCTTATAATCTTATGTAATATTATGCTTGCATGTAAATAAGATTTATAATGAACTTAAACAAAGCATAAGTACTTAAATCCTCCTTAATCGCATGAAAACATACATCAAGCGCATTAGGCAAATCCTGTCAGTGTACTTTCGGGTGAATGGCAGTATACACATTAATGCAATGTCAAATACATGTACATCTGTGACATTTTATCTTGATAAATGTATGGATCGAAATCGTTTGGATCTATATAATACATACACTATTTCTCTTCCTTGTGATGTTTTGGAATTTATATAAGTTAGACACAAATTATATTTACACAAGCCAGGAATATATCAACTTCTTTTTCTGAGGGAGTTACCTGTTTCGGGCAAGAGTTTTACGTATTACTAAGTAGATTGCCAATTGTACAGAACTGATTGTACAGAACGGTACCTGTATCCGTGTATGTAGTGTATGGGGAGAAGACAACCAACGGATGTACATGGTTGACCTTTGTTTAGAGAGTGGCAATTACGTTAAAATTTTGTACAAAAACAATTTGTTCCTAAATTTTTATTATCGTTGCTATCATTTCCTCCCGTAGGGAATCGAGCTTATTGGACAGATGTAATCTTGTAATCGTGTAGAGCGCGTCCGAAATATTCATCAAAACGATGCATACAAATGGAAGTTCGTGTTGTTTTAATTCTTGGACAAAATACGTCCTCTTATTATACCTTATCTGCTTTGAAGATTTATCAGGTTTATGTGGTCGACCACCGTATTTCAATTCAATACAGTCATTAATTACTGCATGGGAAGATCGCATATTCGGTCTTAAGTGAGTGTTTTTCTGCTACCGGACTACATCCACATTTGTTATGTATCTTACAGGAGGACGGAGAGATGGATGAGGAAGAGGCAGGCATGTATGACGAGGACGAGGATCTTGGGGAGGACGTTCCCATTGCACAACAGGGCCTCACGGATGCGCAGAGGGAACGTGAGTATTAAGAGGGAATACAAAATTACATAAAACAGAAGCTCGCATATATGCCAAGAGGGAACGGCAGTACTTAGGAAACAGAGACTCGCTTATGCGAGTATAAAGCGAACAGGGGCTCACATAATTTAAGACAGCACGGATTAATATAGTAAACAGGGGATACATAAGACAAGAGACACTGGTGTAAACAACAAACAGGGGGTCAAACAAGACAAGAGCGCACGGGTGTATACAGCAAACAGGGGGTCACACAAGAAAAGATGGCACGGGTGGATACAGCAAACAGGGGGTCACACAAGAAAACGGGGCACGGGTGTATACAGCAAACAAGCGCTCACATAAGACAAGAGGACACGGGTGTATACAGCAAACACGGGGGTCACATAAGCCAAGAGGGCACGAGAGTATACAGCAAACAGGGGGTCACAAAGACAAGAGGGCACGGGTGTATACAGCTAACAGGCGCTCACATAAGACAAGAGGACACGGGTGTATATAGCAAACAGGGGATCACACAAAACAAGAGAGCACGGGTGTATACAGCAAACAGGGGATCACATAAGACAAGAGGGCACGGGTGTATACAGCTAACAGGGGATCACATAAGACAAGATGGCACGTGTGAATACAGGAAACAGGGTGTCACATAAGACAAGAGCACACGGGTGTATATAGCAAACAGGGGATCACACAAGACAAGAGAGCACGGGTGTATACAGCAAACGGGGGGTCACATAAGACAAGAGGGCACGGGTGTATACAGCTAACAGGGGATCACATAAGACAAGATGGCACGTGTGAATACAGGAAACAAGGGGTCACATAAGACATGAGGGCACGGGTGTATACAGCAAACGGGGGGTCACATAACACAAGAGGGAACGGGTGTATATAGCAAACAGGGGATCACATAAGACAAGAGGCCACGGGTGTATATAGCAAACAGGGGATCACACAAGACAAGAGAGCACGGGTGTATACAGCAAACAGGGGGTCACATAAGACATGAGGGCAGGGGTGTATACAGCAAACAGGGGATCACATAAGACAAGAGGGCACGGGTGAATACAGGAAACAGGGGGTCACATAAGACATGAGGGCACGGGTGTATACAGCAAACGGAGGGTCACATAACACAAGAGGGAACGGGTGTATACAGCAAACATCGGGTCACATAAGACATGAGGGCACGGGTGTATACAGTAAACAGGGGCTCACATAAGACAAGAGGCACGGGTGTATACAGCAAAAGGGGGTCAAATAAGACATGAGGGCACTGGCGTATACAGCAAACAGAGGATAACATTAGACAAGAGGGCACGGGTGTAAACAGAAAAAACAGGGGATCACTTAAGACAATCGGGCACGGGTGTATACAGCAAACAGGGGATCACATAATACAAGAGGGCACGGGTGTATTCAGCAAACAGGGGGTCACATAAGCCAAAAGGACGCGGATGTATACAGCAAACAAGGGGTTACATACGACAAGAGGGCACGGGTGTATACAGCAAACAGGGGGTCACATAAGCCAAAAGGACGCGGGTGTATACAGCAAACAGGGGGTCACATAATACAAGAGGGCACGGGTGTATTCAGCAAACAGGGGGTCACATAAGCCAAAAGGACGCGGGTGTATACAGCAAACAAGGGGTTACATACGACAAGAGGGCGCGGATGTATACAGCAAACAATGGGTTACATACGACAAGAGGGCGCGGATGTATACAGCAAACAAGGGGTTACATACGACAAGAGGGCGCGGATGTATACAGCAAACAGAGGGTCACATAATACAAGAGGGAACGGGTGTATACAGCAAAAAAGGGGATCACATACGACAAAAGGTCACGGGTGTATACAGCAAATAAGGGGTTACATATGCCTAGAGGGCACGGGTGTATACAGCAAAACAGAGGATCACATAAGACATGAGTGCAAGGGTGTATTCAGCAAACATAGAATCACATATGAAAAGAGGGCACGGGTGTATACAGCAAACATGGGGCCACATAAGAAAAGAGGGCACGGGTGTATACAGCAAACATAGGATCACATAAGAAAAGAGGGCACAGGTGTATACAGCAAACATGGGGTCACATACGCCTAGAGTGCACGGGTTTATACAGCAAACATAGGATCACATAAGAAATGAGGGCACGGGTGTATACAGCAAACAAAGTATCACATAATAAAAGAGGGCACGGGTGTATACAGCAAACACGGGGTCACATACGCCTAGAGGGCACGGGTGTATACAGCAAACTTAGGATTATACAGCAAACATGGGGTCACATACGCTTAGAGGGCACGGGTGTATACAGCAAACAAAGCGTTACATACGCCTAGAAGGCAAGGGTGTATACAGAAAACAGAGGGTCACATACAAGAGGGAACTGGTGTATTAAACAAAAAAGGGGATCACATACGACAAGAGGGCACGGGTGTATACAGCAAAACAGAGGATCAAATAAGACAAGAGGGCACGAATGTATACAGCAAACTGGGGGTCACATACGCCTAGAGGGCACGGTGTATACAGCAAACAGGGGATCACATAAATAAAGAAGGCACGGGTGTTTACAGCAAACATTGGGTCACATACGCATAGAGAGCACGATATATACAGCAAACAGGGATCACAAAATACAGGAGGGCACGGGTGTATACAAAAAACAGGAGCTCACATAAGACAAGAGGGAATTTGTGTATATTGCAAACAGGCGCTCACATACGCAGAGGCGGCACGGGTGTATACAGCAAACAGGGGGTTACATACGCCAAACGGGCACGGGTGTATACATCAAACAGAGGAATCACATACGCCAAGAGGGCACGGGTGTATATGGCAAACTGAGGAATCACATACGCTAAGAGGGCACGGGTTTATACAGCAAACAGAGGAATCACATACGCCAAGATGGGCACGGGTGTATACAGCAAACAGAGGAATCACATACGCCAAGAGGGCACGGGTGTATATGGCAAACAGGGGCTGAAATACACCAAGAGGGCCCGGTTTATACTACTAAACAGGGACTGGCATACATTAAGAAGGCACAGTGTATAGCAAACAGGGATTCACAAATGCCAAGAGGGCACGATATTATATAGCAAAAACGGGCTGGCATACACTAAGAAGGTTCGGTGTTTATTAAACAGGGGAGCGCATACACAAAGATGGAAATGGTATAATTATAGGGACCTACATACGCTAAAAGAGGACGGGTGTAAAAGGCAAACAGGGGTTCGCTAATACCAAGAGGGAACGGGTGTATGTAGCAAAAAGGGGAACGCACACAACAGGAAGGGATGGGTGTATATAGTAAAGAGGTGCTCGCATACACCAAGCTAATTGCTCTTAAAAACTACAACTGTTTCTTGGAGTTTGGTGTCATATTCTGTGTTTTAAAGTTGGAGCTATACTGTCACTGTTTAATTAAAAGTTGGAGACTTCGTAGTCGGAGAAAAAAGTCCCGTATGCAATATATTCCATTCTTCTAAATTATACTATTGCATAAACAGTCACACAACAACCTCCTCATGTTATTTTCTTACGCTGCAGTGATCAAAGACCTGTACAAGAAGTTTGATATGGACAAATCCGGGGCGCTGTCTTCTAGGGAGCTCCGGAAGGGGCTGCAGGTGCTTGGCCTAAACCCAACCGTGCAAGACGTCAAGAAACTTCTCAAGAAACACGAAGTCGAAGGAAGTATGTTGTTAACATGTTCATTATTGTGAAATAATATTTTAGCCACATAAAGCGATTTGGCTCTCACATCGAGAGGTCGCGGGTCGTTAGACGTTATTTTTACAATGCTCAAATAAGCGGAAAACGTTAGAAAATCATAGAAATTCGCGTGCATACATAGCAAAATCCTGTAATTAGCCCGGTTTTCAATGAAAACGCGATTGCATTTTGTGCAGTTTCAAAGTTGTAATTAGCAGAAAAACGTTCGGTAAAAGTAAGTGTTGCTTCAACAATATCGGAATTAAAATGTTAGGCCGTTAACATCACGCAGCTAGGCCTCCAGGAGGCTAACTTCACGTGACCAGGCCGCTAGGTCACGAAATTCACACTGCCAGGCCGCTAGATAGCCAACTTCAGGTCAGGGTGCTAACTTTACGTACCTGTGCTTGAATTTCAACATAGCCTTATAACTTTTTGTGTCATTTCAGGGAAGGTGACGTACGAGCAGTTTGAGCATATCCTGGAGGGCGAGCTGCTCAGTCAGATCAACCCGGAGTTTGACCTCATCGAGGCTTTTAGGTACTATTACCTATTAACTATTATAATACAGTCTACTAGTACATGATTTTTACCAATTGCTGAACATATAATCATTTTACCAATTGCTGAAAATATAATCAGTCTTGTTGTTTTTATGATCACGTCTAATGCATAATATCCTTTTATATTCTTGTGTATAAATTATTACCTAGGGCATCGTTATTTCTGTAATGTCTTGATAAGCATGGTTGCCTTGGTTTCCATACTATTCAACGAACACATGATTTTATTCCTGTTACAAATACCGCACTAGTACGTTAATGGTATCAGCATCGTTACAGAAGAAGTTAGGCAAACGCCGTATTTCATTAGAATGTCTGTATAACATGAAATACGTCATCTGCGGTTGTACCTCAACCTTCTTTGTTGGCTTACAGGTTGTTTGACAAGGACAGTAGTGGAACGCTGGACCGCGAGGAGCTCTCCCGGTGCCTCACAAGCATGGGCGAGCAGATGACGGACGACGAGGTCGGGGAACTCTTCGATATGCTCGACACCGACAGAAACGGAACCCTCAGCATCATGGGTACGTATCGGCAACAAGTCGGTGAAGACGGCCGAGTGGTAATCACATTGGACACTAGATGAGAAAGTTTACATATTCATAGTCTACATACTATATATGTTGTTTGTTCATTATAAGGACGTTTAATAACTTTTCCATTACTTTTAAGTCTCCTAGGCACGCGTGCACCCTTTACCATCAGTCAATACGTACAGAATGTACATGCAAACAATAATGGACACACGTGTATGCACCGACACGTCCATAACAGTTAACTGTACAGTAAGTCAGGGATACACAGTTGCGAGTAATAACAGCAGCTCGATCACTCCTATGTTTTTAATAAAACGGGACGAAAGGCCCTGTACCTTGAATTTACCTTGAATTTGTATATATCTGATTTTTATAGACAGTATTTCTTAAGTACTTTTTGTATAACATTGGTGTTTTTTCGGTTTGGTTTTTACTTACTTTTCTGAATTTTAGAGGTGTCAAAGCTGTTGGCATGACGATCTGATGGACCGAAATACATACAAACATTCATAGGAATCCAAGACAGTCCATCATTGCGCATGTTTGTTTGTGAGAATAAATCACTTCGCTGTCTTTGCGCATTGGCATTTTTAGAACCATTATTTCAATATATTGTTGTTGAAATGAACACATTGTTGAATCTTGTAACCTACTGTCACATAGGTATACGAGTGATTGTTAACTCATCATTTAATCACCATGATTATCAAAATATTAAACTCCATACAAGGAAAGAAGGTTATCAATTTTATTGTTTTAGTTACATTCAGCGTCATTTTAATATATCTGATGTATGCACTATACCCCCATAATGGAATGACTTTTATTATGTAGCTTATTGTGTATTTAAAGATCTTTTTGGAATCAAAACGCTCAAGCCTAGCGGATAATCTCCATGAATATCTCCAATTAGTAATAGTATATTATGGTTGCTGATATCCTTTGTGTTTAATGACAACGCATGCGTTCATCATGTTCAATCAAACACAGTTTCGCAACTACTGCTGAATTGTGATGGTCTAAAGCAGTACATAATAATTAAGGTATGCTTCGTCAGGTTTTACAGTGTGGTAATCTACTTGAAATGTGGCGTCATTTTATACTTCCGCGTCAAGCAAAAACAGCCCCATCGATTCGACTGTTCAAAAGGCTGTTATAATTTTAATTCTTCTTATTTATTATGTGTTGAAATATAGCACATGATAAGAAGACTATATTTTCTTTAAATATGTTTCCATGCTTATATCGTTAGTTTAACCGTTTGTTTCCCCAAACGGAGAAAATGCGCAAAATCGTGATATTTCGACAGCTACTGCAACAAGGTATATTTTTTATTTGCAGTCTATTCCTTTAATATGATCATTAAAAATGTGGATTTTTTCACTCAACAAGAGTTCACGATTATAATAAGGATCAGCAATATGATTGAAACCCGACTAAAATGCATTAATAAGCTTAGAATTTGAATTTTTGATAGTGGGCTTAGATGCAAACAAATTTAGAATTCTACAAGATTTTAGATTATTCTGAACATGTATGCATATTGATATTGACTGCGGCGAACAAATATATTGTCACCCATATTGCAGTCCTTTACGATGTAAAAACTCTTATTTCATACTTAATTGGTGAATACACATTTGATATGTAGATTAGGATTTGTGTCAAACCCAATTAAAAGTGCCATTTCAGCTTGAACTATCATGAAAAGATTGACGCAAAGTTATCATGTTTGGCCTGAACTTTTACAGAATATTCACATAATATTATTTCATATTATTCAATTTCAGTGTGTATTTCAAAAGCAAATGTTGTCATTAAGTCTGAATTGATTGAAATAAAATAAAACCAACGTTCTCAAACATACACTGCTCTTCACTAGTTCTGAAAATGAAGAATATATGCATTCATTGCGGCAGGACATATAAGGACAGACGAAATATTGTCAATCATGAGAGGGAACTTGCTGGGACGTTACCCTTTAGTTCCTGTGGAAATGGATTCCCTTCTTGTTTATATTAGCCTTAATGTAAACCCATAATTGGATGTATTTTCTACTTTTATGTTCTGCTGTTAATGTAAAAGAGAATTTACTGACAGCCTTTTGAAAAATCAAATCGATGTTTTTTTGCTTGACGCGGTAGCAGAAAATGACGTCACAATTCGCGTGGGTTTACCATACTGATTTACCAACACAATTTAAACGCGGCTTGTCGTTTGTGAATGACAGCCAAGGTTGAGGTTGTTTACGCCATGCAAACATGCATAACATTAATATAAAGCAGTTAAAGATTAAGCCCCTTAACTGAATACGAATCTTATGACCAATAATACCATGTTCAGTGGATCATGTTAATTTATCAGGTACATTATACAATGGTATTATATATACCATTATATGTCAAACAATATAACAACAAAGTTTTGCAGTGAATTTCAAAATAAAGTACAATTTATTCTGAAAATATATCACATAAACATGACAAATCTCAAGAAACAAAAACAGTAGTTTAGAAAAATTGAGATGTGGAATGCAGCGCGGCAACATCAGCTACCGGACGAGCACCATAGACAAAATAAGGGGCTGTACACTACACTGATCTGATCATGTTCATGAAACTCACAGGCGAAGTCTGAAGCACGAGTCTACATTCTACACACTAGTGTCCACTGACTGGTCGATCTATGTTACACGTGTCTAAGCAAAGGAGGAAACTAAGTGAGCGAGAAAGGCGTCCGTACGGGTCACAAAGACTAACACTTAACACCGTGTTTCACATATTTAAGTATATGGAGTAGAACTGTAATTCTGATAGTCACTGAGCAGTACGGACTCATGTTCATTCATTTTAACCTGTTATTTGGTCTGTATTCTGGAACAGCTCGACTAATTCTGAAAGAAAATGAAAACAATAACAGATTCAAAGGGTTGAAATGGATATTTTTAAATGTTTCAACGTAAAAGTGTACACCGCAATTATTTGTGGACCAATGGTAATACAGAATTATTCGAATGTTCGCCTGATACAAATCCATAGAATGCCTGGGGTTTGATGAGAATCGAAGGCGACTAGTAATCCCGAGCTCTCCCGACTCATCTATCATGGGTGATACCATCCTCGATAGTTTTTTCATATGTCATTCTGACGTCCTAGACCCAGAAGTGTGCTGTAGCCCAGATTTTGAATAAAACTTGAATCTCATTGGACAACAAGTTATTCATCATGAATTTTAAAATATATTTTTTAAAGATTTAAAGAAGCGGTATGCGCTCTCACGGGATTAGTATGTTCTGTAGAACGTTAACATTTTCACTATTATATACATAATGTATACATTATATACATGACATAATTGCTTGGAAATAATCGTTTTTCTGTTCTTACCGATTACTTGAACTACATCGGTAATGCACTTGTACATACTTGTCATTTACATTGAAATACGTTATGGTAAAGCACAGGATACAACAGTGTGCAGTGTTTTACATGATTCTTCATTCCGAACCGTCCTAGTAAAACAGTTGCATCTGACATTGACATGGTCAATAATTGTACTGTCACATGTTTGAACATGGCACAGTCACATGATTTACAGCGCACTATGACATGTTTCTGGAGCGCATTGTCACATATTTTACAGAGTACTGTCACATGTGTCTGGGGTGCACTGTCACATGCTTCTAGAGCGCACTGTAACACGTCTAACAGCACACTGTCAAATGTTTCTACAGCGCACTCTCAAATGTTTTTACAACCCACTGTCATATGTTTTATAGCGCACTCTCACATGTTTTACAGCGCACTGTCAAATGTTTCTACAGCGCAATGTCACATGTTTTAAAGAGTACTGTCACATGTTTCTACAGCGCATTGTCACATGTTTAACAGAGTACTGTCACATGTTTCTACAGCGCATTGTCACATGTTTAACAAAGTACTGTCACATGTTTCTACAGCGCATTGTCACATGTTTAACAGAGTACTGTAACATGTTTTACAGCGCCATGTGATAAGTTTCTACAGCGTACTGTCACATGTTTTACAGAGCTTTGTCACATGTTTTTCAGAGTACTATCACATGTTTTTACAGCGCACTGTCACATGTTTTACAGAGTACTGTCACATGTTTTACAGCGCACTGTAACATGTTTCTACAGCGCACTGTCACATGTTTTACAGCGTTTTGTCACATGTTTCTACAGCGCATTGTCACATGTTTTACAGCGCATTATCACATGTTTTACAGAGAACTGTCACATATCTTACAGCGAACTGTCGCATGTTTCTGGAGCGCATTTTCACATGTTTGTACATGGCACTGTCACATTTCTTTACAGAGCACTTTCACATGTTTTACAGGGCACTGTCACATTTTACAGGGCACTATCACATGTTTCTACAGGCAACTGTCACACATTTGAAAGGGCTCTGTCACGCATTTTAAAGGGCTTTGTCATATGCTTTAAAGGGCTCGGTCACATGCTTTACAGGTTACTGTCACATGTTTTACAAGGCACTCCCACATGTTTTAGAGGGCGCTGTCACATGTTTTACAGGGGACTGTCACATGTTTTACAGGGCGCTGTCACTTGTTTAAGATGGCACTGTTACATGTTTTACAGGGCGCCGTCACCTGGTATCTACAGCGCATTGTCACATGTTTTCAGGGCTCTGTCAAATGTTTTACTCTGCACCTTAAAGCTTGCTGCTTACTTTTTTACAAAAACTGAAAGAATTTGGCTTTGCATGGACAGGCTGAATGTCTTTAAAAAATCACCAGTAATCAGAATAGCAGATTAGAAGTCAACTTGGATTAAATCTGAAAGGTAACATGAAAGACAGTTTATGTTTTAAGCCAAAAACTAATATTATTTAAATGATGTATTGAATACTTTTTATTTATTATGAATTGCATACACATTGCGAACTGATATCATTAGAGTATTGGTTAGTGACAACTTAGTTACAACTAAGTTATCTTGTGGAAACGACTGGGTAACATCGTGGCCATGACTTACCAACTCGTTCCATGTCTTAGTACGTCATGACCACGACTTAGATATAACTAAGTCGTAGTAATGATTTAGTAACTCATAACAACGATATAATGAAGTAAATCGCATCTCTATGACACCTCTTCTTCCGCGTATTCGTCTTCGCCATGTTTTTCGCGCTACATTTCTTGTACCATTAAACGTACATTAACTTCAGGTCGCAAACATCATAACCCGATGGTTCAAACTTCCCGTTTGTTTGAAATTAAGATGAGACCGTCTTTAATATTTGAATGTTTAAAGATGCTTCATGGATACAAACTGGCAATGAAATTCAAGGCTTCATAAATACGTCTTTATTCGGATGAAACGTGTACTCGTTATATAGTAAATTGTATCTTATAATCTTATGTGATCTTATGCCTAAATGTTAATAAGATTTAAATTGAGCTTAGACAATACACAAATACTTAAAACCTCCTTAATCGCATGCTATTATATATCAAGCGAATTAAGCAAATCCTGTCAGTGTACTTTCGGTTGAATGGCAGTATACACTCATTAATAAAATGTCACATACATCTGTGACATTTTATCTTGTAAATTTGTGTGAATCGAAATCGTTTGGATCTGTATACTACTTACACTATTTTTCTTTCCTGTGATGTTTTGGAATTTCTATGAGTTAGACAAAAATACAGACGTATTATCTCAAATGATAATGTGTTCAATAGGTCTTGAACTAGTTTGCAAAGCTATTTCGAAGAAAGAAATTACTCTAAGATGTTATAGAGGATGGATTGACGCTTGTTACAAATACGACATAGGATGATGCGTTATGCTGTACACAAACAAAAACTAATGCTAAATCAGTCATTCCAATTCTAATATGTTTTAAAGGTTTTTTTCTGTAACGAATCTCAGGACAATTAATTAATAAAATGTTTTACTCTTTGATATCATAATTGTAAAAACAAATGTAAAAAAAATCAAGTCGGAGTCTTGAATCGAAACGGTCTCGCCAACATTGCAGTTCAGTGATGTATCCACTGTGCTAAGGAAGCTTACCCTAAACGGTTGGAATATTTAAGATATATACATAACTTGGTAATATCACGTGATAGCATCGACTAGCCAATCACCCACAAGGAATGAATTCTACTAGGTAGACATACCTAGTTTAGTTTAAACATATTTATTTTACAACGATTGTGAAACAAGTTATTACAACATTATATTAATAACTCTCGTTGGCACGATTTTACGCGAGAGTGTGGTCTTGTGTTGTGGGGGAAACCGGAGAACCCGGAGGAAACCCACTTGTCTGGCTTGGTGACCACAAACCAAACTCACATGCGCCCAGGCCGGGAATCGAACCCGGGTCGCCTAGTAAACTAGGTAGACATACCTAGTAATCTTTTTTAATGGAAAAATACGAAAAACTGCGAAAAATAAATTAATTGTAAACTATGTGGTACTTCAGTTAGTAATTTTCAATGCATTGTACACATCGATACCAAGTTTATGTAAGTTTTCCACATTTTTTTCTTTTTCGCTATTTCATCATACGTAGTAGAGCCCCTTTAATACATCATTACCAAATATTGGTGATATTATACATAAGTAATGGGACCTTTTGAAATAGTCTGAAAAAGAAAGTGTCAAATATATATACATATATACATTTAGCAACGTCACTTATTTTGCCGCCAAACGACGTGCGGCAGGTATATGACGTTGACGCGACTTCCTGTTTATTTTGTTTGTTTATATCTGCTGATGAAGGCGTTACGCCGAAACGTTTATGGTAATGCACTTAACTTGTGTGTGTGGTTTATTTTATTCATATGAGTTAGAAACAAACTATATACACACCAGCCAGGAATATACTAACTTCT
The DNA here is from genome assembly GCF_026914265.1 of Mya arenaria. Classification (NCBI taxonomy): domain Eukaryota; kingdom Metazoa; phylum Mollusca; class Bivalvia; order Myida; family Myidae; genus Mya; species Mya arenaria. The sequence continues at coordinate 12,120,569 of NC_069132.1, forward strand.
TTTTCTGAGGGAAATACCTGTCACGAGTTTCACGTTATAGATAATTGTCAATTGTACAGAACTGTACCTGCATCAGTGTATGTAGTGTATGGGGAAAGGACAAACAACGGATGTACACGGTTGACTTTTGTTTAGAGAGTGTCAATTGCGTTCAGATTTTGTTCACAAGCAATTAGTTTCTAATTTTTTATCATCGTTGCTTTCAGTTCCTCCCGTAGGGAATCGAGCTTATTGTACAGATGTTCTCTTGTAATCGTGTAGAGCGCGTCCGAAATATTCAACAAACCGATGCATAAAAATGGACCTTCATGTGGTTTTAATTCTTGAACAAAATACGTCCCCCTATTATGGCTATACCTTTATCTGCTTTGAATATTTAGGAGGTTTTTGCGGTCGACCGCCGTATTTCATTTCAATACAGTCATTAATTATTGCATAGCGAGATCGCTGAGTCGGTGTTAAATAAGTGTACTGCTGCCGGACTTCATCCAAATAAAATTTGCTGTGTATCTTACAGGAGGGCGGAGAGATGGATAAGGACGAGGCGGGAATGTATGAGGAGGAAACGGATCTGGTGGAGGACGTCCCCACTCTACAGCAGGGGCTCACGGATGCGCAGAGGGAACGTTAGTACACATAGGGAATAAAAGTTAACATTAAACAGAAGCTCGTATATATGCCAACAGGGAACGGCAGTATTTACGAAACAGAAACTCGCTTACGATAAGAGGGCACTGTAGTATAAAGCAAACAGGGGCTAACATAAACTAAGAGGGCAGGAGTGTATACATCAAACAGGTTGTCACATTAGCCAAGAGGGCACGATTGTATAAAGCGAACATGGGCTCAAATAAGCCAAGAGGGCACGAGTGTATACAGCAAACAGGGGCTCACTTAAGCCAAGAGGGCACGGGTGTATAAAGCAAACACGGGGGTCACATAAGACAAGAGGGCACGAGTGTATACATCAAACAGGGGCTCACATAAGCCAAGAGGGCACGGGTGTATATGGCAAACAGGGGATCACATAAACCAAGAGGGCACGGGTGTATAAAGCAAACACGGGGGTCACATAAGACAAGAGGGCACGGGTGTATACAGCAAACACGGGGCAGATAAGACAAGACGGCACGGGTGTATACAGCAAACAGCAGATCACATAAACCAAGAGGGCACGAGTGTATAAGCAACCCGGGGGCCACATAAAACAAAAGGGCACGGGTGTATAAAGCAAACACGGGGGTCACATAAGACAAGAAGGCACGGGTGTATACAGCAAACAGGGGATCACATAAGACAAGAGGCCACGGGTGTATAAAGCAAACACGGGGGTCACATAAGACAAGAGGCCACGGGTGTATATAGCAAACACGGGGGTAACATAAGACAAGAGGGCACGGGTGTATAAAGCAAACACGGGGGTCACATAAGACAAGAGGCCACGGGTGTATATAGCAAACAAGGGGTCACATAAGACAAGAGGGCACGGGTGTATATAGCAAACAGGGGGTCACATAAGACAAGAGGGCACGGGTGTATATAGCAAACAGGGGGTCACATAAGACAAGAGGGCACGGGTGTATAGTTTAGTTTAATCATATTTTATTGCGTATAAACAAGTTAACATAGCACATTTAAATGCAAATATTTCAGCACATATGTATAAATATACAAAAGTGTTGGGCCACAAGTTATTACAACGTTAGAAATCGGCCCTCCCCGTTTTGCCAGACTTATATCAACAAAAAGAAATGGCATAACAGTTTAAAATTGTCACTGTGATACAAACTGCTATGTTTAGAAAATTCTGGTGTATACAAATTGTATTTAAATGAGCTTAGTTCAACTATGATACGATGTTAACGAAAGAAAGCAAGAGAAAAGGGGAAAAAAAGAAAAAAGTTTGTCGCCATTACCCCCTTTTTAATTTGCTGAAACGACAGCTATAACGAAAATCGTTGAGTATTCTTTATGTATTTTTGAACTTGTATAAAAATAAACTCATTCTGTTCATCGGTTAGATTGTCGAAGCCAAACAATAGTTTGTCGACATTAAGTGGATGGAAGGCACGGGTTTCACAGGGGATCACATAAGACAATAGCACATTGGTGTATACAGCACACATGGGATCGTATAACACAAGAAGGCACGGGTGTATACAGCAAACAGTGGATCACATAAGACAAGAGGGCACGGGTGTATACAGCAAACAGGGGATCACACAAGACAATAGCACATTGGTGTATACAGCAAACAGGGTATCATATAAAACAAGAAGGCACGGGTGTATACAGCAAACAGGGGATCACATAAGACAAGAGGGCACGGGTGTATACAGCAAACAGGGGATCACACAAGACAATAGCACATTGGTGTATACAGCAAACAGGGTATCATATAAAACAAGAAGGCACGGGTGTATACAGCAAACAGTGGATCACATAAGACAAGAGGGCACGTGTATAAACAGCAAACAAGGGATCACACAAGACAATAGCTCATTGGTGTATACAGCAAACAGGGTATCATATAAAACAAGAAGGCACAGGTGTATACAGCAAACAGAGGATCACATAAGACAAGAGGGTACGGGTATATACAGCAAACAGGGGATCAAATTAGACAAGATGGCACGGGTGTATACAGCAAACAGGGGATCACATAAAACAAGAGGGCACGGGTGTATATAACAAACAGTGATCACATAAGACAAGAGTATACAGCAAACGGGGGTGTATACAGCAAAGTGGGATCTCATAAGACAAGAAGGCACGGGTGTATAAAACAAACAGTGATCACATAAGACAAGATGGCACGGGTGTATACAGCAAACAGGGGGTCACATAAGCCAAGATGGCACGGGTGTATACAGCAAACATGGGATCACATAAGACAAGATGGCACGGGTGTATACAGCAAACAGGGGATCACATAAGACAAGAGGGCACGGGTGTATACAGCAAACAGGGGATCGCATACGGCAAGAGGCCACGGGTGTATATATCAAACAGGGGATCGCATACGGCAAGAGGGCACGGGTGTATACAGCAAACATGGGGTCACATAAGACAAGAAGGCACAGGAGTAAACAGCAAACAGGGAATCAAATAAGACAAAAGGGCACGGGTGTATACAGCAAACAGGGGATCACATAAGACAATAGCGCACGGGTGTATATAGCAAACAAGGGTTCACATAAGACAAGAGGGCACGGGTGTATATAGCAAACATAGGATCACATAAGAAAAGAGGGCACGGGTGTATACAGCAAACATGGGGTCACATACGCCTTGAGGGCACGGGTGTATACAGCAAACATAGGATCACATAAGAAATGAGGGCACGGGTGTATACAGCAAACACGGGGTCACATACGCCTAGAGGGCACGGGTGTATACAGCAAACAAAGTATCACATAATAAAAGAGGGCACGGGTGTATACAGCAAACACGGGGTCACATACGCCTAGAGGGCACGGGTGTATACAGCAAACAAGGGATCGTATAAAACAAGAGGGCACTGGTGTATATGGCAAACAGGGGATCGTATAAAACAAGAGGGCACGGGTGTATACAGCAAACAAGGGATCACATAAGACAAGAGGGCACTGGTGTATACAGCAAACAGGGGATCGTATAAAACAAGAGGGCACGGGTGTATATAGCAAACAAGGGATCGTATAAAACAAGAGGACACTGCTGTATATGGCAAACAAGGGATCGAATAAAACAAGAGGGCACTGGTGTATATAGCAAACAAGGGATAACATAAGACAAGAGGGCACTGGTGTATACAGCAAACAGGGGATCGTATAAAACAAGAGGGCACTGGTGTATATAGCAAACAAGGGATCACATAAGACAAGAGGGCACTGGTGTATATGGCAATCAAGGGATCGTATAAAACAAGAGGGCACTGGTGTATATAGCAAACAAGGGATCACATAAGAAAAGAGGGCACGAGTGTATACAGCAAACAGGGGTCACATAAGACAAGAGGGCACGGGTGTATATAGCAAACAAGGGATCACATAAGACAAAAGGGCACGGGTGTATATAGCAAACAAGGGGTCACATAAGACAAGAGGGCACGGGTGTATATGGCAAACAAGGGATCACATTAGACAAGAGGGCACGGGTGTATATAGCAAACAAGGGGGTCACATAAGACAAGAGGGCACGGGTGTATATAGCAAACAAGGGATCACATTAGACAAGGGGGCACGGGTGTATATAGCAAACAAGGGGGTCACATAAGACAAGAGGGCACGGGTGTATATGGCAAACAAGGGATCGTATAAAACGAAAGGGCACGGGTGTATATAGCAAACAGGGGGTCACATAAGACAAGAGGGCACGGGTGTATATAGCAAACAGGGGGTCACATAAGACAAGAGGGCACGGGTGTATATAGCAAACAGGGGGTCACATAAGACAAGAGGGCACGGGTGTATATAGCAAACAAGGGGTCACATAAGACAAGAGGGCACGGGTGTATATAGCAAACAGGGGTTCACATAAGACAAGAGGGCACGGGTGTATATAGCAAACAAGGGATCACATAAGACAAGAGGGCACGGGTGTATATAGCAAACAAGGGATCACATACGACAAGAGGCCACGGGTGTATATGGCAAACAGGGGATCACATTAGACAAGAGGGCACGGGTGTATATAGCAAACAAGGGATCACATAAGACAAGAGGGCACGGGTGTATATGGCAAACAGGGGTTCACATAAGAGAAGAAGGCACGGATGTATACAGCAAAAAGGGATCACATAAGACAAGAGGGCACGGGTGTATATAGCAAACAAGGGGTCACATAAGACAAGAGGGCACGGGTGTATATAGCAAACAGGGGGTCACATAAGACAAGAGGGCACGGATGTATATAGCAAACAGGGGATCACATAAGACAAGAGGGCACTGGTGTATATAGCAAACAAGGGGTCACATAAGACAAGAGGGCACGGGTGTATATAGCGAATAGGGGGTCACATAAGACAAGAGGGCACGGGTGTATATGGCAAACAAGGGATCGTATAAAACAAAAGGGCACGGGTGTATATAGCAAACAGGGGGTCACATAAGACAAGAGGGCACGGGTGTATATAGTAAACAGGGGGTCACATAAGACAAGAGGGCACGGGTGTATATAGCAAACAGGGGGTCACATAAGACAAGAGGGCACGGGTGTATATAGCAAACAAGGGGTCACATAAGACAAGAGGGCACGGGTGTATATAGCAAACAGGGGGTCACATAAGACAAGATTGCACGGATGTATATGGCAAACAGGGGATCACATTAGACAAGAGGGCACGGGTGTATATAGCAAACAAGGGGTCACATAAGACAAGAGGGCACGGGTGTATATGGCAAACAAGGGATCGTATAAAACAAAAGGGCACGGGTGTATATAGCAAACAGGGGGTCACATAAGACAAGAGGGCACGGGTGTATATAGCAAACAAGGGGTCACATAAGACAAGAGGGCACGGGTGTATATAGCAAACAGGGGGTCACATAAGACAAAAGGGCACGGGTGTATATGGCAAACAAGGGATCGTATAAAACAAAAGGGCACGGGTGTATATAGCAAACAGGGGGTCACATAAGACAAGAGGGCACGGGTGTATATAGCAAACAGGGGGTCACATAAGACAAGAGGGCACGGGTGTATATAGCAAACAGGGGGTCACATAAGACAAGAGGGCACGGGTGTATATAGCAAACAAGGGGTCACATAAAACAAGAGGGCACGGGTGTATATAGCAAACAGGGGGTCACATAAGACAAGAGGGCACGGGTGTATATAGCAAACAAGGGATCACATAAGACAAGAGGGCACGGGTGTATATAGCAAACAGGGGATCACATACGACAAGAGGGCACGGGTGTATATGGCAAACAAGGGGTCACATAAGACAAGAGGGCACGGATGTATATAGCAAACAAGGGATCACATAAGACAAGAGGGCTTGTGTATACAGCAAACAAGGGATCACATAAGGCAAGAGAGCACGGGTGTATATGGCAAACAGGGGTTCACATAAGGCAAGAGGGCACGGGTGTATATGGCAAACAGGGGTTCACATAAGACAAGAAGGCACGGGTGTATACAGCAAACAAGGGATTACATAAGACAAGAGGGCACGGGTGTATATAGCAAACAAGGGATCACATAATAAAAGAGGGCACGGGTGTATATGGCAAACAAGGGATCACATAAAACAGGGGAATCACATGAGACAAGAGGGCACGGGTGTATACATAAAACAGGGGAATCACATAAGACAAGAGGGCACGGGTGTATACAGCAAACAAGGGATCACATAAGACAAGAGCACATTGGTGTATAGAGCAAACAGGGGATCGTATAAAACAAGAGGGCACGGGTGTATACAGAAAACAGGGGATCACACAAGACAAGAGGGCACAGGTGTTTACAGCAAACAGTGGATTACGTAAGACAAGAGGGCACGGGTGCATTCAGCAAACAGGGGATCACATAAGAAAAGAGAGCACGGGTGTATACAGCAAACAGAGGGTCACATACGCCTACAGGGCACGTATTTTACAGCAAAAAGGGGAGTATACATGACAAGAGAGCACGGTGTATTTTGCAAATAGGCGCTCGCATAAGACAAGAGTGCACGGGTGTATACAGAAAACAGGGGATCACATAAGAGAAGATGCCATGGGACTATACAGCAAACAGAGGATCACATAAGACAAGAAGACACGGGTGTATACAGCAACAGGGGCATCACATAAAATTAGAGGGCACGGGTGTATACAGCAAACAGGGGCTAGAAAAACCAAGAGGGTCCGGGATATACTACCAAACATGTTCTGTCATACACTTATAAGGCACGGTTGTATATCAAACAGCGGCTCACATAAACCAAGAGGGAACGGATGTATATATCAAATAGGGGTTCACAAACGCCAAGAGGCCACTAGATTATATAGCAAAAATGGGCTCGCATACACTAAGAAGGCTCGGTGTATAATAAACAGGGGAATATAGAGACCTACAAACGCTAAAAGAAAACGGATGTCAAAAGCAAACAGGGGTTCGCTTAAGCCAAGAGGGAACGGGTGTATATAGCAAACAGGGAATCGTACACACCATAAGGGAATAGGTGTATATAGTAAAGAGGGGCTCGCATACTCCAAGCTCATTGCTCTAAAAAACAACAACTGTTTCTTGGAGTTTGGTGTAATATTCTGTGTTTAAAAGTTGGAGCTGAATTGTAACTGTTTAATATTAAATGAAAGTTGGAGGCTTCGCAGTCGTCGGAGACAAAAGTGCCGTATGCAATACATTCCATTCTTCCAAACTGTGTTAATTGCATAAGCAGCCACACAACAACCTCAACATGTTATTTTCTTACACTGCAGTGATCAAAGACCTGTACAAGAAGTTTGATATGGACAAATCCGGGGCGCTGTCTTCTAGGGAGCTCCGGAAAGCACTGCAGGTGCTTGGCCTCAACCCAACCGTGCAATCTCCACGTACCGTGTGCGTGAAGTTCAACCTAGCTTCATGTGTTATTTCAGGGCAGGTGACATACGAGCAGTTTGAGCTGATCCTGAAGGGTGAGCTGCTCAGTCAGATAAACCCGGAGTATGACCTCATCGAGGCTTTCAGGTACGACTAAAACTGTTGTAATACAGTCTACTAGGATATGATTTTTAGTTTTTTACCAATTGCTGAAGAAGTTATCAGTCTTCTTTTGTGTTGTTTCATGTTATTGTTTTTATGATCAGGCTTTAATGCCCAGTTATATTTTAGTGTTTAATTAACATAATAATTTCTGTAATGTCTTGATAAGCATGGTTGCCTTGTTTCCGTACTATTTAACGTGCACACGATTTGTACCCTGTATACCTGTATCCTTGAAAACCGCACTAGTATACCTTAATTTATTCGTTAATGGTATCAGCATCGTCAACGAAGAAGTTCATTAGAAAGTCCGTTTACTACAAAATACGTCATCTGCGGTTGTACCTCAACAACTTATTTGTTCACTTACAGGTTGTTTGACAAGGACAGTAGCGGACGCTGGACCGCGAGGAATTGTCCCGGTGCCTTCAAAAGCATGGGCGAGCAGATGACGGACGACGAGGTCGGGGAACTCTTCGATATGCTCGACACCGACAGAAACGGAACGCTCAGCATCATGGGTACGTATCGGCAACAAGTCGGTGAAGACGGCCGAGTGGTAATCACATTGGACATTAGATAAGAAAGTTTACATATTCACAGTCTCCTCGCATGTTGCTTGTTCATTATAAGGACGTTATATAACTTGTCCATTACCTTTTAGTCTCCCAGGCATCAGTCAATACGTACATAATGTACATGAAAACGATAATGGACACACGTGTATGCACCGACACGTCCCATTGGTCCGATGTGAACGCAACTGTATAGCTAATATTCACGGTTAAACAGTTGCGAGTAATAACAGCAGCTCGATCACTCCTGTGTTTTAAACAAAACAGGACGAAAGGCCCTATACCTACCTATTATCAACTGACTTTGTATATATCGGACTTTTAATAGACAGTTTTTCTAAAGTACTTTTTGTGTATCATTGGTGTTTTTTAGGTTTTGGCTGTTGGCATGACGATCTTATGGACCGAAATACATACAAACATTCATAGGAATCCAAGGTAGCCCATTGTTGCGCATGTTTGTTTGTGAGAATAATTCACTTCGCTGCGCATTGGCATTTTAAGAACCATTATTTCAATATATTGTTGTTGAAATGAACACATTGTTGAACCTTGTAACCTACTGTCACATAGGTATACAAGTGATTGTTAACTCATCATTTAATCACCATGATTATCAAAATATTAAACTCCATACAAGGAAAGAAGGTTATCAATATTATTGTTTTAGTTACATTCAGCGTCATTTTAATATATCTGATATCTTCCATGGTCAAGAGTGTAAGAAAGGTTTATTCCGACCCGAGCGTAGGGTGTTTTGCGGAAACGAGGTTTACCGAGTTTCCGCAAAACACCCTGCGCGAGGGTCGGGATGAACCTATCTTACACGAGCGGCTATGGTAGATGCTTTTTCTCCCACCTCAGTTTCACACAATAAAGGAAAATTGTTTTTTTGCTAGGACTTGCCCACGGGCGAAGATAAAATGCCCGTATGGAACTCCTTTTTAACGGTCACCACATTGTAATTACCTCCCTTGTAGAAGACTACCGTCAGTAGCATCAAGGAAATCTTGTGTTATGGTAATATTTAGAACGCTAATTAATTATTTCTCGCTTCAAATGTCAACATAAAACAGTTTTCACGCACCATTCAAGAAAAAATGCTTCATTCTTCTTAGAACTATTTAAAAGACCGATTTGACTATTAACATTAACTGGATCACTGCGCGCATATCCATGACAACCACGTGCTATCGCATATCCATACGCAATTATTTTCACTAAGCACAAAAGAGTTCCATCAAAAAATACATTTTTACGTATTTTTTACTTAAGTTTGTTTAACTGAGATGGGAGAAAAAGCATCTACCATAACCGCTCGTGTAAGATAGGTTCATACCGACCCTCGCGCAGGGTGTTTAGCGGAAATTCGGTAAACCTCGTTTCCGCAAAACACCCTACGCTCGGTCGGAATGAACCTATCTAACACTCTCGGCCATGGAAGATACTTATATATTATAGCATGGTTAAATTATTGGATCTACTTATCTGAGGTGGGAAAATGACTTTTCTTGCATACCGGACGTGTGTTTCCGGTCATGTGACCGGTGCTGGGAAAACTCATCTTACACCCCCATGTAAGATGAGTCACGCGCAACAACGCGCCACTTCTTATTTTTTTTATTGTATGATTTATGAAAAGTATATTATGCAATTTCAATAAAGCAGAATCAAAAATATAAGTATACCATACTTTTAATTAAAATTGAAAATAAATAATCTTAAAAGCGCGATTTTTCGAGGAACTATTTGACGTCGGATAGTGATTAAAATTACTGCGCTTTATGACGTTAGTACGCAACGTCGCACGCGCTTTTTGGTGAAATGTACAAAGATGCGTTTTCTACGTCAATTTTTCCACAAATTCATAATTCTAGGTATGCAAGAAAAATATCAATCATGTTTTTCTGGTACGGATCGAAAAATCCGACCCTCGGGCACGCTGCTTGACCGGTTACTCGGCACGCCTCGTTACTGGCTTACGCGCGTGCCCTCGGGTCGGATTTTTCTATCCGTACCGGAAACACATGACAGATATTTATATTCTTAGATACCGGACGTGTGTTTCCAGTCATGTGACCAGTGCTGGAAAGACTCTTCTTACACCCCTCATGTAAAATGAGTCACGCGCAACAACGCGCCACTTCCTATTTCTTTTATTGTATGGCTTATGAAAAGTACATTATGCAATTTCAATAAAGTGCAATCAAAAATATAAGTATGCAATACGTTTCATTAAATTTGAATATAAATAATCGTAAAAGCGTGATTTTTCGAGGAACTATTTGACGTCAATAGTGATTCAAAATTACTGCGCTTTGTGACGTCAGTACACAACGTCGCACGCGCTCTTTGGTGAAATGTTCAAAAGTGCATTTTCTTCGTCAATTTTCCCAAAAATTCATCATAATAGGTATGTAAGAAAAAATATCAATCATGTTTTTCCGGTCCGGATAAAAAATCCGACCCTCGGGCATGCTGCGTGACCGGTTAAACGGCAAGTCTCGTCACCGGCTTGCGCGCATGCTCTCGGGTCGGATTTTTCTATCCGTACCGAAACGACATATTTTATACTTATATTATTTTGAACCTTATTGTTTATTTGGAGATCTTTTTGGAAACAAAACGTTCAAGCCTAGGGATAATCTTCATGAATACCTCCAATTAGTAATAACATATATAATGGTTGCTGAAATCCCTAGTGTTTAATGACAAGACAAGCCTTCAACATGTTCAATCAAACACAATTTCGCAACTACTGCTGAAATGTGTACGCATGATGGTCTAAATCATTTGATTGATAGGGTATGCTTCGTCAGCTTTTACAGTGGGGTAAATCCACGTGAAATGAGGCGTCATTTTATTCTACCGCGTCAAGCAAAAACAGAGTTCCATCGATTCGACTGTTCAATAGGCTGTTAAAATTTTATTTTTTCGTATATATAATGTGTTGAAATATAGCTCATGATAAAAATACTAGTTTTTTTCTTTTTCATAGGTTACCATGCTTATATCGTCAGTTTAACCGTTTGTTTTCCAAAACTGGGCCAATGGGCAAAATCGTGATATTTTGAACATTGGACATACAAAATCGAATGTTGTGCTGGCACGACATTTGGACATTGGACATTCAAAATCGAATGTTGTGCTGGCACGACATTGGACATTCAAAATCGAATGTTGTGCTGGCACGACATTGGACATTGGACATTTGGATTTCGAAAATGAATGTCGTGTTGGCATTCGTGCTGGCAAAACATTCGATTTTGAATGTCCAATGTCCAATGTCGTGCCAGCACGACTTTCAATTTTGAATGTCCAATGTACAATGTCGTGCTAGCACGACATTCATTTTTGAAATCCCAATGTCCAATGTCCAATGTCGTGCTGGCACAACATTCATTTTTGAATGTCCAATGTCGTGCCAGCACGACTTTCACTTTTGAATGTCCAATGTCTAATGTCGTATGTTTAGCTAACTCCACGCAGCTTAATTATTTGCAGTCTAGCTCTGCTATATGATCTTTAAAAATGTGTTTTCTTCAGTCAACTGGAGTTCACGATTAAAATAAGCATCAGCAAAATGATAGAAACTCGACTAAAATGCAAAAAGAAGCTTAGAATTTGAATGTTTGATAGTGGGCTATGGTGCAAAAATATTTAGAATGCTACAAGTTTGTTTATATTATTCTGAACATGTTTGCGAACAAATATATTGTCAGCCATATTGTAGTCCTTAAGGATGTAAGAACTCTTATTTCTTACTTAATTGGTGAATACACATTTGATATGAGATTAGAATTTGTGTCGAACGCAATTGAACGTGCCATTTCAGTTTGAGCTATCATGAAAAGATTGACGCCTGAACTTATACAAAATATTCACATACTATTATTCCATATTATTCAATTTCAGTGTGTATTTCAAATGCAACTGTTGTCATTATGTCTGATTTGATTGAAATTAAAATAAAATCAACGTTCTCAAACATATACTACTCTTCACTAGTTTTGACAATGAAGAACATATGGACACAATGCGGCAGGACAATTAAGCAAAGACGAACTATTGTCAATTCAGTTCCTATGGAAATGAATCTCTGCGCGAATATCCATGTCAACCAAAAATTATCGCAAATCCATATGCATTTATTTTCACCACGCACAAAATAGTTCCTGCAAAAAGTACATTTTTATTTAATTTTGTTTAACTGAGGTGGTAGAAAAAGCATCTACCGTAGCCGCCCGTGTAAGATAGGTTAATCCTAACCCTCGCGCAGGGTGTTTTGCGGAACCTCGTTTCCGCAAAAAAACCTACACCCGGGTCGGAATAAACATATCTTACACTCTCGGCCATGGAAGATACTGATCTTATCAGGTATTATATATAAACCATTTTATGTAAAACAAGATAAGAACAAAGCTTTACAATGAATTTCAATATAAAGTACAATTTATTCTGAAAAAATATAACATAAATATGACAAATCTAAATAAACAATAAAAAGTAGTTACGTAAAATTGAGAAGTGGAATGCAGCGCGGCAACATCAGCTACCGGTCGAGCACCATAGACAAAATAAGGGACTGTACACTGTACTGATCCGAACATGCTCATGGAACTCATAGGCGAAGTCCGAAGCACGAGAATACACTCTACACACTAGTGTCCACTGACTGGTCGATCTATGTTACACGTGTCTAAGCAAAGGAGGAAACTAAGTGAGCGAGAAAGGCGTCCGTACGGGTCACAAAGACTAACACTTAACACCGTGTTTCACATATTTAAGTATATGGAGTAGAACTGTAATGCTGATAGTCACTGAGCAGTACGGACACATGTTTATCCCTTTTTAACATGTTCTAGGTGTTTATTCTGGAACAGCTCGACGAATTCTGAAAGAAAATGAAGACAATTACAGATTCATAGGATTGAAATGGATTTTTATAAATGTTTCATCGTACAACGCAATTATTTGAGAACCAATTGGAATATAGAGTTATTCGAATGTTCTCCTGATACAAATCCATAGAATGCTTGGGGTTTGATGAGAGTCGAAGTCAACTAGTAATCCTGAGCCCTCCCGACATATCTATCGTGGGTGATGCCATCCGCGATAGTTTGTTTTAATGTCATTCTGACGTCCTAGACCCGAAAGTCTGCTGAAGCCCAGAACTTTGAATAAAACTTAATTCTCAGTGGACCACAAGTAAATGCATCCATATGTTTTTCAGGGCTCCGTCAGGGCGCTATCACATGTTTCTACAGCACATTGTCACATGTCGTACAGGGCACTGTCACATGTTATAACAGCGCACTGTCACATGTTTTGCAGAGTTTTGTCACATTTTTTGCTAAACACTGTTGTTTGTTTTACAGCGCACTGTCACATGTTTCTACAGCACACTGTTACATGTTTTTCTGGGCTCTATCACATGTTTTGCAGGGACTTGACACATTTTTACAGGGCTCTGATACATGATTTGCCGGGCTCTGTTACATGTTTACCAGCGCACTTTCAGATGTTTTGCAGAGCTCTGTCACTTGTTTTACAGGACTCTGTCACATGTTTAACAGCGCAATGTCACAAGTTTTACAGGACTCTGTCACATGTTTTACAGGGCAATGTCACATGTGTTACAGTGAACTGACACATGAACTGACACATGTTTAACAGGGCACTGTCACATGTTTTACAGCGCACTGTCACAAGTTTTACAGGACTCTGTCAGATGTTTTAGAGCGCACTGTCACATGTTTTGCAGTGAACTGACACATGTTTTACAGGGCACTGTCACATGTTTAACAGGGATCTGTCACATGTTTTACAGCGCACTGTCACAAGTTTTGCAGGGCTCTGTCAGATGTTTTAGAGCGCACTGTCACATGTTTTGCAGTGAACTGACACATGTTTTACAGGGCTCTGTCACATGTTTTACAGCGCACTGTCACATGCTTTACTGGGCTCTATCACATGTTTTACAAAGAACTGTCACATGTTTTACAGGGATCTGACACATGTTTTGCAGCGCACTGTTGTAAGTTTTACAGCGCACTGGCGCTTGTTCCTACAGAGCACTGCCATATATGTTGTACAGGGTCTGTCACATGTTTTGTAGCAGCACACTGTTATGTGTTGAACAGCGCACTGTCAAACGTTTCTGCACTGTCACTGTTTTACAGAACACTGACACATACTTTTCTAGGCTCTGTCACATGTTTTATAGGGCATTGTCACACGTTCCTTAAGCGAACTGTCACATGTTTTACGGGGCTCTGTAACATGTTTTGCTGCGCACTATCACATGTTTCTACAGCGCACTGTCACGTGTTTTACAGCGCACTATCACATGTTTGTACAGCGCTCTGTCGCATGTTTCACAGGGCACTGTCACATGTTTTACAGCGCACTATCACATGTTTGTACAGCGCTCTGTCACATATTTCACAGGGCTCTATCACATGTGTTACAGGGCACTGTCACATGTTTTACATGGCTCTGTCAAATATATTTAACTATAGGGCACTGTCACATGTTTAAGAGCGCACTGGCACATGCTCCTACAGGGCACTGTCATATGTTTTACAGCACATTGTCACATGTTTAACAGAACACTGACACATGCTTTTCTAGGCTCTGTCACATGTTAAATAGGGCATTGTCACCCGTTCCTTAAGCGAACTGTCACATGTTTTACAGGGCTTTGTAACATGTTTTGCTGCGCACTATCATATGTTTCTACAGCGAACTGTCACATTTTTACAGGGCTCTCTAACATGTTTTGCTGCGCATTGTTGTATGTTCTTCAGCGCACTATCACATGTTTTTCAGGGCTCTATCACATGTGTTACAGGGCACTGTGACATGTTTTACAGGGCTTCGTCACATGTATTTAACTACAGGGCACTGTCACATGTTTAAGAGCGCACTATCACATGTTTATACAGCGCTCTGTAACATGTTCCTACAACGCATAATCACATGTATTACAGGGCTCTGTGACATATTTTAGAGCGCAATATCACATGATTTACAGGGCTCTGTAACATGTTTGCAGTGTCACATGATTACAGGGCACTGTCAGATGTTTCTACTGCGCACTATCACATGTTTTACAGAGCACTGTCACAGTTTTACAGGGCTCTGTCACATGTTTTTGAGGGCACTGTCATATATTTCTACAGCGCACTATCACATGTTTTACAGGACTCTGTCACATGTTTTACAGCGCACAGTCGTATGTTTCTATAGAGCACTGTCACATGTATTACTGGGTATTTATTAGGGTTCTGTCACATGGTTTACAGGGTTATGTAACATGTTTCTACAGTGCACTGTCACATGTTTATACAGCGCACTGTTGTATGTTTTACAGGGCACTGTCATATGTTTCTACAACGAAATGTTTTATGTTTTACAGGGCACTGGCATAGGTTTCTACAGCTTATTTTCACATGTTTTACAGGGCACTGTTACATGTTTCTACAGGGTATTTTCACATGTTTTACAGGGATCTGTCCTATGTTTCTACTGGGCACTGTTGTATGTTTTACAGGGATCTGTCACATGTTTCTACAGCTTATTTTCACATGTTTTACAGGGCACTGTTCCATGGTTTCAGGGTTCTGTCACATGTTTTACAGGGCACTGTTCCATGTTTTTCAGGATTCTGTCACATGGTTTTAAGGGCTCTGTTACATGTTTCTACAGCGCACTATCACATGTTTCTATAGCGCACTATCACGTTTTATAGGGCTCTTTCACATGTTTTTCTGGGCTTTGACACATGTTTCTACAACGCACTGTCACATGTTTTGCAGCGCGCTGTCACATGTTTTTACAGCTCACTGTTGTATGTTTTTACAGTGCACTATCACAAGTTTTAAAATAAGATTTTGCAACATGGTCCTTTATTCGTATAATCAAAAGACGTCTGTAACATGTTCGATCAGTACTTACCGTCTAGAGGCTTACTTTATTGCTTATGATCAAAGTGCAACTGTTTTAAAAAAAATACCAGTACAGTACCGTCGTTGAGAAATTTGATAAAGGTCTTGTATTACGGTCAATGTAAATATGTACCGGTGACCAGCAACAACTCTAACACGTCTTTAAACGATCTAAGCTCTTATACCTTCATAGTGTATCTTGCCGTCAGCGTTCTTATCCGCACTCTTGAACATCTCTTGCACTTCCTCGCGTTTCATCTTCTCTCCGAGCCCCGTGAGCACGCGCGTCAGCTCCTTCGGATCGATGTAGCCGTTATTGTCCTTGTCGAATAACCGGAAGGAGCTGAGCAGTTCATCATCCGCCGTCTCCTTATTCTTCCGCCAGGAGTCGCAGTAGCGCATCATA
The DNA here is from genome assembly GCF_026914265.1 of Mya arenaria. NCBI lineage: Eukaryota > Metazoa > Mollusca > Bivalvia > Myida > Myidae > Mya > Mya arenaria. The sequence continues at coordinate 12,137,173 of NC_069132.1, forward strand.
CAGCGATTGAACTGCTCCCGGCTTATTTCCTGACCTAAGAACAATGAAAGACATAGTCAGAAGACCGTCATTGACCAGCAGGTGTCTTTAATTGCCAAATATTGGATAATATGCTTACTTCTTACTATTTACATAGTTAGTTCATATGATTCTATGCTCTACTAGTACTTATATGATCTGCTTTTGCAGGATTCTATAAGACGAATGGACCAAATACACTTTCTTAACAATAAACGGCAGCACAAGAGACATAACAAAGGATAATACCTTTCTTAACGTTCATCTCATTGAGGATTGTATTGATCTCCTTTTTAGTTGGATTGGAACCGATCACCCTCAGACCCCTCTTTAGCTCCTTCACTGATATTTTCCCGCTCCTGTCCTTGTCAAACGTCACAAAAAGCTCGTCGATCACTGTCGGAAGCAAAACATATATTTCTTTATAACGATTAAATTCAGCTCGATTTAGTTAGCTCAATTATGCTGACATTTAGGTTAAATAAACTACTAGTCAATGCACTGGGTAGAAACTACTGGTATTCGTTTTAAGAGGCCACACGAACATTACCTGTTTAGGATGGAACGCACGGCCTCCAGTTTGAGGATGGAACGGACGGCCTCCAGTTCGAGAGGCCACACGACTAAACCCCTGTTGAGGATAAAACGCATTGCCTCCAGTTTGAGAGGCCACACGAACATAACCCTGTTGAGACTGGAACGCACGGCCTCCAGTTTGAGAGGCCACACTAACATAACCTGTTGAGACTGGAACGCACGGCCACCAGTTTGAGAGGCCACACGAACAAACCCCTGTTGAGGATAGAATGTACGGCCTTCAGTTTGAGAGGCCACATGAACATACCCCTGTTGAGACTCAACGCACGGCCTCCAGTTTGAGAGGCAACACGAACATACCCCTGTTGAGACTGGAATGCACGGTCTCCAGTTTGAGAGGCCACACGAACAAACCCCTTTTGAGACTTGAACGCACGGCCTCCAGTTTGAGAGGCCACACGAACATAACCCTGTTGAGGATGGAACGCACGGCCTCCAGTTTCAGAGGCCACACGAACAAACCCCTTTTGAGACTGGAACGCACGGTCTCCAGTTTGAGAGGCCACACGAACAAACCCCTGTTGAGGATGGAACGCACGGCCTCCAGTTTGAGAGGCCACACGAACAAACCCATTTTGAGACTGGAACGCACGGTCTCTAATTTGAGAGGCCACACGAACATACCCCTGTTGAGACTGTAACGCACGGCCTCCAGTTTGAGCGTCCACACGAACAAATCCCTGTTGAGACTGGAACGCACGGCCTCCAGTTTGAGAGGCCACACGAACATACCCCTGGTGAGATTGGAACGCACGGCCTCCAGTTTGAGAGGCCACACGAACATTACCGGTTGAGACTGGAACGCACGGCCTCCAGTTTGAGAAGGAACACAAACATACCCCTGTTGAATATGGAACGCACGCCCTCCAGTTTGAGAGGCCACACGAACATTACCTGTTGAGACTGGAACGCACAGCCTCCAGTTTGAGAGGCCACACGAACAAACCCCTTTTGAGACTGGAACGCACGGCCTCCAGTTTGAGAGGCCACATGAACAAACCCCTGTTGAGGATGGAACGCACGGTCTCCAATTTGAGAGGCCACACGAACATACCCCTGTTGAGACTGTAACGCACAGCCTCCAGTTTGAGAGGCCACATGAACAAACCCATGTTGAGACTGAAGCACGGCCTCCAATTTGAGAGGCCACACGAACATACCCCTGTTGAGACTGGAACGCACGGCCTCCAGTTTGAGAGGCCACACGAACATACCCCTGTTGAGGCTGTAACGCACGGCCTCCAGTTTGAGAGGCCACACGAACATTACCGGTTGAGACTGGAACGCACAGCCTCCAGTTTGAGAAGGAACACAAACATACCCCTGTTAAATATGGAACGCACGCCCTCCAGTTTGAGAGGCCACAGGAACATTACCTGTTGAGACTGGAACGCACAGCCTCCAGTTTGAGAGGCCACACGAACAAACCCCTTTTGAGACTGGAACGCACGGCCTCCAATTTGAGAGGCCACACGAACATACCCCTGTTGAGACTGTAATGCACGGCCTGTAGTTTGAGAGGCCACACGAACATACCCCTGTTGAGACTGTAATGCACGGCCTCCAGTTTGAGAGGCCACACGAACATACCCCTGTTGAGACTGTAATGCACGGTCTCCAGATTGAGAGGCCACACGAACTTACCCCTGTTGAGACTGGAACGCACGGCCTCCAGTTTGAGAGGCCACACGAACATTACCTGTCGAGACTGGAATGCACGGTCTCCAATTTGAGAGGCCACACGAACATTACCTGTTGAGACTGGAACGCACGGCCTCCAGTTTGAGAGGCCACACGAACATTACCTGTTGAGACTGTAATGCACGGCCTCCAGATTGAGAGGCCACACGAACATTACCGGTTGAGACTGGAACGCACGGCCTCCAGTTTGAGAAGGCACACAAACATACCCCTGTTGAGGATGGAACGCACGCCCTCCAGTTTGAGAGGCCACAGGAACATTACCTGTTGAGACTGGAACGCACAGCCTCCAGTTTGAGAGGCCACACGAACAAACCCCTGTTGAGACTGGAACGCACGGTCTCCAGTTTGAGAGGCCACACGAACAAACCCCTGTTGAGGATGGAACGCACGGTCTCCAATTTGAGAGGCCACACGAACATACCCCTGTTGAGACTGTAACGCACAGCCTCCAGTTTGAGAGGCCACACGAACATACCCATGTTGAGACTGACGCACGGCCTCAAATTTGAGAGGCCACACGAACATACCCCTGTTGAGACTGTAATGCACGGCCTCCAGTTTGAGAGGCCACACGAACATACCCCTGTTGAGACTGTAATGCACGGCCTCCAGTTTGAGAGGCCGCACGAACATACCCCTGTTGAGACTGTAATGCACGGTCTCCAGATTGAGAGGCCACACGAACATTACCGGTTGAGACTGTAATGCACGGTCTCCAGTTTGAGAGGCCACACGAACATACCCCTGTTGAGACTGGAACGCACGGCCTCCAGTTTGAGAGGCCACACGAACATTACCTGTTGAGACTGGAACGCACGGTCTCCAATTTGAGAGGCCACACGAACATTACCTGTTGAGACTGGAACGGACGGCCTCCAGTTTGAGAGGCCACACGAACATTACCTGTTGAGACTGGAACGCACGGCCTCCAGTTTGAGAGGACACACGAACAAACCCCTGTTGAGACTGGAACGCACGGCCTCCAGTTTGAGAGGCCACACGAACATTACCGGTTGAGACTGGATCGCACGGCCTCCAGTTTGAGAGGGTACACGAACATTACCTGTTGAGACTGGGACGCACGGCCTACCTGTTGAGACTGGAACGCACGGCCTCCAGTTTGAGAGGGTACACGAACATTACCTGTTGAGACTGGAACGCACGGCTTCCAGTTTGAGAGTGGGTGAACTTTCAATTGAAATAAATATAATAATTGAAACACACACTATATACATCGTAATGATTGAGGAGATAGCTCAGTGCTCATACTATTATCTCTCTCAAACAGAACAGTTTCACATCATTATAGACGTTTCAGCCTACAAGCATATTAATTTAAGAGTATTGTGAGCTTCCTGTGACAACGTGGAAACATGGGAACTGTTTTGATGACTCGAGGTTAGGAAATTAGGACAGGGTCGAAGTGTTTTCTAGTATAAAATTCTGGTATCTTCAAACACGTACTTTCTTTATTTTATACATTTAAAAGCCCATGGTCAAACACTTCTGAATACAACCTCAGATAGAATTCAAATATGGTAAATTAATATAAATTTGCCCGATATACACCATTAAATGTACTTAAGCAAACTTTGGAATTTAAAGAAAATGAAACCAATAATTTGTAAAGCAGATAAAGTAAATCATGTAGACCTCTTTACTTACACTTTTTGTCGGCTGCGGTTGTCTGCAATGACAAAAGGCGAACATTTATAAATATGTATATAAAACTATTTTAATAGTTGTGATAAGTTTGTCTATAAATAGCTATTCCATATGATCAAACGTCTAGATGGCAGATTTTTTGAAATGTATAATTAACTCAAATGACAAAATCAATAATACTGTTTTATTTTGCGTTGTAATATTAGATTCCAAAGTTGATTGGCAATGATTAAGTGCTCAAATAAAAGTTTTGAAAGGGAACAATGCAACGCCAATAACAATGTTAATGAAAGAGATTGTGTGGCAGAAACTGAATAGAATAGCTTAATAAAGCGACACTCGTATTTAAAATTAATACATGCACATGTATAACAAACATAAATTTTGAGTGATAAACCATTAACTGCTTACTAAATAATGCATTTATGGAAAATATTAATTACATATAACACGATTTTAACCGTGTATTTAATAGCTGGAAACGCACAAATATTAAAAGACTGATGAGTGCTAAAAGATTTACAGTGATCAACTTCCGCCCCATGAGGTAGAAATACCGTGTTTCTGCACCTTTGTTTCAAATTAAACGCGCTATCCTTCAAATGAACCAGTTTTCGATAAATATTGATCCTTTTCGGTATATCAAAACAATTGTATCAATTGTTGTTAATCTTATTTTGGAATAAGAGCGCATCTTTAACTAATACATAATACAGTACATAAATACGAATCATGAAGACTTACCATGTTTTCGCTTGTCCTTTTCCCTAAAAAGTTAAGCTAACACACACAGATAATCTTCCGAGTTCTATGATAATGATGACTCGACTGCTATTTTAACATTTTATCCCCATAAAACACTGATAATGAAATGAAAGTCCGTATCTGGTAAACATATCATACATTATTTATTGTGCATAACTTAAGTGCTATACTGCTAGCGATTTGGACGCCCTATCTTTAGGAGAAGGGAAAACCCGATACCTTGGTAGCATGTATTGATCTTAAATTGAAACCAAACAAAGTCAAGGCCTGCTGTAAAGCAAATGTTTTGATCGATAAGAGATTATGGACGTTGAAGATCTACTTAAGTTCTTGTAAGAATTTCCCATTTAAAGTTTCTTTTCAATCGATTTAATTCAATTGAAAAGAAGTAAGTCAGTTAAATTAATTGTACTTAGAGTAGACAAAATCACCGATCCATAGGTGCCCGTTTCGCATATAAGCCATTGAACCTTACAATCGGGCTCCGCGATCTTGAATGTAAATATCCTATTGATGAATTGATGTTTATTTAAAAAAAAAAGAAATAAGATATTGAACTGAATTCAAATAAAGCAATTCTGCCATAACCTGAGTCTCGCAATACAAGCGACATTAACGTTGTCCCGTGAACGCTGACAACGAAACAAGAAGTGCTTGTAGAAAATGCGCCGATTAATTTGCGTGTATTAACATTAAAAGCTGTCCCCAAGCAAGCCGCTACAGCTTGGCACCGTGACCTCACGAGCCCGAATAAGGTACTGAATCATTATCGCTATATGGGCTTTATAAATTCCTCTTGGCTTTTAAGTCACAAAAGAACGACGGGTACCTCCACCTTCACCATTCTTCCGTGGAAGCGGGTTTGATATTAGAATATTTCACCGTACTCACGTGATAGCGGTTTGCGTTCAGAACCGACCATACTTAGATGGTAGAGCGGTTCGAATTCAGAACCTTTACTATACCTAAATGGTTGAGGGTTCGAATTCAGAATATTCACCATACATACGCTGTTGCGGGTTCGAATTAAGCACCTTCACCATTTAGGTAAGGGGAATGGTTCTGACGTAGTATTTTCAACCACTTCATAATTCTAGAGTAGTAGCGGGTTCAGAGCCCTTCATAATACCTAAGTGGTAGAAGGTACGAATTCAAAACCCTTCACTATACACAAGTGGCAGCGGGTTCGAGTTCAGAACTTTTGCAATGACCGGTTGACAGATACAGCCATGTCGCGTCCATAGCAGTGCAACTATTTGTTGTATTAATTTTTTATAGAAGCAGATTGGGGGCGTGTTTTCTTTATATACTTAATTCAAGGGATACTTTCCAGATAAAAACAAAAACATAAGTTATATGTAAATATGTTTTATTTTTTTATACAAAATGTCAACAATCAGAAGTGTATAATGTCAACAATGAGAAACATATCACATTAAAAATGCATCACATCAGTTTATGTACTCCGACCCACATATAAGCTATTGACCCTCAGAGTTGATGCCTGATGACCTGTTATAATATTCATATCATTTAACTTGTAATTGTTTGCTGCTGATTACTAACATGTTAAATGAATGACCGAAACCATATCCTACACACAATTATTACAGTTTGCCTGTTTTTGCTTTGTTTCAACTTAAATTGGATGTAAATGACATATTTTGCAATCTTTAAAGGGCAAACAACCTTGTTTGTTAAAATAGTTTAGGTGTGTTTTCCTTTTGTTGCACACAAACCCTTTCCAACTATACCAAATAGATGTGCCCTCATCAGGCATCCAAACCTCACATATCTGGGTATCGGATAAATTGTGTCATGGAACTCATCATATGAAATGTACAAACAGTACAGATATCAAACAAACCTGTTCGGTACAGAATGCTACATCACAAAGTAGAGTCAAGATCGTAGTCCAGTCAAGAGATAAACGTAATATATTTCTTGATATGCAATTATTAGATTATATTATGTATAATCTTAACGATTAAGAAGGGCGAAGCCAGCAAGCACTTTTAAGTCATTAAGATGTTACCTAATACGTTCTGCTTGTCTTAGGTTGTTGCCTGTAGGGGCCACGGGACACATAACTATGACGTCATGTATGTTCAGTTGTAAAACCACAAATCTTTACGAGTAAACGAAGCTTATAAATATCATAAAAAATACAAACGTTCACTTTCACAAGGCGTTTTGACATTACAAGTCTTTATCCGGTAAAAACGACTAAGTATAATGAAATGAAACAAATTATGACGTCATGAGATTATTATGCTTGTAAAATAAGATACATACATTTCAGAATTTGCATATATATTGAAATCTTGATCCGAATATTTGATACAATATTCATAACATGAATATAAAAAGGTCTTGCGAAAACTATGAAAATAATATTTAGAGTTGTAAAGGCCTGGCTTACACGTGTGGGTAATGGATCAACAATATATTTTAAACGCTTTGGTTATAAAAAGGCCTGTACTTCATTTTACCCTGCAACCAATGCCACACTTTACATGTGCAAAACTACATGTTTCTGAATATCAAAGTGGTATCATATCTGTTTGGTCCAGTGCTAAGACAGAATATATTTTGTAACAAAAACATTCTATGTTTTTATAAATTCATAAAAGCACACATGCATGGCTGTTATTAAATATATCAGATAGGGGTTATTGTAAAAATAAATATCATAAAACACAGATGACCGAGCATAAAAAGGTGTGCTGACTCGGCCTCTAAACCTTATTCACAAGACGACGAATCGAAGCATTTTATCCACCACAGCCACCCCCACATCCACCACCACCGCAGCCACCACCACCACCGCAGCCACCTCCACCACCACCATCACCGCCCCCGCAGCCACCTCCTCCACCGTCACCTCCTCCACCGTCACCGCCACCATAATCGGCCCCTCCGTAATCGCCCCCGCCATAATCACCCCCGCCATAATCGTCCGCACCGGAGAAATCCACGTCTCCTTCGACGCCGGGGTCGTAGTCATTGAAGTCATCACCACCGAAATCCTCGACGTCATTGTCGAAGTTGTCACCGACGTCATTGTCGCCGTAGTCGTTGTAGACGTTGACGTCGACATCAACGTCCATATCGTAGTCGCCGTATCCCCAGCCGAACCCAGGATGGTAGCCCCAGCCCCACCCCCAACCCCAGCCCCACGGAGACCCGAATCCATAGCCAAGAGCAGCACCCACTAGCAATCCTGAATAAAACAAACACATTATGTAAGACGACTGCTTATTATTGTTTGATGACAATTAACCCCAGGGAATCGAGTTTCGCTATACTTTGCATTGTTTCACTCACTATACTTGGGCAGTTTTAAATTCAAAATGATGATGCATGCAATGTTATTAAAAACGTAGGCACTTCATCATGTTACGCATAGGATAATTTCATTATTTAAGAGTGACAAATATCTCTTTTTAAATAAAGATTGCAACATTCAGTTCACGAAAATCACTTTTACAACGTTGAAATGTTTAGTCTACGATATGGACGATATCAAAATAACATAATACATATCATACCTCCTCTAAGCAATACTTGCAACGTATTTTTCCTATCATGCTAGATTAATTATAAGTTTGTTTGTTTTTCTGTTGTTTTTTGTACAAAGCTGCTATGCCCTTGTATATTTTGCTACTTACAAGTTTGCTACGTCAATGTATATGATTACCCTTTAAGTTATACTGTTGAAACAACTAACCATTTAACAGTGGTATATCAACTAGTGGAACCGTGCACGTGTTGACTGGCTTACAGCCGGAAAAACTTGTTGGTGTTATCACTGTTCTCGATCCTCTTATCCTATTTTCCTATTTGTATTTGTATGCATGCTCCAATATGTGTTCATTTTAACATATATACTATTATTTCCAGGTCACAAGCTCATTGTTATTGTTATTTGATATGTTATGTATGTTTGTTATTCATGTAGGAAAATAGCTCATTGAGCTAATGTTTCATGTTAACACATACCCGACTTTAAATAAAGATTCTTGTATCTTGTATCTTGTATGATTTATATGCGTTCGTCTATAAATAAACTCAAATATTGAAACGCTATCAAGTAGGCGGAGCTTAACTGTGCAATAACTACAGTGCAGATAAATTAAAATGTTATTCTCTATACGCAATCTAGAGGTCAAATGTTATCCATTACAACAATGTAAAAAGCAGTTACTTTCCCCACTACCCTGGGTGTTACAATTATACACTCGCACTGAAGCGGTCGTTGTACGCTGTGAACTATCGGCGTCATGCGAAAAGAAAATGAAGTGTTGACATAATTCCATCTGATGTTATATAATGTTATAAAATAGAACTATATAAGACTTTGAAAAGCAGGATTTAAACCTTTCGAGAAATCGTGGTCTCCGGATCGCCGGTGGCCCCCATTCTGTATGACGGTCGTCTGTTGTGGCCGTTGGTTGTGGTTCTGTTGCTGGCTGTAGGGCGGGGGAGGAGCTGTCGGGTTAACTGTCACCGCCGGGTTGAACCCATACCCAGGATGTCCGTTCTGGGCGTATCCGTTTTGGGCGGGCGGGTAGGCCGCGTTTCCGCCTGGAGGTGGAGCTACTGGCGGTGGCAACTACAAGGTAGATGTGGTTTATGGTTGACCGGTATACGCAATTATGCATAGAGATAAGATCGCGAAAAGCGCTATTCAAAGTGTTCCCTTAAGGCATATAAAGTTTGTTTATATTGAAGTGTATATTTAATGCGATGGTATACTTTGTCTTTGAATGACGATTGATACACACGATATATCGACTGACCGAACAAAAGCATGTGTGACCGTTGAACTTACCACTGATGCTATTGACGTCATCCATTGTCTGAAATAAACGAGAACAGTTCGAATGAATTATTTTAAACTAATTATTCAAACGGATGAACTTTATGGTATTACTCATTTAGTACATGGATGGGTTTCGCATGCTCAGCTTAACTTGAATAAATAAAAATTGAAAGTTGATTTCTTTTGGTTGAGTAGCCACGATCTTCACCTGTGTATATACCGAGCTAAATCTCAATACCTACCGTGCACATTATTTATTGGTAAACTGAAACTGTTTTCATATTTTGTTAACAAGGGATCTATGGTGGCTGATTAATTTTATAACGCATTTTCTCGGACATTACGAAAGCAGGCCAAATGGCGTTGCGAAAACTTAATGCGACATTAAGCCCAAAAATATTGTCATAATACGAAATAATTACAATCCTTTGTATCTTCGCCACGCCTTATGGCGTATTTTCGTCAAGCCAAAAAATCGTTTCATCGGTTTTATAAGCCAAACATTATCGCATCCTTGGCGATCACGGCGATATAATAAACAAGTGCTTTTAGACCTAAGCAAAATAGTCTTCGTTTATATAACTTCATACTAACCCCATGGATCCCCCGTTCGGGCACATGAAGAAACAGACGGGGCTGGAGAGGTTGGCACCCGTTGCCCCCGGCTGCACCCACAGTGGAAAGGCGATCATGTAACTGTAGCTCAACTTCTTAGGGATCTTTTTGGGGCAGGTCGGGATCCGCTTACACACCGGCCCAATCACCAACATGCTACACACGCTCTGATTGAACAAACAACAACAACAGTCAAACAAGTCATAGTCTCTCAGATGGGGATATGGTGCAGCTATACGACCTCAACTAGCAGCATTTCATGTATATTTGTTTTAACTGTTTGTCATATACCGATATTTGCTAAACAAAAAAGTGAAGTTGCGAATATCAATCACATACGCTACAATAGAAAAAAATGTTACAACAAAATCTCTTAACCGAACAATGCCCCCTCACCTGAAGGTTTGTCTGTCCAAGGGCGTATCGTTTCTTGGGTTTCTCGAACCAGGCCATCACCGAGTCCTGGAAGATCACGGCGAAGACTTTCTTCCACTTGGAGTGACCATCGTTGTACAGCAGGTACCCGCTCCTCACAGGCTTGGAGGTCGCTGGAATAACAAGGGATCAGGAATTATTCCGGTGATAATGTTTATTACTGTACAGCGGGTGTTTGGACATGGCAAGATTGACAAGGGAATTGAGAAAATTATGTATAGCAAGTTCCCGCAACGCACGTGTTCTGACGTCGCTAGTTAGTACCCGCTATGTACGGTATAAAATGAGGTCATCAGGAATAACAGTTTACCGCTGCATGTGGATAAAAACGTCACCGGAATAACAGAGGAGTGTTGACTTTGAAATATAGACTGACATGTTCCATAGTAATAGTTAACTATTGACGGTAAGTCTATTAAAAGAACGCCAGCAAGTGGTCCAGTTGATTCATATAAACGTTTCTATGAATGTTTTTTAAAATAGATCGAATCATGTAATATGTGTTCTTTCCAATCCGTTATCAAACAGATACAGGTCCCTTTAACATCCTGTGTGCATCTCGCTTTTATTACGGGCATAAAACAGCGGGGGTTTTGGCGGCGATACAACACAAGTCGCGTTTTACTGCTACGAGTACTAGAATAGTATATAGTATATAGCTATAGGTGTCAGTGGTTTATAAGAATACATGAAACTGTAAGCATATACTTGTAAACATTCACAACGCACTTATCATAGTTCATTCCTCATTTACATATTATCTAGGGAATATTGGATCTTTATGTGACCTAGATATATACCAATGTTACGGCACTGTATAAATTTATAACTTTCAAATAACACTCGATTTACACTAACACAAATATAAGAAAGAGTAAACGTGAAAATGACACACTAATCTGAAGTTTAATCATGTATAGATCAGATGTATACTCACTTCTGAACCTAGATTGTCTCGCCTCCTGGCTGCTTACACACCCCATCTTGAGCTAGTTCCAGAATCCAGTCAAAATCGACGCAAACAATCCATGTATTAATCTATAAATTGTCTACCTGAAAGCATTAAGGTCTCAAATGAAATACGTACGTGACCATAAACACATTGATATAATCAACAACTGTCCAAACTTGTTCGGTTGTAGCCGTTAACAGGTATATCAGATAGAAATGCTTGAAATCACATACTTAAGTATATTTAAATTCATACACCAATGGAGTATTCGATATCTATATATATCAACAGGTAAACAAAAAATACCTTAGCATAAGAATGACTATCCACAATACAGTTGATTCTTACATATTGATTTAAGCGCTGTCCTAATTAGTTTTAGTACATTGCGAAATGTATAGGAAGGTAGGCCAATTAATCGATCGAATATCACGTGCCTACTGACTCACGGGTATACGCGCACCTTAAACACGCCTACTAAACGCCAGCTCCACCACTTTTCGCTGGTGCAACACATGTGAGTATGACTTACATTTCATCTGATACTTTTTTTTATCAAATTGACATATTTCGAACATCGAAGTATGTGGTACGGTATAAGTCTGTAAGAACACGTTAAATACTGGTTGAATACGATTCCATTTCAATGTAGTACGAATGTGGTACTAGGCGCTTTTCTCTCAATAAAATCTTGTTCATGTGTTGAGATATGAGAACATTTCAACTACATTTCGGTGAATAGACACACCGTAAGAACATTCTGGCGAATGAAAATATAACTGGTATGTATAGTTTGTACGCCAGTGCACATCAAAATTTACAAACATATCTGTATATATAAGTGTTGGCGCTGTTACTCAAATGATGGAGCTGTGGTTTAATGGTGGCGCTAGCTGTTACTCAGATGATGGAGCTGTGGTTGAATGGTGGCGCTAGCTGTTACTCAAATGATGGAACTCGAGAGTAGTGGTGGCGCTGTTACTCAAATAATGGAGCTGGGGAGTAGTGGTGGCGCTGTTACTCAAATAATGGAGCTGGGGAGTAGTGGTGGCGCTGTTACTCAAATAATGGAGCTGGGGAGTAGTGGTGGCGCTGTTACTCAAATAATGGAGCTGGGGAGTAGTGGTGGCGCTGTTACTCAAATAATGGAGCTGGGGAGTTGTGGTGGCGCTGTTACTCCATTTATGGAGCTGGGGAGTAGTGGTGGCGCTGTTCCTCAAATGATAGAGCTGTGGAGTAGTGATGGCGCTGTTAATCAAATGATGGAGCTGGGGAGTAGTGGTGGCGCTGTTACTCAAATGATGAAACGGTGGAGTAGTGGTTGCGCTGTTACTCAAATGATGGTGCTGGGGAGTATTGGTTGGTCTGTTACTCAAATGATGGAGCTGGGGAGCAGTGGTGGCGCTGTTACTCAAATGATGAAACGGTGGAGTAGTGGTGGTGCTGTTAATCAAATGATGGAGCTGGGGAGTATTGATGGCGCTGTTACTCAAATGATGGAACGGTGGAGTAGTGGTGGCGCTGTTACTCAAATGATGGAGCTGGGAAGTAGTGGTGGCGCTGTCACTCAACTGATGGAACGGTGGAGTAGTGGTGCCGCTGTTACTCAAATAATGGAACTGGGGATTAGTTGTGGCGCTGTTACTCAAATTATGGAGCTGGGCAGTATTGGTGGCGCTGTTACTCAAATAATGGAGCTGGGGAGTAGTGGTGGCGCTAATACTCAAATGATGGAACGCCGTGGGGTAGTGGTGGCGCTGTTAATCAAATGATGAAGCTGGGGAGTATTGGTTGCGCTGTTACTCAAATGATGGAACGCCGTGGAGTAGTGGTGGCGCTGTTACTCAAATGATGGAGCTGGGGAGTTGTGGTGGCGCTGTTACTCCATTGATGGACCTGTGGAGTAGTGGTGGCGCTGTTACTCAAATGATGCAGCTGGGGAGTAGTGGTGGCGCTGTTTCTCCATTGATGGAGCTGTTGAGTAGTGGTGGCGCTGATACTCAAATGATGAAGCTGGGTAGTAGTGGTGGCGCTGTCGAGTATAATTTGTGCTGAACGTTGATGTGATATAAACCCTTTGGAACCTTAAAAAAGTGAAAACAACGTATATCACTTAGACATACTGCATTGATGTTGACTAGTCTCACAAACAGATACTGATGACAATGGAACGAAATGCAGTTGAAATGACTAGCATATCTCAAATACGAACAAGTTCGTATCGGGAGAAATGCTCCTGGCGCCACAATTTGCTCTTTTTTTAAACGGTAGTCGTAGCCAACCTGCAGAAAAAGGGTCCTTACACGGTTCCACATTCTCAGATTTTCCAAATATCTCCATTTTATAAAAATATCAGATAAAATAACTCAAACTTTATACGCATGTTAACTAAACAAAAGGCACAGCTACACCACGGAAGTGTCGACAGCTCATTTTCTTTGCAACACCGATAAGTGGTGGTGCTAGCGTTTAGTAGGCGTGTAACTTGGTTTGTTTCAAAATTGAATGGTGAGTGGAAAATTTCTTTATGAATGTTAAAGAAATTGAACTATTAAAAAGTTTGAGGTTAATTCCCTAAATAGTCCAGGATGTCCTACCATTTTGAAACATCACCATCATAGTATAATATTTGGTATGACAAACAGTTTTAAATTAACCGTGATGTGGTCTGAGTTACATGTAGTGGCGTATCTCACATATTATTGGCAAACGTTTATAAGTTACAACAGTAAGTTCTTTTCTGCAAAAGGAAAATTTCCATAACTGTATTTCTCTTTGAACAAATGTCGATTGTCTCAGCTGTTTACAGACAAGACACGCACGCAATCACGCACGTACGCAAGCACGCACACATATGTCGTCAAGCTGTTGATTTATACTAATTAATTTTTGCTTGATTGAAAAGACACCTGTAAGCTAATATAAATCACGTTTGAGTCTGTTACCTAGGCCGACAGCACTATTGTGTTCTTTTCTGAGAGGCCATGATAAAGTACACCTGGTGGGCCAACAACCTCTTGGGTGAGTTGTTACCTTCTTGTTCCGTCGATGGACGGGCGTTTATGCAACACGCTATTGAAACGGGATATGAAAAACGCCAGATAACAGGAACTAACTGTATATATTACATACACTAAACACATACAAATACTTTATTTCAACACTAAAAATTCAACAAACACAACAAAAAACCCAAACATAAGTAAATGTAAAACTATCCTGAATGGAAAACAGGATAAATATACTCCATAAACATAAATATTAAGACTGTAAAAAATCACGTCATACATGAATTTAATCAAATTGGAAAAAATGATTTACGTGCACGGAAGAATCAAGAGCAATATATAATTCATAATTCCATTTAATATTAAGTTGGAATACAATTAAAGCATGCAATTCTTTTACACAACCAATCTAAACAGCAACATCTTGATTTATATTTCGTTAAAAACATGTTTCCTTATTTGTATATATATATACCATTCAAACTTTTCTTTAATATAAAATATGCACATATTTGATAAAGGTGCTTATATATATATATACTGACTTTATATATATTTAAAGTCGATATCACTGCAAATTGATGAACACCCAGTTTTATGACGCCGGAGTTCCATAAAACATTTTGGCCGATCCAAACCACAACGCATCGGTCGGGTCATATGACATTATATGTACCAGCCAGTCAGCCCCCGAAGGTGAATTGACCGCGGCATACCCATCGGTCTTCGGAACTGACTGGCCGGGCCTAATAATGTCATATGTCAATCAGTGATGTGTACTATTTCTTGAACAACATTTCTTTTTAGTAAACTTCATAGTTATTGGCTTTGTTTTCATTGTGAATGAAACATTATCTTAATTGTCATAATTTGGTATATCGGTCCTATCCAATAACTAATCTTTTAGAAAAACAATCCTTTCATATATAATAACAAGAGCGCCGACTGTCACAAACTATACTTGTCCAAATTTTGGTTCACAAACTAATTTGGTGATAAGCGGTTGTACGTTAAGCCAACTTTAGAAAGCGGACACTGTGAAGGGATTGTTTTTGCTAATTCTAGGGTCATAATTCTAGTGACTGAGACGACATGGCTGGTTATCAAATCTGACCAAGATATAAGCGATATGTATGGCTGGTTATGAAATCTGACCAAGATATAAGCGATATGTATGGCTGGTTATGAAATCTGACCAAGATATAAGCGATATGTATGGCCGGTTATGAAATCTGACCAAGATATAAGCGATATGTATGGCCGGTTATCAAATCTGACCAAGATATAAGCGATATGTATGGCCGGTTATCAAATCTGACCAAGATATAAGCGATATGTATGGCCGGTTATCAAATCTGACCAAGATATAAGCGATATGTATGGCCGGTTATCAAATCTGACCAAATATAAGCGATATGTATGGCCGGTTTTCAAATCTGACCAAGATATAAGCGATATGTATGGCCGGTTATCAAATCTGACCAAAATATAAGCGATATGTATGGCCGGTTATCAAATCTGACCAAGATATAAGCGATATGTATGGCTGGTTATCAAATCTGACCAAGATATAAGCGATATGTATGGCTGGTTATCAAATCTGACCATGATATAAGCGATATGTATGGCTGGTTATCAAATCTGACCAAGATATAAGCGATATGTATGGCCGGTTAAAGAACGTGTCCAAGATTTTATTTCCATGCACATTCTGACCAAATTTGGTGATGCTTGTACAAAGGCTTCAAATTTCATTGATCGAACAGATAATTTCTATAATTAGAGTGCGATAACTCACTACTGACTCAATCGAAACGACTAGTATTCAAACTTGTCCGATATGTTAAGTCAATTCAAATTCAGACCAAATTTTGGAATGATTGAACAAAGGTTTCTACAGTTATTGATCGGGCAAGACCGATTTTAGGAAATTTCTATTATTGAAGGATGATTACTCTTGAGTGATGAAAGCGATTTGGCTGGTTATAGATCTTGTTTGTGATATTATGCCAATACACATTGTGACTATTTTTGGCGATGAATGGACAAAGGTTTCTACAATTATTGATCGGACAATACCTATCTTAGGTAGTTTCTATAATTAAATGGCGATTGCTCTCAAGTGACTACAGCGATATTGCTTGTTAACAAACGTGTCCGAAACCTCTCCATACACATTCTGAACAAATTTAATGGCGTATAAAACACATACTGTTAACGGCATTGTCATACACATGACATATTATAACACCAACACAACCCGCCAACGCTACATTCACTCACCACTCGACATGCAGAATTTTATTTATCATTTTAACTTTAGGAAATTTGTTTGCATACCGGTAATATCAGACCGCGAACCTTAGATCTGCCTTCCTTCCCGTATTGGCCGATAGAGACCGCAAGACTGATCGGCGCCCATTCTACGCCGTATTTGCCGATAGAACGCGAACCTCATTGGCACCCCTCATACGCCGTATTGGCCGATAGTGACCGCCAGACTGACCGGCGCCCTTCCTACGCGGTATTGGCCGATACAGACCGCGAAACTCATCGACGCCACTCCAACTCCGTATTGGCCGATACAGACCGCGAGCCTCATCGGCGCCCCTCATACGCCGTATTGGCCGATACAGACCGCGAGCTTCATCGGCGCCCTCATATGCCGTATTGGCCGATACAGACCGCGAACCTCATCGGCGCCCCTAATTCGCCGTATTGCATTGAATTGAATTGCAACCACTGATTAAAAAAGGCAGTTAAAAAGAGTTAAATCTTTATCACGTTGTTTTCTGACAGAAAAATATATAAAAATAACCCAACATCTTCCTGCACAGCATATCCAACATATTTTATCTCAACTTACCCAATTTCTTTCCGAACAACTAATCCAACATCTTCCCGCATAGCTTAACCAACATATTACCGCACAACTAAGCAAACATCTTCGTGCACAACTAACAAACCATCTTCCCGCTCAACTAGCCCAACATCTTGCTGCACAACTGATCGTATCAGCATTTTTTCCGAGTCAATTTCCATTCCTAGAAAAGTCATCACTGTTGTCGGCCCTACGCTTTTATCAGTATTAATTGGAACGCCTAATTCATTGCATACGGTAGTAAATGTTATCACCAGGCTTTGGCAATTTCCCGTTCCATGTTGACCGCAAAAAATAAAGTCATCCAAGTAATGATCGAGTGTATTTTGACCGGATAGTGTCGCAACTGACCAGTGAATAAATTTTGAAAAACACTCGAAATAAAATGGGGCACAACTCACGCCAAAGGGGAGATTCCGATCTGAATATTTTCCCATTTATTTTAATTCCTAGTAAATTGAAATCATCTGGTATAATCGGGAGAAGCCGAAAAGCCGATTTAATGTCGCGTTTTGCCAAGAGTGAACCTTTACCCAATTCGAATACCATGTCGGCAGCTTTGTCAAATGATGTATAAGATACGCTTTTCAGTTCTACGTCTATATTTGCATTTACACTTGTATTGTCATTTCTTGGGAAACTTAAGTGTGTAATAAGTCTGAACGACCCATCAGATATCGGGACTAGTCCCACGGGTGAGATTCTTAAATTATTTATGGGAGGAGTTGAAAAGGTACCAGTCATTCGACCCGCATCTACTTCCTTTATCTTTTCTAAATCTTCATCTGCGTTTGTTACCGCCGATTGTAAATTCCTCGCCTTATAATAGCGGCGCGGACCTAAATAGCCTAACCGGAAACCATGCTTAAACCCGTTTAGAAGTATATCGGCGTGATCCTTGTTTGGGTATGAAAAAAGGTAATGTTCGATTGCATTTACGTTTATTGGACTATATCCCGGGGCTTTTAACCGAGCGAATTTTTCATTGGTATCTAGCGGGGAACCTAGGTCGGAACTGCGGACGGGATGGCGCGAACTGCGGAGGGGCAGGCCGGGCGTGATATGCTGCGCCACGGGCCTGATATGATGCTCCGTATGAGCCGAGGCGTCGATTATTTGGACAGGATCTAAAAGGATGATCTGAGCTACATTTAAAGCATTTATGCAAGAAGTTGCAATGATATCGTGTGCACTGTCTGTAATTAAAATCATTGCATTTCTTGGGCAAGGTTCTCGCTAAATCTGCAGATGAGTTGGGAGAGCTCATACAAAGGAGCCACAATTCATAATCGATTTTTGAAAATGAAAGGCCAGTCGGGTCGCTGGAGAGACGCAAACGAAACTGCTGGTCGTATTCAAGCCATCCCAGGCCGGGATATTTTTTAGCCCCAAGCCGAATGTCCCTGTCGTACTTAAGTATCTCTTGGGTTCTATGTGGATGTGCGGCCAAAAAGATGGACGCATAACTAAAAAAAGCGTCCGTCCATGATGATATATCTTTAATTTTTGATCGAGATGATTTTGCTTTCATTAAAATTTCCCCGTTTGGACCAAGTGTTAGTTCTTGCTCGTTCGCAGTGTGCGTCTCTCCAAGCAGGGACGCAAACTCGACATAATACCCCGAGACGATCTTATCTCGTATAGACGGAGAGACAGAGTACCCTAACTGCGCGTGTATGCTAGGTAGCATAGCGGGCACATCGAAATCAAGACATAACTTGGGAGGGGTAATCATACCTTGCCCATGGTCTGGCTCAGCTATCGCATGCGTTTGAACGGCCGTTGGCGAAGCACTGGTTGTCGGCGGCTGACTCTGGCCGGAAGTTGCTGTAACGTGGTGGGGAGACTGCGTGGATACCTGGTCCCGGGGGGGGGGGGTCGTTGTTTCGGCAGCTTGATCCTCGTACTGGACTGGAACAACACGTGGGGGTCTGGTTGCGGGAGTTCAACCCTGGGAGCGTACGGTGGTGCAGGAGGATTCAGCCGGGCGCGCTTGGCGGACCGGATCTCCTCCACCATTCGAAACATTTCAGTAATCTCAACATGAAACACGAAATATAAACATTTAATATTCTTCAAATAAGTTAGCTTTGTTATAACTTAGAATTAGTATGGAGACGAGTCACTGCCAGTACGCGAAAATGACAGTAAGAAATTGGACGATAATTCGTAAAAATATTTAATTTCGGTGAATATAAACTAAACGTGCCACTATAAAACTAAATAATGTTTAACAGATGTTAGAGAACAACAACAACAAAAAAATAAATAAAAAATAAAAAAGTCATTAAATCAAAATAAATCAGAATTTAATATAAGAGCCACAGACTGACCTTTCTCTTACGATAGTCAGAGCAAAAGAGGCCTGAATAACCATGTGCTTTGTAGGGGGCGCGCACTGCGGCCAATCAGAACAGTGTACTAAGTTACGTCATGTAATTGCTGGCGATATGGTTGTAGAGCACTATTAATTAGATGTATTACCAAGATACCAATAACGAAAGCTATCCTTAAAGGGATAACTTGAAATATCTTTCCGAACAACTAATCCAGAACAACTAATCCAATATCTTCCCACATAACTAATCCAATATCTTCCGGAACAACATACCCAATACCCTCCCGAACTACTTATCCAGAACAACTAATCCAATATCTTCCCGAACAACTATCCCAATATCTTTCCGAACAACTTATAGAATATCTTCCTGAACAACAAATCTAATATCTTCCCGAACAACTAATCTAATATCTACTCGAACAACTAACCCAATATCTTCTCGAACAACTATTCCAATACCTTCCCGAACAACTAAGCCGATATATTCCCGCACGACTAATCCAATATCTTACGGAACAACTAAACCAATATCTTCCCGAACAGCTTATCTAATATCTTCCCGAACAACTAACCCGATATATTCCCGCACGACTTTAGAATCCAATATCTTACCGAACAACTAATCCAATATCTTCCCGAACAACTAACCCGATATATTACCGAACAACTAATCCAGTATGTACTCGGGCAACTAACCCAATATCTCCCCGAATACTTAATATCTTCCCGAACAACTAACCCAATACCTTCCTGAACAATTAATGTACTACCTTTCCGTACAACTAATCCAAAATCTTCCCGCACAACTAATCCAATATGTTCCCGTTCAACTAATCCAATATCTTCCCGAACAACATATCCAGAACAACTAACCCAACATCTTCCCGTTCAACTTATCCAATATCTGTCCGAACAACTAATCCGATATATTCCCGAAAAACTGATATGATATCTTCCCAAACAAAAAATTCAATATATTCCTGAACAACTTACCCAATATCTTCCCGCACAACGTACCCAACATCTTCCCGCACAACTCCCCGATTCTGAAGTTTATTTTGATGAACAAATCTTTAACACTGAAATTAAAACCAGTCGGAAGTGATGCAGCTAACAATTATGTAAAAACAAATGAAGATTGGACATGTTGAAGAATGGGTAAAATGTTATGAAGCAAATGATATTGATATGAATGAGACTCACAGTTAAAATATGACGGAACACTTCTGAACGGGCTTCCAGGAACATCTATAACGACACTACTGATTTTGGGCTACGTTTTCGCCCGTACCAATTACCCGCGTTTACTGTAAAGCCCGTGTTTAGCAAGTCCATTATTACAGATTTTCAAACATGGAATAGCTTGTGTTCAAATGAAACTTCAAATAAGAAAACAGTTTTCTTTTTCTCAAAAAGAAATTTACCAGCAATATTTAAACTGGACCAGGTTGCACCATATTTCTTCCAGCGGGGGATGTTGATGTTTTACCGCTCAACAAAATTTTTAATATTTCAACCCAAAAATAATGTCTTAATAGAGCAAAATGATCAGATTCAACGAAGATAGTAAGCAATCAAATATTTAGTTGTGATGATGGATTGTTTTTTAGATATTATTAAAGTAACAATTTTTTTTAAATTGGACGAAATATTGGTACAGTACACTATATTTTTCAATATATTTGAATACGGTTTTTCGGCAACCGAATTCCTTCTTAAGATAAGAATACATTATATATCTTATACTACTGATTTTTAGATCAGGAGCTTTTCACTCTGAATTTTTATTCGAAATATTTCAGTGTTTCTCGTGTCATTCAAGAACCTCTACCTCCTCCCCATTTCCGGGCGTAAATGGGACCCTAACCACTGCAGTTAATGGGCAATGAACACTTTATAAGCCTGCGTGTACATTACTTTTTAATTCCTGCCAAATAATTTAAAAAAGGTCCCCTGTAATCGACTCAGTATGCATTTTGAGATATTAACCTCCAAGTTTATATTGTATGGTCTAATTTTGAGCCATTGTTAACTTTTCGCAAAATTCATTGTTGCCCAATTTTATTCTACGCTTGATATATCAATGATATAAATAAAAGTGACCCCTTTGTGAGTATGCTGCTGAAAATACATACTTCAACAATGCAGTAGTTTACCAAGACCTCATGTAAGTGTCAAAATCCTAGCATACGACCCTTATAGATTGGTTTCGTAGATATTATATGCCAGCCAAATCAGATCAATTTCCAGCCATCATGATTTAGAGTCTACATGTTAGATTGTAGCGTTGTTAAAACTGAATAACATGTTAGTCAGCACAGGAGATAAACGTTCTCAGATTAAGTCGACTATTATAAGGCGATACAAGTAAAAGACATCACCTCTACGAAAAAAAATATTGCTTCAATTTAGACATTGTTATAAAAACAAAATGGAGATCTTTGTGAAATGAAGTTTATTATATCAATAAGGATTGTATATGTACTCTTTTCAATTGGCTGAGAGTATACATGAAATTAAATAAAAAAAAACTGAGGGTAAAATTGCATGAACACGACGTAGAGTTTCAAAATAGTTGAAGTGATATTATGCATGATTTTAACACATCAATGTTTCATTTACAAAACAAATTGTATTTACTTTTTCTTAAAATAAGTACAGCACGGAAGTCAAGTCAGCCCTTGTATTTTTGTAGCATACATAGCCAAATTAAGCGTTGTCGGTTAAGTGCATTTGGCATTTTCCTTTGATTTACGCTCTGAGGAGATAGACTTTATTGCGTTGCGATTTAAAAAAAAAATGAAATCGTTAGAAAACAGGAATTAAGTAATTCATTAAGGGACTCTCTTGACTCTAGACGACCAAGCCACTTCAGTTGAGAGGGCCTTTACCGCAAAATGTACCATCAAACACTGACGATACGGGACCACTTTAATTTTGCAATTGTTAGATAGAAATTGTTAATATTTTATTGAAATCAAATGCGAAGCTGGCACACCGAGTACATTTTATTCAAGTCATTTTCGAAACAGCAGACTTTGGGCTGACGATTTAAATAAATTATTGTGAGCATAATCAACAAAACTTATTTTTTTTTTCGCACACGATAGCAGTTTTACAGTAAAAGTTCTCCAATAAGTGAGCATTGAAGTACTGTCCCGAGTGTTTGATTCTTTTTATATTTTTTTCTGCTCCTGTTCCCATAACTATGTCCACGCTTTAAAAAAGCCTCCGTTTATATTAAGGCGGTTGGCTTCATAGTGAAATGATGGATATTGCTAGGATATTCACAGTGGTTGTTCTATTACTGACAGACGTTGCAATAGCAAACCTAGAGGCAGGCTGTATAGAAAACTCAACTCGTGAAAACTTTCTATCCATCCAGTGTTCACATGTTAGAAGTTTTCCCTCGTCTATCCCAAGAAATGCGAACGGGCTGTTTATTAACAACGCCGAGCTCACGAGCATTAACTCAACCTCATTGAAAGACCACCTTCTGCTGCTCGACCTGGCTGTTACCAATTCTGAACTCGCTTATATCGAGCCTGGAGCATTTGATCATATAATCATGCTCAAACGACTGAATCTGGGCGACAACAAGATAACCACGCTGCCAGCAGGATTGTTTTCGGCTCTCAAACATCTTCTCTACTTGAATCTGGGTGGAAACAAGTTATCAACCCTGAGTGGTGTGCTTCTCGGACTAACGTCTTTAGAAACATTGCGAATCGAAAACAACCTTATTCGAGCGCTACCGGCGCAGTATTTGCAGAATTTAGACGAGCTTAAGCATCTTAATATTAGAAACAATTCAATGGAATTTGGGGACTTCACAAACACAAGAAAACTAGAAACCTTGATACTGAACGACAACATGCTTGTATCGCTGGATAAATCGTTGGTAGGACTGTCTTCTTTGACTGAATTAGAGGTTGAAAACAACATGCTTTTCCTTTTCTCACAAGATGCCTATTCAACACTGACCTCTCTTAAACATTTGAAGCTAAGTTCAAACCATATTGCTACCTTGCTTCCGGGAACTTTTAGACACAATGCCAACCTGACATCGCTGCACCTTGCCCACAATCCCCTTACCACTGTTGACAACATTCTACCTCTAGACAGCACCCATTTTCGTGTGATGAACCTCTCCCACTGCAACCTGAGGTTCTTCCCGAGGTATCTTCCGGTCTCAACACAGTTAATTGAACTGTCACACAACAGGATCTCGACAATTAGACAATCTGATATGGCTGCTTATTCAAACAGTTTGAATGCATTGGTGCTGGAGGGAAACTTACTTGAAAGTGTGGAGTACGGGTCATTTTCCGGACTAAGCTCACTTAGCACTTTACTACTAGGCAACAACATCCTCGAAACCGTGCCTGGACCATTTCCGGTAGGAATAAAGTTGCTTCTGCTTGATCATAATAAAATCCAAATGTTTCCATCAGACGCTTTCAAGCCCGGTACTGACCTCAACAGCCTGTCGATTCGTGGAAACCATCTCAAATCCATTCATGCTTCAATGTTTCAAAATCTGAAAGGAATATCAGAGCTTCATGTGGAAAACAATGACATTCAAGTACTCAAAGACAACACATTCTTGTTAGTTGTTGAGCTGCAGTATCTGTCGCTTAACAGATTGAATTTATTATCAATATTTCCAGACTGTTTTCTTGGCTTGACCGATTTGGAAACATTAGAAATGTCCTTTGTGAAGATAAGCCATGATAAAATATATGGAAACTTTTTCAAGAATGTATTAAATGTTAAAAGCATTGCTCTTGAAGAAAGTCCGGATATAACTCATTACTTTTTGAAAAATGTTGGAATCATGGGAAAGCAGTTTAATAATCTTAAAACAGTGAATCTTAAGGAAAATTCGTTGACAAACCTAACAGATCTAACGGGTTTATTGCAAGCAGCACCGAATTTGGAATCCATCTCTTTAAATGGAAACGAATTCACTTGTGACATGCAAACATCATTAACGCTCTACAAACAAGGAAAGGAATCACTGGCTTTACAGGGACTGACCTGCCGACCGGGACGCCATCTGGGTGACATCACAATCAAGGATTTATTGAGTACCCCAGAAAACCCCTCCGCGGTGACGCAACTTCCTGACGATCTCACAACACCACAGTACGAATACTACAGCGAGTATTACCCCAACAATGAATACCAAGACACTTATGATGAAGATCATTACAGTTATTTTGATGTCGGTAAACATCATACCGAAGATGAGTTCTCCACAGAGCCATTCTCCACAGAGCCAACCACAACCGATGTAATATCAACACATACTATAACAGTGCCACAAACCGGCTTCACAAAGAAAACAAGTATGGATACACATCTAAATAAACCTCCTCGCAACAACACAAAGGTATCTTATGCTAAGTCTGTGGGAATCGCTATCGGAACATCTCTTGGCGTAATCTTAGTTATGTTGTTATTGGCGTTCGTATCTTTCAAGTATTGCAATAAAAGGAGAAAGATCCGTCAAGAGAAAGCACGACAAGACACAAATGGCCAGAGTTACGTTTTCATTGCCCCTAACACAAACACGTCAGCCGCAAAGGTCCACCGGAAGTTGAGCCGGGCGGAGCGGGGGTCGACGACATCGCGGGCAAGCGAGGATATCACCAACAAGACGGATAGTGGGATGAAAGTGTTCACGCTTGATGTAGACGCATAAGCATTTGACAGTGTGGGTTTATCTCTTCTTATTGAGCTAGTTTGTAATGCAGCATATATATTACGCTAGGTATTTCAATGTGAGCAAGCAAAACAAATGACGTCAATATTGATGAGCATTTTCACAAATAAATAATGTATCATGTAATATGTATTTCATTTTACATGTTTAGTCTTTTGCATCGATGAAAACCATTCATCTCGTTTGTATGATTTTCAGTAAAACCATTTGGTCTTATCATTTATGAAATAAAACTAAAAAAGATAGGTTTCACGCTTTTTATTCATTACATAGGTTTTGGATATCGTATCGATTCTAAAATGAGGTGCTGTTAAGGAATGAATTGCGGGGTTGATGTCATTATCGGGGTATGAACGCGATTGGGTTGGTCAATGTGTGTGGAGTCCGAAGGATTCCACGCGTACTTTGACCAACCCAATTGCGTTCATATCCTCGATAATGACATCAACCCCGCAATTCATACCTTATATTTACACCAATAGTTCTTTATTTCATTCAAGAATTGTTAAAAAAAATACTTCATTTCAGTTAAGAAAACCTTTTAGTAATCCGTTCTTACCCATTCTGTAAATAGAACGACCCGACAAACCGGAAACATTTTTTTCAAATGAAGTCACAATAACGCGGGAAAAGATCAACCACTTGAAATCACTTTAAAACGTTAATTTGAAACACTTCTGGTACCAATATATTAAAAAATATAATAAACTAACACTTTTAAAAATGTTGATCTAAATTTTTCGGGACCTGCAGACACAATACAACCAATAACAAGATCAATAGCTCTCATGTATATTGTTATGCAATGAATTACGATCCGAAAATATCCGAAGATGTTGCGTTCATCGATAAGTGACCATTTTAAAGAATGGAAAAGTTGTGTCCATAAAAGACCAGATTTGGCTTATCGACGTCTCATCTGCCTTCAATGGATATTCTAATATAAGTACTATTTCGAAATGTTGTATTTTTTTCCCCACAGATATCGTTTGGTGTAATAACCGTATACACCACTTACAGTTGTACGTACAAAAACGCGTTGGTTAAATCAGAATGGCATATTCAAATTCATAATTATTTGAATGTTAAACACGTCTGCAAAAATGAATGGACGCGGCAGTAATAGCAACCAAACTAAGAGTTTGGGGGTAAGGATTTACTTCATGATGTTTGAATAATATTAGAATTTCAATAATGTAATTCAATAAACCGTTGTAACCTTTTTTCCTACCCTTCTCTAGTTTTTACACTGTGTCTCCCGAACGTCACGCATTTTACAGTAAGCATCAATGAACTCAGTACTCTTCTATTCTCGTTATCCTGATTTCGGAACGTTTTTGCTATATTACACTCGTGTCACAAAATAACTCATATTACCTTTACTGTTGAATCAATATTAGGCCGCTTCAATGCTCTATTTTGACATTGTGGATTTTGGCGAATGTCTTCTCCTCTTGTTAACCTCAAAACTTCAGGAGCCTCGCTCGCACACACACATCCATCCCCCCACACACTCACTAGCGTTTAACAATAATGCTTGTTTTATTAATCATTGTGTTTCTTTAGCATTCACATGTATCATTTGTACTTGGATTCCAATTATTGTGATCCAAAGTTGTGATGTGCATATAATTCAGGCCAAGCGAACTCAACATTTCGATCATCATCTGACTAATCGCAGAGTCTCTATTTAGTCAAGTAGATCTAATTCGGACGGAACTAGTCGATTTTGACATTTTTGCATTTTGTGAAACTTGGCTAACGCATTCATCGATACGAGCGACCTACTCTTTCTGCTTTATCACTCTACCGAACTCAAAGATCGTCTCTTTGACAACCATGGCAGTGTTAACTTGTATGTTAAGGAAAATGTATCGTACATATATACGAGAAGGCAAGACCTCGAAGTCTTGGGTATCGAATGTATATGGATAAAACTAGCCCTAAAAAGCAACCTCAAAATGTTGGTTGGCCTATTTTATCGACCTCCAAACACAACTGCTCCCCAAGATCTTCGCATTTAGGAATCAATCGACATGGCTCTTAATACTGGTTTATCAAACGACGTACTGATTGGAGACTTTAAATCCCAAAAGTTGTATTGTGTCAATATTATGATCACACTCAAAGTATTGATGAGCCAACTAATTTTACAGAAAGATCATCGTCTATAAGTGACTTGGTATTGAAAAAAAGCACACTAGATGCTTACTTCTCAGTGAAGTTGGTGATCCCTTATTCGACCACCATGTCCGATTTCATTGCCCTA
Source organism: Mya arenaria (assembly GCF_026914265.1). Lineage (NCBI taxonomy): Eukaryota > Metazoa > Mollusca > Bivalvia > Myida > Myidae > Mya > Mya arenaria. Next base: position 12,164,976 of record NC_069132.1, read on the forward strand.
TCTTACTGTTTTTTTTCAAATTTTGTAAACCTAGGTTTTTGTCTTATCCTCGCTTAGTATGGCACTTCGACCAAGTTGATTATGATAATCTCAGAATATATTTTGCAAATTTCAATTGGGATTGGTCACAAATGTTATTACTCTCGTAACACATCCTTGAAGATGCTAAAAGGTTCGTTCCAAACTAAACAGTAACTATTATACCTCAGGAACCAAGATGGATCACTTCAGATAAATAAATACGTATTCGTAAAAGAAAAGTGTTATACAGGGAAGCTAAACGACATAACCTACCATCTGTTTGGAATAAGTTCAAAGAATTAAGAAACAACACTAGAATTGCCAAAATAAGAGACGCTAAAGAGACACACATTGATACTATCTCTAAGTCACTTCTTGAAAAGAAAAAAAAGAAAAGGATTGGTGGTCTACTGTCAAACAATTTATGTGTCCGAACTCCGGTTTACGATCAATTCCTCCCCTACTTATCAATTCTGAAATGGTACATAACAATAAAGAAAATGCAAATGCACTTAACACTTTTTTCAAAAACCAAACATTTCTTGAGGAACCCAATACCCAACAAATCCACCAACATACAACAATTCCTTCATTCTCTCAAGGGCACAGTTTAACCACTCTGATATCGAATATGTTCTACATCGATATTATATATTACATCTAAGGGACCGAAACTCCTTCTACTTAAGGGACTGAGAGCCCTTCTACTTAAGGGACTGAGAGCCCTTGTACTCAACGGACTGAGAGCCCTTGTACTCAACGGACTGAGAGCCCTTTTACTCAACGGACTGAGAGTCCTTGTACTCAACGGACTGAGAGCCCTTGTACTCAACGGACTGAGAGTCCTTGTACTCAACGGACCGAGACTCCTTATACTTAACGGAATGAGAGTCCTTGTACTCAACGGACCGAGACTACTTGTACTTAACGGACTGAGAGCCCTTGTACTCAACGGACCGAGAGTCCTTGTACTCAACGGACTGAGAGCCCTTGTACTCAACGGACCGAGACTCCTTGTACTCAACGGACTGAGAGCCCTTGTACTCAACGGACCGAGAGTCCTTATACTCAACGGACTGAGAGTCCTTGTACTCAACGGACCGAGAGTCCTTATACTCAACGGACTGAGAGTCCTTGTACTCAACGGACTGAGAGTCCTTGTACTCAACGGACCGAGAGTCCTTATACTCAACGGACCGAAAGCCCTTGTACTCAACGGACTCAACGGACTGAGAGTCCTTATATTCAATGGACTGATAGTCCTTGTACTCAACAGACCGAGAGTCATTATATTCAACGGACTGATAGTCCTTGTACTCAACGGACCGAGGGTCCTTATACTCAACGGACTGAGAGCCATAATATTCAACGGACTGAGACCCCTTATACTCAACGGACTGAGAGTCCTTTTATTCAACGGACTGAGAGTCCTTGTACTCAACGGACTGAGAGCCCGTGTACTCAACGGACTGTAAGTATTCTTTTATTTCTTTTATTATTCACTTAATGTAAGTATTATTATGGTATTTCAATTGATGGTTTCCATTAAACATTTACTTTATAAAATATATCGCTTCAAAACAAAACAAAATAATCCTTTAAAGACATCATATTGAATGAACGTTTGTAGTGAATGAAACATACTAACTATTTAATGATTATGGAAATCGTCTTTCAATATATAATTATTCTTCCATAAAATGTATAGTAAAAGAAATAAAAAATAAAAAATTGCGTCAGATCGCGTGATTTATCTAGCATGTGGGTACCAGAGTTTTCCAGCAGGGCTTAATTCAACGGAAATGCATATCCGGTGCTAGAAAGTAATATTAGAGCCCCAGGCACGCTGCGTAGCGTGCCCTCGGGTCAGATTTTTCATTCTGGTCCGGAAGCACATGACATATATCATTTGTCCGTACAACGTCGAGGCCCCGACGTTAAGCCGAAGTTAAATTATGGTAAGCAACGATGTTGTCAAAGTCCAACGTTGTCTCGACGTCGTGTGTTTGCTAGGAACCTGCAGTCAAGGGTATTAAGCTCGGCTAAGTTGTTCATAGGTTATCTTTGTCAAAATTGCAAAAATAAATAAGTTTTATACAATTGTCTTCTGTCCTTAAATGATGATCTAGGCTTTGAACTAATGCGCATGAAACATTGTTTCTGCATTTTGTCTTGACTCGTTGAGCATTTGACCAACGTTTGAGGAAAATCTTTGAAAGGGTTTAGGAATTGTTTGGGGCAGACACACAATAATGTTGCCAAGAATGGTGACCATGTCCTTCAGTTGGCGAGGCTGAAAAATGAGATATGCGTGTTGCCCGGATGAGGTGAACATTTACCGAGAAGGGAACTAAAATCCGGTAATCATCTAAGAAACTATGAGTCACCACAAACGACAAACGGCACCGTCACTACACGTAACATAAAGAAAATGTCCATAAGTACATTGTGACCCTGTCGGTGAGCCATGGTTATGATGCTTGAACGCCACATATTGTCTTCATGTGGTTAACTCTTGTGGTTAGTTGTTTTATAAAGTTGTCCGTGCATCATGAAGGAATTGACCGGATATAAACTGCGACGGACAAACGGACGGAATCGAGCAATCCTATAGTCACTAAAGAAAAAGGATCGTATATGCATAGAGAACCATCATGATTTGCGTCAAACAGATATCAAGATGTTTAATGTTAAAGGATAACATGTTAATGAGCCCATGTGACCTTGACCTTTGACCAAGTAACCCCTTAAACTTTGTACTTCTACTATACTAATAAAGAATCAATGTCAAAATGTTATCAAGGTGTCAAGTGCTGAAGAATTCGATATTGTTTACTCCCTGTGACCTTCACTTTTGGTCCAATGACCAAAATTGTATCTGAGTCATTAACTAAATATGTTAGCATCCTGTATAACATAAGGGAAAAACGGACATAGCGAAAATATTATGACCCCTATTAATCCACGGAGGTTTATTTTCTATAATTTAAAAATGCTCTAAAGTGTACTTTCAATGGCCTAATATTGTCAGTATAACCACATCGCATGTCTGTTACCAAAAGTAGACTATTTTGATTATTTAAATTTTAAATCAATTGTTCAAAATGGGATTTTCAGTCCACTACAGTCGGTAACCTTGGTAATGTAAAGAGGTTAGGAAGTAAATATGATGGGATACATATTCATTTCCGCTCCACCTTATTCAATATTTCTATGAAAGATGGCGTCATTTTTTGTGAAGTTTCTTTTTCACAAGACTTTATTGGACATGCATCTCTTTACAAAAACTTAATTCTTGCAGAATGCAGAACCACATTGGAAATAAATCTGCCAGGTGTTTTTGGTGTTATTTCACCTTTCGTTTACATAATATTGGAGAGTTGAGGCTATTTTTTTTATCGTGTTTGAAGCATCTCCTTTTGCCAGGGTATTGACTTATGATAAAAAATATAAAGTACGTTAAATATCTGGACACATTTTACAGTGCGTCAATATATCAGCATGTTTTGCACATATTGGTACTGCACCTTCGGATCATTACTCAAGAAGCCGAACACGTTTGTGGAAAAGTTTCTGAATACAAATAGTTTGGCGTATAGATTAGGGTAATAACCGTCTATGCAATTGTATTGCGAAATATGACGCATCCGATAGGTGTGTATGCCTATATAATGTTTACCAAATATAATGTTTACCATTTAAGAAATTTAAAGCTAGATAACTATAAAGTACATTAAAATCATTGAAATAAAAGCGATAATTTCGACGTGGAAATTTCTCGGAATTTATAACAATGGGGAATAGCAGCAGCAGTACGAAAAAGAACAATGCCAATACAGGTAATATACATCTTGTATATACTCCTTAAAATAAGTTAAGAGCCACATATAGACACAAATATATCTCAATTCGTATATGAAGTTGTAACTGAGGATTAAGTTAAGTTATATCATAAAATGTTCTCCATAGCATTTGCAAACGATTTGAAATAATACAATAGTATTGAACATACTTAACAGCTGAGTGTTAAAAGGCCAATCAATAACATATGATATCAGGCATGTTGGTCGGGGTTAAAGTAAATTAGTGTATTGGAGAGCGACTCCCACACTACCCAAAACCTAGCAAAAGATATTTACATGAGAAAATGATTCACTTGGGTAGCTAAACGCCCATTTCACACACACCCGGGTTGCTGAATATACATGATTAAATGCTTACTGGGGGAAAAGGAGCCCAATCCCGTTTAATCATGAAGTTCTACCATATTTTAATTTAGAAATGAAATAAATTTAGTTTGGAAACTCTAAAACCAGTTGTCCTGCCATACAATAGCCATCTTTTGCGACAATCCTCCTACAAAACCAATTCTTATTCACGCATCGTATTTTTCTCAAGACTTAATTATTTTTCACTCCTCTATATGTGTTTTATTGCAACAGAGAAGAATGCGTCGTTCAGTTTCTACCAACAGTATGCATGCCTATAACGACACTACCGCCTTGTCATTCATTCGCTGTTAAAGCATTTAGAAACGATTCGCTTCCATGCGCTGCTAATTCATTTATTTTTTTGGTATTCATTATCTATCTCAATGTATCATTAAACTACATCTATACAGTGTTTATTTAAATAAATTTGATTGCCTTTGACACTATATAATATATACACACGACACAATGCGGTTGTTAAATAATAGACCTAAAAACCGAATAACCTTTACTATATTAGTATAACACCAATTCGTAAAATAGGACAATTTAACTACCAAACTACATACATTCACATATGCTTGAGGCATGTTAATGGCCGTTCTTGTTTTGTATTTTTTATTTCAACAAAAATTGCTAGCGCCTCGTGAAAGCCGATTCCGCAAAAGTCCACTCTTGTCGGATAGATCCTCCCGGATAAAAAAAACCCCTATTATATTGCTCATACCGTTGAACGTTCGTTGTTGTCATGGTTGCTTATAGAGATTCTAAAAAATATAAAAAAAACTCTTCAATTATGTAATCAGGATAAAAACTCTTGCAATTGATTTACAGGGCAAAAGAAGCGTTACGTTGGTGGAGCCCGGAAAGGAAGAGGGGTTGGGTACGGGACTGGCCATTATAGCGGAGGTCACGGCGGCGGTGGCGGCGGGGGTGATGGCGGTTGTGGCGGCGGCGGCGGTGGCTGTGGTAGTGGAGGCGGTGGTGGAGGATGTGGAGGTGGTGGTGGCGGCGGCGGATGTGGTGGATGCTAAACATCAAATTTCCAAGTTTAACTCGTTTTGCCTAGTTTTCTATTGTTCCCGACACTCTGCACCTAAAGCTCCTAACCTTATTCCAGTTTTTCGTCATTAAGAAAACTAATACAACGGCGAAAAGAGACAAAACAATGAAACAATCTGACAAGAAAATGTGGCTTATAAGCACGATTATATTGTCGTATGGAACAAAAGTGGTTAGCTCCTTGGTCAACGGTGTCACGTGTATACAAGAATCACGTTCTGCTTGTGTATGCCATTCTTTGCGCCCATCTCTCATTATAAATTGTTGAAATTTCGATCTGCGGTAGAAACTATATGCATTAAGTATTGATATGGTTTATTTATTTATGTTATTACACTTTCATACTAAATTGATGAATTAATTTGTTTTTTCAGTCCATATGTTTTGTTGTTAGCAATATGATACAAATGAAATGTAGCTTGAAATTCTAAATATTGTTTTTTATTTATATGTCCAAATATAACCATCGGGAAATACAATACATACATGTATTAACGTGTATAAAAGGGTCGCATACAAAACTCGCGTCGAGCGTGATTCAAAATCAGATTTTCGATCTCGTCAAAATCAAGCGAAAATATAAATATAAATAAAAGTATAGATTATTGATTTTCAAGGTACTGGAATATCTTTATGTAATGGACTATACACAAATTTGTTTGATTGTACTTATTCACCGAAACATGAAGCCTCACCCTCTTCAACAATGTCCTGTTCTCTCTGAATGAAATAATTCTTATTTTCGTTTCAATAGTGTTAGTTTGAAAATTGGTTTTTAAGGGGCTAAACTTACTATCTAAAAGTCAATAATGTCGCTTGGGCCGTTTTCGCACGATTCATTACGATTCCTGCAGTTTGCACATGAGCATATACATTGCAGGTTGCGTCAACGGATACAAATTATCATATACCATATCATATATAGAGTTCTTGTACTCAAGGGACTGAGAATCCATGTACTCAAGGGACTGATAGTTCATGGAGTCAAGGGACTGAGAGTCTTTATACTAAACGGACTGAGAGTCCTAATACTTAACGGACTGAGGATCCTAATACTCAACGACCTGAGACCTTATATTCAATGGACTGAGAGTCATTGTACTCAACGGACTGAGAGTCCTAATACTCAACGGACTGAGGATCCTAATACTAAACGACCTGAGACCTTATATTCAATGGACTGAGAGTCATTGTACTCAACGGACTGGGAGCCCTTATACTCAACGGACTGGGAGCCCTTATACTCAACGAACTTGGAGTCCTTATACTCAACGGACTGGGAGCCCTTATACTCAACGGACTGGGAGCCCTTATACTCAACGGACTCGGAGTCCTTATACTCAATGGACCGAGAGTCATTGTACTCAACGGACTGGGAGCCCTTATACTCAACGGACTGGGAGCCCTTATACTCAACGGACTGGGAGCCCTTATACTCAACGGACTGGGAGTCCTTATACTCAACGGAATTTGAGCCCTTATACTCAACGGACTGGGAGCCCTTATACTCAACGGACTGGGAGTCCTTATACTCATCGGACTGAGAGTCCTTATACTCAACGGAGTCCTTATACTCAACGGACTTGGAGTCCTTATACTCAACGGACTGGGAGCCCTTATACTCAACGGACTGGGAGCCCTTATACTCAACGGACTCGGAGTCATTATACTCAATTGACCGAGAGTCATTGTACTCAACGGACTGGGAGCCCTTATACTCAACGGACTGGGAGCCCTTATACTCAACGGACTGGGAGCCCTTATACTCAACGGACTGGGAGCCCTTATACTCAACGGACTGGGAGTCCTTAAACTCAACGGACTTTGAGCCCTTATACTCAACGGACTGGGAGCCCTTATACTCAACGGACTGGGAGTCCTTATACTCATCGGACTGAGAGTCCTTATACTCAACGGAGTCCTTATACTCAACGGACTTGGAGTCCTTATACTCAACGGACTGGGAGCCCTTATACTCAACGGACTGAGAGCCCTTAACCTCAACGGACTCGGAGTCCTTATACTCAACGGACTGGAAGTCCTTATACTCAACGGACTGGGAGTCCTTATACTCGACGGACTGGGAGTCCTTATACTCAACGGACTGGGAGCCCTTTTACTCAACGGTCTGGGAGCCCTTATTCTCAACGGACTGAGAGACCTTATACTCAACGGACTGGGAGCCCTTATACTCAACGGACTGTAAGCCCTTATACTCAACCAACGGACTAAGAGTCCTTGTACTCAACGGACTGAGAGTCCGTATACTCAACGGACTGAGAGTCCTTGTACTCAACGGACTGAGAGTCCTTATACTCAACGGACTGAGGGTCCTTGTAATCAACGGACTGAGTGTCCTTATAATCAACGGACTTAGGGTCCTTGTACTCAACGGACTGAGAGCCCGTGTACTCAACGGAATGAGGGTCCTTGTACTCATCGGACTGAAAATCTTTATATTCAACGGGCTGTGAGTCCTTGTATTCAACGGACTGAGAGCCCTTCTACTCAACGGTCTGAGAGCCCTTGTACTCAACGGACTTTGAGTCCTTGTACTCAACGGACTGAGAGCCCTTGTACTCAACGGTCTGAGAGCCCTTGTACTCAATGGACTGAGTGTCCTTGTACTCAACGGTCTGAGAGTCCTTGTACTCAACGGTCTGAGAGCCCTTGTACTCAACGGACTGAGAGCCCTTGTATTCAACGGACTGAGAGCCCTTGTACTCAACGGACTGAAAGCCCTTGTACTCAACGGACTGAGAGTCCTTGTACTCAACGGACTGAGAGTCCTTGTACTCAACGGTCTGAGAGCCCTTGTACTCAACGGACTGAGAGCCCTTGTACTCAACGGTCTGAGAGTCCTTGTACTCAACAGTCTGAGAGCCCTTGTACTCAACGGACTTTGAGTCCTTGTACTCAACGGACTGAGAGCCCTTGTACTCAACGGTCTGAGAGCCCTTGTACTCAACGGACTGAGTGTCCACGTACTCAACGGTCTGAGAGTCCTTGTACTCAACGGTGTGAGAGCCCTTGTACTCAACGGACTGAGAGCCCTTGTATTCAACGGACTGAGAGCCCTTGTACTCAACGGACTGAACGCCCTTGTACTCAACGGTCTGAGAGCCCTTGTACTCAACGGACTGAGAGTCCTTGTACTCAACGGTCTGAGAGCCCTTGTACTCAACGGACTGAGAGCCCTTGTATTCAACGGACTGAGAGCCGTTGTACTCAACGGACTGAAAGCCCTTGTACTCAACGAACTGAGAGTCCTTGTACTCAACGGTCTGAGAGCCCTTGTACTCAACGGTCTGAGAGCCCTTGTACTCAACGGACTGAGAGCCCTTGTACTCAACGAACTGAGAGCCCTTGTACTCAACGGTCTGAGAGCCCTTGTACTCAACGGACTGAGTGTCCTTGTACTCAACGGTCTGAGAGTCCTTGTACTCAACGGTCTGAGAGCCCTTGTACTCAACGGACTTTGAGTCCTTGTACTCAACGGACTGAGAGCCCTTGTACTCAACGGTCTGAGAGCCCTTGTACTCAACGGACTGAGTGTCCTTGTACTCAACGGTCTGAGAGTCCTTGTACTCAACGGTCTGAGAGCCCTTGTACTCAACGGACTGAGAGCCCTTGTATTCAACGGACGGAGAGCCCTTGTACTCAACGGACTGAAAGCCCTTGTACTCAACGGTCTGAGAGCCCTTGTACTCAACGGACTGAGAGTCCTTGTATTCAACGGTCTGAGAGCCCTTGTACTCAACGGACTGAGAGCCCTTGTATTCAACGGACTGAGAGCCCTTGTACTCAACGGACTGAAAGCCCTTGTACTCAACGAACTGAGAGTCCTTGTACTCAACGGTCTGAGAGCCCTTGTACTGAACGGTCTGAGAGCCCTTGTACTCATCAGACTGAGAGCCCTTGTACTCAACGAACTGAGAGTCCTTGTACTCAACGGACTGAGTGTCCTTGTACTCAACGGACTGAGAGCCCTTGTACTCAACGGACTGAGAGTCTTTGTACTCAACGGACTGAGAGTCCTTGTACTCAACGGACTGAGAGTCCTTGTACTCAACGTCCTTGTACTCAACGGACTGAGAGCCCTTATACTCAACGGACTGAGGGTCCTTGTACTCAATGGACTGAGAGTCCTTGTACTCAACGGACTGAGAGTCCTTGTACTCAACTGACTGAGAGTCCTTATTCTCAACGGACTGAGAGTCCTTCTACCCAACGGACTGATAGCCCAACTGACTGAGAGCCCTTATACTCAACGGACTGAGAGTCCTTGTACTCAACGGAATGAAATTCCTTATACTTAACGGACTGAGGGTCCTAATTTTTAACGTGCTGATACCTTATATTCAAGGGACTTAGAGTCCTTGTACTCAATGGACTGAGAGTCCTTATACTTAATGGACTGAGAGCCTTTATGCTCAAGGGACTGAAAGTCCTCTTACTCGAGGGACTGAAAGCTTTTACTAAAAGAACTGAGAGACCTTCTACTCAACGGACTGAAAGTCCTTATATTCATCCGACATAGAGCCCTTACACTCAAGGGACTGAGAGTCGTTATATTCAACGGACTGAGAGCCCTTTTAATCAACGGTATGAACGTCCTTATACTCAACGGACTGAGAGCACTTCTACCCAATGGACTGAAAGTTCTTATATTCAACGAACTGAGAGTCCTTATACTCAACTGACTAAGACTAAGAGCCCTTCTACTCAACGGCCTGAGATCCCTTATACTCAACGGACTGAGAGCCCTTATACACAACGGACTGAGAGTCCTTCTACTCAACGGACTGAGAGTCCTTATATTCAACGGACTGAGAGCCCTTCTACTCAACGGACTGAAAGTCCTTATACTTAACGGACTAAGAGCCGTTCTTCTCAACGACCTGAGAGTCCTTCTACTCAACGGACTGAGAGCCCTTATACTCAACGGACTGAGAGTCCTTCTACTCAACGGACTGAGAGTCCTTATATTCAACGGGCTGAGAGTCCTTATACTCAACGGACTGAGAGTCCTTATACTCAACGGACTGAGAGTCCTTATACTCAACGGACTGAGAGTCCTTATACTCAACGGACTGAGAGCCGTTCTTCTCAACGGCCTGAGAGCCCTTATATTCAACGGATTGAAAGTAACTGGTAAAATAAAAAAACAAAACATTGCGACGCACCGCGTGACTTATCTAGCATGGGGTTGCAAGAGTTTCCCAGCACGGCTGAATTCAACGGAAATGCATATCCGGTGCTAGAAAGAAATATCAGAGCCCCAGGCACGCTACGTAGCGTGCCCTCGGGTCAGATTTGTCAATCTGGTCCGGAAGCACATGACATATATTATTTGTCCGTACAACGTCGGGGCTCCGACGTTAAGCCGAAGTTAAATTATGGTAAGCAACGGTGTTGTCAAAGTCCAAGGTTGTCTCGACGTCGTGTGTCTGCTAGGAGCCTGCAGCCAAGGGTATTAAGCTCGGCTTAGTTGTTCATAGGTTATCTTTGTCAAAATTGCAAAAGAAAATAAGTTTATTGGATTACAGTTTTGATTGGGTAAACCAAATACTTAACCAGTTTTATACAATTGTCTTCTGTCCTTAAATGATGATCTAGGCTTTGAACTAATGCGCTTGAAACATTGTTTCTGCATTTTGTCTTGATTTGTTGAGCATTTGATCAAAGTTTGAGGAAAATCTTTCTAATGGTTTAGGAATTGTTTGGGGCAGACACACAATCATATTACAATGAATGGTGACCATGTCCTTCAGTCGGCGAGGCTGAAAAATGAGATATGCGTGTTGCCCGGATGAGGTGAACGTTTACCAAGAAGGGAACTAAAATCCGGTAATCATCTTAGAAATTAGTCAACACAAACGACGAACGGCACCATCACTACACGTAACATGAAGAAAATGTCCAAAAGTGCATTGTAACCCTGTCGGTGAGCCATGGTCATAGGTCTTGAACGCCACATATTGTCTCATGTGGTTAACTCTTGTGGTTAGTTGTTTTATAAATTGGTACGTACCTCATGAAGGAATTGACTGGATATGAACTGCGTCGGACAGAATGGCGGAATCGAGCAATCCTGTAGTCACTAAAGCAAAAATGATCGTATATACATAGAGAACCATCATGATTTGCGTCAAACAAATATCAAGATGTTTAATGTTAAATGATAACATGTTAATGATCCCACGTGACCTTGACATTTGACCATGACCAAGTAACCGCTTAGACATTGTAGTTTTTACTATACTAACAAATACAAAATTGCTGTAGGGGGCAGCAAAAAAAGCTCGCTCTAAATCGATTCATAGCAATGTACAGTTAGTGTTTTGTGAGGTGGTGAAATGGGCAGTTTCACTTCTGACACATGGAAATTTTAACCAAGACAGACATACATACATACAGACAGACATACATATATAGACAGACAGGCATACTTACAGGCACACACAGAGCCGCACGTACAGATGCACGTACAGACGCACATACATGCATACATACATACATACAGACAGACGCACAAACAGACGCACAGGCAGACATACTAAAATATATTTTATAATAGATTCAATATCTATATAACATAGCAATGCGTATTTAAATTTGGTCCGGTCCGGCCATTCTTTTTATACCAACACAAAATTAGGAAAATTCCGAACGATTTCCGTAACAGTTCGGAGATTTCCATTGGTCAGGATTTGGTCCGGTCCGGCCAGTCTTTTATACCCAACCATTCTTTGCGCATGCTCAAAAATTGAAAGGAATTATTGACCTCCGGGCCTTTGTTTATACGTCTCGAAATCGACAAATTACATTATTTCTTTACAAGGTGTTACCAATTAGCTAAAAGAAAAAACATTTTAACAAAAGATTAATCGAAATCACTCTAACAATAGTCAAAATAGTATCATTCTATAATTCTTAATTTTCCACAACACTTTTCTGTGCGTCCACTAACAATCGAAAGGCTTAAATCAATCATTTCCGTCTCCAGTACGATCTCATAAACCAATCGCTAAAAAAGGCTCGCTCTGTGGAGCGAGCCTAATGAAGCATCAGTGTCAAAACGTTATCAAAATATCAAGTGCTTAAGAATTTGATATTGTTTATCACACGAGACCTTGACTTTTGGTCCAATGACCCAAAATTTAACCTGGGTCATTTACTCAATATGTTTTAATATCCTGTATAATAGGAGGGCAAAAACGGACATAGTGAAATAAGTATGACCCCTGATCTATCTAAGTGGCATACACTTCTTTTCTGAACGTGTGAAGTAATCGTATGCACAATATTTCAACAGATAATTTCTATTTTTTGACATGTGACATATACCTTTTTTGCTTCTGCTTTTAGTGGGGTGGGGTTAGGGGGGGGGGGGGGGGGGTAGAGGTACACAACTGAATTTTCACATATGTGTGGCATATTCGCATGAATATGTCACACGTCATATGTGTAAAAGTTTCGGTTCAACAGCGCTTGAATTCATTAAGAACACGTCTGCAATATGACATCAACAATATATAGAGGAAGTTAATTATTACGTAGGCAAATAAGTGTTTTTAGTTTCTATATCACCGCCTTAATTTATTCCACGTTTTTTTTTTTTAAATTTGAAAATGCCCTATATTGTGCTTTCAGCTGCCTAATATTGTCAGTGTTTGTAACCACATCGCATGTCTGTTACCAAAAACAGTTTATTTTAATTATTAAAATTTTAAATCAATTGTTCAAAACGGAATTTTCAGTCCCCTTCTGTCGGTATCCTTGGTAATGTAAAGATTTCATGAAGCATATATGATGGAATACATATTTATTTTCGCTCCCCCTTCTTTATTTTTTTGAAAAATCGCGTCATTTTTTGTAAACTTTTTTTTACAATACTTTTTTCATTCGACATGCATCTCTATACAAAAACGACTTTTTGCAGAATACAGAACCTCATTGGAAATAAATCTCCCAGGTTTTTTTTGTGTTATATCATATTTCGTTTACATAACATTGGGTAGTTGGCGCTTTTTCTTTTATCATGTTGGAATGTTCTCCTTTGGCTAGAGTATTGACTTAAGATAAAATTTATAAAGTACCTTAGCTATCGGGAAATCTTTTAACAGTGCGTCAATATATCAGTATGTTTTGCACATATTGATACTGCAACTTCAGATCATTACTCAAAAGCCGGACACGTTTAGCGTATAGATTAGGGTAAAAACCCTCTATACAATTGTATATCACGCATCCGATAAGTGTGTACACGATGGACACCGTACACCGGATATAGTAGCCCTAGCGAGACGTAAACAACGCAATTTGGCAATATTTATATGTATAACAGGTAAAAGTTAACATGATATTTCAGCTAATTGTTATTTTGAAATGATAATAAATATTGATTGTCAGATGTTTTACCCAACCAATAAATATGCGATAAGGACAAAATTTGTTTTAAGCAGTACATTTCGTTTTAGAAACGTAACAGCTCGCCCAAAATATACACGTGTTCAATCTATCTCTGATTTTAAGTTGAACTGTACAATAACATAAACTTCTGAACTGTACGAATTATTCATATTCTCAAAAGTTAGTTTTATGCCAAATTTTGTCCGTGAACAGTCGCTCCTAATTAAGATACAGCCTTAATATGTTCACATTATATGGACGGGGTATAGTATGTTTGTGTACTGGTTATAGCCGTATACTAGAACATAGTGTACTGTGGATAGAAATATAATGATTGCGCCATATTCGTAGTAATTAATGTTTGTAAAAGCATTGAAATATTAAACGATAATCTAATTTTAGGAACTAAAGGCCTGTTAAAATTAAACGTCACTTAACGATTCATGAAATATATGTTTTCTTTAAATATCAAGTATTTTATGCCTAAAATGAAAGCAAATATGGATTACTTTGTTGTTTTTAGGCTGTTAACCGCCGACCTACACACTTTAGTACCGCAAATAGAAATCAGGCATCGGCAGATCTACTTTTGGACATGACAAGTTAAAAAATTATCCCGCCGGGGATAAAAAATTGGACGTATAGTGTTATGCGGTTTTAAATAGTGCAAACTTAAAGACCACTTTATCCAAATACGTTCATAAGATTGCAATGTATATGTTGATATGAAAGCACGCCAAATATTCTTATATAAATATTAGCGATGAACCGAGGGGAATAAGAAATTATAAATAAATACGCAGAAAATGGAAATGTGTTGACTAAAAGACGCTGCCTCTCTTAACGTATTTCAAAAAGAAAAAAAGTACTCATCCGATATCGGGTTACACTTAATTTACTTAACACTAACAAAACACTCGCGAAATGAAAGTAATGTTCATATATCCTAGTACATCATTTAGCTAATTGTAATTTTTATTTTAAATTACATCACTTTTTCTGAGGTAATGACAGGCACATATCGGTTGTAACCATACAGTTTGGGACAACTCCACATATTATTTAATTCTAATTTCATTTTCTGTGAACAGAATTGTAAAACACAAAATCACTCTTGTCGCAACTTTAGCCCTTCAATGCTTTCATGGCTTTCATTTTGGTTGTGTTGGGGTTTAACGCCCTGTCGACAGCTCTGGTCATTTAGAGGCATTGTCAGTTCATACAGGATCTACATAGACTCCATACCCAGTGCATTCCTCGGTTTCACTGCAATCGACTGACAGTTTTTCCACTTAAATCATAAGTATATTATAATGCATTGTCCATCTAATCGCCTGTTTGTCCGCTCTTTCGCTAGACTTTGTTTCATGTATAACACTAACTACTTTTGCTCGGATGCAAATCAAGTGCATTGCAGGTCATCAGATTAAAGGCCAAACCACAGTTTGGGAGTATATGTCAATTATTCACCTTTTTATCTTCTTCGAAACGTGTGATATATGCAAGTGTCACCTCATACATAGATTACTTTGTTTTCGTAATATTGATTAATAAACCAACTGTGCCAAAAGTTTGCTTTTCATTTATTTATTTCATTTAAAATTAGTTAGTGTTCTTTCTTACAGCAACGAAATCCAACATATCAGAGAATACACACTCTTGATAACCATGTGCCCTAGTAATTATAACAGGTATTATCGCATCTGTAGACGACGTAAAATCTTTATACAGCTTATTTTGAAAACATCGGCACAATGACGGTGCACATGGAACCTTAATCTCGTGCCTAGATAGTGGGGGAATCATATGCATTTGGCGTAGTTTAAAATCCTCTATTTTTAAATAATGTTTTTATAGGTGTATATTTGTCATGTATCATCCAATCAGGGCAAATGGTGGCGAGCATGGACAGTAAAGTGAAGCCGTACTTCTATTTTAGACGTAGAGTATATGCAGGGCTATCAATTCCACATTGTAAGCGTGATGATTGTGTCACAATACTTTTCTGCTTAATACTTTATGACGGAAAAAAGACACTGTAAATAAGGAAAAAAAATGAACTCACAACAATAGGAGAATATACTTTCTGTAACTTGTAATTTTTAAATAAGAACGCCAAATATCAACACATTAATTAGAATAGTTGTAGGGCGCAAGCCAATGCCACAACTATCCCCAGCACATATAAAGGCTATTCCATACAGTATCTGCGTAAACATATCTATACTCAGCACACTACCTCTACGAAATTAATGGAGAAATTCTAAGGTATATTCGACGTTCTTGAAATGCTTAAACAGAGAAGTTTGACTAACAAAAAACACACCCTCGATTCAGATGTTATTTGCCGTTTACAAGCCAAATTATTAAGATTATTTGTTAAAGCCCTGCCTTTGCCCGTGAGCAATCTACTTTACCACCAGTTTACTAACGTTTTAAAGTTGTATTGATGTCTGTAAACCTGGACATGTCTATATTCGATACTGATGCTTCATTGTGTCAAACTTCGTTCATTTATTACAAAAATAAGTCCAGCCCTTACCATCCTGGTGAAAACAGCCTAGTTTACGTCTCACTTGGGCTACTATATCCCGTGTACGATGATCAACTGTGATGTATGTTTATATAATGTTTAAAAAAAAAACTTAAGAAATTTAAAGCTGAAGTTCTATAGAGTACATTAAAACCATTCAAATAAAAGTGATTAGATCGACGTGGAAATTTCTCTGAATTTAAAACAATGGGGACTAGCAGCAGCAGAAAGAAGAAGCACAATGTCAATACAGGTAAGATACATCTTATGTGTATTCCTCAAAATAAGTTAAGTGCCACATACATAAACAAATTTACCTCACTTGGTATATTAAGTTGTTCCTCAGGTTTAAGTAAAGTTGTAACATAAAATGTTCGTCATAGCATTTGCAAACGATTTAAATGAAACACAATAATATTGAACCCACTTACCAACCGAATGTTGAGGCCAATCAATACCAAACAAAACCTAAGCACATGATATTTCCATGTGGAAATGATTCTCTCGGGTAGCAATACGCCAATTCCAAACACACACCGGATGCTGAATATACATGTTTAAATGTTTACTAGTAGGAAGGCACCCAATCCCCAACAAAAGCAATTACGTAGCCAGTGTGTGTAAAATACCACGTGTCCAAACATGTTGCAGGTTTAACAAGAATGCAAGATATATCCGCATTTGATCCCCCTGGACCTTTCAAATACTTAGTAACGCTTAATTAAGCTTGACTTGCCATATTTGGTCAAGCTTTTTTAGCCAACAACACACAATTAAAGCCAGTACAACTTTTCAAAAGGCGCAAAAGGCATGTTCTGTCTTTATATCGGTAACTAAGTCAAGTCATACCTCGGTCCCTACCTCACAGTTGTCTAAATAACCAGCACCATAATGTTAACGCTGTTAAAAATGCTCACTTAAATCATGAAAGACTACCATATTTCCATTTAGAAATGAAATGAATTCAGTTAGCAAACTCTAAAACCTGTTGCTTAGCCAAAGAATAGCCATCTTCTGCGATTCTTCTTCTTCTTCAAAACCAATTCTTAGTCACACATTGTCATTTTCTCATATCTTAAATATGTTTCAGTCCTCTATGTGTTTTGTTGTAACGGAGTAGAATGCATCGTTTAGTTTCTATTAGCATTATGCATGCCTACAACACTACCAGGGGCGTAGCTAGTCCTCTATTCACGGTGATTCATAATTGTGCTAGGGGGGTTCGGGGGCATGCCCCATCGAAAACCATGGTGCAATCTTTTGCATTCTGTGCTTTCTGAGGGGCTTTATTTAGTACTGGAAAATGGGCAGTTTTAGGAACATTTAGTCAACTATGTATACTGCAACTTTGGCTGATTTTTTTGTCAGTATCATGTGGATTCAGCCGCGCTCTCGCGTATAGGCAGCTACGCACCTGACTACCTCCTTGTTATTCATTAAATGTTAACGCTATGAGTATAAAACACACACACTATCAACTACCGCAAAAACACACATTTAGAACGAATGCTTTTAGTTTCAGTGGACATTTTGAAAATGACTTGTACCCTTCCATAGTATTTGAAATCATTGAATTTTGATAATTACATGTGTTCGCTCTCATACGCTGTTAATTTTGTTTTCCTGTAATCATTATCTTTTTAAATGTAACAATACACTCCATCTGTACATTGTTTTATTGACACGTATTTGATTGCCTAAGACACTATATAAGAAATGCACATTACAATTTGTGGTCTTTAGATTATAGACCAAAAAACCCCAATAACCTATACTATATTAAGATATTTTCAAACACCAATTAGTATAATATGACAAATTCAGTACTACAGTCCTCTTTTTTCGAAAACTATACACATATATACACATTTTCTTGAGGCATGTTCATGGTCATTCTTGTTTTGTATTTATTTAGTTTTTTATAAAAAATGCAAGCGCCTCGTGAAGTCCGCTTCCGCAAAAACTACTCGTGTCGAATACATCCTCCCGGATCAAAACCCAGAACTTACAATAACCCTATTATATTGCTCATAATGTTAAATGTCCGTGTTTCCTTGGTTGCTAAGCAATTCAAAAAAAAAAATGAAATGGCCGAAAATATATTATGGGTGTAGTTATTGCATTATACGCCAAACTCCTTCAAAGTATCGCTCCTTTTCATCATTGAAATCGTTTCAGCTGGTGTCATTCCCATTCCGACACAAAATTTAATGACGCTCCGTAATTTAACGTCTCCAGTTGACGTCATGACGCAGGTTTGGTTTCCTTGACTGTTCTAACAAACAAGCTGCTATTTTCAAATCGGATGTAGTAAACAACGATGAATTTTACGGAAATATCGCAATGACATTGACATTGAACATGCAAGATTTGCGCGGATTTTTGACGATTAGTGTATAAATTGCATTACTTAAGGTGAATGAATGATAACAAGTATACACATTTCGGCGTGCGCCGACTAGGGCCTGATGCGTTGCCAAGGATACCGTTATAGTTAGCCGATTATTATTTCACCTCATATTTTTATCTCTAAATAGATTGATCTTGTGGATAATACAGTTTCAGATTTATTGGAATAAAAATAAAAATGTTATGAACATTTTACACGAACTTCGCGATCACTCCTCGTATGTTTGTTATCTTAATTTCAACTAAAATTAATCACGAAATTACAATTTTTGAAAGGGTGTACTATTTTGGGATAAAAATCCCCGTTCAAATGATAACAAAACATATTTTGACCTTAAAGTAACTCGCGGTTTGTAAAATGCACTTTTTAATAACGAAAATAAAGTGTGGCAAATCATAAGGAGTGTTAAAACAAAAATACCGTAAGCTGGGTTCCTTCAGCATATGTTGATATTTGCTCAAATATCGTCGTTGAAGACCACAATTTTCATTAGCATAATAACGCGATTGACAATTAATTACGGCTGTGTTGTTGCGTGATTGGTTGATTGAAATTATCACGATGTTATCAATATATCCTTGACAGGTCAACATATTCACCAGTTTGGTTGACTTTACCGGCGTTGGTTCGAATCCCACTACAACCAAAATTCTTTTTTATGCTATAACTGTATTATTTTCTGCAATTTCGATATCATAGAGTAAAATAATGATAAAATAAGTGTTTTTATATGCATTACCGGGAAAACTAATTTTTGATCCAAAATCATGAGCGAGTCACTTTAATAGGTGTTATCCAAAATTCATAAAATTATCGTATCTTAAAAAAGTTGCATATACAGTTAACAACTTTTCATTTATTTAATCAGTATACTTACTCTTGCAATTGTTCAACAGGGCAAAAGAAGCGTTTCGTTGGTGGCAGTGGAGCCCTAAAAGGAAGAGGCGTTGGATACGGGACCGGCCATTATGGCGGAGGTTACCGCAGCGAAGACGGCGGAGGATACAGCGGCGGTGGCGGCGGAAGTAACAGCGGCGGTAGTGGCGGAGGTAACAGCGGCGGTGGCGGCGGTGGCGGCGATGGCGGCGATGGCGGCTGTGGCGGCGGCGGCGGAGGTAACAGCGGCGGTAGTGGTGGAATTAACAGCGGCAGTAGTGGCGGAGGTTACAGCAGCGGAAGTGGCGGAGGTTACAGCGGCGGTAGTGGCGGAGGTTACAGTGGCGGTAGTGGCGGAGGTTACAGCGGCGGTAGTGGCAAAGGTTACAGCGGCGGTTGCGGCGAAGGTTACAGCGGCGGTGGCAGCGGAGGTAACAGCGGCGGTGGAGGCGGGGGTGGTGGTTGTGTTATTGGTGGCGGTGGAGGTGGCTGTGGAGGTGGTGGTGGTGGAGGTTGTAGCGGTGGAGGCGGCGGGTGTGGAGGTTATTGATGCTCAACATCAATTTTTTTGCATAGTTTTCTATTGTTCCCGCAGTCTACACCTAAAGCTCCTAATCTCATTTCAGCTTTTCGTTATCAAGAAAATAAATACAACGGCCAAAAGAGACAAAACAATGAAACCATCTGACAAGAACAATGTGGCTTATAAGCACATTTATATTGTCGTATGGAACAAAAATGGTAAACTCCCTGATCACCAGTGTCACGTGTATACGAGAATCACGTTCTGCTTGTGTATGCCATTCTTTGCGTCCATGTATCATTGTAAATTGTTGGAGTTCCGATCTTTTTTTTCCAGATTTAACGCACGTTTTGATGTTTAATGTATCCTGTTAAAATATGCGGTAGAAACTATATGCATTTAGTATTGATATGATTTATTAATTTATGTTATAAGACCTTTGTTCTGAATTGACGAATAAATTTGTCTTTCTAGTCGAGATTTTTTGTTATTAACAATATGACATAACTTAAAGGTAGCTTGAATTCTAAATCTTAGTTTTTCTTTATATATCCACACACCCGCACGCACACACGCACGCACACGAACACGCACACACACACACACACACACACACACACACACACACACAATAACGCACGCACGCACGCACGCACGCACGCACGCACGCACACATACAATCAAGCGAAATAATAAATATAAATAAAATGCCGAACATTCGTATATTCTTTCGAAAATAAATTATTATTGACTTCCAAGGTACTGGAATATCCTTATGAAATGTACTGATTGAAATGTGGTTTCAAAGGGGCAAAACGTACTATCAAAAAGTCAATAATGTCTTTGGGGCGTTTTTCGCTTCCTGTCTTATGAGACATTGGACATTATCGTAGTAGCGTAACGTAGAATAATACAAGATTTCATGAACCGTGCAGGTTGCGTCAATGGATACACAAAATCATATACCTTGCAGGTAGCGTCAACGCATACAAGTAACCATATACCTTGCAGGTAGCGTTAGCGCATACAAGAAACCATTTACCTTACAGGCAGCGTCAACGTAGACAAGTAATGATATACCTTGTAGGTAGCGTCAGTGTATACAAGTAACAATATACCTTGTAGGTAGCGTCAGCGTATACAAGTAACAATATACCTTGTAAGTAGCGTCAGCGTATACAAGTAATCATATACCTTGTAGGTAGCGTCAACGTATACAAGTAATCATATACCTTGCAGGTAGCGTCAGCGTATACAAGTAACCATATACCTTGTAGGTAGCGTCAGCGTATACAAGTAATCATATACCTTGTAGGTAGCGTCAGCGTATACAAGTAACAATATACCTTGTAGGTAGCGTCAACGTATACAAGCAATCATATACCTTGTAGGTAGCGTCAACGTATACAAGTAACAATATACCTTGTAGGTAGCATCAGCGTGTACAAGTAACCATATACCTTGCAGGAAGCGTCAGCGTATACAAGTAACCATATACCTTGTAGGTAGCGTCAACGTATACAAGTAACAATATACCTTGCAGGTAGCGTCAGCGTATACAAGTAACCATATACCTTGTAGGTAGCGTCAGCGTATACAAGTAATCATATACCTTGCAGGTAGCGTCAGCGTATACAAGTAACAATATACCTTGTAGGTAGCGTCAACGTATACAAGCAATCATATACCTTGTAGGTAGCGTCAACGCATACAAGTAACAATATACCTTGTAGGTAGCGTCAGCGTATACAAGTAACAATATACCTTGTAGGTAGCGTCAACGTATACAAGTAATCATATACCTTGTAGGTAGCGTCAACGTATACAAGTAACAATATACCTTGTAGGTAGCGTCAGTATACAAGTAACAATATACCTTGTAGGTAGCGTCAACGTATACAAGTAATCATATACCTTGTAGGTAGCGTCAACGTATACAAGTAACAATATACCTTGTAGGTAGCGTCAACGTATGCAAGTAATCATATACCTTGTAGGTAGCGTCAACGTATACAAGTAATCATATACCTTGTAGGTAGCGTCAGTATACAAGTAACAATATACCTTGTAGGTAGCGTCAACGTATACAAGCAATCATATACCTTGTAGGTAGCGTCAACGTATACAAGTAACAATATACCTTGTAGGTAGCGTCAGCGTATACAAGTAACAATATACCTTGTAGGTAGCGTCAACGTATACAAGTAACAATATACCTTATACAAGTAATCATATACCTTGCAGGTAGCGTCAGCGTATACAAGTAACAATATACCTTGTAGGTAGCGTCAGCGTTTACAAGTAATCATATACCTTGTAGGTAGCGTCAGCGTATACAAGTAACCATATACCTTGCAGGTAGCGTCAGCGTATACAAGTAACCATATACCTTGCAGGTAGCGTCAGCGTATACAAGTAACCATATACCTTGCAGGTAGCGTCAGCGTATACAAGTAACCATATACCTTGCAGGTAGCGTCAGCGTATACAAGTAACCATATACCTTGCAGGTAGCGTCAGCGTATTTAAGCAACCATAAACCTTGCAGGTAGCGATAGCGTATACAAGTAACAATATACCTTGCAGGTAGCGTCAACGTATACAAGTAACCATATACCTTGCAGGTAGCGTCAACGAATACAAGTAACCATATACCTTGCAGGTAGCGTCAGCGTATACAAGTAACCATATACCTTGCAGGTAGCGTCAGCGTATACAAGTAACCATATACCTTGCAGGTAGCGTCAGCGTATACAAGTAACCATATAACTTGCAGGTAGCGTCAACGTATACAAGTAACCATATACCTTGCAGGTAGCGTCAACGTATACAAGTAACCATATACCTTGCAGGTAGCGTCAACGTATACAAGTAACCATATACCTTGCAGGTAGCGTCAGCTTATACAAGTAACCATATACCTTGCAGGTAGCGTCAGCGTATACAAGTAACCAATTACCTTGCAGGTAGCGTCAGCGTATACAAGTAACCATATACCTTGCAGGTAGCGTCAGCGTATACAAGTAACAATATACCTTGCAGGTTGAGTCAATGTATACAAGTAATCATATACTTTGCAGGTAACGTCAGTGTATACAAGTAACCATTTACCTTGCAGGTAGCTTCAGCGTATACAAGTAATCATATTCCTTGCAGATAGCGTCAGTGTATAAAAGTAACAATATACATTGTAGGTAGCGTCAACGTATACAAGTAAGCATATTCCTTGCAGGTAGCGTCAGCGTATACAAGTAACCATATACCTTGTAGGTAGCGTCAGCGTATACAAGTAACAATATTCCTTGTAGGTAGCGTCAACGTATACAAGTAATCATATCTTGCAGGTAGAGTCAATGTATACAAGTAATCATATACCTTGCAGGTAACGTCAGCGTATACAAGTAACAATATACCTTGCAGGTAACGTCAGCGTATACAAGTAACAATATTCCTTGCAGGTAGCGTCAACGTATACAAGTAATCATATTCCTTGTAGGTAGCGTCAACGCATTCAAGTATTCATATTCCTTGAAAGATTAAAAGTAAACGGTCGTTTTCTTTATTGTGCATTCTCCCTATGTCGTAATATATCCCACTATGGCTGTAATTTAACCGTGGAGAAATTGTCCGTATAAAACCATGCTACGATCAGAACGTAGTGCATTCGGCAATATTTGTACTTAATTGTAATAGAGAATCCGCCAGGAATTCAATGGAAGGCCAAGAACGCGTTAACGTAAGATGTAATCATCATATCGCTGTGGCTTCTACTTACTGCAGGTTGCATTAGGATTTCAAACTATTTATGGTCCTTCACGAACTAAAAGGACGCACGATCCGTCTCGATTCTTAATGTTTCAAGTTGAAGTTGTCTACGTATGTGGTTACGATTTACTACGCTAATCATTTTTTAAACCGAGGGCTATCGTCACTATGGCGAAATTTGCTACGAAATTTGTCCCCAACTTAAAAATCGTGGAGTAACGCAGTAAATATTCAGCATGTACGTTGCCCCAGGAAGGATCGGAATACATCATTGTCTTTATAAATCGGGAAGGGCAACGAATGCTTTTAACTGTTTGAAACTGTCGTGGCGCGAAAACGATGGATACTTCGATTTTCAAAACTCAATATTTGTATACAGAAATATTTCCTCCATAATATTATGAAGATCAACACAAGCAATGCTTTAGAAATAGTAACTAGTGATATAAAGAATATTACCAATTACAGGGCCAGGTGGCTGGTGTTATACTTTCATACATACTATGACATTGCACTAACTCTTAGAATATACTATTTATCTAATGCATAGCAAATTACATATTACATCAATGTCCAGTTCACGAACAGTCAACCGCTTTATATATGCTAGCAAGTTTTGTACGACTCAGCAGTCTAAGGGACAGTACTGCAGTTATGTAGATTTAAAAGTCTATGACATGTTAGACAATTAAAAGCACGCCGGTCTCAAAGAAATAAAACGCACATGGTCCAGTGGAGTAACGGAATCGGTAAAAAGTTAGAAAAATATTTCCGCATTTAATGCTGCCAAGCAAACATGCTATAAGGGAAAGCATGCAGATATCTTTTAGAAAATCGTCTGACGATACATATGTGGAAACCAATAGGAAATAGTTACAAGGAGATAAACATATCGTGGTACCGTCTGCGGGTATATCTCGGAGGACACATGCTTCTTCCACCTAATTAGATCCAAAATCAATATAACCGTGCTAGAAATTCTTATCTTGCCCACGGTCAAAGATAAAACAAGTACCCCTATGGAACTCCTTTTTAATGATCATCACATTGTAATTACCTCCCTTGTTGAAGACTGTCGTCTTTAGCATCATAAAAACCTTGTCTTGTGACAATATTTAGAATGTTAATTAATTTCTTGCTTCAAATGTCACCATAAAAAGGTTTCAAGCACCTTTCAAGATATAATGCTTCACTCTCCTCATAACTATTTAAAGACCGATTTGACTATTAACATAATCTGAATCACTGCGGGCATATCCATGACAACCACGAATTATCACATATCCATACGCATTTATTTTCACTACGCACAACAGAGTTCAAGCAAAAAAATACATTTTTACTTAATCTTATTTAACTGAGGTGGGAGAAAAAGCATTTACCATAGCCGCTCGTGTAAGAAGACTCGGGAAACCTCGTTTCCACAAAACACCCTACGCTCGGGTTGGGATGAACCTATCTTACACTCTCAGCCATGGAAGATACTTAAAATCTACAGCAATGGCGTATGTGACGTCTGCTGGTCGATCTCGGAGAACACGTGTTTCTACAGCAATGGCGTATGTGCTGTCTGTGGGTACATCTCGGAGAACACTTGTATCTACTCAAATGACGTATGTGACGCCTGCGAGTATGTCTCGGAGGACACTAGTATCAACAGAAATAGCATTTGCGACGTCTGCGGGTATATCTCGGAGGACATGTGTATCCCCAGCAATGGCGTTTGTATTGTCTGCAGGTACTGGCCGAAGAACACGTGTATCTATATATAGTCTGTATGTTAAGTCTGCGGGTAAATATCGGAGGACACGTGTTTAAATAGAAATGGCATATGTGCCATCTGCGGGTAGGTGTCGAAGAACACGTGTATCTACAGCAATGGCGTAAGTGCCGTCTGCGGATATATCTTGGAGGACACATGTATCCTCAGCAATTGCGTGTGTATCGTCTGCGGGTAAATCTCGGAGGACACGTGTATCTACAGCAATGGTATATGTGCCGTCTGCAGGTAGATGCGGGTTTCCGAGGAAACCATATTATCGCCAAGCGTTTAGACATCACTGGCGTTCATTACATCTCCTAGGACACGACATTATCATTAAGTGTGTGAATATCAGTGGCGTTCATAATATCTCCGAGGACACCATATAATCATCAAGCGTGTAGACAGCACTGACCTACATAACGTCTCCGAGGACACCATATAATCATCAAGCGTGTAGACAGCACTGGCCTTCATACCGTCTCCGAGGACACCATATAATCATCAAGCGTGTAGACAGCACTGGCCTACATAACGTCTCCGAGGACACCATATAATCATCAAGCGTGAAGACAGTACTGGCCTTTATAACGTCTCCGAGGACAACATATAATCATCAAGCGTGTAGACAGCACTGGCCTACATAACGTCTCCGAGGACACCATATAATCATCAAGCGTGTAGACAGCATTGGCCTACATAACATCTCCGAGGACACCATATAATCATCAAGCGTGTAGACAGCACTGGCCTACATAACGTCTCCGAGGACAACATATAATCATCAAGCGTGTAGACAGCACTGGCCTACATAACGTCTCCGAGGACACCATATAATCATCAAGCGTGTAGACAGCACTGGCCTTCATAACGTCTCTGAGGACACCATATAATCATCAAGCGTGTAGACAGCACTGGCCTACATAACGTCTCCGAGGACACCATATAATCATCAAGCGTGTAGACAGCACTGGCCTACATAACGTCTCCGAGGACACCATATAATCATCAAGCGTGTAGACAGCACTGGCCTACATAACGTCTCCGAGGACACCATATAATCATCAAGCGTGTAGACAGCACTGGCCTGGCCTTCATAACGTCTCCGAGGACACCATATAATCATCAAGCGTGTAGACAGCACTGGCCTACATAACGTCTCCGAGGACACCATATAATCATCAAGCGTGTAGACAGCACTGGCCTACATAACGTCTCCGAGGACAACATATAATCATCAAGCGTGAAGACAGCACTGGCCTACATAACGTCTCCGAGGACACCATATTATCATCAAGCGTGTAGACAGCACTGGCCTTCATAACGTCTCCGAGGACAACATATAATCATCAAGCGTGTAGACAGTACTGGCCTTTATAACGTCTTTGAGGACACCATATAATCATCAAGCGTGTAGACAGCACTGGCCTACATAACATCTCCGAGGACACCATATAATCATCAAGCGTGTAGACAGCACTGGCCTTTATAACGTCTCCGAGGACACCATATAATCATCAAGCGTGTAGACAGCACTGGCCTTTATAACGTCTCCGAGGACACCATATAATCATCAAGCGTGTAGACAGCACTGGCCTACATAACGTCTCCGAGGACACCATATAATCATCAAGCGTGTAGACAGCACTGGCCTTTATAACGTCTCCGAGGACACCATATAATCATCAAGCGTGTAGACAGCACTGGCCTACATAACGTCTCCGAGGACAACATATACTCATCAAGCGTGTAGACAGCACTGGCCTACATAAGGTCTCCGAGGACACCATATAATCATCAAGCGTGTAGACAGCACTGGCCTACATAACGTCTCCGAGGACAACATATAATCATCAAGCGTGTAGACAGCACTGGCCTACATAACGTCTCCGAGGACAACATATAATCATCAAGCGTGAAGACAGCACTGACCTTCATAACGTCTCTGAGGACACCTTTAATCATCAAGCGTGTAGACAGCACTGGCCTTCATAACGTTTCTGAGGACACCATATAATCATCAAGCGTGTAGACAGCACTGGCCTTCATAACGTCTCCGAGGACACCATATAATCATCAAGCGTGTAGACAGCACTGGCCTACATAACGTCTCCGAGGTCACCATATAATCATCAAGCGTGTAGACAGCACTGGCCTTCATAACGTCTCCGAGGACACCATATAATCATCAAGCGTGCAGACAGCACTGGCCTACATAACGTCTCCGAGGACACCATATAATCATCAAGCGTGTAGACAGCACTGGCCTTCATAACGTCTCCGAGGACAACATATAATCATCAAGCGTGAAGACAGCACTGGCCTTTATAACGTCTCCGAGGACAACATATAATCATCAAGCGTGTAGACAGCACTGGCCTACATAACGTCTCCGAGGACACCATATAATCATCAAGCGTGTAGACAGCACTGGCCTACATAACGTCTCCGAGGACACCATATAATCATCAAGCGTGTAGACAGCACTGGCCTTTATAACGTCTCCGAGGACACCATATAATCATCAAGCGTGAAGACAGCACTGGCCTACATAACGTCTCCGAGGCCACCATATAATCATCAAGCGTGTAGACAGCACTGGCCTTTATAACGTCTCCGAGGACACCATATAATCATCAAGCGTGTAGACAGCACTGGCCTTCATAACGTCTCCGAGGACACCATATAATCATCAAGCGTGTAGACAGTACTGGCCTTCATAACGTCTCCGAGGACAACATATAATCATCAAGCGTGTAGACAGCACTGGCCTTCATAACGTCTCCGAGGACAACATATAATCATCAAGCGTGTAGACAGTACTGGCCTTCATAACGTCTCCGAGGACAACATATAATCATCAAGCGTGTAGACAGCACTGGCCTTTATAACGTCTCCGAGGACACCATATAATCATCAAGCGTGTGGACAGTACTGGCCTTTATAACGTCTCCGAGGACACCATATAATCATCAAGCGTGTAGACAGAACTGGCCTTTATAATGTCTCCGAGGACACCATATAATCATCAAGCGTGTAGACAGTACTGGCCTTTATAACGTCTCCGAGGACAACATATAATCATCAAGCGTGTAGACAGCACTGGCCTACATAACGTCTCCGAGGACAACATATAATCATCAAGCGTGTAGACAGCACTGGCCTACATAACGTCTCCGAGGACACCATATAATCATCAAGCGTGTAGACAGCACTGGCCTACATAACGTCTCCGAGGACACCATATAATCATCAAGCGTGTAGACAGCACTGGCCTACATAACGTCTCCGAGGACACCATATAATCATCAAGCGTGTAGACAGCACTGGCCTACATAACGTCTCCGAGGACAACATATAATCATCAAGCGTGTAGACAGCACTGGCCTACATAACGTCTCCGAGGACAACATATAATCATCAAGCGTGTGGACAGCATTGGCCTACATAACGTCTCCGAGGACACCATATAATCATCAAGCGTGTAGACAGCACTGGCCTTCATAACGTCTCCGAGGACACCATATAATCATCAAGCGTGTAGACAGCACTGGCCTACATAACGTCTCCGAGGACAACATATAATCATCAAGCGTGTAGACAGCACTGGCCTACATAACGTCTCCGAGGACAACATATAATCATCAAGCGTGTAGACAGCACTGGCCTACATAACGTCTCCGAGGACACCATATAATCATCAAGCGTGTAGACAGCACTGGCCTACATAACGTCTCCGAGGACAACATATAATCATCAAGCGTGTAGACAGCACTGGCCTACATAACGTCTCCGAGGACACCATATAATCATCAAGCGTGTAGACAGCACTGGCCTTCATAACGTCTCCGAGGACACCATTTATTCATCAAGCGTGTAGACAGCACTGGCCTACATAACGTCTCCGAGGACACCATATAATCATCAAGCGTGTAGACAGTACTGGCCTTTATAACGTCTCCGAGGACACCATATAATCATCAAGCGTGTAGACAGCACTGGCCTACATAACGTCTCCGAGGACACCATATAATCATCAAGCGTGTAGACAGTACTGGCCTTTATAACGTCTCCGTGGACACCATATAATCATCAAGCGTGTAGACAGTACTGGCCTTTATAACGTCTCCGAGGACAACATATAATCATCAAGCGTGTAGACAGTACTGGCCTTTATAACGTCTCCGAGGACAACATATAATCATCAAGCGTGTAGACAGTACTGGCCTTTATAACGTCTCCGAGGACACCATATAATCATCAAGCGTGGAGACAGTACTGGCCTTTATAACGTCTCCGAGGACACCATATAATCATCAAGCGTGTAGACAGCACTGGCCTTCATAACGTCTCCGAGGACACCATATAATCATCAAGCGTGTAGACAGTACTGGCCTTTATAACGTCTCCGAGGACACCATATAATCATCAAGCGTGTAGACAGCACTGGCCTTCATAACGTCTCCGAGGACACCATATAATCATCAAGCGTGTAGACAGCACTGGCCTTTATAACGTCTCCGAGGACACCATATAATCATCAAGCGTGTAGACAGCACTGGCCTACATAACGTCTCCGAGGACACCATATAATCATCAATCGTGTAGACAGCATTGGCCTACATAACATCTCCGAGGACACCATTTATTCATCAAGTGTGTGGAGAACAGTGGCGTTTATCATATCTCCGAGGACACCATATAATCATCAAGCGTGTAGACAGCACTGACCTACATAACGTTTCCGAGGACACCATTTAATCATCACGTGTGTGGAGAACAGTTGCGTTTATAATATCTCCGAGGACACCATATAATCATCAAGCGTGTAGACAGCACTGACCTACATAACGTCTCCGAGGACACCATATAATCATCAAGCGTGTAGACAGCACTGGCCTTTATAACGTCTCCGAGGACAACATATAATCATCAAGCGTGTAGACAGCACTGGCCTACATAACGTCTCCGAGGACACCATTTATTCATCAAGCGTGTAGACAGCACTGGCCTACATAACGTCTCCGAGGACACCATATAATCATCAAGCGTGTAGACAGCACTGGCCTACATAACGTCTCCGAGGACACCATATAATCATCAAGCGTGTAGACAGCACTGGCCTTCATAACATCTCCGAGGACACCATTTATTCATCAAGTGTGTGGAGAACAGTGGCGTTTATCATATCTCCGAGGACACCATATAATCATCAAGCGTGTAGACAGCACTGACCTACATAACGTTTCCGAGGACACCATTTAATCATCACGTGTGTGGAGAACAGTTGCGTTTATAATATCTCCGAGGACACCATATAATCATCAAGCGTGTAGACAGCACTGGCCTACATAACGTCTCCGAGGACACCATATAATCATCAAGCGTGTAGACAGCACTGGCCTTCATAACATCTCTGAGGACACCTTTAATCATCAAGCGTGTAGACAACCTTGGCGTTTATAATATCTACGTGGACACCACCAAGCGAATGGAAATCGTTTGTGTTTATAGGCTCTCTGAGGACACTACATTTTCGTATATCTTGTGGACAGCACTTCTGTTTAGAGGATCTCTGAGAACACCACATTATCGCCAAACGTGTGGACAACACTTCTGTTTAGAGGATCTCTGAGAACACCACATTATCGTCAAGCGTGTGGACAGCATTTGTGTTTAGAGGATCTCTGAGAACACCATATTATCGTCAAGCGTGTGAACAGCACTTCAGTTTAGAAGATCTCTGAGAACAACACATTATCGTCAAGCGTGTGGACAGCACTTCTGTTTATAGGATCTCTGAGGACACCACATTATCGTCAAGCGTGTGGACAGCACTTCTGTTTAGAGAATCTCTGACAACACCACATTATCGTCAAGCGTGTGGACAGCATTTGTGTTTAGAGGATCTCTGACAACACCACATTATCGTCAAGCGTGTGGACAGCATTTGTGTTTAGAGGATCTCTGAGAACACCACATTATCGTCAAGCGTGTGGACAGCACTTGTGTTTACTGACAACACCACATTATCGTCAAGCGTGTGGACAGCATTTGTGTTTAGAGGATCTCTGACAACACCACATTATCGTCAAGCGTGTGGACAGCACTTCTGTTTAGAGGATCTCTGAGGACACCACATTATCGTCAAGCGTGTGGACAGCACTTCTGTTTTAGAGGATCTCTGACAACACCACATTATCGTCAAGCGAGTGGACAGCACTTCTGTTTATAGGATCTCTGAGGACACCACATTATCGTCAAGCGTGTGGACAGCACTTCTGTTTAGAGGATCTCTGAGAACACCACATTATCGTCAAGCGTGTCGACAGCACTTCTGTTTAGAGGATCTCTGAGGACACCACATTATCGTCAAGCGTGTGGACAGCATTTGTGTTTGTAAGGTCACCGAGGTACAACAGCATTATTGACCGTTAAAACAGATCTGCAAAATATAAGATATTCGAGGGAGCCTCTGCAACGTCTCCCAAATGTCCACTTTATTGTTTCAATGTTGTTGTTTTTGAACATGTATGTCGAAAAACTATGAATAACTGCATATAGTACTTCATATAAATTAAATGGCCAAGAAGTGCATTCAAACTAGTTATACATGCCATTTTTCAAATTATATATTTTCTATCCATTAGGTTGCGGGCGTGCGTGTGTTGTGCGTGTGCGTGCGTGTATGCGTGTGTGTATGTGTGTGTGTTTGAGTGCGTGCGTTCGTGCTCGC
The DNA here is from genome assembly GCF_026914265.1 of Mya arenaria. Lineage (NCBI taxonomy): Eukaryota > Metazoa > Mollusca > Bivalvia > Myida > Myidae > Mya > Mya arenaria. Next base: position 12,197,290 of record NC_069132.1, read on the forward strand.
GCGCGTGGGGTAGTGTGTGCCTGTTAGCGTTCGTGCGTGCGTGCGTGGTTGTGTGTGTGTATATGTGTGTGTGTGTGTGTGCGTGCGTGCGTGCGTGCGTGCGTGCGTGCGTGAGTGTTTCACTAGTTAAAACTAGTTTGCTTCGTAGTCACCGAGCCCAACCAGTGGGTTTTCTCGCACGAACGCACACAGCAACACACGCAGGCATATTCTATTTTTATTAACTTTATACTTGCTATAAAAATATTGTTTTGATACAAGGCATCAGAAAGTACTTTAGCGCACAAGGAAATATCGCCCACTATTAATTTGGCTTAGCATTGAGCACTATATCTTAATATATATCTATAAACTAGTATCCTTGTGATTAGCATTCCATTAAAAGGGGATATTTCTTTGCAACCCTAGAATGCCTCTGGTCACAATTCAATTTGCGATATTCATAAACTATCCTTCATACTTTGTAACACTTCAATATCAAGGCATAATGCGTCCATGTTTCAGGATTGTTGTACATATTGGTACTGCACATTTGAGGTCAGATGTGAACGCTTTCATACACATTTATTGTATAAACATTTCATTTCGTAAACCTTGATCATTTATTCAGTAACAAACTCTCTCTGCTCATCGATATCGGTAATGACCCTACATTCTTCGTCGCGCCTTTTGAACATCAGTGAGAATATGTAAACCTTACCAGACCGTAAATTATGTGTATTTATATTTGAGTGCTTACAATATACGATTTTGTATTAAAGTGATTAAAAGCAACAGGACATATGATATATTATTATATTCAGTAATTAGCATTGGTTAAAATCATTTTGAGGGTTTAAAAAATGGGGAATAGCGGCAGCAGCAGCAAAAAGAAACCGGCCACTGGTAATACATACGCTGTACTGATATATCATTATATTTATTATCGAATGACATAGATATTAAGTGATATGTATATATCTAAAATTTATATTTAAACTACATCAAATGTAATTTAATATAATAAAATCATCCCGCCAAATTATCAAAACACTTCATCAAATGTATGGGATGTATAAAATAGTCAAGCTATTGGTGAGTCAATATGCGAACATAAACGCTGATTGTAATATTTTGATGTCATAAAATCTTTAGAAATGATACCAAAGCAAAATATATCTTATACAGATTAAGATTCTGTTGATTACATATCTTTAATGATGTGTTCAATATTTTTACTCTATGCTATTTTGTTTCAAGGGCAAAATAAGCGTTACGGTGGCGGCGGTGGCGGTCGGAAAGGTGGAGGGGGTGGTTACGGGGGCGGAGGTTACAGCGGTGATGACGGCGGAGGTGATAGTGGTTGTGGCTTTGAAGGCGGTGACAGTGGCGGCCATGGTGATGGTGGCTTTGGCGGAGGTGACAGTGGCGGCGGTGGTGGTGGTGGCGGAGGTGGAGGGGGAGGCGGTGGTGATGGGGGAGGTGGCGGTGGATGTGGGGGTGGAGGTGGTGACTGATATACTCTTGCTTGTACCATTTGTGACTTGCTGTACTCCTGAGGAGAGTCTACCTCCAGTTATTTATATATTGTTTTATTTGCTGTTGCTACTGGTTATTGGGAACTCTACAATGATCGATCATCGTTTGGACAAAAGTGAAAAAAGAAACACAGCAATAGAAATAATAAACAGCACATTTAAACGTGCTCAACCTAGCAAATGCATAATGTCGAGTTGAACAGGCTTCACCCTGCTCATCCGTGTCACATATGTGGAGCAAGTTTTGCTTCCATGTACCATGAGCCAAGCTTTAATCGAATATAAAGAACAACTACAACATTATAACCCTTTACAACAGTGTACGCATGCGCGCGCGCGCGCGCGCGTGTGTGTGTGTGTGTGTGTGTGTGCGGGTCGATTGCAACGTGCTTTAATTATTATAAATATATCACAGACATTATAATATAATATTTCTATGATGTTACACAGTTTAAATAAATTGTTGAAACCGTTTCATTGTTCCTGTTTACATTTTTGTCTTCACGACAATATTGTACAAACCCAATGTAGTTTGAATAATCAAAATGTTAGATATGTTATTGTTACTTATTCCCTTACCCTAGTTACATCGTCGGCAACCACGGTACTGTATGATAATAACCTGTTTGAGGAATTTCTAAGAGAGATAGGGCAGATTTGTGGTTGAGTCTGAGTCGTTTTACCTTAAGCCATATCTTAAGTAAATCCACTTATATGTCCACGATTTGGAATGAAGTTTCACCGGTTCTCATATCTAAGGCATGTTTTCATTGCCAAAACTTGCAAAATCGACAAGAAAGGCCAAACAATACACCTTTTGAAACTGAATTTTTATTCAGTTTTTCGGTACTATTTTTCGCAATGGTAATTAAAAACATATATCCTTTGCTTCATGTTTGGTATGCTTTATAGGAGTTGTGCAAATTTTACGACGGAGCATTTTATCAGATTTTAAAACGTTTCAATACTTGTTTTCATCACATTCACATTTCGAATTTATATTAAAGGGGGACTCGGTTCTGGTTTGACACCAAATATAATTTTCCCGGCAATGCATCGGGAAACATTTATTTTATAATTATTTTACTCTTTGATACCACATTGCAGACAAAAAAGTTTTAGTGGGGAGCGAACCCACGCCAGTACAGTCAAGAAAAAAATAAAATACCGATACTTTATCCACTCGGCCACATGGACTCATACGAATCTGACGTAAATTTAAACCTTTATATAAAACATTGCTTGAACTACTTGATAATGTCAATCAACTAATCACGCTTCAGCCTTTATTTGAATGGTGTTAGCAACGCATTTAAAAAAAAAATGGCTTCAAAGACAATATTTGAACATATATCAACATTTGTCGAAAGGTTCCAGCCGTCTTAGTTTTAACACTTCTTTTGATTTGCCAGACTTTATTACGGAGTAACAATAATCCGTAAAAAGTGCATTTTTCAAACTGCGAACGAGTCCATTTAATAATTGAAATGTTCACAATATTTCATTTAAGTTTCAATATCGACAAGGTCATCCGTCATGACTATATTTACTTTTAAACAAGATTAACCAGGCGTGCAAAACCAATTGAGCCAAATCTACAAAATTTAACCAAGTTAAATCGTGGTTTTCCAATTCATGAAACGGATAGGAGATCCGGTGTTAATTTGCGAGTTTAATAATACAATCATACTGTAATATAAACTATGTCTGCTTTAAAGATCTGCTGAAGTCTAAATGGCGAGAAATTCGTTATTAAATGTTTTCATCGTTTTGTGTTTACTCAAAGTTTTTCTCACGGATTCTCAAACAGGTAATATTCTATAATATTTGTTAGTTTATAAAGAGACTGTTAATATCGCCGTGCTTCAGTGGTCACTTTGAACATAACGCTTCGGTTTATAATGAGACCAATAATCAATATAATCATGCAGATAAGCTGTTTAAGAATAATTTGGCATAAGTGTATCCTTCTTATATTGTCTATAACCATGTCCGATGGAATTCTTAATGTAGCACATTGATTGTGTTCTAAAACATGCTTGAGACATCTACCGTCACGATTCTCATGGTAAAAGCTATGGTCCATTAATAAATATAAGACAAATAACGAGATTATATGAACTAATTTTTATATTAGTAACATTCTTCATAATTGTTAAAATACAAATACATAGGTCCTGCGCAACTGTTTATATCTGATTCCAGTGACGCCAGGTTCATGCAACGCCCCTCTGACGTCATCGTTACGTGATGACCAGTTTACGGCGTCCTCTCATTACTCCGACGGCAAACACAATGCTACCGCCGCCAGATTTAACAGCGGTAAGTCACATTCGACTTAAAAGTTAATTGCATGTAAGAAGTCATCTCGTCGCATAGCGAGTCAAAAAAATTGATGCATCTACAAATATTGTACAATGCATTTTTAAAGTCATGGTCAGTATGGTACTGTTTTTTCTTTATTTCTCTCCATGTGTTCTTGGCCTGTGGAAGCGTTTAGGAGTATCTCATTACAAAAAATCATTTATATTTGCATCAACAATGGACCGATGCTTCCATGATTATGTCGGATACTTAATTGCTTTTTATATTTATGGTTTATACACAAGCTGCAGAGATACTCTACTGTTGAGACGCGCTTTTTAAACTAATATTATTCAAAGCTATCTTCACCTGTGGCGTTTCTTTCCACTTCGTAAAAAGTACGGATGTAAACCATATGTTTCACTACAGTTGGTTGGATAGCGTCCAGTAGTGCGACCCAGCAACCCTACGAGTACTTGCAGGTGGACTTTGACGTCACAATGCAGCTGACGTCCCTGAACTTCACAGGCGCCAATAATGGATGGTACCCACGTGCTATCAGGCGAGTGTTTATTTTTTTAAATAAAAATGGAAACTATAATTAAAAAAAAAAGATAAAATATCTTTCAAACACTAAGCATCTATTTTGAATCACCGCGGAAAGGTTGTTACACTCTGTGTATGCCCTTCATAAATAGTACACACAGTGACATAGAATGGCACCGATCTAAACCAACATAATGATAAGCCATTGTTGACCTTTATCCTGAGTTGATGAGAGTAGTAGGAAATTGAGGGGAGCAGTTATCACTTGGTGATGTTTTACTCATATAGAATTGAGGGGAGCAGTTATCACTTTATGATGTTTTACTCCTAAACGAGATTTTGTCCTTGGAAAGGCCCTTGGGAGGGGGCTAGACTCGTATTGTATACTGTGATGGTCCTTTACGATATAAGTAAACGAATTGACAATAATGCGAGTGTGTATAAGTAAACGTGAATGAAAATTGTTGTAGAACGATATTGTTCTTTATAGTATAAGGGAAACAACTGCTACACTACACGAGGTGGAAATACGGAGAAGCGTTATTCTTCTTGATCACAGTCGATGGGTTGTGAGAGTACTTTAAATTAGTACTTGCTGTTGCTAATTCCAGATCGTTTGTTTATATTTAAAAGCGAGGATTATAAAGACCCTTTGTATAGCTAAATGCTGTTTCAATGTTTGATTTTAAGCTTGAACCTCGCAAGTATTTTTAATGTTACCACTAAGTAAGTTAATTTCATCTTGAAAACAAGGTACAGTAATGTACGGACTTTATCTAGGACATCGTAAAAATAATATGTTGTGAGAATAGCTATGCAGGTAAATACAGGTACATACCATAAACTAACACAGTATTAAAATTAAATCTAAGACAAATATCGTGAACGCTTTGAAAACCCTTTAAACGGTGTGTATTGTTCAATAGGACACAACGAAAAGTTATCGGATTATGGTGAGGGTTATTGGTCACATTTTTACAGTCTGTACATGCAGATTTGTATGAATTACTAATTACTCTCACCAGTAAACATCGGCTTAAGACGCCTTACATAGCACGATGATATGTATAATTGAGGTAAGTCGTTGTTATTTTGGTTTTAAAAGTCATTGCTAAAATGTTTGATGAAAATGCTAGCGCGTTAAAATAATGCGGCTAAAGTTGTAGTTTGTATCACGCATCAATACTGACATTGGGAAGCAACTTTTCTTTTATATATGTATGCTTTGTTTTAAATAGTTAGTTCTCTTTTGAACAGCTGGACCCATCGAGCTATTTTGTTGCAAGATAAGCTTCAGTTTTTATAGTAGGAGGAATTTGTAATAGTAACACATATTTTTGTAAGTACGCATTAGTCTGGAATTAGCAACAGCAAGTACTAATTTAAAGTACTCTCACAACCCATCGACTGTGATCAAGAAGAATAACGCTTCTCCGTATTTCCACCTCGTGTAGTGTAGCAGTTGTTTCCCTTATACTATAAAGAACAATATCGTTCTACAACAATTTTCATTCACGTTTACTTATACACACTCGCATTATTGTCAATTCGTTTACTTATATCGTAAAGGACCATCACAGTATACAATACGAGTCTAGCCCCCTCCCAAGGGCCTTTCCAAGGACAAAATCTCGTTTAGGAGTAAAACATCATAAAGTGATAACTGCTCCCCTCAATTTCCTACTACTGATGAGATGTGCATGAACCCAGGGCGAAGGTTTTAAAAAGAATATGGACACGGACTTGAGTTTTCATTAATCGACACAAAAGCTCTTGGGTTGGTACGCACTAACGTTTGAGTTTCATACTCATGCGCAGGAAACTGAATTCTTAAATGTTTAAAAATATCTACCATATAACGATTTTTGACAGCTCAAATGTGTCTGATTGTTGAGCAGATTATGTGTAACACATACATCAGCTTTTACATCTTTGCTCATAAGCACTTTTACAAAACAATTAAAATCAAGCTGTCCTGAGTCTGAATCTCGAGTTCAGAAAGAAGGTGAATACGTGCCCTGGATCTGTATGCGTTAGGAGCTCTATGTGGCGTTTTAAAACGTACCATGATAAGACGCTAGATTCTCATAAAATCTGTTTTGACAAAAGTAATGGAAACAAACTTCAAAGCAAGTACTTAATTCAAAGTAAACGTTCGTATAATAGGTTGTCGTACAGCGACGATGGAATATTCTGGCGACCTTACACAGGGCGGCTGTCCACGGACAGTCTCGGGCAGCTCCTACCTCGGACCGCGGCTGTCACATTCGTCAACCTTGACCCGCCCATACTGGTAATAACAGCTATTGTTTTTTACTCATTTATTTTTAACACAGAGTACAAATCAATACAAATACATTAGGACAGTGATGGCATTATGACAATTCTATGTGCCTTTTATTTCTTTTTGCACACTCGCAACTACCTCCCCTCGCCCTACCACACGCACGCATGCACACAAACACACACGCATCCACTTACACGTACACAATCTTCCAAAATTTCAAGGCTTAAAGGCCAAATACTGGACGTTATGATGAGTCATTCATCACTGAATAAACGTTATGTTAGAGCGCCGATTTTACTGTGAATATTATCTAAAGGTCGAGGTTTAAAACTTGCAATTTCTTCTCGAGGGATCTATATTTATCATCTAACTATTGTTATTATATTCAAACCATTGTTTTGTCGGTTATACTTTTTTTGCGCCATGTACGAAAATTTGTTATGGTTATGCCAACCCCCGTATAATTTTATCATAATCATGCCGAATAAAATGGTCAATTACGTGTAGGATCTTATAACTGAAAATATATAAAACGGTTCAATATCGTATTGCTTTATCTTATCAAAATCATTTTAAATAGCATAGTTCACAATTGTATGGTATTCTATAATTTAGTTTTACCTATTTACACATTATTACTCTACTTACAGCATGCATTTACACATCAATTCTAGCATAAAATGCTTTTCTTATGACACTAAGGAAAATTAACTAAAAATGTGAAATGATATTTAATATGTTATTATTTCTTTTCGATGCTTTGCATAGGCTATTTATTTTAATGTTAGAATTAATTAATAAGCACTTGAATATGCATGAATGCAAAATCATGTACTAAATAATAAAGTCATATCTTCGTGTCAAAAGTACCACGTACGATAACTGATAACAGTTACGAAATGTACAAGTGAATGGCAAGGTGATTTCAAAATTTAATCACTCCCAATTATCGTAGAAAAACAAATGACGCAAAAGTGACTAAGAAAAAGGGAAAGAAATCCCCTTGAGTTCAGTTGGTAACACCAACATCCTGCTTTATGATAACAGGCTCGGCGATTGGCTGTTAACGTGGTGGAGAGATCAGGCTACTCTTCGCTGCGCATGGAGTTGTTCGGTTGTCAGGCAACAAGTCAAGTCCCGTTCCGCGCCGGTACAGTCGTCAACCAGGATATCCAGGTAGCCCTGGGCGACTTATGATACACATACATAATATATAATTGCATGTTTACAAAGTTGGTTTCTCAATATCTGATACTGTATAAATTATCATAAACATACCAAAAAGTAATAGTGCGTAACCGTAATAGTTATATATATCATGTGTTTCCGTTCCGGGCCGAGGGTACGCACGTAAGCTGGTATTATATATATAGAGGCTTGCCGAGTTACCGGCCACGCAGCGTGCCCTGTGGATTGGTTCAATCATGTATGTTTACTGTAATCCTTTATTGGCATCACAAGTTTGAATATGTATGCAAGTGTGTCCTGAACAAATTCTGATCGCGTTTTCCTCTTAAAGGTTTTCTCAATCTCCAACATGCATTTTCTACTAACATTTTATTGTTTGTTCAGTGGCCGTATTCATAAAGCATGTTAAGTCATTACCTACCTTAAGTCGATTTCTTAAAATTTTCATAGTCAAATTAAAAGAAATGTATTAATGATTTTAATATTAAAGTATGTTTTCTCAATAAGGTTTGATAAAATAATGAATTATGAAATCTTTAAGCTTTTATTTCATTTGGCTATAGAGGTACTTAAATTAGGAAAGTGTCTTTAGTTATGAAATGAATTACGAAGTGTTATGAAACCCGCCCCAGACTCGTGCCTCAATCAATAAGATCGCCATACAGATTGAAATTGAATCGTTTAGGGAAGCTCTGACAGTCATATGCTGATTACAATCCCAAATGTCCATTTCGTCACTAATGGATCAAATAAGAAGTTATGTAAAAGTCGCACCAGCGACTCTGCCTAGTATAGAGACATTTTGCATTAAACACGTTCGCGTTTATTTTGGGCTTCTATACAAAAAAGTCGGCAACGGGCTGCACCCGAACTACCTACTTAATTGTTTAAAAGACCAAAAATAAACACTATCCATAATTTAGCAATTTTTTTTATATTCCAGGTTTTTAGGTTTTTTTAGCGCTTTTATGAAGATTGTTACCTTTTTTTTTTAAATCTTTGAATTTACTAAAGACCCAAGATCAAAAAAGTTTGGTCTCATAAACAAAATGGAAAATGTTCAAGGACAATATACAGAAATCCTTGATCCTGTAACAGGAGACTAAAGATTGATCGCGAAATTTGTATCCGGCTAAATGTTCAAGCAGAATGTTTATCAAACGCTTCGACTGAAAAATTGTATTCAATGTACTCCCTAGTTACTAAAATATGAACATAGAAATAATACAGCGTAAGTGGTACTTACAATTTTTCTTTCTATAGCTTTCAACATATATGTATTGACTATGCAAGGTTGACACGACATGGATTCCAAACCAGAACCCATTCATAATTGACCGACACCTGATCGTCCGACCAGGCGTCACTTTAACGCTCCAAGCTGGCGTCAACGTCGTCTTCAAATCTGCAGAGGTCGGCATTGACGTCTTCGGTAAGACGTACATAGTGACTTCAAAAGCATAAAAACTTCAGCGTTATTTGTTTGAGATAGTCTTATGAGACATACACTTAAATTATTAATCAAACAATAAATACCATTCATTATAACATAATAAGTAATAGGCTTTAAAATGGAACATACGCTATAATAATATGAACTGATGATATACCTTTTAGACGGCTTATGCATTTAGTGCAAGGATATTACCATTTTTAACAATTTTCTTAAAGAAACAACTTATACAGAAGATGTATTTTAATACAAATATTTTCATATATAAACTGTTTCTCTTTACTTCGCTTTCCTCAATATATAAACTGTTTCTCTTTACTTAGCTTTCCTCCATAAATAAACTTGTTGAGTTCTTACATTGCAACACATCTTTTCTTGCATTTCTGTTTAACACAAAAGCATCTTTCAGGTACGCTTGTTACAGAGGGGCTGACGGGTTTGCGAACGGTGTTTTCCTCTACCTTCCCCGTTATTGCGCGGCCTTCAATGTGGCCTGGGATGTCACAAGGAGCAGGGGGTACGTCTTCATTTGGATGCTAAAAAGATATAGATTGTTTGATAATATCGATAGCAGTAACATAAATATTCATTTGATTGTATATATAATTGCTCTTATGCTTTATTATGTCAATCACCAACATCTTTATCGTCATCATCCTCATCATCCTCGCGGTCGTCGTCGACTTCTCATCATCATCATCTTCATCATCATCATCATCATCATCATCATCATCATCATCATCATCATCATCATCATCGTCATCATCATCACCACCACCACCACCACCACCATCGTCGTCGTCGTCGTCATCATCATCATCATCATCATCATCATCATCATCATCGTCATCATCATCATCATTATCATCATCATCATCAGCAGCAGCAGCTGCAGCAGCAGCAACAACAACAGCATCATCATCATCATCATCATCATAATCATCATCCATATCATTATCATCATCATTTTCATAAGCAGTAGCAGCAGCAGCTGTAGCACTATTTGGATTGTTTGTTTTAACATTATGTAATGATTTTATCAACATTAAAATAATTTTATGGATCTCTTGAGTAACGTTATAAAAATATTGATGAAATATCTGAAAAATGCATACAAGACAATACACTGTATTCGAAATTACTCCTATTGAACATGAAGAAAAGTTTAGTCGAGCGTGAAGAAATACGCGTAAAATCGTGCCAACGAGAGTGATTAATATAATGTTGTAATAACTTGTTTCACAATCGTTGTAAAGTAAATATGTTTAAACTAAACTAAAGAAATACGAGTGCAGTGGCTACCTAACCTTTTTTTTTTCTTGATAATACCTATTTTTGATCAAATATATTGTTCAAACGTTATCTTCGAAGTTAAGGTCCCAATCATATAAATTTAATAGACTATAACAGTTTGCAACGTGGTTCATAACTTCCCAGGTCCCATTCTGTGCTGTAGAAGTCGGGTTTGTTCATAAAGGCCGTTGGAGTTGCAGATTATTCGTCGCATGTCTTTTTGTGTTCGAAGAAAACATGTCACTAAACTTCCATAGCGTTTGGTGACATTGTCGCCGTCGGCGGTGGTAGAGTAGCACTAAAACGTTCGCATTTTAACTTAGAACGACTTTAAGATAATGACATGGAACTTAAGTACACGTATTACAAATATGAAGTGTAACAATCACACATGTAGCGTTTTCTATCATAATGAATCCATTGGACCCCTCTACGGAGAATATGGACGAGAGTTGATAATTGTCGGTTTAATTTCGTGAGTAAGAATTTCTCTTTTTAATTTAGGAAATATAACTCTACGCTATTCGTTGGTCCGGCAGGCTGTACATGGTATAAGCGGCAACGGCAGCCACATCCGGCTGATGAATACTGAAGTGCATTCATGTACGGCTGGTATTAGACTGGCTGGTGGTGTCGGTGAATCACATGCACAACCGATTTTGTTCGACATCAGTGTCCACACTAACGAATACGGCATACAGCTACATGGCAACGTAGAAGCACCCACTGTCTACATTGAAAACTCGAACGTTGACCGCAATAGCCGCAGCGGAATAACAGTCTCAAACTGGGCTTCAGTGGACCCTTCGATGATAAGTACCAATTTTATAATGTCAAACTCCAGTGCTAACAATAACTCCGACTATGGCCTACAAGAAACACTAAAACTTCCAATCAATATAAGCGTTCATGAATCGTCCTTTATCGGGAACGACGATGGTGGTATTTACTTTTACCATTACTATCCATACACATACACAGACGCATATAAGGTAGTACTTAATGTGACTTCTTCCGTGTTTACCGACTCGGGGTTTGGCATATACTCCTACTGCTATCGATGCTACTTATATAAGTATGCCCTAAAGAACAACTCCTTCTCAAGGCTACAGCAGTCAGTCTACATGTATGCTGTTGACCTCGACGGGCAGCACAGAGAAACTGCGACCATAGCTAACAATGTCTTTACATTGAACACAAAAGACTTGCATATCGACAATTGGAAAGGCAACGTGTCGGTAACTCGTAACTCATTTGAAGGATCATACGAGACTGTAAGAATTCAAGATTCTTCCGGATTGGACACGTCCGCAGTTGCGGTGGTTAGTGGAAACACATTTAAACAACTGACATGGTCACGGTCAACATTCGGTATCTACATTCAAAATGTCCGAGGAAAATTGTTGAACAACACATTCCTTAACTGTTCTTCGAGCACCCTTGTAAATCTTGCAAACAGGTATGACCATGAAGTGAGGTTCAACAGGTTTATCAACACTTCCAGTGTGTCGTGTTTCCTGCACACAGACGAGAAATACAATCACAGCAAAATGCTTATTGCAGACCAGAATTACTGGGACACTGCAGATATAACGCGGGTGAAATCAAAAGTCTGTGACTTCTTTCTGAACTCGGAGAAATCGATCATTTCCATAAACTCAATTTATAACGGCGCAGATCTGACGACTCTTGTTCACACCCCAAATCTGGACAGTTTTATATACACTTGGGATTTAGGCATGAATGCCTTTGTTGTTGGCGGTGTGATATCTACTGTTGCTAGCATTCCAACGCTTACAGACATAGACGTGGTTGTAAATAGAAGTGTTATTGTTCTGCCTGGCGCTCAAATCACCATGACAGGAGTAGCAGTCAACTTCACAGACGACCGAGGAGTGATCGTAAGAGGTACTAGAAATACTTATTTAGTTTTGGATTTAATATAATTATTGAATAAAATTGAAAGGAATTGTATACTTTTGTGAATAAATTTCACCGAAAACCATTGCTATAATTTTGTTGTATGAAACACGTGTTGCATATTGCAACACCTGAACTAGGCCCTTCTAAAAGATGTTATTTGTAATTTTAGGCAACATGAAGATTGAATCCAGCTCAAATAGGATATCGATATTCAGGAGACATTTAAAGAACGATTGGAACGGGATCAAGCTCTTTGATACCGGTTAGAATATATTTTCCGTGAACAGTGGCCTTGTATTAGTAAAGTGGTTTATACAAATCATGAATACAGGCCTTAACAGCAGCAACAATTAATCGGTAGTAAACATTTCAATTGCAACCCGATGCACCAAATGCGCCGATTGTTCAGAACTTTTATGATGTGCTCACATATATGAATAAAACAAGTAGGGCTAAAACAGCTGTCTCAAATATTGTACAAACACTGCACATCACAAGTGTATCCATTATACTTCCAGTGAAGATATTAAAATTAACAACGTTAATTAATTAAACATCGTTGTATTAACTTTAAAAAAGTTCTGAATAATCGGCTACTGTCTGTTATGTTGGATTATGCTAACTATTTCAATTATTCATATGTAGAGGCTGCACCAGACTGCACTAAGTACATTTATTGTCATTGCCATGAGCGAATATTATATGCAAGTAACCGCAATTTAACAAATGTATTTCAGATTTCATTGCAATCAACACAGAATTCTCAGGCGCGGTCTCGGCCATATCTATTGAAGGAAATGTTAGCTTTATTTGTACCAATTGCTCTACTGGCGTAGCACAGATTACCAGATTCATCTATGCATATGAGCATTACGGCTATGCCAATGTGTCTCTTGTACAGTGCAACTTGTCTGCCAACAGTCAGATTGTTCAAATGTCCACTGGGGCATTTTCTTCCATTAAAATTTATGTAATTGATAGCATTCTGCAAAGTAGTCAGAATGTGGTAGATTTACAAGAAAGATCGTCGGATTCGAAAGCTCATGCTGTTGAAGTAGCTATACAGAAAAGCAATTTGTTCTCAAGCGGATATGATGTTATTAATATACGGGGATGTGCATATGTTTTAAACTTTACATTGAAACAGTCTGTCGTTTCATCTACCCGCTACAGGAATATAATATACTTAAATGTGCCCTCAATTGATCTTGAAGCAAGCGGAAATAATTTTGTTGATTTCTCCAATGCCATATACATCTATTTCTGTAAAGCACTTTCAGACAAGGACATTCCTTTAAATTCAACAATCAACAACTTGATAAATATTGAAGCAAATACATTCAACAGCACAAATCCGGGTAGCGACATTTACCTTTACAGCTATTACGGATATGAAAGAAACCATACCATTGAGATAAGAAAAAACGTTGTAAATCCAACAGTCCCTGTTCAGAGAAAATTCTTACAGACGTTTCTACAGTACCAGTACGCCCATACACTTTTGCTTTCATCAAACACAATCTCTAAGCTACTGGACACTGTTTTGGATATTAGCACCAGATTTATTGAAGTTAACATTACAAATAATACCTTTTCGAACAATTTAGTGTGCATTCTATATCGAGGAACACCATGGAGATATTTCAAAGGCCTTAACATTTTAAATAACAATTACATTAACAATTCTGCTGCTGATGGGATTGTTCAGATACAAGCGGAAAATTTTTGGGATTCCCGTGTTGAACTGTCTTACAATAATTTTGAAAACAACACGGAAACCGTGATAACTATACAGACAGTAAACATAAGCATGGCCTTTAATTTCTTCGAAAATCCGAATGCAAAATTTAACCTGAAAGCAAACGCTATTGCAAGTTACGCAGCAAAGAACGTTATTGTGAATGCATCCCTCAACTTTTGGGGAAGCGATGATCCAAAAGAAATAGAGAAGACACTATTTGATGCTGACTATGATGACACGTTGTTGGATGTAATATACCGACCATATCTGGGATCAAAAAATATATCGGATATCCAGAACAGAGAAATCAGTTTCATTTCTGGGAATCGAATAGGAGGACTGGTAGAGGGGAATGTGACATTAGTGTTAACCGGAAGTCCATACACTGTCGTTTCTAACATTGAAGTTGGCACTAATGATACATTGGAAATCGAGGCAGGAGTTGTCCTACGATTCAAATCTGATATCGGCATTATTGTATATGGTGAGAGCTGGTTATATTTGCCATTTGCTTGTAACGAGTAAAATGATACTTTTTGAATAAAAATAAACCAAAGTTAACAAAATATACACGAGTCGCACATCGTAAACAAAAACACAACACCGCCATAAACGTTAATATTTATCTATTATATAATTGTCGATACGTTAATAATAATTTTTGTTTTTCACATATAAGGCCAAATGGATGTTCTTGGTTCTCCGGAAGCTTTCATAGTCATGGACATGGATGCATTCGAATCACCATGGAGGGGAATTGACTTCTCGGCTTCTGAGAAAGGTATGTTTCATCCTTTTCTGCCTCAGATTTACGTGTATGATTGATTTATTATTGTTTTGTTATATTTTGTTTTGATAATGTTTTAATTTATGGCATTGCTTCGTACTTTCAGAGTCACGCGTACAATATTTAATAGTTAATAATACGAAGGAAGGAATAAAAACAACATCTTTCACTTTCCTGAAAAACGTGACGTCTTTGAACTCGGATTCTTCTGGAATTCAGATATCCTTAACGGATTCTTTGAGCTCAACATTATCAACAACAGCTTCGGAGTTGACGGCCGTTAATTGCTCTAGAGGAATTGTCATAGTAGGTCAACCTACAAACATGTCTTCACTCACAATAACCTCTTGTATGGTGTTAAATAATTCCTTATACGGCATTGAAGTAGAGACAAGCGGAAATGTTACTTTAAACAGTTGCATTATAAAAAACAACACAATGTCAGGATTAAAACTTAATATGCAGAAATACGGCAGACTGAGTCTCCACAAGTGTGACGTAAAGAACAATTCGAAACGAGCCATAGAGGGCACTGTTACTGGTGGCCTTAGTATTGATAAGTGTAACATTTCCGACCACATCATTGGATATTACAACTATTGGCGAAATTGGGTTACTGACAAGTTCATTGACATCCTTGTCAACTGTCAATTGGGTGAAAGTTTTGTTTTTATAACAAATTCTCTTTTCTTGAACAACATCGCCGACGGTATACAGTTGAAGACCAGTTATTATAATTATGCAAACGTGTTAGTGATTGTAAATGATAACACATTTTCAAAGGGAAATAAGACATTCCGGTATCAAAACGAAAACTACTATCGAAAACGAACTTGGAACACCATCAGGTTTATGAATAATGTTATCGAAGAAAATGTGATACCGTTAAGCAATAGCAATAATGACGTTTTGAACGAGTTCATCCTCGTTGACCAAGACGAACTCTTTATTGATAAAAACACGTTTGTAAGAAATCGTGGAAGATCAGCCTTTGCAATAAATACCGTTTATTTGGGTCATATTATTAATATGACCTTTACTGGCAATACGTTTTTTGACAATGATTTCACTTTTACAACGGTTGATGTTAGGTCACAGGCCATAGCAAACATCCACAGGAATGTTTTTGAACATTTCGGGCAACAGATCTGTACATTGCGAGCTCCGGCGTTTGATATAAACTACAAGATGAACGCCACACACAATTTCTGGGGAACTGACAACTTTACAAACATATCTGAATCTGTCTGCGGTTACGAGAAAGACATGGGATTGAGTTTTGTGTCTTACATTCCCTTCTACACCGATGGTCGACTGAAAACATTAAGCACGCCAGATAATTTCAACTCCGTGGTTAATGGTGGCGAAATAACGACAACGGTTACTTTATCTACAAGGGACCACCCCAAACCGATTCTTATTTCTCGTTCAATACTGATCAGGTAAAATATGTATACATTATAATTCATGTTGCGAAAGCTATCTTCCCTGTCCGCACAAGATACACCATCAATTGACCCAACAGAGCATACGTGTTTTAATTGTCTGGAAACTAGTTTTCTAAAATGTATATTCATATCAGTGACAAACTAATCACTATCATCGCAAAAGACAAGACGAATATCAGTGTATACTAGTTTATAGCAAAGAAGTACACATTATGTATACGATATTTCGTTTTTTAAAGAACCAGATGCATCAATGCAATATTATATTAAAATCACAAGATACCTAAATTGACTATTTCGTAGTATTTTCACAATCAATATCATTTGGTCTTATCATCAATTCCGCCAAAAAGCTCTAACGATAACGTCCGGTTGTTATGTTAACGCAAGGAATTGTGTCATTAATTTCAATCATTTTCGCACAACTGATTCAATGTGAGTACATAAGATCGGCAATTAAATGGCACAAATTGTCAGTCGGTGACCACATACTCCGTTTTGCAGCGATAGAAATATTGTTTTGTTTATCTGAAAGAAAATTACAAGCGAATATGATATGACGTCATAAGCGAGGACGTAGGTATAGAGTATTCGGTTCGAGCAAGCCGGTTAAAACATAGAACAATACGATATTATTAAACCGCCATAACGCCGGTTAAAATTTCTTTTACACATATTTTGTTTTGTTTCCTTGGCGCAATACTATTTTGTTCTTTTTTATTTCAGACCTATGGGATCATTGTTTATTGAGGAAGGTGTTACTTTACGGTTTGAAGAAAAGCGAGGAATATACGTTCAAGGTATGGCAAGTGTTTAATAAGTCTCGTTTAGTTTAAAAAGTGTTATTGGCGACACCAATGGAATGCATTTTCATTTTGCGCTGTATATGTTGTCGTTTAAGTATATATATTCATGTTTTATATAGATGGATATTTGCTTGTTTAAAACAGTGGTTTATCTGTTATAATATAAAACTCATTTGTTTTAGGTTCTTTGAAATGCTCAGGAACCACTTTACCCGTAAGACTGGAGAGCAGCAGTTATAGATATGCATGGGTTGGACTGTTCGTTAACTCAACGTCCATACTTGGTATGTGCAGCGCAATAGCTATTTCATGGTGGAATTTGATAACAAATGATATCATATTTACTTAACAAGCTATATGATGATATTATCAGACGACGCTGTAAATTCATTCTTTAATTTTGGTAAACAAGACAGAAATCGGCTAAGAAGACTTTACAAAGTATATAATTAGTATTTATATATTCAATATTAGCTTCATTATGATTGGATTGGATTTGATCTTTAAATTGTTTATTTTTATAGAGCAAGACAGAACCCGATTAATACACACTATAATAAAAGACACTCAAAATGGAATCGTTGCATACACACAAAATCTTGAATTTACAAAGGGAACTATTTCTAATTCTGCTACCAACTGCTTATTGCTGTATCCATCTATTACGCGCCTTACTATATATGACTTTGAGGGAGCAATACTTGAAAATTGCACACAGAAAGCAGTGTTTGTAAATGGAATTGGTAAAACGGCTTTGATGAATGTAAACATAAAGAATTCGAAGACAGGCATATATGTAGCTGGAGCGGAGGGTTCGATTGATGTAAGGTCTTCCAATATATCGCTGATACATGACGTCGGAGTTGAAATACAGTTTACATCAAGGTACGCTGCTGGGAATGTAACATTCGAAAACAACATGATATCTAAGGCATTTAGAGGACTAGTTATAAACGTTAAAAATGACAGAACGGTCAACACAATCACGGTATCACGAAACTCTATTGATGATGCCCACAAGGATGCTCTCTATATACGATTTCCAACATATCGTTCATATTATGTTTACGATGGCCAAAGATCAGTTGAAATAGCACTAAATACGTTTCACAATTCGTGTGGGATTTCGATCGAAACATGGAACAATGCTAACCTGACTTTCAACAACAACATTATTAGAGATGCTGTAAGTGTAGATAGCGAATGTCTTTTCAAAGGCCTTGCTCTTGGAGACGGACGGCACACTGGAACAAGAAGATTTGATATATCAACCAATGCTTTTGAAAATATAACCGCAAAATGTATTGTTTATCTCGAAGACGATGACAATGCGAATTTGAAAGGGGAATTTCTGTATAATCAGATAACTGAGACACATACAGCTGAAACCACAGTGTTAACCAGAGCTTACTTTATAAACATATCTCAGAATATATTTGATAATCCATTATCAGCATTCGATGTAAAGACCACGCTTGAGGGATCACGCATACTAAATGCTACAGAAAACTGGTGGGGTAGTTCTGACGCAGCAATAGCTTACAATCGCATATATGATCAACGTCGTGACCCAGGACTGGTTTTCTTTGATGTTGATCCAGTCGTTACTACACTCACGTTAGATTGCAGCAATGTGAATAACTGCTCCCAGAAAGGTGAATGTGTGCGTCACCAAACATGCAGATGTTCTTCAGGTGAGAATTTCAAATGGTTTTTGAATCCTTTTCTTAGAGTAAATAATGTATTTACAGTAATTTTCTAAAACGACCTCAAATGCACAATAAAGTATAAAATGCTGTTTATAAGAATTTGAAATCGTTACTTAACAGGCTGGACTGGTCCGTCTTGCACGGAATATGACTGCGTTGGTGTCAATAACTGCTATGGAAACGGTAAATGCGTTGGTCCAAACGTTTGCGAGTGTAATGAGGGATGGAGCGGATCACTTTGTATATTTGCATCATGCAAGTACGTGTAGTTGATTCTTGTTGTTTGTACTGTGTGCATGATTCGTGTGAGCTTAAGTAGCTGCATTTCTTTGGTATATGCTCATTGTATTTTGAAACTCATCTTCAATGCTCTGCTAAATATCGGGCGTCAATAAGCATTTCATTTGAATACGATACATACGACAATGTTTTGGCTAATGAGCACATATACACCCGAACAAAAACCCGACATGGCGTCGCTCGACGTGGGATTCTGGTCATGACGTGGATGACCAAAATTGACTTAAATTTTACGTAGAGGAGACATGGAAACCCTAATGTCAATGCGAAGTCGATTTACAACGTGGTTTCGACTTGGGATTCTCACCTGACGCTTGTCTAAATTAAATTTATATTCGACATACGTGGTTTCCATGTAATGGAATCACACTTAATACCTACCTTCCTAAGTTAACAATGCAAAATACATTTAGATTTCCATAACCTATATGAAACACTGTAACAATCGTGTCACCGTCGGCATCTTATTTTGGCGCATATTCGAACTAGGGATCAGGACAATGCTGAATATTTGAGCCAATCGGAAAAAATAGAGGTCCAATATCGGACTAAATATATTTATTACCCCACCCTCTTGATCTTAATTAATTGACTTGATTTTACGTTCATTTGATTGAAATGTCCATTTTTAATATCTCGAATATTATCATATAAAGTAATTGATGAAAACAAATATCAAAACTGTGTATAAGTTGCTTTTATAAAAACTCATGTAGATATTCAATAATTTAGAGTCCTTAAGTTTAGGCTTGTGTCCACGTCTGTGAATTTGACACAGCGCGTCAAAGTTTAATGTGGTTACAAATAAGAGAAGTGTGTTACAGTATTTTATGTTGCTAAAAAGAGATGAAATATATCTAAATATAACATTTAATATAACTAATATAGATTGTAATTCAATGTTTATTTACCTACTCGTGGTATACAATTCATGTACAGTTAACTATTACTGGAATTTGCTTCAGAAATGTACTCGACTGTAGCGGGAGAGGGTTTTGCACCCAACCAGATATCTGCTCATGCTCGCAGGCTTTCACTGGTGTCGACTGTGGTTCCTGTGTGCCGCTTCATTGGGGTCCCGACTGCAGACCTTGTCCGGCTTGTGTACATGGTTCATGCAATCTTAACTCAGGTACATTCAAGAAGTAATATATAAATATTGACTGCATTGAGGGTGACAGTACATATTGTCAACCTGAGGTAAATACTGTCGACCGAGGCATTATACCGAACAAAAACTGTAGTATTTTAAAGACTAAAAATACCATTTTCACTGACAGCTGCGAATCTTGCTGCCATTTTGGCAAGAATTGTCGGCTGGTAAACAAAGACTGGTGATACAGACTTTAAGCAAAATACTATCAGTAAATCCCGTATTCGTACCGTATTGCCAATTTCATATGTTCTATAGAAGTGAGGTCTTATAATTAATGCATTTTAAGGTTGCAATGCCAGTCTTATATTAATCATAATTTTTCACATACAAATCCAACATGGCGGCGTATTTGTAGTGTATTTTCAATTTCATGACGTCAGAGAGTGACAGTGCGGCAGAGGGTGATAGTGCGGGGTGATAGTCGAAAATATTGCCCTGGCGTTTTTACTATATGTTCTATAGAAGTGAGGTATAATAACAATAAATGTCTAAAGTAGATGTTTTTAATTTTATTATCACTGTCTTTTTTTAATTTGCTCATATTAATAGTGTATTTATACCATAGTACTGGGGTTAGGCTAAGCCCAACACTAACCAGTGCACTGGTATATATTGTGCGAAACAAAAAATAACACAAATAACACAATTGGTCTTTCCAATAGGACATTGCGACTGTGAGGACGACAACTGGAGCGGATACCTCTGTGACAGGTGCAGTGAAGCATTCTACGGTCCAGATTGCCTTCCTTTAATTAAAGTACTTGATATTGTGCCAAACCAAGGCCTTGACAAGGGCGGGAACTCGGTACATGTTTGGGGTCACAATTTTCCAGAAACAGCAAATCACATCTACTATTGTAAATTTGGAATTACTATTGCTAATGGAACATGGATTGCATGGAATCACGTTGTTTGCGTTTCTCCACAAAATACAGAGGGATCAGTAATGCTTGAGATTTCACCGAACGGATCTAAATATACACATGACAAGGTATGTTTATTTTTCTGCAAATATTTCTAAATGCACATTTGCATGTACGAAGCAAGTTTTTTTTTATCACAAATCCTTTAAAAGATAGAATTCGTTGTCCGAAATGGGTTTGTATCAAGAGAAAACTCTTCGTAGTCATACATTTGTATGTTACAGTTTATCGCACGCTTTTTTTTCAGTTAACATTTAACTACTACGCCACATGTCCACCGGGATCCTGCGGCCGTGACCTTGAACCTTCACATGGGCAGTGTTTGTTCGGTGGCTGCACATGCTTCCTGCCATGGGTTGGTGACACATGTTCGAAAGAACTGTTGTCGCCCACCATTTTTGACC
This sequence comes from Mya arenaria, assembly GCF_026914265.1. Classification (NCBI taxonomy): domain Eukaryota; kingdom Metazoa; phylum Mollusca; class Bivalvia; order Myida; family Myidae; genus Mya; species Mya arenaria. The sequence goes on from NC_069132.1 coordinate 12,219,075, forward strand.
AAGACCATCAACAAACAGTCGAGGAGAGCATGAAATACTTTTTGCAGCTCAATTTGATGAAGGTATAAAATTATAATGCATTCATTTATTTAACGAACTGTTGAGCAAACAGTGTACTCTAGAAATACCTCTTTATGAATATTTAACAAAGCAAGACAGGTCACATTCGACAGTTTTCTTATAATGTCTCTACCTCTTCAGGGCGACCCGCCAGTTCGATGGTCATTGTTAGAGGGACCACAGGGCATGACAATTGATGAACGAACCGGAATGATATCCTGGTTGACGCCCCTTGCACGCTCTCAGTCGTACCGAATTCGCGCACGGGCTACAAATACAATCGGAAGCGATACAAAATCATGGGAGTTAGCTGTTCCGTTCTCTTATACAGCAGAAGTTGAGACTTCCGAACCTTCAGGAACTCTTGCGAGTCCGCGACCAGTGCAGATACAGGGTCGAGTATTATTTTCAAGAGAGGACAACCACCGGATGGTACCAGTTGATTTAGAGTACGGGACTATTCATTTCAACATTTTACACTCCAATCCAAAATGCATTTTTCTATAACAAGATAAATTCATAAATGAATAAGTAATAATATAAATAGGTGCGATTGGTAGCAACGTTGCTTATATCAAAATTAGCAGATACAAAATTGATTAATAACGTGAAGCCGTTTCATCAAAACGTGGGAGCAACTTTGAGAGTGCAGTACCAATCAAGAAAATCTCAGAACGAATTTGTAATGAAACGGTCCCCATGTCCATCAACCATTTATACATAAGTCTTTCTTTCTTTTACTTACGCAATATTATGCGCCGAATGCTTATCATAGAAAGGCCGCGAACAAAATGTAATATTGTAACTTATGTCTCATAACTACAACCATTCTTCAATTTACAGAGTAACCGAGGTGCAGACGGGTCGAAAAGTTGTTATTCACGAATGGTCCAACCCGTTTTCCCCGCAATTCTTTTTAGCAACACACTTTCCACGAGCTGACGACGCTGGACAGTATGTTGCAGTAAGTGTGGTGTTATTTTCTATTAATTATATCGTTTATTGCTCATCCATACCTGTACAATGAATCCGTTTGAAATTTCGGTTTTTAAAAATATGGTGTTCTTATCACTACATGGGCGAGCCCAGTATCAAAAGTCTAAATTTAGTCTTGCACAAGTGTATACATGTCATCACATACCTATATATTCACAGGTAGCGCGTCATCCCGGCGCCAGCCGAAACCCCAACGCCAGTGTACACTGGTCTGTTTTGGGCATTAGATGTGAGCCGGCTTCTGTCATTGTTGATGAAAAAATTCTAAATGAAGACGGATCAGTAGTTGTTCAGAACGTTTCAAGACTTGTGAATATAGGAAACTATCCTATCACCAACATATCATCTATGGTAAGTAATTCTAGTCAGTGCCAACCAGCTGAGTCCATGTCCAATTAACCACTTTGTAATACGACTATATAATGGAGTGTCCGTTCAATTTTCGAAGTAATCCAATGCTTACATATTTGGATAGGTGTTATATTTTTTACAGGTTGACGGCATGCCAAATGCATTTGTGCGTCGATATACTAACTCTTCCTCAAACCTGAATATTGAAACTCTTCAACCTGGCGAGAGACTATCGTTCGATCTAGTTGTCAAAGATGCTCGTCCGCTTTATGGAACGATATTTGTTAAATTCAGCACGCCGGAGCGAACAAGTACAAGACTACGATTGTCTATTCGTCTGACTATTCTTAAACCATTACTCACATTTTTGCCAAATTCTTTAAATGAAAACATCGTACAAGGTACCCAAAAGATATTTGATGTTAGAATCACCAACGAAGGAGAGGTAACAGCATCTAATGTTGTTTTAAGTCTCCCAAACGATGCAAGGATATCGATTGTCTCTTTTGCAAATATAAATGCAACAACAGACGGTGTCGAAGGGGAATCGTTGACAATAAGTCCTGGGCATTCTGCACAACTCACTCTCTCTGTTATCATTGGAGGAAATGAAGCTCTTGGTGAAATGTCTGGTGTCATCTATCTGAACTCAGACCTGACTTCAACACCACTGCGGTATAGATTCTACATAACATCAATCCAGCAGTTTAACTTAACATTTACAGTAAAGGATGAATACACGTATTTCGCGGCAGATTCACCCTTGGTGAGTAACGGAAAGGTCACGCTTGTCAACCCACGCCGAGGTTATTTTGAAACTCGATACACCACAAATGAAACTGGTAGTTCTTTTATTTAATATTAAGAAAAATGTTTTTCCACAATATATGGAATTCTTATGCTCTTTTAGAAATGAAATGATAAATAAACGTTTTTGATTGTAAATTTTATATAAAGTGGATTTCAAATTCTATACAAAATAAGTTAGATTTAATAAGCCTTTTAAATAATCCAACTTGTACAGGTTTCGTCGTCTTTGAGAACATATACGAAGATGTGTACACCCTTCGGGCCGAAGCGGAGGGTCATGCCTACTACAGTGAAGTTATTCTTGCCAGCGCCGACCAAACCCAGTTAGACATCTTCCTTCAACGAATCGCCGTCAAATATACGTGGTCAGTTGAGCCCACCACCGTACAAGACGTATATATCATTCAACTGGAGTCTACGTTTGAAACTAACGTAATACCATTTGTTTCATTAATAAGACATGGACTAGAGTAATTTTGAATTTTTGCTTTCAAAACTTGGAAACCTTTCTTTCCTATGATGCCTCGAGTTAGTCACGAATAAATAACGCCAATGCCTCATTTATAGCATTCTGGACTCTATTTTAAAACTAAGGGATTGAGTAGACAGTATTTCCGGACTCTGTTGTATGCATTCGTTTGTGTAGTATGAAATCACGTTAATTGCAAACATTTAAGACGGCGCACTCGTGCCTTTTATAATGGTACCAATACTTTTAAAGGACGAGTTTTAATACATAAAGAAGTTATTTCCTCAGGTGCCGATGCCAGTAGTAACTATCGAACCAGCTAAAGTCAACACCATTCCGTACGAGCTGGAAGAACAGGAAATAATAAATTTCAACATTACAAACCACGGACTTATAAGAGCGGATAATGTGAGGTTTACTGTGCCACAGAACCACCCTTATCTGGACTTTGAACTGGTAAGATTCTTCTTTCTTTATTTCTCTTTACCCAAGTCAACTTAGCTACAAGGCGATTAAAATATTTTATTGCATGTGTAGTCCGACTTTGTGACATTAGGCCTCTATAAGCAGGATTTTCGTGAAATATTTGACTATATGTCTTGTCCCTGTAGTTTCCTCTATATTATTAGTATGGAACTAGACGCTCGCAAATCGAATTTGTCATTTTGTATATAAGAGGTCCAGTCAACCTTTGGTATTCGTAAAAAATGGTCTCATATAAAATTGCAAATACAAAATGCTCTTTTCAAAACAGACTGTTGACGATATAGGAAGTGTCGCGGCAAATACATCGATTATTGTTCCTGTACGAGCCACATTAAAGAAAAGAGTAAAGCGTAATTTTGTAGCGGACTTTGTGTGTGGACTGGCAGTATTGTATGACTATATCTGCGGTGGAACTCAGACCCGTGGTTTGGATGTGACGTTGACGAGGGAATACCCAGGACGCCCACCGCTGCCTTGTGGACTTGGAGGTGGAGGTGGAAGTGGAGGTGGCGGTGGCGGTGGCGGAGGTGGTGTGTCGTGTAAGCAAAGCCATAATGAGTGCTGAATGCAAATGTTCTTAAAGTGCTTTAGAAGCAAATTTCAGTATCAGTCGGTTGATTGCATGTCGCAAATATTTGCTTAATTTGTACATTGTTAATTTATTCACGCACAGTATTTTTTAACATGATTTCCGTTTGTTTAAACCTTTTTTTGTTATTTCAGACTCTGGAGGTAGTTCAGGAACAGGAAGCGGGTCCGCCGTTTCATACAACCCCACAACTCCCCTGTCATGTAACTGCGCGAAAACACTTATTAAAAGCTGTGCCCTGGCGTTCCATCCTATTGCTGGCTGTGCTCTGGCGATTTCCGATCTAGCTTCCGCCGTAAGTGCATTAATTACTTTCGATGCATTTCAACGATATGATTTTTTAATAAAAATAATGATGTAATCAGACACATTGCGTTATTACATTTGGTTGTGTTATAACTTCTGCTTCATGATAAAACTCGTTAGATGTTTTGTTCGCTTTTATATTAATTTACACTTTACAGGACAGCATCCTTGATGGTATTGTTCCTGCTTTCGACACGACAATGGCTTGCGTTTCCCCGTTCATCTGCCCACTGTGTGGTCCCATATATACCGCCGTAAGGTAGCGTAATATGTGTTTTCCTACTTAATAATAATTAAGGCATTGAACGGATGGGCATGTCTGTCTATTATCATTTCTTCATCGTAGCGCGATGTGTATTTTAGCGTTTGAATGAAGCTATTATGAAGAGGAAAAAGAAACTTGAGGTACCTTTTTGTTGGCTTAAAGTGCACGATTTTAGGTTGTAGAATAAAAGGTGAAAATGTCAAAATGCCTGTAACATGAGCTTGAACATGACGAGGTATAATAAAATTATAAATAAAAGGGTAAATGAAATGGTGTTTGGTGTATTGTAAGTCAAGACTGAAGTGAACCTCATTCCTTCCTATTTAAATTTTGCATCAGCAATCCATGTCATACCTTTATTGAAGCAAAACATTGGCATTACAGATGTCTCATTGATGTTGTCCGCGATTGTAACAGCGCAAGACGTCGCCGCGAAATAAGTTCTTCCATTGTGGACAACTTGATGGAAACGGCGAAACCAGTCGACAATTTTTTCAACATAATAGCTGAAGTTCTCGGAGACGATGCAATGTAATACATTTAATTTGAATTTTCACTTGATTGTATGCTTATTTATTCTTTATTTATAAATGAGTGTTAAGTAATTAAAAACAATGTTTGTAATGTACATTAATTTGTCAGTATGACTCTTGAATATGTTTTCTGCATAGCGGCACTGCTCACCGGACCCCTATTTTAGCTTAAACTATAATTACTTGTCAAAACATTTTCGTTTATAGGTATGATTTGAACACAACCTGGTACCAGACGTTCAAGCAGACTTTGTCAGACGACAGTGATCTGGGTATTGGTTTGTCCAGTCCTGAGTTTGCCTCAATCTTGAATAAAATCACAGAGGAAGCTTCGAAGGCCATTTTGACGCGGTTTTTACACCGTTGGAATAATACAGGTGCTTAGCATTATTTCCATCGCTTTCTTCCTACGATTAAGTCGTCCTTCTCCGTTTGTGAATGACACCTTATGATCTAGTCATCCTGTGCGTTGCATCTTATTCTGCCCAAATCCAGACATGAACATTTTTTATTAAACATATAGAGTAAATCTTAGACTAGTTACGGAGTTAACAGGCAATACATGATATTTCTGAAGCTGCTGCCTGGGTGAACGGAACGCTGTCGGAGTTGTCGGACACGAGCACCGTAATCAACCTATCTCGCCTGCAGCCCCACTTTGAACAGTACAGACTCGATTTGGGGGCGGCCAAAAGCAAGGGATTCAACTCCATATTCGATGACTTTGACTATGCATCCAATGCATACAGGACAGCTGAAAAACAAGAGGTTTCAAATACATTTCTCATTTAATTTAGTGATATCAGATAACATTGTCTTTCTGTTTTATTCTCAATACTTGAAATTTAATTTCAACGTTTAAGTAATTTGAATGTAAATTTATTTATTAGATTTTAACATGTTTTTGCGTCTTCAGTGGTCAGAGAAATATTGTTAACAATACACACTGCTTTTATAGAGTCAAACAAGCGGAGGGGAGAAGAACGATGGCGTATGTGCACGTGTACGAGTCCGGATCATTCAGGAGCTTGTCCTAACGAGAGACGCTTTCAACGCTCGTCTCGAAATTGAGAACGGGGAAAGTTCGGACTTGGAACGTATACACGTCGAGATTGAGATACGACAGACATACGGAACTGGAGAGCTGCTGATTGACAACTTTTCTATTGGTATTTTATCTTACATCTTTATAAATATAACTGTTTAATTGTGTGACTAACATATTTAGTACAATCTAACCTAGACGTCTACTTTTTCATTAATTATAAAGACTTACACTCATTACATTGTTCAATTTGTTCAAAATAATTGTCCTTAGAATAATAACACTTCTCCTATCGAAATTTTAGGCTCGCCGACGTTGGTCGGTATCACAGATGTGGACGGAACAGGCCGGCTGTCCAAAGACATGTCGGGGTCCGCGGAATGGCTCATCATCCCTTACTCTAGCGCCGCCCCTGAGGACGATATACAGTACGACATTGGGGGAAGACTCTCGTACAGCGTCGGCGGCTCGGATTTTTCTGTTCCGCTTCTCCCGGACACAATAACGGTGAAGCCGAATCCCAGTCTGATTGTTCACTATTTCCACGAGAAGTACGTAAGGGGCGATGACCCCCTTACTCCGGAGACTGAACCCATTGTACCATTTAGTCTAGCTGTGATGGTCATGAACAATGGCTTTGGCGTAGCAAGAGCGTTGAAAATAACGTCAGGTCAACCAGAGATAATAGAAAATGAGAAGGGATTGCTGATAACGTTTAAAATCATTGGAGCGCAGTTAGGTGACAAGTCAATTACATCATCGTTGACAGTTGACTTTGGTGACATTTCGTCGATGACAACTAAAACAGCCAGATGGCTACTTACAACCACCCTAATGGGAACGTTTTACAACTTTACTGCAACATTCGAAAACATCAACCCCCTCGGAGACCCGCAGTTGTCCCTGATGGACGAACTCGGGTATCATGAACTGATTCATTTGGTGCGGATTGAGAATGTTCATAAGGATGATGGCCTGGATGACTTTTTGGTCAATGACCTTGCAGATGAGGATGGTATACCTGACCGCCTATACAACAGTAATGACGGGGAAGATGTGGCTGAAGTGGAAAAGGCGAATGCTACTGACTACAGTGTTAAAGAGTTTGTACGGTCTGGGACAAAAATATACCGAAATTTAACATTTAGCGTTCAAGCAAATGCGTCGGTTTATTTTTATTTGAGATTTGAAAACACGTTCTCAGACAGCCCATTATTGTATGCAGAAATCAGTAAAGAAAAACGAGCGCTTTTAGTAGACAAAAATGTATGGCTCACATCACATATACTTGACATGGAATTGATTCATTTATTAGATATTGTAGAAATCAACACAACAGATGTGGTGTCTTCTAATTATACATTGACGTTCGGTCCCCGTAATATGTATGCACCACGTTTCAACAGTTCTGTTTATTCGACAACTATATCTAGACGACTCTCAAAGGGAACCGCAATTGTAACTATTCATGCTTATGATATTGACAAAGATGACTTTGATATGTATATTGACACATACAACGTCAGTAGTTTTGTGATTGAAAAAATAAGTCAGACAAGCTATGAACTAAAAATAGCAGATGAACTGGTTACAGGGTTTTATACTATCCCAGTAGTTGTGCGTGACCATGGCATACCCGCCTTGGTATCGGCGATGAATGCATCGATCGAGGTGAACGACGCTGATGTGACGGGAACTACACATGTGCGTTCTAGTACCACTACGTTATCCTCTGACCTCACGAAATCTACGTCATTCACCAGTAACACGCCTGAAATGACATCAAACGTTTTAAATCAGTCTTCAACGACGGCAGCACCAATGACAGTTTCTACAACCGCAAATTCAAACACAACAGGTTCGACGATTGAAACAACAGCTGTGCAATCTATGTCAACGGCAAATCATTCAGCTGTTGCAAACGTTACATCAGCGACAACTTCGTCGACGAATTCACAGATGACAGTTTCTTCTACCCCAAGTACACACACAACAGGTTCGACATTAAAAACATCAGCTGTACAATCTACATCAACGGACAATCATTCATCTTTCACAAACGTAACCTCAGCGATAACTTCGTCTAGTGTCACATCAACTGTTTCCGATTCCTCCAAAGGATCAATTTCACCAACAATAAAGATCATCACTTCACCCGTTACCAAGACAACCGAAGAAACGGACGTGGGAGAGTCGGAAGAACTTGCCACGTGGGTTATCCCCACAGCTATTGGTGGAGCTGTTTTTGTTGTAATTGTTCTATTCATAATCGTGTTTGCTTATACCCTTAGAAAGAAATCTGATCATGGAGACTACAGAATGTAAAAATAAAGGAAGAACATGTGAGCCCATAAGTCGAAATTTGTATTTACCATTTGTAAGGAAAGAACATACGTACTATTAACTTCATTTTTGTATCCATCCTTCGTCAAGGAAAGAACATGCGTACTATTAACTTCATCTTTGTATTCATCCTTCGTAAAGGAAAGAACATGCGTACTATTAACTTCATCTTTGTATTCATCCTTCGTCAAGGAAAGAACATGCGTACTATTAACTTCATCTTTGTATTCATCCTTCGTAAAGGAAAGAACATGCGTACTATTAACTTCATCTTTGTATTCATCCTTCGTCAAGGAAAGAACATGCGTACTATTAACTTCATCTTTGTATCCATCCTTCGTAAAGGAAAGAACATGCGTACTATTAACTTCATCTTTGTATTCATCCTTCGTAAAGGAAAGAACATGCGTACTATTAACTTCATCTTTGTATTCATCCTTCGTAAAGGAAAGAACATGCGTACGATTAACTTCATCTTTGTATTCATCCTACGTGCCATTAGGTCCACGTTTTGATTTCATTCTTGGACTCGTGAACACGAACGTGAGAGTTACCAGCTCCTTGTTTGTATTCGTCCCTCGTGAAAGTGTTTGTAAATAAATGCTGTGTTTATTACTTATGATACAGTTTTAAAAAACACAATGTGGAATTTATTTTTAAAGTATTAAACAGAAACATATTAAATAGTTGTTTTTCTTCACTCCAAGAATAAATAATCTAAATTACATGGTCAGTAGATAGTGACCCTCATTTGAAGAATGCTTTTCAAATGCTTTTTTATAAAGGTGCATATTCTCCTATATGCCAGTTTTACTCCTTAACTATGTGTACTGTACTCTACACATGCAAGTAAAAATAAAGATGTTTCGTATGTGTACGAACACATGGATGATTACACCGTCAGCTTATGAAAATAAGATTGATGTCAGATACTATGAAAATAAATATATAAATATTATTCGATAAAAAAATCTCCAACCAGAAGCATTTTATTATTCACATTTTTGAATAATTATTTCTTAATTGTATATTCAATTAATCTTGCAAGGTTTCCGATTAATGATACTAAATTATTCTTTTAAATGAGTTTATTCATTTGATACAGGTATTCTTGAATTTATGATGGACATACTACACTTTTCATGTCTTCAGTTTACGAAGTAAATGCAATGAAGTCAATTTTATATGATATGCTACAATCATATGGAACTTCCGTTGAAACGAAAATGGAAAATCCTTGAACACGAAATATATGAACGGATCCTTTCTGTGAAAATGTTTTCCTTCAAACCTTTCTTCTAACAAAATTAGTTCCAATATAGTATCAACCTCGTCACAGAAATGTTTAAGCACAGAATACTTTCCAACACAGTTTGACAGAAACTGCAACATTAATCTGCTAAAACAGAAGTCTTCTCTTTGTGACTCATCACAAAGTACATATCAAATTATAGCCTATCATTGTATATCACAGAAACACGAAATGTCCCTTTAGATCAAGTCTACACATTGTAGTTCAAGGTCAATAATATGTTCGCGTAGAGCGCTGGTTGGTGTTCCGGATGCCTGAGCGCTTGACGGACTTTGAGAAGTCGGTCCACATTTCTGCCACTTCCTGTCGGTTGCGAGAGAACATATCGCCCTCCTGGCTACCAGGGGTTATCACGTGGGTGGGAGTCATCTCCCATGTATCGAAAAACTGGCGGTCGATCTTTTCTGGCTTCGGCTTCTTCGGCGGCCTCCACCGCTTTACTTCCTTCTTCTCTGGCTCAGCCTCCTTCCATCGTGGCGTTAAATCGCCCTTCCGCTTTTCCTGTAAGAATGATATCAACGGTAATAATGTTACATTCAAATGATACAAATGAAGTGCCAGAATTAAATGAAAGGATGATAACAACCCTTCGACGGTTACATGCAACCATAATCTTCTATACGCGCTGAAGGCATTCACTTGTCGACATCTCGGTTAAGTTTTCGGGGCTTATAGTTCAAAATGCATCAGGTAAACTCCAGCAGAGTTATTGTCAATTTTAGCTTGATAAAGGAAAACTGATTAATTCAAGCAACAGGCATACTCAACAATGACCTTAGATTCTCTGAATTCATTGAAGTTTTCCTTGTCCATCACGGCGGCTCCCTGGACCGCACGCGCCCGCTCGAGTCTATCCTTGTAACCATGCGGCCGCTCACTGCTGATGGAGAGCATTACTTATAAACCATGATAAACAAATGGATATATATTTCTCCCACCTCAGATAAGTAGATCCAATATTTTAACCGTGCTAGAAATTCTTATCTTGCCCACGGGCGAAGATAATATGCCCGTATGGAACTGCTTTTGAATGGCCGCCACATTGTAATTACCTCCCTTGTTGAATACTGTCGTCTGTAGCATCATGGAAACCTTGTCGTGTGGCAATATTTAGAGCCCTAATGAATTATTTCTTGCTTCAAATGTCACCATAAAACAGTTTTCTCGCATCTTCATCACTCTCCTCAGAACTATTTTAAGACCGATTTGACTATTAACATAATCTAAATCTCTGCGCACATATCATTGACAACTACAAATTATCGCATGTCTATACGCAATTATTTTCACTAAAGAGTTCTAGCAAAAAATACATTTTGAATTAATTTTGTTTATCTGAGGTGGGAGAAAAAGCATCTACCATAGCCGCTTGCAAAACACTCTACGCTCGGGTCTGAATGAACCTATCTTACACTCTCGGCCACGGAAGATACTTATATTCTTAAATACATCTAAAAAGTCTCGAGCCTAATGAAAATATTAAATGGTTAAAGTGCTGCAGCCAATATTGAAAATTGTTAAAACACATATATAGACATATTAGAGACAAGACCAATGGATATCTAGGATAATACCAAGTAGATATCTAGGTTAATGCCCAGTGCATATCTAGGTTAATATCAAGTGAATATCTAGGTGAATGCCCAGTGAATGTCTAGGTTAATACCCAGTGCATATCTAGGTTAATGCCAAGTGCATATCTATGTAAATGCCCAGGTTGATATCTAGGTTATTGCCAATTGGATATCTAAGTTAATGTCCAATGCATATCTATGTTAATGCCATGTGGGTATCTAGGTTAATGCCCAGTGGATATCTATGATAATTCCTAGTGGATATCTAGGTTAATACCCAGTGCATATCTAGGTTTATGCCCAGTGGATATCTAGGTTAATGCCAGTGGATATCTTGGTTAATGCCCAGTGGATATCTTGGTTACTGCCCATTGGATATATAGGTTACTGTCCAGTGGATATCTAGGTGATTGTCCAGTGGATATCTAGGATAATGCCCAGTGGATATCTAGGTTAATGCCCAGTGGATATCTAGATTAATGCCTAGTGGATGTCTAGGTGAATGTCCAGTCGATATCTCGATTAATGCCCAATGGATATCTAGGTTAATGTCCAGTAGATATCTAGGTTAATGCCCTGTGGTTAGCTAGGTTAATGCCCAGTTGATATCTAGGTTAACGCCCAGTTTATATCTAGGTTAATGCAAATGGTTTTGCCATTAAGGTCTAAAATGAAGGTTACTCATAGAAACATTAAAATGTGTTTAATGCATTTAGTGCCTACGTTTTCTTGACGTTAATCACGACTATTGGACCCTTCTGTTTGAGCTCCACTAATGACGTGTCTCGTGGGGACAGCTGCTTGTTGTAGTAAGGGTCGAAAAAACGGCTTTGCTGTAATATAAAAGAATGTAGAATAAAAAATAAAGACTTGTATTTTTCTTATTGGAAATTCAAGCTAAAAGTTATGGTTAAATAACATATTCAGGAAACATTTTTTTATAATAAAACGAAACATTTTCTCCTAGTTATCATGTTAAACAACACAACGACGGATGCTTCAGCAATTTTGCGCATGTTGTTCTCCAACGCCTTTTAAAAGGTTCGCTGCCACAAGTGAAAGGTAAACTGCAAGGGTTTATACCACGTGTTGCAATGCTTTAGGCGGCCGGGCCTTGAAGTCTGTGTTCATGGCCTGGGCTTCCTGCTCGTCTCTGGGGATCGACGTACGCTTCTTCAGGTAGCGGGGGTCATTGACACGGGACTCCTGGAGATGATGTATCATTGATAAACAGGTATGTCCTGTATATTTAATATGGACAAAAGTCAATTTTGTTTTGAAATGAACAAGTGATTAACTTTATCACGCAAACTTTTTATACGATCGTTAATGCTCGCGTTTTTTGTAACAATTCAGACGTTTTAAAAAACAAAACCTCCGTTCAATGGTAAATCACGTTTTTCATGTTTGCAGTAAAGTTACATTGTGAAATCATGATCAAAGTAACACTGAGAAACATTCACAAACAGCAACATCGTGACATTCAAGTTAGGAGTGTTTTCGTAACGTTCCTTACCACGTGTGAGAGGTGGTTTGGGAGACGGGCCTTGAACTCGTGCTGCGCATCCTCATCCACGTCCTGTGACATGTCCGCCGTCTTTGGCGTGTAGTACGCCGGGTCAAGTATGCGGCTACTCTATGAAAGTTATAGAGGCGTTGATCAGTTTAAGAACATCCGGTAGTATTACACGTGTAAGGATTTCTCACTTTCGACTCCCCCCCCCCCCCTTCAAATTAAACCGATCGAAAATAAAATGTCGATTGCTTAAGAATAAATCACCTTAATGGATCAGAAGAAAACCTTAGCAGTAAAACATTTATTAAGCAAACAGTTGCGATTACTTGGACAAAGGCGGCCACACAATTTCACACACTATTCATGTTACAACAGTTACAGTCGGAAGTTTGTTAAACCCATATGAAGGTAATCATTAACCCCGACTCAAGACATTCAAAGAGCAACTACTGAAAACATTTTGACCGCTTTTAAAAACATTGAAAAAAGGTATGATACGTACAACATGCTCTAGGTTTTTGGGCGGTTTTGATCGGAAAGTCGGTAAGGGCGAGGTAGAATCCTCTTCCGGTGGTGGAGGCTTCTGTTTGCGAGGCTCCAGGATCCGGCTTTGCTACATCATATATTGATAATTGAATTATGAGCTATTACGCAACAATTCAAAGAACACGATATATTAACAGTTATAAAAACATATAGATTATGAATCTGCATAACAGCGTTAAAATGTAAACTACCCCGTCTCGGTCATTGCAGGGCAATAGTAACTAGTATCGAACATAAGTTGATGACTGTATAAACACTTATGAAATCAAATTTATACATCGCTTTGAAACCAAGAGAACAAGTGAATCGTTCATTTTAAACTAGTTTAATATTAACCACGTGTTTTAGTGTCTTGGGTGGCGGTAGCGACACCTAGTTTATTCCCTCTTAGGCCACTACTTTTATATAAATTGGTTTACAAAACCGGCGCGTCTAATTTTCCGAAAAGTACAAAAAAAATAAAAAATGAATTTTACTTTTTTTTTTCTTTTTTTTTTCCAGACCGTATTGATTTTGGTGCGAAACGAAAGAAAAACCAACAGATATGAGTACGAATGCAATAAATCTCGACTGGTTTGTTGTTCTGTAGCCGTATTCGCCAATTTATAGTGATAGCATGTGGGCCATACAACTGGTATAGCAGCGCCGTTGGCAATGGCGGAATTGACGATAGCAGTCAATCTTTGTATGAAATAATTAATTAAAATATGCAGTGTTGTTAAAATAACAATAGCAATAAACATTGCCAAATTTAACAGCCGACACAAACAATAACTGTCACGTGATTGTTGTTTTTCCCCGCCAATTTAGGTCATGAAAATATTGTTGTTTATAGATAAAAAATAAAAATGTCAGCGGCTGCCATCGAATTAGTAGACAAAAATATCTGTAAATTATGTGTGAGAAAAACATTTTATAACATTTTATGTTTAAATATCAAATAACAGTGCACTAAGTGTGAGTGGTGAAATTGAAAGTAAAATTTCTAAGTTGACACTGGTGACCTAGTTTCGCAAGTTCGGTCGGTGGTGTTTATAGATTTTAAATCATAGAATGGTTTGGAAATACTTGTCATTGAGTCAATGTTAAGCTTGTGTTTATTCTAAATTACATTTTTATTCATGAGTGGGTTAAAGGTAGAGTAAAAACAATGAAAGCGTTGAACACATGTGTCAATGACATTTACTAATGCCGGGAGTTGTGTGCAAAACATTTAGATAAAACAACACAGAAAACCATTTTGAATAAGTCCATTTCAATTTGTAATTAACTTGATATATCACTATAAATGAGTTGTGTTGTCGTAACCAATGAATACTCTTTAAAATGAAAAATAAACAAGCATGAAGTATAGATGCCCCGTGAATGCATGTATACACAAAATGGCGGAGTTGGGAGAAGATGAAAACATCCGATACATAATAATGGATTTCTCTGTCAGTTTACTATCATTGGTACATAAAGTTAAGTCACATGCTAGATTTAGTATTTTGCTATGTGATTTTTATATACTGATGTGGTAATTTGCTGCAAGATTTGAATTTGAAATGGATTTGGTGAACATCCCATGGTAAATATCCCAGTCCAAAAATATCCGGACTTAGTATGGATCGGGTAACACACAACTAGGACCCCGCATGGTAATGGTTATTAAAACTAAAATCTAGGTCTAGTTTGGTTTTAGTTTTTCAGGAATTGTTTTCACAATATTAAAGCTCAAATGTCTTCATAAAATGTTACTTCCTTATTTACAAAATTGGTAATTATTTCACTTTATTGACATTTTCCAATATTGAAATAACTGAAACAATGCTTAGAAAATGTAATGTATTGTTTTAATACAGTGCAATATTTGTGTATTTTAATGCGTAAAATTCGCCTTCTCATTTTTTTTCAATTTAATATTGGTCAGTTTTTAAGTGTTCTGCATTCACTTTTGCTTAAGCATACCCTTAAAGCTAAACAAATGTCTTGCTAAGTGATATTCAATGTATCTTTGATAAAAAGTGTAGTTTAAAAAAGGAGTGGCCTTATTTTCCTGCCTCGGTTGACCATTAGCAAAAATTGATATTACAAATTGTATTTAGAAACTCACAACATGCTCTAGTTTCTTTGGCGGGCGGGAGCGGAACTCGGTTTCTATCTTTTCTTCTTCCGGTTTAGGTTTCTCCTGGAAATACTTCGGGTCCATGATCCGGCTTTGCTGTAATGGGGAAAACTTGTCATGTACATCGTATTGGTATGTAGTTAAATTGGATTAACGTATCAGTAACCATGCATACAAACCCAAACATGTCAATCAATACTTATCGAATTAATACAACTAATCGCAATGCCAAGAAAGTTTTTTAATTAATCCCATAATGTTATTTTCCATTCTAAATAAGGCTATTTAGCCAGTCCAAGCGCCCCCAACGTTAACATTCAACCCACCAAAGCTAAACTTAACTGAGATCAAACCTTTAGCCCAAACGAGTTTTCCCCTTGACATAACTGAGATCAAACATTTAACCCACCCGAGTTTCCCCTTAACGTAACTAAGATCAGACATTTAACAAACCCAAGTTTTCCACCAACGTTACTGTGATCAAACATTTAACCCACCTTAGTTTCCCCAAAGCTTAACTGAGATCAAACATTTAACCCACCAAAGTTTCCCGTAAGCTTAACTGAGATCAAACATTTAATCCACCCAAGTTTCCCCTTAACGTAACTGAGATCAAACATTTAACCCACCTAAGTTTTCCCCAAACGTAACTGTGATCAAACATTTAACCCACCAAGTTTCCCCTAAGCTTAACTGAGATCAAACATTTAACCCACCAAGTTTCCCCTAAGCTTAACGGTGATCAAACATTTAACCCACCCAAGTTTCCCCTAAGCTTAACTGAGATCAAACATTTAACCCACCCAAGTTTCCCCTAAGCTTAACTGAGATCAAACATTTAACCCACCCAAGTTTCCCCTAAGCTTAACTGAGATCAAACATTTAACCCATCAAAGTTTCCCCTTAGCTGAACTGAGATCAAATATTTAACCCACTCAAGTTTTCCCCAAACGTAACTTTGATTAAACATTTAACCCAAACACGATTGTGAAGTTCCTCCTATATGAAGTACTTTTTGTTTCCAAGAATACCTATTATTCATCTTATTATAAATGGAACAACATCATGTTTATAAGGTAGAGGTATTTTTCAAGCATGAAAGTAAACTAACGTGTGAGCACGCGGGCTAGACAACAGCATCATGTTTATAAGGTAGAAGTATTTTTCAAGCATGAAAGTAAACTAACGTGTGAGCACGCGGGCTAGACAACAACATCATGTTTATAAGGTAGAGGTATTTTTCAAGCATGAAAGTAAACTAACGTGTGAGCTCGCGGGCTAGACAACAACATCATGTTTATAAGGTAGAGGTATTTTTCAAGCATGAAAGTAAACTAACGTGTGAGCACGCGGGCTAGACAACAACATCATGTTTATAAGGTAGAGGTATTTTTCAAGCATGAAAGTAAACTAACGTGTGAGCACGCGGGCTAGACAACAGCATCATGTTTATAAGGTAGAGGTATTTTTCAAGCATGAAAGTAAACTAACGTGTGAGCACGCGGGCTAGACAACAACATCATGTTTATAAGGTAGAGGTATTTTTCAAGCATGAAAGTAAACTAACGTGTGAGCTCGCGGGCTAGACAACAACATCATGTTTATAAGGTAGAGGTATTCTTCAAGCATGAAAGTAAACTAACGTGTGAGCAGGCGGGCTAGACAACAACATCATGTTTATAAGGTAGAGGTATTTTTCAAGCATGAAAGTAAACTAACGTGTGAGCACGCGGGCTAGACAACAACATCATGTTTATAAGGTAGAGGTATTTTTCAAGCATGAAAGTAAACTAACGTGTGAGCACGCGGGCTAGACAACAGCATCATGTTTATAAGGTAGAGGTATTCTTCAAGCATGAAAGTAAACTAACGTGTGAGCAGGCGGGCTAGACAACAGCATCATGTTTATAAGGTAGAGGTATTCTTCAAGCATGAAAGTAAACTAACATGTGAGCACGCGGGCTAGACAACAGCATCATGTTTATAAGGTAGAAGTATTTTTCAAGCATGAAAGTAAACTAACATGTGAGCACGCAGGCTAGACAACAACATCATGTTTATAAGGTAGAGGTATTTTTCAAGCATGAAAGTAAACTAACGTGTGAGCACGCGGGCTAGACAACAACATCATGTTTATAAGGTAGAGGTATTTTTCAAGGATGAAAGTAAACTAACGTGTGAGCACGCGGGCTAGACAACAGCATCATGTTTATAAGGTAGAGGTATTTTTCAAGCATGAAAGTAAACTAACGTGTGAGCACGCGGGCTAGACAACAACATCATGTTTATAAGGTAGAAGTATTTTTCAAGCATGAAAGTAAACTAACATGTGAGCACGCGGGCTAGACAACAACATCATGTTTATAAGGTAGAGGTATTTTTCAAGCATGAAAGTAAACTAACGTGTGAGCACGCGGGCTAGACAACAACATCATGTTTATAAGGTAGAAGTATTTTTCAAGCATGAAAGTAAACTAACGTGTGAGCACGCGGGCTAGACAACAGCATCATGTTTATAAGGTAGAGGTATTTTTCAAGGATGAAAGTAAACTAACGTGTGAGCACGCGGGCTAGACAACAGCATCATGTTTATAAGGTAGAGGTATTTTTCAAGCATGAAAGTAAACTAACGTGTGAGCACGCGGGCTAGACAACAACATCATGTTTATAAGGTAGAAGTATTTTTCAAGGATGAAAGTAAACTAACGTGTGAGCACGCGGGCTAGACAACAACATCATGTTTATAAGGTAGAGGTATTTTTCAAGCATGAAAGTAAACTAACGTGTGAGCTCGCGGGCTAGACAACAGCATCATGTTTATAAGGTAGAGGTATTTTTCAAGCATGAAAGTAAACTAACGTGTGAGCTCGCGGGCTAGACAACAGCATCATGTTTATAAGGTAGAAGTATTTTTCAAGCATGAAAGTAAACTAACGTGTGAGCACGCGGGCTAGACAACAACATCATGTTTATAAGGTAGAGGTATTCTTCAAGCATGAAAGTAAACTAACGTGTGAGCTCGCGGGCTAGACAACAACATCATGTTTATAAGGTAGAGGTATTTTTCAAGCATGAAAGTAAACTAACGTGTGAGCACGCGGGCTAGACAACAACATCATGTTTATAAGGTAGAGGTATTCTTCAAGCATGAAAGTAAACTAACATGTGAGCACGCGGGCTAGACAACAACATCATGTTTATAAGGTAGAGGTATTCTTCAAGCATGAAAGTAAACTAACATGTGAGCACGCGGGCTAGACAACAACATCATGTTTATAAGGTAGAGGTATTCTTCAAGCATGAAAGTAAACTAACGTGTGAGCACGCGGGCTAGACAACAACATCATGTTTATAAGGTAGAGGTATTTTTCAAGCATGAAAGTAAACTAACGTGTGAGCACGCGGGCTAGACAACAACATCATGTTTATAAGGTAGAGGTATTTTTCAAGCATGAAAGTAAACTAACGTGTGAGCACGCGGGCTAGACAACAACATCATGTTTATAAGGTAGAGGTATTCTTCAAGCATGAAAGTAAACTAACATGTGAGCACGCGGGCTAGACAACAGCATCATGTTTATAAGGTAGAGGTATTCTTCAAGCATGAAAGTAAACTAACATGTGAGCACGCGGGCTAGACAACAACATCATGTTTATAAGGTAGAGGTATTTTTCAAGCATGAAAGTAAACTAACGTGTGAGCACGCGGGCTAGACAACAGCATCATGTTTATAAGGTAGAAGTATTTTTCAAGCATGAAAGTAAACTAACGTGTGAGCACGCGGGCTAGACAACAACATCATGTTTATAAGGTAGAGGTATTTTTCAAGCATGAAAGTAAACTAACATGTGAGCACGCGGGCTAGACAACAGCATCATGTTTATAAGGTAGAGGTATTTTTCAAGCATGAAAGTAAACTAACGTGTGAGCTCGCGGGCTAGACAACAGCATCATGTTTATAAGGTAGAGGTATTTTTCAAGCATGAAAGTAAACTAACGTGTGAGCTCGCGGGCTAGACAACAACATCATGTTTATAAGGTAGAGGTATTTTTCAGGCATGGAAATAAACTAACGTGTGAGCACGCGGGCTAGACAACAACATCATGTTTATAAGGTAGAGGTATTCTTCAAGCATGAAAGTAAACTAACATGTGAGCACGCGGGCTAGACAACAGCATCATGTTTATAAGGTAGAGGTATTCTTCAAGCATGAAAGTAAACTAACATGTGAGCACGCGGGCTAGACAACAGCATCATGTTTATAAGGTAGAGGTATTCTTCAAGCATGAAAGTAAACTAACATGTGAGCACGCGGGCTAGACAACAACATCATGTTTATAAGGTAGAGGTATTTTTCAAGCATGAAAGTAAACTAACGTGTGAGCACGCGGGCTAGACAACAACATCATGTTTATAAGGTAGAAGTATTTTTCAAGCATGAAAGTAAACTAACGTGTGAGCTCGCGGGCTAGACAACAGCATCATGTTTATAAGGTAGAAGTATTTTTCAAGCATGAAAGTAAACTAACGTGTGAGCACGCGGGCTAGACAACAACATCATGTTTATAAGGTAGAGGTATTTTTCAAGCATGAAAGTAAACTAACATGTGAGCACGCGGGCTAGACAACAGCATCATGTTTATAAGGTAGAGGTATTTTTCAAGCATGAAAGTAAACTAACGTGTGAGCTCGCGGGCTAGACAACAGCATCATGTTTATAAGGTAGAGGTATTTTTCAAGCATGAAAGTAAACTAACGTGTGAGCACGCGGGCTAGACAACAGCATCATGTTTATAAGGTAGAGGTATTTTTCAAGCATGAAAGTAAACTAACGTGTGAGCACGCGGGCTAGACAACAGCATCATGTTTATAAGGTAGAGGTATTTTTCAAGCATGAAAGTAAACTAACGTGTGAGCTCGCGGGCTAGACAACAACATCATGTTTATAAGGTAGAGGTATTTTTCAAGCATGAAAGTAAACTAACGTGTGAGCACGCGGGCTAGACAACAACATCATGTTTATAAGGTAGAGGTATTTTTCAAGCATGAAAGTAAACTAACATGTGAGCACGCGGGCTAGACAACAGCATCATGTTTATAAGGTAGAAGTATTTTTCAAGGATGAAAGTAAACTAACGTGTGAGCACGCGGGCTAGACAACAACATCATGTTTATAAGGTAGAAGTATTTTTCAAGCATGAAAGTAAACTAACGTGTGAGCACGCGGGCTAGACAACAACATCATGTTTATAAGGTAGAGGTATTTTTCAAGGATGAAAGTAAACTAACGTGTGAGCACGCGGGCTAGACAACAGCATCATGTTTATAAGGTAGAGGTATTTTTCAAGGATGAAAGTAAACTAACGTGTGAGCACGCGGGCTAGACAACAGCATCATGTTTATAAGGTAGAGGTATTTTTCAAGGATGAAAGTAAACTAACGTGTGAGCACGCGGGCTAGACAACAGCATCATGTTTATAAGGTAGAGGTATTTTTCAAGCATGAAAGTAAACTAACGTGTGAGCACGCGGGCTAGACAACAACATCATGTTTATAAGGTAGAAGTATTTTTCAAGCATGAAAGTAAACTAACGTGTGAGCTCGCGGGCTAGACAACAACATCATGTTTATAAGGTAGAGGTATTTTTCAAGCATGAAAGTAAACTAACGTGTGAGCACGCGGGCTAGACAACAACATCATGTTTATAAGGTAGAGGTATTTTTCAGGGATGAAAGTAAACTAACGTGTGAGCTCGCGGGCTAGACAACAACATCATGTTTATAAGGTAGAGGTATTTTTCAAGGATGAAAGTAAACTAACGTGTGAGCTCGCGGGCTAGACAACAACATCGATCAATGTAGACTAGCGACAAATGGTTCTAAAAGAGAAAGCCATTTCCGACTTACCACATTTTCCAGTCGTTTCGGCGGCCTTGACCTGAATTCTGGTCGTACGACTTCCTCCTCCTCCTGTTGCCTCTCCTGGTAGTACCGGGCGTCGTAGATCTTCGGTTGCTACAGGACAGAGAACAAGCACAGATATGAAACAGATATTTCTACCTTCACAATACATATGTTTGATACAAGTTGGATTCGAATAAACAATGCTATTGAATAAAGCGTGCCTACTTTTTGACGTATCTAATGTATAATGTGATTCTGGATGCATGGTGGCCTCATATTATGTTGACATCATTCTTAACGAGTAAATTAAGAATATGTGAAAAGTATTCCGAACAAAATTTTACAAACACTATTTTCGGGCTTGAGAGGCTGCCAGCTCCGATCAGTTCAAATAAATCCGAAATTACAAATTGCAATTGCTTAATCTGTCACCTACATTGCATGTAGCAGTACCTTGACAAATACTAACATAAATTTAAATGGACCACCAGACATCAATATTTAAACATAATTGTTTAAATCATGATTAAGAATGCGTGCAAATTGCATGTGTGTCTTGTTCTAAAACATGATAACTAAAGAGTGCACAATGCGTGTCTGTCTTGTTCTAAAACATGATAACTAAAGAGTGCACAATGCGTGTCTCTCTTGTTCTAAAACATGATAACTAAAGAGTGCACAATGCGTGTCTGTCTTATTTTGAAGAGAGATAACTGAAGAGTGCACAATGCGTGTCTGTCTTATTCTGAAGAGTGATAACTAAAGCGTGCACAATGCGTGTCTGTCTTAATCTGAAGAGTGATAACTAAAGCGTTCACAATGCGTGTCTGTCTTATTCTGAAGAGTGATAACTAAAGCGTGCACAATGCATGTCTGTCTTATTCTGAAGAGTGATAACTAAAGCGTACACAATGCGTGTCAGTCTTATTCTGAAGAGAGATAACTTAAGCGTGCACAATGCGTGTCTGTCTTATTCTGAAGAGTGATAACTAAAGCGTTCACAATGCGTGTCTGTCTTATTCTGAAGAGTGATAACTAAAGCGTTCACAATGCGTCTCTGTCTTATTCTGAAGAATGATAACTAAAGAGTGCACAATGCGTGTCTGTCTTATTCTGAAGAGAGATAACTTAAGCGTGCACAATGCGTGTCTGTCTTATTCTGAAGAGTGATAATTTAAGCGTGCACAATGCGTGTCTTTCTTATTCTGAAGAGTGATAACAAAAGCGTACACAATACGTGTCTGTCTTATTCTGAAGAGTGATAACTTAAGCGTAAATAATGCGTGTCTGTCTTATTATGAAGAGAGATAACTAAAGCGTGCACAATGCGTGTCTGTCTTATTCTGAAGAGTGATAACTAAAGCGTGCACAATGCGTGTCTGTCTTATTCTGAAGAGTGAAAACTAAAGCGTGCACAATGCGAGTCTGTCTTATTCTGAAGAGTGATAACTAAAGCGTGCACAATGCGTGTCTGTCTTATTCTGAAGAGTGATAACTAAAGCGTAAACAATGCGTGTCTGTCTTATTCTGAAGAGAGATAACTAAAGCGTGCACAATGCGTGTCTGTCTTATTCTGAAGAGTGATAACTAAAGCGTGCACAATGCGTGTCTGTCTTATTCTGAAGAGAGATAACTTAAGCGTGCACAATGCGTGTCTTTCTTATTCTGAAGAGTGATAACTAAAGCGTAAACAATGCGTGTCTGTCTTATTCTGAAGAGAGATAACTAAAGCGTGCACTTTGCGTGTCTATCTTATTCTGAAGAGTGATAACAAAAGCGTGCAGAATGCGTGTCTGTCTTATTCTGAATAGAGATAACATAAGCGTACAGAATGCTTGTCTGTCTTATTCTGAAGAGTGATAACAAAAGCGTGCAGAATGCGTGTCTGTCTTATTCTGAAGAGAGATAACATAAGCGTACAGAATGCGTGTCTGTTTTATTCTGAAGAGAGATAACATAAGCGTACAGAATGCTTGTCTGTCTTATTCTGAAGAGAGATAACTAAAGCGTACAAAATGCATGTCTATCTTATTCTTAAGAGAGATAACATAAGCGTGCAGAATGCTTGTCTGTCTTATTCTGAAGAGTGATAACTAAAGCGTTCACAATGCGTGTCTGTCTTATTCTGAAGAGTGATAACTAAAGCGTGCACAATGCGTGTCTGTCTTATTCTGAAGAGAGATAACTAAAGTGTGCACAATGCGTGTCTGTCTTATTCTGAAGAGTGATAACTAAAGCGTGCACAATGCGTGTCTTTCTTATTCTGAAGAAAGATAACTAAAGCGTGCACAATGCGTGTCTGTCTTATTCTGAAGACTGATAACTAAATCGTACACAATGGGTGTCTGTCTTATTCTGAAGAGAGATAACTAAAGCGTGCACAATGCGTGTTAGTCTTATTCTGAAGAGTGATAACTAAAGCGTACACAATGCGTGTCTGTCTTATTCTGAAGAGAGATAACATAAGCGTGCAGAATGCTTGTCTGTCTTATTCTGAAGAGTGATAACTAAAGCGTTCACAATGCGTGTCTGTCTTATTCTGAAGAGTGATAACTAAAGCGTTCACAATGAGTGTCTTTCTTATTCTGAAGAGTGATAACTAAAGCGTTCACAATGCGAGTCTGTCTTGTTCTAAAACATGATAACTAAAGAGTGTACAATGCGTGTCTGTCTTGTTCTAAAACATAATAACTAAAGAGTGCACAGTGCGTGTCTGTCTTATTCTGAAGAGTAATAACTAAAGCGTAAACAATGCGTGTCTGTCTTATTCTGAGGAGTGATAATTAAAGCGTGCACAATGCGTGTCTGTCTTATTCTGAAGAGTGATAACTAAAGCGTAAACAATGCGTGTCTGTCTTATTCTGAAGAGAGATAACTTAAGCGTGTACAATGCGTGTCTTTCTTATTCTGAAGAGTGATAACTAAAGTGTTCACAATGCGTGTCTGTCTTATTCTGAAGAGTGATAACTAAAGCGTTCACAATGCGTGTCTGTCTTATTCTGAAGAATGATGACTAAAGAGTGCACAATGCGTGTCTGTCTTGTTCTAAAACTTGATAACTAAAGAGTGCACAATGCGTGTCTGTCTTGTTCTAAAACATGATAACTAAAGAGTGCACAATGCGTTTCTGTCTTATTCTGAAGAGTGATAACTAAAGCGTACACAATGCGTGTCTGTCTTATTCTGAAGAGAGATAACTGAAGAGTGCACAATGCGTGTCTGTCTTATTCTGAAGAGTGATAACTAAAGCGTTCACAATGCGTCTCTGTCTTGTTCTAATACTTGATAACTTAAGCGTGCACAATGCGTGTCTGTCTTATTCTGAAGAGAGATAACTTAAGCGTGCACAATGCGTGTCTGTCTTATTCTGAAGAGTGATAATTTAAGCGTGCACAATGCGTGTCTGTCTTATTCTGAAGAGTGATAACAAAAGCGTACACAATACGTGTCTGTCTTATTCGGAAGAGTGATAACTAAAGCGTGCACAATGCGTGTCTGTCTTATTCTGAAGAGAGATAACTAAAGCGTACACAATGCGTGTCTGTCTTATTCTGAAGTGTGATAACTAAAGCGTACACAATGCGTGTCTGTCTTATTCTGAAGAGTGATAACTAAAGCGTGCACAATGCGTGTCTGTCTTATTCTGAAGAGTGATAACTAAAGCGTTCACAATGCGTGTCTGTCTTATTCTGAAGAGTGATAACAAAAGCGTACACAATACGTGTCTGTCTTTTTCTGAAGAGTGATAACTAAAGCGTGCACAATGCGTGTTTGTCTTATTCTGAAGAGTGATAACTAAAGCGTGCACAATGCGTGTCTGTCTTATTCTGAAGTGTGCTAATGTCTTGTTCTAAAACATGATAACTAAAGCGTACACAATGCATGTTTGTCTTATTCTGAAGAGTGATAACTAAAGAGTGCACAATGCGTGTCTGTCTTTTTCTGAAGAGTGATAACTAAAGCGTGCAGAATGCGTGTCTGTCTTATTCTGACGAGTGATAACTAAAGAGTGCACAATGTGTGTCTGTCTTATTTTAAAAGAGTGATAACTAAAGCGTGCAGAATGCGTGTCTGTCTTATTCTGATGAGTGATAACTAAAGCGTGCAGAATGCGTGTCTGTCTTATTCTGAAGAGTGATAACTAAAGCATGCACAATACGTGTCTGTCTTATTCTTAAGAATGATAACTAAAGTGTGCACAATGCGTGTCTGTCTTATTCTAAAAGAGTGATAACTAAGGCGTGCACAATGCGTATCTGACTTATTCTGAGGAGTGATAACTAAAGCGTGCACAATTTCTAAAGAGTGATAAGTAAAGCGTGCAAAATACATGTCCGCCTTAATTTTAAGTATGAGTATTAAAGCGTACATTATGAATGTCTGTATGTGTTGCCGGGCCACCCAATGCCATCTGATGAGGCTTATAGTTTTGATAAATGATGGAATTAGTTGAGTTTAAGCCGAAGCAAACTCGTGGATCAGTTAGCTCGAGCTTCAGTGTCGTTTGTGCCATTATCGTGTGCCTCTAGATTTATATGATTTGTTTCTCTACTGGGCTTGTATTGATGTTAAGACATGTATACTTAAGTG
This sequence comes from Mya arenaria, assembly GCF_026914265.1. Taxonomy (NCBI): domain Eukaryota; kingdom Metazoa; phylum Mollusca; class Bivalvia; order Myida; family Myidae; genus Mya; species Mya arenaria. The sequence goes on from NC_069132.1 coordinate 12,244,879, forward strand.
TACAGTATGTGTGTCCGTCATATTTGAGCAAGAGTAATAAATCGCACTTTATGTATGTCTGTCTAATTCTAAGACATGATATATAAGGTGTATATTTTATTTATAAGGATTCAAGATAGAATGAAACTGACATTAAGATGTTTATACTGAAAACAAGAGGGGGTAAAACCGGTCAAAATATCTCATAATATCGGATCGCAATAAATGTTACAGCTAGTTTTTATAAGTATTTTACTACTCGTATTTTACGCGTAAATCATGACCACTAAGCATTGCATTTGGCAGAACTTTTACCAATATTTTTCAAAATAAACAACTCTTAATGCCTATTAAACACTATCGACGTTTGTGCCAACAATCCACTTCAAGTCTAGGAATTACGGCTTATCTAGATTGCTAACAATGCATTGTATAATTTTTAAAGCAAATCTTCATTATGATTATCGTAAACATAATTTAATACAATTGGCAATGTGTCCCAAGAGAACTTTTAATTTATACACACAATTTAGAAACCACCTTAAAACCTTAAATGGATGGACTTAAGTTATCATTTCCAGTATTGCAGCCATATTAGGATTTTGTCTGGATTGTTTTAGAATGTACTAGTATTTTCTATTTATTCCATGTATTGAACTTTTAGAACAAAAAAGATTCATATAGAGTTTCAGAGAATGTTCTTGAGGAGCATTCTTATTTAGGTTGTCCGGTTAGCGCACTCGCTTCTCATCTAGGCGAACCTGGTTCGATTCCCGGCCTAGGCGCATGTGAATTAGGTTTGTTCCGGACAGGTGGGTTTCCTCCGGGTACAACGGTTTCCCCCAAAACACAAGACTTCACTCTCGAGTAATATCGTGCCAATAATTTGATACATATAATGTCGTAATAACTTGTTTCACAACCGTTGTAAAAAAAGTTTAAACTGACATTCTAATTTGGTATATCAGCAGTACTGCCTAAACGCGAGTACGCGGCTGAATCCACATGATTCTGACAAAAAAAATCAGCCGCAGTCGCAGTATGCGCACTTGAGTACATGATCCTAAAATACCCGATTTTTCAGTACTAAATAAAGCACCTCAGAACGCCCAGAATGCACCTGATTGCACCATGGTTTTCAAAATTCTCCGAGGGGCATGCCATACACCAGCGCTAGAACTTTTCTGTTATTTTTTTATTTAATTAAATTATTGAGTGAGGACTACATTTCAACCTTTTTGTGGGCATAATGTTTTTTGGTTTATATAGGTTTCATAGAATATGCTTAATATTCCATGTGGATTAAACTCTGCGGATATTTACGAATACCAGGATCAGTGAAGATGGCATGCCTGTGGACGTTATTCTATTTGAAAGGTTTTTAACTTAAGCATTGGAAATGTAAGTAAATCAAATTTGTTGTTGCTTATGTTGGTCACTGGTTGCTTTTTCTCTATCGTGTTCGGTGGTCGTAACATCGGGCATATAGCATTGCGAGTCTTTTGCTTAAGGAAAGTACATACCACGTGCCCAAGATGCTGAGGGAGGCGAGCGTGGAAGGTGGCAGCGGCCCGATCCTCGGTGGAGGAGTCCGGAGCAGGTTCCTTCTTCTTCTGATATTCTGGGTTTAATATTCGACTTTGCTGGAAAAGAAAAAGATAGGTGTTCTTTTGAAGCATGAGATATCTGGTAATCACAAACAATTTCTATCTAACAAATGCAGTAATACCAAATCATTTAAATTATGTTCGAGTGGAAAACGGCTTTCATTGAAATAATGAAAAGAACTAAGCCGTCGACACTGTTATGAGAATCTTAATCCATGTTTCTTAATTATTTTAGTCAGTGAATTAACTATATTATATATTATAAGGTAATATTTGGAGTGCAGTGTAGACTGGACATACTTGACATTCAAAATATACAATGTAGGTTCAAACGACTTTCAGGACATTCTTATATTTCATGCTTTGAGTAACATTTACAACGTTTACAACAGTCGTAACATTCGAACCATTCGCGACATTAACAGCAATCGCGTCATTAGCAACATACGCGACATTCATAACATTTGCGACTTTCACTATATTAAAGCAACTGTGCACCAGATTATCAAATTGCAAGAAAAGAAGAAAATACCACATTGTTTACAATTAATTTAAGATTAGCAGTTATTTCGTAGTTTTTCATTAAAAAAGATTACTGGGTATGTCTACCTAGTAGAATTCATTCCTTATGAGTGATTGGCTAGTCGATGTTATCACGTGATATTACCAAGTTAGGTATATAGCTTAAATATACCACTCGTTCAAAGTAAGCCTTCGTAGCACAGTGGACAGCGTAGTACAACACTTGACTACACTTTTGGCGACACGGGTTCGAAACCGGTCTCCGACACAATTTTTTTTTACATTTTGTTACTTTTTTTACAATTATGATATCAAAGCGTAACACATTCTATTAAATAATTGTCCTGAGATTCGTTACAGAAAAAAAATTTGTTTGGTGCCAATCTGGTGTACAGTCCCTTTAACAGCACCTACGACTTCTGAACTATTTTTAGCATTTGCGACCTTTACAACATCCACTACATATAACAGTATTAGCAACATTCACATCATTTTCGATACTTAAAGCATTCGGGACATTCGGGACATTCGTGACATTCGCAACATTCAAATATATTAGGACATTCGCAACTTTCACGCTGTAGCGCGTCCTATTTAAGCCATCTTCACTCATCTCGTAATAAATATGTTCCTACCACATGTTCTAGTTCCTTGGGCGGTTTTGACCTGAACTGTGCAGCTTCTGGGTCCTCCGTCTCCAGGACATACTCCCCTCGGGGTTCGTAGTAGCTCGGGTCATTGAACTTGCTTTTCTGCAAGAAAGACACGTGGGCATTAACTGTAGTCAATATGGGCAGTTGTTTTCATGGAAATACAATGTTATCAAAAATATTATTCAAATCGAACATTTTGCGTTCATATAGACACAAACATAAAGGGACAGAATAGGTGATATAATATTGTTTATTTTTCTAAATCTTAATCCGCCAAACTTTCAGATTTTTTAAATGATTCAAGGTATCCAATGCACATATCAAGTTTCGATCTGTCGTCGTAACCTTGGCCGTAATGCGCCTTAAAGTTCCATGACCGTAATGCGCTCTATGGTTACTTGGCCGTAACGCGCACTATCGTACCTTGGCCGTAGTGCGCTCTAGTGTACCTTGACCGTAACGCACTCTATCGTACCTTTGCCGTAACGCGCTCTATCGTACATTGACCGTAATGTGCTCTATCGTACCTTGGCCGTAGTGCGCCCTATTGTACCTTGACCGTATCGCACTGTATCGTACCTTGATCGTAATGCACTCTATCGTACCTTTTCCGTAATGCGCTCTATCATACCTTGACCGTAATGCGCTCTATCGTACCTTGATCGTAATGCGCTCTATCGTACATTGACCGCAATGCGCTCTATCGTACCTTGACCGCAATGCGCTCTATCGTACCTTGACCGTAATACGATCTATCGTACCTTGGTCGTTTTGCGCACTACTGTTCTTTAACTGTAAGGCGCTCTATCGTACCTTGGCCGTAATGCGCTCTATCGAATCTTGACCGTTATGCGCTCAATTGCACCTTGACCGCAATGTGCTCAATTATACCTTGATCTAAATGCGCTCTATCGTACCTTGGTCGTTATGCGCTCTACCGTACCTTGACTGCAATGCGCTCTACCGTATCCTGACCGGAATGCGCCCTACCGTACCTTGACCGTAATGCACTCTATCGTACCTTGGCCGTAATGCACTGTATCGTACCTTGACCGTAATGCACTATATCGTACCTTGGCCGTAATGCACTCTATCGTACCTTGGCCATAATGCGCTCTATCGTACATTGGCAGTAAGCACTCTATCGTACCTTGTCAGTAATGCACTCTATCGTACCTTGGCCATAATGCACTCTATCGTACATTGGTCGTAATGCACTCTACCGTACCTTGATCATTATGCCCTCTACCGTACCTTTTCCATAATGCGCTCTATCATACCTTGACCGTAATGCGATCTATCGTAACTTGATCGTAATGCGCTCTATCGTACCTTTTCCGTAATGCGCTCTATCATACCTTTACCGTAATGCGCTCTAGCGTACCTTGATCGTAATGCACTCTATCGTACCTTGACCGCAATGCGCTCTATCGTACCTTGACCGCAATGCGCTCTATCGTACCTTGACCGCAATGCGCTCTAGCGTACCTTGACCGTAATGCGATCTATCGTACCTTGGCCGTAGTGCGCTCTAGTGTACCTTGACCGTAACGCACTGTATCGTACCTTGATCGTAATGCGCTCTATCGTATCTTCTCCGTAATGTGCTCTATCATACCTTGACCGTAATGCGCTCTGTCGTACCTTGATCGTAATGCGCTCTATCGTACCTTGACCGAAATGCGCTCTATCGTACCTTGACCGCAATGCGCTCTAGCGTTCCTTGACCGTAATGCGATCTATCGTACCTTGGCCGTAGTGCGCTCTAGTGTACCTTGACCGTAACGCACTGTATCGTACCTTGATCGTAATGCGCTCTATCGTACCTTTTCCGTAATGTGCTCTATCATACCTTGACCGTAATGCGCTCTATCGTACCTTGATCGTAATGCACTCTATCGTACCTTGACCGCAATGCGCTCTATCGTACCTTGACTGCAATGCGCTCTAGCGTACCTTGACCGTAATGTGATCTATCGTACCTTGGCCATAATGCGCTATATCGTACATTGGCCGTAATGCCCTGTACCGTACCTTTTCCATAATGCGCTCTATCGTACCTTTACCTTAATGTGCTCCAACGTACCTTGGCCGTAATGCGCTCTATCGTACCATAGCCGAAATGCGCTCTAACGAACCTTGGCCGTTATGAGCTGAATCTTACCTTGGCCGTAATCTTGTAATGCACATATACGAGATTAGCTCTATTGTGCCCTGGCCGTAGTATTAGTTTGTGATGCCAAATGATCACTCAATATAATTTTAGTATTATTTAAAGGCTACTTCTCATCGAATACTAAGTCTGATAATGTAAAATATTTGACCAAAACATCATAATTGCAATTATGTGTGTTTTTGTTTTTAGTTTAACTGAAAGTGAACGTGAAATGACCAAGTTTGCAGTCTTTCAAGGCCTTCTCAAACTTATTTATTCTTTTCAAGGGACCTTTCTTGTGGGGCCATCATAGTATTGGTCAACAGGCCTCCGAAATTCACATAATTGAACTGCTCATACCTCCAGAACAGAGTGATCGGCGTATCAAATATTTGTTTCAATTAACAACATGTACTTTGCACTGGCACCGGATTCTCATGAGAAGATATAGACAGTACAAACTGCATATTAATGAGAAAAAAATATATATTTCATTAATTATTCAATTTTTTTGCATCGTAATTTTTAGTTTGGAATTATACGATTTTGTTTTATATAAAGAAAAATAATGTGAGTTTGAAAATCCGATGCCAGAGGTACTTCGAGATAATAGCTCTGTTGCGGCCTAAGAGGATTTATAACCATACTTGATCAAATAGCAAATACAATATCAAGTGCTTTAAAGTACAGCCTAGCATCGAACTGTTTACATTTGCATGATCATTTGATAATGTTAAATAATCTTTCCTTTAATATTGTCTTTACCCCTCGGTACGTACTGATTAATTCAAATTTATTGACAATTAGTGTGCGTATTTCAAACAGTTTAAAATTTCAAACGGGATGGTAAATTTAAGTTTTTTAATAATTTTTTTCTTCAGTTGTATTCAGCAGATTTTCCTCTAAAAGGACATCATGTGTCCATCTTGTTCACGTATCTACATTTTGTCACATTTTGCGACTTCATACTATAGATTGGCAATTAGTCAATGTCAAAGTTAACATTTGTCATTAGATTTTGACAGTTCTTTTTATAGAAATGGGAATCGATACCTATTATGAAACCTCACCCATTATGATTAAGATTTGTTAAAATGACACAGATAAACGGTCGTGTGTCATTGACATATTACTACGATATAAACTTTAAAGCACGCCTCCACAGTCAGACGCTCATTTAAAATTGTAAGAAATAAGTTATCTCATTGTTAGTTAGCTAAAATTATATCAAGTGAAACAATGTAGCTATTTAAACAAGACACATGGTGGTCCATGCTTTATTAAGTAAACCACCTTCTAAATGGGCCAGCCACTGTTTATATCTATCACTTTACCTGTTTTAAATCAAAAACGGCTGACTGCTGATATACTGGAAATCATGAGAAATTTAAATTGTTGACCACATATAAAACGCACGGCAGTTTGACTTTCCTCCACAAAACAGTACTTACTCCTGGCCAGCCATTTCAGACACACAGCATTTATGACTTTTCAAATCTCTCATTCATATAATAATATCATTTCTCCCCACTTACAACGTGTCCCAAGTTTTTGGGAGGCCGAGACTTGAAGTCCCTGTAGTAAACAGTTTCCGGTCTAGTGGGCAAGCTTCTGCGATCCCGGTAGTTGGGGTCATACAGACGCTCCTGGAATAAAATCACCCGTCATGGTTTGGAGAAAAAATCGAGGTAAAAAATAAGCACGATTGTTAAACACATGTACCCGCATCGAAACAAGTATTTAAGATTGTGAACATGCAGATCGGTCAGGGTTTGCAACAGTGTTGTTAATCCTTTTGTTCGAACGAGTAATATTAGTAAATAAATAAGAGTTTTAATAAGTTAATGGCATTTAAATGTCAGAGATCGATGTTCAATTACTTCGTATGGACGTATTCAATATCTGACCAATGTAACGGACGTATTAATATGTTATATATATTTATTAAACTTTGTAATACAAATAATTAATTAAAAGGCATTAAAACTGAAGATACTTGATTTTACTGGATTTCCAGCATTTATTTATATATTAGATACTTCATAAGCATCAAGACTTACATAGACGGGTTTCCTGCCCGGGTAGCTCTGCCATGACGTCTGATCCTGCTGTTTCCGCTTCCGGTTATCGTCTATAGGCGGCAGCCGCCCCGACCCGTGCTGCCCTTCGTCCTGAAGTAAATAGAAATCAACGTCAGATGCTTCGAATTAATTATACTTGATATGTTGCTTAGTTAAAATGCAACTAATGAAATGCTTATCAACAGAAATATCGTTGTATATTGGTATTAAAACACTATGTGTGTATTTCCATTTCCATTTAACAAAGAACGGATATTTACCAACCAGAAAACGCTTTCACTGATTGAAGTTTAATTTGATTACATTCGCTTATCAGTTGGATCAATTTATATTAATTGAAAATAATCTTTGTTTGAAAGGCAAATATGTAGATATGTAGAGGCGGCTGCACGAACCCAGTCGGCAGAAAACCCCCGAACGTGATCGTCCTTCGCGTGGCCTCCCCTCGAAGTCATTACGTCGATACAAGCGTCCAAAATACAAGATCAACGTTTGCAAAAGGCATGCCTGTTATGAAATTAATAAGCGACAACAGAGAATGAATTCTCTGGGAACCTCACTGCCGCAGCCAGGAAACTCAAAAGCAAGCTTCAAAATCAATGTCCACCGGGTATTGATTGCATTAGAAGACCGGAGTCTTCAATAATAAGGAATTGTTGCCTTCCATTACAAATGTTGAAAGTATGAATATAAGTATCCCCGAACACCAATTATGTAGAATTATCCATTTAACAATTATTCAAAGTCGGAATTAAGAACATAATTAAAGGTATTCCGGTTATGTACACATCAGCTTACTTTAATTCTTTAAAACAATACTTTCACTTCATAAATTAGTCTTTACACTGACACTAAATTTGGCTAGAGAATAACTTGGCACCGGGGAAAATTGTATTTTCGTTCTAATCATATGACAAAACGAAACGATCCCAATAAGTTGACAATAGTATAGTTATGTCCGTCCAATTAACAACTGTTTTAAATTCCGAACTGTCTTATAATATTCCACCGTGGTATGTCTCTATCCACTCCAGTGAGCACCAGCCTATATCTACAGTAAGACAAGATTATTGTGAGCCCCAGTTCGCTCCATGACAGCCGAGCGTCAGGGCTCGACAAGTGGTCCTCAAACATTCACATCAAACTTGACACTTGCCCACCATCGCAACTTGTACTGAAATATCGTCGTTTATTTTCTTTGAGACGCTTTTTCAAGATAAAACACTGCAGGTTTTGAATGAATGTGCAAAATGCAGTACTTAGTTTGTAAACACAGATTGCGGGTAATAACTTCAGTTTATGGAACTTAAGTTTGCTTGAAGTGTTTTGAAGCCTCTCAACAACACAGGACCACATAAAATACATTTTGACAACCAGTGTCTTCGTCAAATTCAAGTGGTTGATCTTTACTGTTTATGTAGTAACATTGTTTAAATACTGGTTAACGAATAGGCGTACCATATAGTGGCACTGTGTACACTAATGAGCGAGCATATTTGTTCGGCCATAATTTGTATTTCTCGATTTATTGTAGATCCAATTTTCTTTATCCATAAATTTGCTTGTCAATAGAACAATATCTTAAGCAAATAGCTGTGTTTCATTAAATAAGCATTAGACAAAACTTTAGGGAGATTAAACCTGATCAAGGATGGGAAAACACTTTAAACAAATGCACCTGATATTTAATGATAAGATTTAGATATCACAGGTTCAAAGTAAAATGCTTACAATGCTTATTATGACGAATATGATTATGATTATGACGATATTGACGATGATATGATTATGATAGTGATGTTGGTGATGATCGCGAATATGATTGTGGATGTAATGTTGCTGCTATTAATACTGTTTTTGTTGCTGCTAAAGCTGATAATGAGGATCACAAAAACATTTTCCGAAATATGCGTGTATATAGTTAAATGTGACCTATCATGGACAACACATGTTAGCCTGTTGATAAATTATGTCCGATCTGTTAATTAAACGTTTGAACTAATTTGATTCAGCTCGATTGTAAAGACAGCTATCAGCTGAAATGAATCACATAATTCCGTAACCTGGGCAGAACCAGTAGGGGTGATTTTCATTTTGATAGGCCAAAATTCCTACCCCTTGTGAGGCTCGAACATCTAAGGTGAGAGTCGGACATCTTTACCACTAGATTAATTATTCAGGCTACAATCAACATATTACTACTCACATAATTGTCATATTCCTCTTCCCTGTTGTCTTCCTGGTCGTCCTGTACGCCGTACCCCTGCTGGTCGTCATAGTAACCTTCCTCCTCGTATCCCCGGACCGCCCGGCCCCCGTCCTCATAGAGGTCCTCGTCTCGACGCGCGGTGTCGCCCATCTCTTCTAGGCTTTCATGTATTGGAGCCTCGTACCCCGGTTGGTAGGGGGTTGGTCTTGGTCCTTGATGCGTTTGTTGTCTGGTATAATATTCTTCAGTTACTTCATTTTCTGTGTGTTTGGTATCTCTACTTTCACGATGAGCTTCTTCAGAACGTTCTACATATGTCTGGTTAGGGTCACTGTTTCCTGTAGAAGTTCTGTCTGGCAGTGTATTCCTACTTGGCACCGTATTCCTACTTTGTAAATCCCTCGACGTCTGGCTATTCCTTGAATTATTATTTGAATCGATTAACTTTTTTCTATTGTATGATTCTTCGGCTAATTTCTGCTGCTTCAGATTGTTAACAATATATTCTGCAGCTCTAATATCTCTTTTCTTTTTCTTGTATTCCTGTGGCGGGTGATTGCTTACCTCTGTATCATTGTGTACCCCTTTCTTTTTTACAGAGTTTCTGTTCAATAAGTCTGCGATTTGTTTTTCTAAATTTTCTTGCTCCTCGATTCTTCGTTGGACCCTCTCTTCCTCGTTCTCCGAAAGTCCGGCCTTTTCTAACCTGGCTTGTGTCCGCCGTTCACGTAATGTTAGCTCAGAAGTTCTCCGGGACGATGGGGTATCTCTTGAAGATGAAGATAATCCTGTGTTCCCTCCAGTGGTCTTATTCCTTGGACTTACACCACCAGAATCTCCATAAAAGTCGTTGGATGAAGACTGATTAGAGCGTCCAAGTTCCTTTCTTTCACGAAGAGACAGACCAGGTTTCTTAATTATCTTAGCCTTTTCACCGATGACTCTTTTCCTACCACTATATTCCTTAGTCGCACTTTCCCCTGAAGTATACCCAGATGTTTCAATGTCCGATCTCCTCCTATGTGTGGCCCCTGTCCCCGGGACCTTTACAACTTTGGGCTTATCAGGCGGTCTGGCGAGAGAGAGACTACTGAACCTGTCCCTCTTTCGCTGTTCCCTACGATGAGCCTTCTTCCCGGGAACCTTGACAACCAAAGGCTTGTCTCCTGGCTTGGGTGGTTGTGTCTTATATTTTGTCTGCTTCGATTCTTTTGTATTTTTTAATTCTTTAATAGCAGTCTGAAATATTATGGAAAATTATCATAATATCATTTTATCATTTAACATTTCAAATACTGTAACGATTTTATGAATTATTATATTTTGTTAATAAAAGATCGAGTTAAGCTTATCAGCATTTAAATCAAAGCCCATAGTGTATTCAAAATATTCATAAAAGAAACCTCCCAAATTGTGGGATATAAATATTTTCTGTATGGCCTTGTAACCAACACACTGAATATCTCAGTAAGCGGACAGTTGAATGAATGAGAGTACTTACAGTTTGCTATACTTGCAACGTTTTATTCAAAAGAGCTCCGTTTTTAGATAAACTTTCTTAACCTTTTAAAATAGAGTCCATATCACCCGCTATTGTTTTTAAATCTCATTTAAAGTGTATATGTCTCCATTATTTTCCATTCAGCATGTTTTGTTGTGGCTAAGGCGACTCCCAGATTGCATATTTATAACGAAGTCTTTACTTTTATTCTAAAGCATACAGCTTTAGGGGATTATAAGCGACAACGAACGAAAATAATGTTCTAAATTTTCTTTGGTCTTTGGGTATATTTCATTCATTGTGTTTCAAATTATAATCCGAATTCCAATAATAGCAATCGAACCATGAACCGTAAAAAGATAGATTAAAAAGAAATATAAGTTAAATGATTATGGAGAAAATAGTTGTGATTAGTACAGATTTAGAGATACAGTTGAAAAGTCCGTCATAATTGGTCATACATGACATTGTTACAATGCTAGCATTACTCATACGCGAGTCAACATAGGCATGCCTTCGGAAATACCGTACATGCGTTGATATTAAGTTTCAGAAAGAAATGCCAAACAGAAATTAAACAATCGTGGCATGGCCCAAAAATTAAAGTAAGGAACGGTGAAATTGAAGGAATTTGGCAGATAGTACTGAACTATTACGTATTTCGTCAGTAAACAATAAATGTACTACTAAAGTCGATAGGGTCAAGGTAAGTGAAATGACTTGTGTACATACCTGGAATATATTTACGTGCTTTTCACATCCGCGTGCAATAGTCAAAGATAATTAGACATTTTGGCAACTTTTGTAGAAAAGCGTTTTTTTTGTTGATGCACATGCGGCGTACATATATATTCGAAACTGCGGTGAACAATACGTTGCACACACATTATCACGCTTACACGGCAGGATTAACCAGTTGAGAGTGGTAAACAGTGATTACCACTGTCTACATTAATTTGCATTTGAAAACAAAGCGCTTGAATACGTATTATAATACTTTAAGTGGCAGTCTCAGTCGGAGATGGGGATCTTTTGTTGATATCAACATATAACATAATCGTATAGAAAATCTGGAGGACCATTTCCGCCACTTGTCGAATAAACCTGAACGTATTTACGTATAGAACAAAAACAAATGATTATAAATCCTTCACTTTGCATTGTTTTTATTATGTACCTCAATATTTTCATATTGTACATGAACTCGAGAGAATGAACGCGTTGAATTGACTTGACTTTAAGGGATTGAATCAAAAACTCTTTTGAGATGAACGTCTTTATGCTATTAAATGGTTTCGAGATATCGAACGTTTTATCAATATTGTTTGAGAAGCAGTTAATGGGATCCAATGATAATGATGGAAAACACCTGGTAAAATTGCTTCTATCGTGCAAAATACATCAACTGTACTAACTAACCTTAGTAACTGAAATGTATTTGCGTCACTAAAGAAGAAAAGATGTACATTCGTACTTAAATATTGTCCAGTATTATATGGGATGCCAAACAGAGGCTCCAGGTATTTTAGAAGCTGTATATGAAAAGAGCTAATAACACTTCCGAGCTAGAGCAAAAGAATGGGCATCATTATAACAAGAGGGCCAAGATGGCCCTATATCGCTCACCAGATTAGACACAGGGTTTTAATATACTGGACGCCGCCCACCCAATCGCTCACCCGTTTAAAGCTGTCAAATATGAATCTATTTAAAAAAAGTTACAAAGGGCCATAACTCTTACAATATATAAGTTGGATTGATATACCGTGCCACAAAACTTGTGATAAAAAGCACATTGTTACTAAGAATAATTTTATTAAGTTTGAATTTAATATCTTTAATGATTGTACAACATTAATATAAATATATATAAAAAAATAAAAACAGGAAAGAAAGATAAAAAGGTCATCATAGGAACACTACTGTGAAAATATTCTAAAATCGGGACAATAATTTCTGAAGAGAAGATTTTCAAAGTTTTCCATATTGACATATGGTGGTAACTAGCCCCTCCCCCCGTCAACCATGTTTTTTTGTGAAGGAATTTGACAGAGGGCCACCTTAGGAACAAAATTGTGACATAATTTTGAAATCGGGCCAATAGTTTCTGAAAGGAAGATTTTCAAAGTGTTCCGTATTGACCCAATACAATGAATTGTTTTGGAATTTGAATGGTAAAAAACAGGTCAAGAAACAGTAGCCATGTAATTATATAGAATTTGTAAAAGGACTATTTAGCCCAATCGACATTTCTGAGATTGCCGCGCACATTATCAAATGAATTGCATTAAATCCTCATAAATGTATTAATATTTTAAAGAACACAACAATCTCTTAATGCTAGTTTTATATACAGAACTTTAAGTATTCCTAATATAATGAGTAGAGCGCATTATTATACAGATACAGCGCCTGGCTTCTGGTTTCAGCTCAACCCAGAACAAGAATATAAACATGCTTATTCCGGTAAACAGGTGGTCTTATTCATTTCCGACAAAAAAAAGCTCTCGATAATACTGTTTTAATCTTAAATGTAGGCTTCTTTAGTGAAATTAAGCTGGAAATTGATGATGTTTTTTTTTACTTTTGTAAACATGCATTTTTGGCGGGAGAATCGTTCTTATTACTAGAAAAACAGTATACAGTTTACAAAAAACAAAACAAAAACATTTAATGATCTAATGGTAGTGCACTTCCCGATTTCTGAAATAAGCCATCATTAGCGTTATATTAGGTAAAATAACAAGTCGTACCTACTTTTTATATATTCAGCCCCTAAAAGACCCGGAGCCAGTGTTTCGCAGCCATGTATTATCGACTGAAAGAAACCTTTAATTCTTGTTGCTCATACAGTTACAAAAGGTTTTTCCATCAAGAACGCAGCTGTTAAGCGCAAATACTTATTTGAGTGCATTTGCTGGCACGTTTTAAGGAATTATACGCCGTGGACGGCATTTTAATGTCGTTTTGTTTCATCATTAGTGGATCGTTGAACTAATTTAAAACAATTAAAATTATGTTTACGATGTTCGCGAAAGTGTTTATTCATCTGAGCCCTTCGAGCCCATCGAGTCTAGCATACGTTTTATTTTATTACTTGATCTATTAAGTTTAGTGGGCAAGGGTTTCATATTGCCCTATCGACCCTCTGGTTAATATGTATAGCTCTATTAGCTGTGTGAAGTTAGCTAAACATACGACATTGGACATTGGACATTCAAGATCGAATGTTGTGCTGGCACGACATTGGACATTCAAAATTGAAAGTCGTGCTGGCACGACATTGGACATTGGACATTGGGATTTCAAAAATAAATGTCTTGCTTGCACGACATTGGACATTCAAAATCGAATGTTGTGCTGGCACGACATTGGACATTCGACATTCAAAATCGAATGTTGTGCTGGCACGACATTGGACATTCAAAAGTGAAAGTCGTGCTAGCACGACATTGGACATTGGAATTTAAAAAATGAATGTCGTGCTAGCACGACATTGGACCTTGGACATTCAAAATCGAATGTTGTGTTGGCACGACATTGGACATTGAAAAGTGAAAGTCGTGCTAGCACGACATTGGACATTGGACATTCAAAAATGAATGTCGTGCCAGCACGACTTAGGACATTGGACATTGGGATTTCAAAAATGAATGTCGTGCTAGCACGACATTGTTGGACATTCAAAATCGAATGTTGTGCTGGCACGACATTGGACATTCAAAAGTGAAAGTCGTGCTAGCACGACATTGGACATTCAAAAATGAATGTCGTGCCAGCACGACTTTGGACATTGGAATTTCAAAAATGAATGTCGTGCTAGCACGACATTGGACATTCAAAATCGAATGTTGTGCTGGCACGACATTGGACATTCAAAATCGAATGTTGTGCTGGCACGAGATTGGATATTGGACATTCAAAAGTGAAAGTCGTGCTAGTACGACATTGGACATTGGACATTCAAAAATGAATGTCGTGCCAGCACGAACATTGGACATTGGACATTGGGATTTCAAAAATAAATGTCGTGCTAGCACGACATTGGACATTGGAAATTCAAAATCAAATGTTGTGCTGTCACGACATTGGACATTGGACATTCAAAATCGAATGTTGTGCTGGCACGACATTGGACATTGGACATTCAAAAGTGAATGTCGTGCTAGCACGACATTGGACATTGGGCATTCAAAAGTGAATGTCGTGCCAGCACGACATTGGACATTGGGATTTCAAAAATGAATGTCGTGCCAGCACGACATTGGACATTGGACATTCAAAATGGAATGTTGTGGTGGCACGACATTTGACATTGGACATTCAAAAGTGAAAGTCGTGCTAGCACGACATTGGACATTGGACATTCAAAATCGAATGTTGTGCTGTCACGACATTGGACATTCAAAAGTGAAAGTCGTGCCAGCACGACATTGGACATTGGGATTTCAAAAATGAATGTCGTGCTAGCACGACATTGGAGATTGGACATTCAGAATCGAATGTTGTGCTGGCACGACATTGGACATTCAAAATCGACATACATTTTTTAAATTCCAATATCCAATGTCCAATGTCGTGCTGGCACGACATTCATTTTTGAATGTCCAATGTGCAATGTCGTGCTAGCACGACTTTCACTTTTGAAATAACAATGTCCAATGTCGTGCTGGCACGACATTCGATTTTGAATGTCCAATGTCGTGCTAGCACGACTTTCACTTTTGAATGTCCAATGTCGTGACAGCACAACATTCGATTTTGAATGTCCAATGTCCAATGTCGTGCTAGCACGACATTCATTTTTGAAATCCCAATGTCCAATGTCGTGCTGGCACGACATTCATTTTTGAATGGCCAATGTCCAATGTCGTGCCAGCAAGACTTTTAATTTTGAATGTCCAATGTACAATGTCGTGCCAGCACAACATTCGATTTTGAATGTCCAATGTCCAATGTCGTGCCAGCACAACATTCGATCTTGAATGTCCAATGTCCAATGTCGTATGTTTAGCTAACTTCACACAGCTATATCTATTTTATAAAAGAACACTACCAGACCTTTAAACGGGCGATAATCCTCTACATACAACAAAGCTAAAACCGGTAGTTATTATCTCCCTTATCAAAAGGTTCATGTTTGTTTTACATAAGTCAACTGATGTGTGGTGTTCTTGGTCTATCAATGATTTTCAAGCCTTTTTATAATATTTCTATATATAGCTGTACGCGATAGTTTTTATTGTGATATAAACATGGTATTTGTTCAATATGTCGGATCCGACTTAGCTAAAAAAGATTCGACAATTTTCAGAGATTTTGTTTTAGGGAGCAAGTACATACAAAATGAAGACTATAATCAATTGCTGTTATGTACAAGATGCGTTCAATGTATACAAAACTTTCGATAGTGTTTAAATAATACTGAAACAGTGGCATTTGTGCATATATTGCATAAGATGATTGTGTCTATATTGTATGATCATACAATTGCTGTTAGTTTGCCATAAATATTGTGTTTGACTTGAACCCATTGTATACATGTATGTATTACTCTCATGCTACTTCTTGCATGAATTAACTTTTTCTACTGACATATTTAAACATGCTTATATATATTACATTGTGTTCTAATCTCCCACGCGGAGGATATATTGAAATAAATGAACTCGCTATATCTATTGGCAAGCAACCGAGTTGTACATGTGCCATAACCGAGTTGTACATATGCCATAACCGAGTTGTACATGTGCCATAACCGAGTTGTACATGTGCCATAACCGAGTTGTACATGTGCCATAACCGAGTTGTACATATGCCATAACCGAGTTGTACATGTTCCATAACCGAGTTGTACATGTGCCATAACCGAGTTGTACATGTGCCATAGCCGAGTTGTACATGTGCCATAACCGAGTTGTACATGTGCCATAACCGAGTTGTACATGTGCCATAACCGAGTTGTACATATGCCATAACCGAGTTGTACATATGCCATAACCGAGTTGTACATGTGCCATAACCGAGTTGTACATGTGCCATAACCGAGTTGTACATGTGCCATAACCGAGTTGTACATGTGCCATAACCGAGTTGTACATGTGCCATAACCGATTAGTACATGTGCCATAACCGAGTTGTACATGTGCCATAACCGAGTTGTACATGTGCCATAACCGAGTTGTACATATGCCATAACCGAGTTGTACATGTGCCATAACCGAGTTGTACATGTGCCATAACGTTCGAACTAACACATGTAAAATGTTGTGCTTTCCCTCAAGGAAGCCTTATTATTTCATGACTAAAGCATCATTGTTAAATACAAAGTTAAACAAGGACTGAATAGTTTGACTGAGTTTGGTAGATATGTTTCAAATCAAGCTCAGAATGTTAATTTGGGAACAAAACAATCAGCAACCTGTCAGTGATGTTAGTTTTATTTAACAAATACATAAACATAACAACTCATGTAATAGTGGTTTTAAACACAACTATGATATGATGATATTGTACGGTATTATGAAATAAAAACAATAACATCAATCTTAACAGTCATAAAACAAATCATTTCGTTTTAACAAAACACGTGGTGCAAAAAGATAAAACGGTGAGGAAGTTAGCGCTATAATATCAGGGACATCTACCTTGGCCTCAACACTGAAGTGGATATCCTCCTTAGCGCCATCGAACATTTCCATAATTCCTGCAGAACACCGGCACGTGGTCATGATAACAGTAACAGTTCACTTACTAATCCTTTGACTTGTTGAGGCGCATGTAGGGGCTGAGGTTTTGCTAGTATTATGTGAACGTTTAGCTCAGTTTTCGTACCTAATAGCTATGAACACTGAAGTAGCATGTTGCTAGGTCGAATCCATCGTCAATTAATTCGTATTGAATTTCAAAAGTAATCGAGAAATAAACTTTATTTAAAAATGCGCCAACAAGTCAAAAGCAATACAACATACAAGAAAACACACGCATAAACATAACCAATATTGAACCCTCGGGGAAGACCGCAGTTAAAAGTTGTTGGTCATCATGCTCATGAAATCTGAAAACAGCAAGAAAATTAATGAAGTGAATTTCATTAACGTGTCTACCATAAGATAAAAGATAAACCCTCTCTATGAGTGAAGCATAAGACAATCCTAACCCTAACCCACGAGTATAAATGCTTACCATAACGCACGAGTCTGATATAAGATATATATGCTAACCCTAACCCACGAGTCTACCATACGATAAATGATAACCCTAACCCACTAGTCTACCATACGATAAATGCTAACCCTAACCCACGAGTCTACCATACAATAAATGCTAACCCTTACCCACGAGTCTACCATACAATAAATGCTAACCCTAACCCACGAGTCTATCATACGATAAATGCTAACCCTTACCAACGAGTCTACCATACAATAAATGCTAACCCTAACCCACGAGTCTACCATACAATAAATGCTAACCCTAACCCACGAGTCTACCATACGATAAATGCTAACCCTAACCCACTAGTCTACCATACAATAAATGCTAACCCTAACCCACGAGTCTACCATACAATAAATGCTAACCCTAACCCACGAGTCTACCATACAATAAATATTAACCCTTACCCACGAGTCTACCATACTATAAATGCTAACCCTAACCCACGAGTCTACCATACAATAAATGCTAACCCTAACCCACGAGTCTACCATACAATAAATGCTAACCCTAACCCACTAGTCTACCATACAATAAATGCTAACCCTAACCCACGAGTCTACCATACAATAAATGCTAACCCTAACCCACGAGTCTACCATACAATAAATGCTCACCCTAACCCACGAGTCTACCATACGATAAATGCTAACCCTAACCCACGAGTCTACCATACGATAAATGCTAACTCTAACCCAAGAGTCTACCATAATGTAAATGCTAACCCTAACCGACGAGTCTACCATACAATAAATGCTAACCCTAACCCACGAGTCTACCATAAAATAAATGCTAACCCTAACCCACGAGTCTACCATACAATAAATGCTAATGCTAACCCACGAGTCTACCATACAATAAATACTAACCCTTACCCACGAGTCTACCATACTATAAATGCTAACCCTAACCCACGAGTCTACCAAACAATAAATGCTAACCCTAACCGACGAGTCTACCATACAATAAATGCTAACCCTAACCCACGAGTCTACCATACGATCAATGCTAACCCTTACCCACGAGTCTACCATACAATAAATGCTAACCCTAACCCACGAGTCTACCATACAATAAATGCTAACCCTAACCCACGAGTCTACCATACAATAAATGCTAACCCTAACCCACTAGTCTACCATACGATAAATGCTAACTCTAACCCACGAGTCTACCATAATGTAAATGCTAAACCTAACCCACGAGTCTACCATACGATAAATGCTAACTCTAACCCACTAGTCTACCATACGATAAATGCTAACTCTAACCCACTAGTCTACCATACAATAAATGCTAACTCTAACCCACGAGTCTACCATAATGTAAATGATAACCCTAACCCACGAGTCTATCATACGATAAATGCTAACTCTAACCCACTAGTCTACCATACGATAAATGCTAACTCTAACCCACGAGTCTACCATAATATAAATGATTACCCTAATCCACGAGTCTACCATAATGTAAATCCTAACCCTAATCCACGAGTCTACCATAATATAAATGCTAACCCTAACCCACGAGTCTACAATACGATAAATGCTAACCCTAATACACGATTCTACCGTAATATAACTGCTAACCCTAAGCCACGAGTCTACAATACGATAAATACTGACTCTAACCCACGGGTCTACCATACGATAAATGCTAACCCTAACCCAAAAGTCTACCATAATATAAATGCTAACCCTAATCCACGAGTCTTCCATAATATAAATGCTAACCCTTACCCACGAGTCTACCATAATTTAAATGCTAACCCTATCCCACGAGTCTAACAAAATATAAATGTTAAACCTAACCCACGAGTCTACCATAATATAAATGCTAACCCTAACCCACGAGTCTACCATACGATAAATGCTAACTCTAACCCATGAGTGTACCATACAATAAATGCTAACCCTAACCCACTAGTCTACCATACGATAAATGCTAACCCTAACCCACGAGTCTACCATTCAATAAATGCTAACCCTAATCCACGAGTCTACCATACGATAAATGCTAACTCTAACCCACTAGTCTACCATACAATAAATGCTAACCCTAACCCACGAGTCTACCATAATATAAATGATTACCCTAATCCACGAGTCTACCATAATGTAAATCCTAACCCTAATCCACGAGTCTACCATAATATAAATGCTAACCCTAACCCACGAGTCTACAATACGATAAATGCTAACCCTAATACACGAGTCTACCGTAATATAACTGCTAACCCTAAGCCACGAGTCTACAATACGATAAATACTTACTCTAACCCACGGGTCTACCATACGATAAATGCTAACCCTAACCCGAAAGTCTACCATAATATAAATGCTAACCCTAATCCACGAGTCTACCATACGATAAATGCTAACCCTAATCCACGAGTCTACCATAATATAAATGCTAACCCTTACCCACGAGTCTACCATAATTTAAATGCTAACCCTAACCCACGAATCTAACAAAATATAAATGCTAATCCTAACCCACGAGTCTACCATAATATAAATGCTAACCCTAACCCACGAGTCTACCATACGATAAATGCTAACCCTAACCCACGAGTCTACCATACAATAAATGCTTACCCTAACCCACTAGTCTACCATACGATAAATGCTAACCCTAACCCACGAGTCTTCCATACAATAAATGCTAACCCTAACCCACGAGTCTACCATACAATAAATGCTAACCCTAACCCACGAGTCTACCATACAATAAATGCTAACCCTAACCCACTAGTCTACCATACAATAAATGCTAACCCTAACCCACGAGTCTACCATACAATAAATGCTAACCCTTACCCACGAGTCTACCATACAATAAATGCTAACCCTAACCCACTTGTCTACCATACAATAAATGCTAACCCTAACCCACGAGTCTACCATACAATAAATGCTAACCATTACCCACGAGTCTACCATACAATAAATGCTAACCCTAATCCACTAGTCTACCATACAATAAATGCTAACCCTAACCCACTAGTCTACCATACGATAAATGCTAACCCTAACCCACTAGTCTACCATACGATAAATGCTAACCCTAACCCACGAGTCTACCATACAATAAATGCTAACCCTTACCCACGAGTCTACCATACAATAAATGCTAACCCTAATCCACGAGTCTACCATACAATAAATGCTAACCCTAACCCACGAGTCTACCATACAATAAATGCTAACCCTTACCCACTAGTCTACCATACGATAAATGCTAACCCTAACCCATGAGTCTACCATACAATAAATGCTAACCCTAACCCACGAGTCTACCATACAATAAATGCTAACCATAACCCACGAGTCTACCATACAATAAATGCTAACCCTAACCCACGAGTCTACCATACAATAAATGCTAACCCTTACCCACTAGTCTACCATACGATAAATGCTAACCCTAACCCACTAGTCTACCATACGATAAATGCTAACCCTAACCCACGAGTCTACCATACAATAAATGCTAACCCTAACCCACGAGTCTACCATACAATAAATGCTAACCCTTACCCACGAGTCTACCATACAATAAATGCTATCCCTAACCCATGAGTCTACCATAATATAAATACTAACCGTAACCCTAACCCACGAGTCAACCATAATATAAATGCTGACCCTAATACACGAGAATACCATACGATAAATGCTAACCCTAACCCGCAAGTCTACCAAAATATAAATGCTAACCCTTACTCACGAGTTTACCATGATATAAATACTATCCCTAACCCATGAGTCTACCATAATATAAATGCTAAACCTTACCCGCGAGACGACCATAAAATAAGTGCTAGCCCTACCCACGAGTTTACTGTAAGATAAATGCTAAAATTAGACACCACACTTATTAAGAAATACCTATAAAATAAGCTACGACAAATAAGCAATGTGATATAGTTTTTTTTCTTCTGAGAAACAGTAGTTTTATTGATACTATCTCAGCAAAACTGGTTGTTTAACGGCTCTGATCAATATTTCCAAGAAGAAAGTTGAACCAATATTGTATTTTAGTGCAATATTTTATCACTATAGGGTTATTAATACTTATATACCTAATACTGTTACCCATAAATACTGATAATGACAGTATTGCTCATGATCCGTAGGCGACCCATCTGTGACGCTCATCTGTCCCCATCGTATTTTCTATACTTAAACGTACCCTGATAGCTCGTCACCTTAAATAGTCCCCAGAGCTCCCATCGTTGTCTGTGAAACTAAGCCACCCCCTTTCACCCCCTCCCCCCTTGACATTGACCTATACGTACCCTGGTAAACAGTTTGATCGTCCACTGAAATGTCCACCTCTGTGATCATGTCGGGAAAGTTGTCTTCCGTAAAGTCTGGCTTAATTGTGTTGCCTATTACGCTATTGACCTGTAACCTTTATCCTACCCCATTTTGCCGTTTACCAGGAAGTACCCTGGAAGCTGACGCATGTTCTTACATTCCCATATTATACAATAACTTCACGTCTCACTCATCCGTCTCCTGACCACAACCATTACGTAACCTGGTAGCTAATGCATCTGTGTCGGGAATTGTCTGTCTCGGTGATCATAAGCCGAATATCGGCGCCAGTAAGCAAGCGCTCTTGATACCTAGTTACACTCCAGATTAAGTTCGCGCCCCTCCCTAATCGTATTTGAGTTTTAACCTATACCTACCCTGGTAACTAACGCGGCCGTCCCCGGCAGTGTCCGCCTCTGTGATCATGTCACGTAGATCGTCGTCAGTGAAGCCCAGCTCCATCTCGTGTACCACCTGCCGAGGAGACGGTGTGATATGATTTAATGGTTAACCAAACGTAATTAAGTAAACTGGTAGGTTTTTAAGTGGTTTGTTATAAACTATAAATAGTGAATATATTTTAAGTAAAATACTGGACGTCTGGACAGGACGAAATTAAACTTAACAATGACAAGATTAGATTAACACATACACGACTATTGGTGTCTGCGCATATAGGTAGTTCCCTTTAATTATAACATTTTAGGCTAAAATGTAGTAATTTGAAATAAAAAAAATATAGGACGTCATTATTGGAATACATATATAATGCTGAATTAGAAAAAATAAAGCATTCGTCTCTTGTACAATATTATAAAGTAATGTATCCTGATACTAGGAAAGTATACATGTTGTTCAACAAATGTTTATATGTGATCTACAAAAAAACAGGTCTGTATTATTTGACCTCAAAATGATGAAATTTTACTTAATGGCACTCGATTGGGTTTGTATTTTATTGCCACTGATATATCCTGATATATATTCCCATATGGTATATGCCATCATTTTCTCTTTAAGATGTTGACCCAGATAATTGTTCGATTAATTGGCTTGATTTCCCAAAAAATAGAAGTGTCTGTATCGTGTAGACTGTCAAGTAAAAAAAGAAGCTGAAATATAATTCCCTTCAAATTCGGCCTTCGAAAAATCTTGGATAACATCTAAATCGGTCAATATATCAAAGGTAAACTTCTTCTGGTGGAGATTTAGCAAGTTCATTACAATTATGGCGTTACCTCGAGGTGTGCGGCGTATCGTAGAGAAGGCATTATGAATAATGGGCATAACTTTGTTGTTTTATCAGTTATAATGTATTTTGCCAAAACAATATGAGTTATGAAAAACACAGCAATCCATGTTGCATGTTCCTATAGATTAACAGGGTGGATGGGGCAAGTATTAGTTTTCATTATAAATGCTAAAACTAGATAGGTGATTATTTCTAGCATAGAGTAAACGTGTTGGTGACATGACTTCATGCTACTCTCATACCTCACCTGCTGCTATGTCATACACCATCCCTGTGTTGCTCTATGACAATATAATTTATAAAACAGTCGAACACCGTTGGCTCGAGCTCGCTTGGCTCGACCTCTCTTCGTTGGCTCTTACTGGATGTGAAGGACCGATTGTTTCCTACTGAATGTAAGCATTTCCGCATGGCTCGATTTACCCGAAACTCGAGGTATTTTCGCCAGTTCGAGCCAACGGGGTTCGACTGTATATGGTCTATACGCATGAGTAACATCTCCGTTATATTTTATGATGGTATATACGCATGCGTAATATGACATTACGGTACTTACATGTCTCAGCTGCTGATATGTGATGAACCCATCCCCGTGTTGGTCAATGACGTCAAATGCACTTCTGATGAGTTCCTCGGGCTCGATGTTACGGAGATTCTTGTCCATCAACTGCAGAAACTCGCTGAACTCTATTTTGCCGTTTCCTAAAATTTGAAATCGGAACAAAACGATTGCTCTTAAAAAGTACAAATTCACAGTGATTGAACTTGCTTCTTGAGTGTGAATTTCTCAAGTTCAAAGTAAGGTAACGATGGTAAATAATTCTTCTATTTGCGGTAGAAACACGAATAGCTTGTTCAAAGCCGCACAATTACGTTCATACAATAAGGAAAAAGGCTTAGTTTTCAGCTGAGTATAGCATTTTAATTTCTAATATGGAAACAATTTCACAGAAAACTGTTTATAACAATGGTTATATTATCACGACACCTGGTACCCAAGGCATTCTGTTTCTACTGTTATATTTGGTTTATTGTTTGGTTTAACAATATGCGGAATGTGCAATTTATTAGCCATAGTTCTGAGAAATTCATACCGTTCGTATCGACCTCTTTGACCATCTGCTGAAGCTCGTTAGCGGAAGGATTTTGCCCCAAGGACCGCATCACCGTCTGCAGCTCCGCCGTGGAAATGGTCCCGTCTCCGTCATTGTCAAACAGACTGAACGCTTCGCGATACTCTGAAAAATGGGTGTTTACAGGTGTGATTCAAACAGTTTCATTTTGGGACGATCTTGGTATGCATCATTACATAAAAAATAAACACAATCTAGCTTGATCAATTCTTCACCATGAGCGAATCTCATTTTCTGGAATATCAGCGTATATTTTGTTCTTTTCAAATAAAGTTAAACGTTAAATTATTCGATATCATACTTAATGACATGAAAACACTATAATCGTATCGATATGGTTAAACTTTAGATAACGAAGTCATTCTTTTCTGCTTTTCCGAACACTATATTGTTGTCTGTCATACAAAACCATACTCACGTTGAATTTGTTCCTCCGTAAAGTCCGTCTGTTAATGGAAAACAAGGATAACCAATGCATTAATACAGTATTTGAATGGTATTTTAAATGAAAATGAAATACCCTACATAATTATTTAAACAAAACACTAAATTTTACTAAATCTGAACCCATGTAGTTGTAACGATAGATTATGTCATTGATATTGTTATAACGAAACTACAAATATCAACGTATGTTATACATACCATGTTTGTTATATTCCACAAAATTGAGATATTTAAAAGAAGTGAGACATCCCTAACATTTACTTAAATCATGTCCACTGTGTCGTTGAAGTAAATGTAATCTTGACACTGTTTATTTTGCAGGAGTCTTTAGATAACTTTTGAAGTATGATTCCGACCGAATTTCAAATCAAATACCAATCTCAAATTATCGACAAACGGGTAAGATTTAAGTACATACATTAATGGGCAAGTAGAGGATTAATTCTCAATGAAAGGCAATATCATACCAATAATGGGCTCCTTTATGAAAGTGTAACTTCATTCATTCAAACTGTTGATTGCCAATACATGCACATGTGCTTCTTATAGAGTGACTATGTTCGTTGTGAAAATGTTTATCGGTTTCTGATTTTTAGGATGTTCAGTACATAATGATTCACACTCGATATTAGGCTAATCCAGCATGTATTTTTGGGGATTTGTGGTAAGGCCGCCTGACATTAAGAACGATCAATGAATCTGTTAACGCCATGTTTATAATTGCCAAATATCAAGTTTATAAGGTTAACAGCCAGGAGAAAATTGGAGAGCTGCTTTAGCAATATTTTGCCATCGTAATGTTGCTGCTTGTCATAACAAGTTCCAGTGCGAGGTTATGTCATAAAGGGATTAAAGCGATATACAATAGCATGATAGGATAAGACAATCATTGCATATAAACAAACTATGGTTACCTTGAAAGGACACTCGAGTGTCCTTAAAATGGGATAAATATGAATAAAATAAACCACACAAACACGTTAAGTTTATTATCTTATCTGTTGTTTTTTCTTATAATGGTATCACAGTTGTGTTGTTTTACAGTATGCCGTCTGATTATGAAATAACAGAAAGGTTTTGAAAGCGTTATAAATAAGACAATGCTCTATGCTGTAACAATATCTTTTAGGTAAAAATGTTTTTCGAACGCATCACAAAACTAAGCTTGAGAAAATAGACCATGTCGACTTAATACAGAAAATGCGATATGTACGTACAACAGCATGGTATGTGGAAATAATCTCGATCACTCGGACATGTTCGTGTCAATTAAGTATTTCAACTAACACAATTCAATTCAAACAACAAAAACAATAATCACTAATAATCATTTGTTTATCTCGCCATTCAATATGTCCCGATATTTATTTAACTAAAAGGCATTGCAAAATCATATTTTTCCGATTTTGCTTAAAATTGTACTATTGGGCACCGAACGTTCTGCTTCACACCAAACGACAGACAAATGCGTTTCTAAGGAGTAAATGAGTGCACAATTATTTTTCATTTCTGACTTTTACTATCCTCTGTGTGCTAGCATGATTTGTAGGTATCAAGCAATCAATAGACACTACTACTACTACTACTACTACTACTACTACTACTACTACTACTACTACTACTACTACTACTACTACTACTACTACTACTACTACTACTACTACTACTACTACTACTACTACTACTACTACTCCTACTACTCCTACTACTACTACTACTACTACTCCTACTACTACTACTACTACTACTACTACTACTACTACTACTACTACTACTACTACTACTACTACTCCTACTACTCTACGTCTACTACTACTACTACTACTACTACTACTACTACTACTACTACTACTACTACTACTACTACTACTACTACTACTACTACTACTACTACTACTACTACTACTACTACTAATACTACTCTACTACTACTACTACTACTACTACTACTACTACTCTACGTCTACTACTACTACTACTACTACTACTACTACTACTACTACTACTACTACTACTACTACTACTACTACTACTACTACTACTACTACTACTACTACTACTACTACTACTACTACTACTACTACTACTACTACTACTACTACTACTACTACTACTCCTACTACTACTACTACTACTACTACTACTACTACTACTCCTACTACTACTACTACTACTACTACTACTACTACTACTACTACTACTCTACGTCTACTACTACTACTACTACTACTACTACTACTACTACTACTACTACTACTACTACTACTACTACTACTACTCCTACTACTACTACTACTACTACTACTACTACTACTACTACTACTACTACTACTACTACTACTCCTACTACTCTACGTCTACTACTACTACTACTTCTACTACTACTACTACTACTACTACTACTACTACTACTACTACTACTACTACTACTACTACTACTACTACTACTACTACTACTACTACTACTACTACTACTACTACTACTACTACTACTACTACTACTACTACTACTACTACTACTACTACTACTACTACTACTACTACTACTACTACTACTACTACTACTACTACTACTACTACTACTACTACTACTACTACTACTACTACTACTACTACTACTACTACTACTACTACTACTACTACTACTACTACTACTACTACTACTACTACTACTACTACTACTACTACTACTACTACTACTACTACTACTACTACTACTACTACTACTACTACTACTACTACTACTACTACTACTACTACTACTACTACTACTACTACTACTACTACTACTACTACTACTACTACTACTACTACTACTACTACTACTACTACTACTACTACTACTACTACTACTACTACTACTACTACTACTACTACTACTACTACTACTACTACTACTACTACTACTACTACTACTACTACTACTACTACTACTACTACTACTACTACTACTACTACTACTACTACTACTACTACTACTACTACTACTACTACTACTACTACTACTACTACTACTACTACTACTACTACTACTACTACTACTACTACTACTACTACTACTACTACTACTACTACTACTACTACTACTACTACTACTACTACTACTACTACTACTACTACTACTACTACTACTACTACTACTACTACTACTACTACTACTACTACTACTACTACTACTACTACTACTACTACTACTACTACTACTACTACTACTACTACTACTACTACTACTACTACTACTACTACTACTAGTCCTGCTGCTAATGTTTATGCTGCTAATAATGAGGTTAAAGCTGCTACTAATTATAATGTTAATTCTTCTGCTACTAGAAAAAGTAATACTGCAAATTTTGCGTTTACTACTGCTGCTCTGCTGCTACTGATGCTTATTCCGATACTATCACTGCTACTCTTACTTTACTATTAGTCCAACAACTCTTCTACATAACGATAGTGTATTTTTGAACGTCCAGCTGAAATGAAATAATCAAAGCACTGAAAGTGCTGATGGACGGTGACATTGTTCGGTCTGCTGCAAGTATAGAACTAAGTCCTTTCTCTTATAAACACAGAAAATCATCGGAACCTAATCTTGAATATAGAAGCATAATTTGAACACTCTTAGGTGAGTACAATTAGACAATGCTTCAAACCAAATATCTAAGCTTGATATTTATTTTCCAAACATAATTATTCATCTTAATGCTGTAGCTTTGAAAAGTTGATGAAAAGGTCACCTGGCAATATCATCGTTAATGTTTGTTTGCAGAACTACTTCATAGTCAAAATTTCATTCCAGTTGCATAACAAATACGCCAAAAGGACACAATCAAGATAACTGAAGCATAACATTAACAGATGTTTTTAAAAACAGTATACATGGTCCAAAGTTCAATGTTGTACTCAAAATTAAAAACGTAGGCCTTAGCTGAAGCAACTGTGCACAAGATGATCAATCTGCAAGAAAAACAATTGTCGAAAACTGACATAAACTTGGTATTAATGTGTACAATGCATTGAATCTTACTAACTGAAGTACCACATAGTTTACAATTTATTTTAGCTGTATTTTTCCATTAAAAATATTACTGGGTATGTCTACGAAGGTATATAGCTTAAAAATACCACCCGTTTGGAGTAAGCCTTTGTAGCACAGCGGATACAACACTGGACTGCTATTTTTTACATTTTGGTCCTTTCTCTATAATTATGATTCAAAGCTTAACACATTCTATTAAATAATTGTCCTGAGTTGAGTTACAGGAAAAAAAAATAGTGCCAATCTGGTGTACAGTCCCTTTAAAGTAACCCGAGAACAACAATGATGAATTGTTGTCCAAACATAGCAACATTTTATTGCAGAGGCCACAAAAATAAAAAAAGTAAGTGAAAATGTCACAATCATGGTTAGCCAAACACAACATTCATAATTATTCTTAAAGCAGTACATTTTATGAAAGAGGGTCAAAAGGTCACAGTAAAGAAGATCTGAGGACAACATTGATAATTGTTTTGCAAAACTTACTGAACTTTCGTTGCAGTACCTTAGAATAGAAAAGATGGTCAAACGGTAATTATCAAGGTTATCCAAGTACAAAATTGATATTTGTTTTAAAAGTTATACACATGGTCTAAAAATTTTTGCTGTTGCTTCAAAAATAGAATGTATGTAAAAAATCATATTCTATGTCATCAAAGCACAACATTGCTTTTTGTTTTGAAAACTGTACTAAAAAACTTTCATTGAATTAGCTTAAAAATAGGAAAGTATGTCGAAAGGACAACGTTATCAAAGCACAATTTTGATTTTTGAGTTCGAATCAATGGTCTTAATTTCATGGCTGAAGCTTCAAATTTTAATATGTGTCAAAAGGCCACAATCTAGGTCATCAAAAGACAACATTAAATATTGTTTTAAAATGCTATAGCTCTAAAAAATAATTAGGTCAAAAAGGTCCCAGTCAGGGTCATCCGAGAACGACATATATAAATATATGTTTGTTTTCAAAACAGTACTGATGTCAAGTTTTCATTGATGAAGCTTTAAAAAACATATTTAACAACTTCAGGAAATGTGTAAATAACTTGGCCTTTGTCGATCTTACTAACATATTTCCTTGACGAGTTGTATAATACAGTCTATTATATGATGACGAGTTTTAGTATCTTTTTATCAAAATATTCTTTAAGTAAAGACAACAAAAACAACTTACCTGTTTTACTTCTCTAGTAAACAAGAGCTGTCACAGAGACTGCGCGCTCGACTATTACGCCGCTGTTCAGTGTAAGGATTAAAAAGTTTTGGCGAAACATGGATCACTGTAAAATTAGATTAGATTTCAATGCAATACATTATGTATTTGTTGAGATATTAACATGAATGTGGTTACATGGAAAATTTTAAGTCCAATACTTGAAACTTAAACAGTATTTCTAAGTTGCATAATAAAGGGGCAAAAATGATAAAATATAAAAGATAGAGTTTTCTTTCCTGATTATTAAAGAAGGTTGAATAGTTGGGAGCCTGTGTATAAAATTTCAATGCAATACATGATGTATTTGAATTTATATGTCAAATAATAAAGCAAAACCTTAACCAGAATTTTTAAGTTGAATAATAAAGGGTCATTATTTGCATTAAATGCAAACTAGAGTTATCTTATTTGGTTAATTAGGAAGGTTGGATGGTTGAGTACTATTGTATAAAATCTTAATGCAATACATCAAGTAGTTGCTGAGATATCAACCTATGTGTGCTTACATGCAAAACCTTAACCAGAATTTCAAAGTCAAATAATAAAGGCCCATTTTTTGCATTAAATTCAAATAAGTGTTATCTAACTTCATTAATTTAGTAGGTTAGATAGTTGGGAATACATATCTAAAGTTTCAATGCAATACATGATGTATTTACTGAGATAATGACTTAAAGGTGCTT
The DNA here is from genome assembly GCF_026914265.1 of Mya arenaria. Taxonomy (NCBI): domain Eukaryota; kingdom Metazoa; phylum Mollusca; class Bivalvia; order Myida; family Myidae; genus Mya; species Mya arenaria. The sequence goes on from NC_069132.1 coordinate 12,275,896, forward strand.
ACATGCAAAACCTTAACCAAGGTGTGACGCCGACGCTTGGGTGAGTAGTATAGCTCTCCATATTCTTCGAATAGTCGAGATAAAAACAGGATACATGTACCATTAAAGCGATGCTATTCTCTGGACTACAAGCATGCATTGCAAACATTTGTATTAGGAAAAATTTCAAACCAAAGAATCATGCAATCATTCTCACACTGTTTGTAAGAAGAATACATATAAAGGTGATATCAAGTACAGCAGAAAGGAATAACAACAAAAAACTAAACTCTTTTTAATTGTGACATCATAATGGTCACCGGTAAGATGAAGTCATAGATTACTATGTGTTCATGACGTCATTTCCTATTTAAACCAATATATAGTACCCCATTCAGTACCCAACATGATTGAAAAAATTTATCAGGAGATAAGATAAATATCACATTTTCCTCTTAAGAATTGGTTGGAAATTTAATTTTACATTTTTTTCATCACAATGAATACAAAATGACAAATTGTCATTTGAAAAAAAAACATTCTTGTCTATGAATTTGTTTAAAAACATGTGGAAGGATACTATAAGTTCCATGGTCAGTAGGTAACCCGCGATATGGGATATTCAATGTAAAGGAAACCATATTGCGGTGGAGTGAAGCTCGAACCTAAATATGGATTATTGCCCCCCCCATATTTCCAATACTTTGTCACCTACTAACCCCGTAATGTAAGTATAACGTTGACAACCTGTTCTCCTGTTTAAATGTTTTATTTATTCATTGAAATATTCATCAAATCCGAATAAAGACGCCATTTTGTTGTAATTTAAATTTGGAAAATGGAAAAATGTGGTGTCACCGCGTGACCTGTCCTTGACCAACAGCGGTGTTTCATAAATGTTGGGAGTCGGGACATTTTTTTGACCAATAGAAATAGATCAATGTTATATTGATATCCCCATGTGTATTTAGGAGAGAAAAAATGTGTGATGGCTGTATTTAACTGGATATAAAATATACAAGTAAATAAAAAACACGAAAAAAATTAAAATCATTATGAATAAACATTATTCAGAATGGGTGGAGTAATTGATGATAATGAGCCCTTCTTAATCATTAAGCTAGTTACTTTAGGTCATTTAATTGACTTCGAAAACAACCTCATTGTCTAATTCATTGTCGACGTAAAATCTTATGCAGGGATTGTGCATCAGGTATGTGACAGTAGGCTGAGGAAAAACCCAACTTGAAGAATGAAATAGTTAATGATTAAGGATAGCACTTCATTAATACCTATCTGAAATTTCATTTGCTTAATTGTAGGTTTGTTCTATTTTTGTTGTTAAAGCTGCACTCACACAGATTGAAAGTATTGACAACTTCTTTATTTTTTGTTTCCCAACGAGCCATTTTTTTGCGAAAATCCATGGAAACCAGTAATATAAGACTGCTGACAAAAAATCAGATCATAGATTCTTATACTTAAGTTCAAAAATTGATGTTTTATGCATTTTTTCTTTAACCGTTAGTATCAGTTTAAGCCATTAAGCATCAATTTTTGAACATAAATATGAAAATCTAAGATCTGATATTTTATCAGATATCTTATTATTGGTTTGCACATATATATTTACGCAATAATTTGCTCTTTCCAAAACAAAAAATAAAAGAAGCTGTTAAAATAGTCAATCTGTGGGAGTGCAGCTTTAAGGGCTCATTATTTCTTAGTCTAAACAAGTTGATGTTCAAATTAAGAGTCTTCTTATCCATAAACATCTATTAAAACAAGTTTTTAAAAAAGAGGGTGTTTTGAAAATATCAAAATTGAATTAAGGAAAAGAATTTCATATTTATCAGGTTTGAACTGACATTTCCAAATGCTTTACCCTTTGGAACAAGCCATGTGGTAACTAAGAAATATGTCAAGTCCATGATATACGCATTAGCACAAAATTAATCAAGCACAATTTTGATCACAATTCACACACTGTGCAAGCATGTCAAAACATGGCCATGTTAAAATTGCAAAATTTCCTTCTGATTGAAAAAAAAATCACAGACTGTCAGACTAAATTACTGACACTCCTTTTCTATAAAAGTTCATGCTGTCTTCAGAAATAAATTGAAATAACGAATAAGGGTAATGTAACATTCTGCCAAAGGGGGAAGTGCATTCATAGTATGTGGATGTCCTGGATTAAATATGCAAATTAACATACCAGGTCTCTGTTTGGAGGGAGAATATATATGTAGATAAAAGGGTTATGCATGATTTTCTCTGAAGGGATCTGTTGGCCTTGAACATTTCAGTAATATGGCTTGTTTTTATTGATCTTTTTTAGACATACATGTTTGATGCTTGATAGGCATACCAATGAGAATGATTTGCCCAAAATTGCAACAGAACAATTTCAGGGGCGTAGCCAGCGTTACACACTTACGCACATGCGTAACATCAATTTGAAAAATGAAAAAAAAATGGTCAAACATGGCATCAAAGTCGAGGGTTATGTTTTGACATCAGAATAAAACCTTAAAGGGTAGATCAGCTATAGAAAGCATTGTTTCTCTGTGCTAGATAGCTAACACAGCCTTAAAAATCACTTAAAAAAAAATCCGTGGGGAGCAGCCCCCCCCCCCCCCCAACCTCCTACGGTTACAGGGATTCCCCATCCCATAGCCTCTCACATTTAGTACAGCCTGGCTACACCCTTGAATTTAATTAATTGCCAAAAAATGTCAAAATCCTGTCTACATTCTAGTATTTTGATTTATTTTTTTCATTGAGTAAGACCCTTTTGAGTTATTTAAACACTGTAAATATCCGTAAAGCTATATGCATGTATACAATATCGATATCCCCAGCATGCACAATTAAGTTATGCATTATCTTTTACCATTGTTAATTTTAACATACAAAAGATACTGTATTTTACACTTACCTAAAAATGTGTAGACAATGATAGAGAATAATAAGTGGCAGATTTCAAATCAAGGCATTTAAGGCTCACCAGGGGCTTAGCACCATCCAGATAATACAGACAGGCTAGCTCCATGTCCTAATGCCAGGATCATTTATAGTAACTTTATCTTGTTGAAAAGTTTAATACTTGACTAGTCCAAATAAACAGCAACTTCAGAGTCTTGGACAAGTTTTGTTTTGGCGAGTCTTCATGTCCACATCCAACTTTTTCTCCTAGCTAAGAATGACATTTCAAGCACTAAGTTTATTTAGTTCAAATAACTGTACATTGAATGATTTTTTACCATTTTTGATATGGCACGTCACATAGTGAACACATCTATAATTTTCGACTTGATGTATATTGAGCTTCAAGATGACGCGCATCAGCTAGATAGGTCCAAAATGGCAATGCTATGTTGACAGAAGCTGATCGGAATTTAAGTGTTTAATGAAACACTTGTGTAATTATACACACTTGTGTGATTAAACAATGATATTGGCTCAAGATAAATTATGTGAAACTTTTGTGTTCCTATTTTGCAATGCAATGTTAAATATAGAAGTGTTGTTACAGTTGAAGAAAATATTTTACTATGGTAGGAATCAGATCAACATGGCATAAAGGGAACCAAATTATGCACTGGTCAGTCAATTGTAACCACGCCCCCCCACCCCCAGATCTTGGGAATAGCGGGGACTTGGACTTTCAGTACAGCCAACACCGGCTAGATTCCATGCCATGCAGAGACGAACAGTTGGTAAAATCCCCACCAAAGTCCCTACACCCCGGGGACTCTAGGCAATGCCAATTACCCGCTGTATTTAAAACATACAAAACCACCGCATTCACCTGGCAATGTGTAGTTGGACTAGGCAATGTGGGGCCACCTGACAAGCATAAACACGACCCATTTCACCCGCTATTCCCCGTATATCTTGGCCGTGGTTACAATTGACTGGTGCATTAATATCACAATTTTAAAGAAAATCTGAAGTACCTACTGTACTGTAATGTATGTTTTATGCAGAAAGATGACAACTATGACGCAGATGCAGGTTGTTTCGAGTTATTTATATTATCATTATTTTTCACATCAATATTTGCAACAATTATTGGCACGAAGAAAAACGACGTCATTGTTTTTTGGATTTTCACTAAGTTTGTATTTCCGTGTTTTACTGCAACTTATCAGTCATTAATTGTATTGCGTTAAATTCAGCCAATTTGACCACAAGGTGATGATGCTATTCAATTAATTATTTTTAATTCTCCTTTTTAGCACTAACAATCCATTGTAAAACTCGAGTGTGATGCCTTAAATCCGATTTGACATCGGAAATTCCACGGACATGTGTTGATTCATCCGCCATCTTGGATAAACCGGGTCATTTTGGGTCATGCCATTAACACATCATATTTTGATGATTCTACTTAAAGAGTCTACTGTACAGTATGATATATATTTCAAAATATTTCGATAGTTCAAAGTATTGAATTAATTATGTTTAGCAACAATGTACTTCAGTATTCAGTTCGAAACATTAATTACGGATTTATTTTTATCGATACAGTAAAATGGCCGAGGAGTTCCGAATGCATTTTTGTAGTAATGTAGTGGAACTATTTCCATGTAGTAGACAATATTGGCGAAATGATTTATCAATATAAAAATTTGATTTCAGTACCAATTGTCAATAAATTATACATGACCCACTTCTCTCACTATTCGCCCAGACATTTTAGAAAAAAACTATGTAACAGCCACTTTAAATCAGCTGTGTATTCAAAACAATGATGAGAACTATTTACTGAGCGCACTGGCGTTCTTTGGCTTGTAGGTTGCTCGGCTGATGTGCCTACTTAGGACGGGCCCTGAGGGGCACCGTCCAAAAACGATATGACTAACACTGATCTACATAAACCATCCCTGGTCAATCTTTAGTGTACACCATTGTGCTGCCAGATTGACCAATTTTGATGTAGATTACGTGCAGCCTTGATATTGTCTCAGAGGGGGTATGGTATTTATGAAGAATGATTGCGCTGTCCATCAATGGCTAACGATGAACGATAACTGGTATACATAAATGATTCCTAATCTAATATTATTTGTTTTTATATGATTTGTAAGGCGCCTAATACAGCCGCCTCATATGGGTTAATGATACACCAAACCCGAATAACAAAACCAGCAGAGACAACCATAATTGCCATTCAGTACAAAACTCCATTCATCATGCGCTTGATGTGGTTATTTATATTCGGTACTTTCCTTGTACCAAAACATATTGATCATACTAAATGTACCAGGTTAAGTGGTTACAGAGACCAAAACTTCATGCCATATTATATGTCAGGTAAGCGCCGTGGGGGCTCTCACCACGGCGTTCCGGGTTCGATTTCAGGCCGGGGAATATGCTAGTTTGGTTTGGGATCACCAAGCCGTACAAGTGGACTTTCTCCGAGGATGTCGGTTTCCCCTGCAACGCGAGATCACATTCTCGCGCAACATCATGCCAACGAGAGTGCTTTAGCACGATCATCACAATCGTTGCTACACAAATTAAGTTGAAACTAATGTCATGTTGATGATAATGAGCGACAGAAATGCCATGTATCATGTAGGTTAAATCTTTTATTATATGCCTATCAAATTCCTTTTCCATATCCAACAGTCAAAATACAGCACGGCGTATTGAAAAATCCGTATCATGATACCGTCGTTTTCTGATTCCGTATCATGAGAGTACCGTGTGTAATTTCGGAACTTCTTTCGTGTTGCTTAAATAAGCATAACAAAAAAACCTGGTAAAACCTGTCACCTTTTAAAAACATTAAACAATTTAACTTTTATCACGCTCCAGAAGCATGTAAATATTAAGGAACATGGTTTTCATGTTCTTCAATATCAGCTCGCCAATATAAAGAAGAAGGCGAATTCGCGTCAACGATAGAAGTAGCGATTGACTCACGAACTTCCCTCAATTCTGTATTTTATTATCGTCAAAAAAACCCACGAATATATACTGTTTTAACAGTGGCCGCGTTACGTCTACAGGAAATGACTATTAGTGTATACTCGTAAAATAACTACCGCTTTTTGACGTTTTTTTGTGCTGTGACATATATAATAATATAATAATTGTTTTCGTATTAGCAATTTGTTTATTTTGCTAAAATATAAACTATTTTGTTTTTATTTTGCTCAATAAAGTGAATACTTTAACTTCTGACTTCGTTTGGCTGTAGTAGCCTCCCTTGACTTCATTACACAAACTACGTTAACACATTCGAATTCATACGCGCATTTGACAGATGCCGGTAAAATCAAATCATATTAAAACCAAAAAATAAAGGGAATATTACGATAAAACGATTTTCTGGTGACCTGCACCACTCGTATGGTGAGTAAACATGTATCCGTCTCGACATTCGGTCTCGACGGATACGTGTTAACACACCGAACTCGATGTGATACAGGTCACCAGAAAAGCGTCCTATCATAATATCCCCTATATATATATATATATATATTGTGCTTCCTAAACAGTTTTATGAGGAGAATAACAGTAACTTTACTTCTGCGTATTTTCTATCCTTAGGAATATCGAGCTGTTGACATCAACTATTCTACTGATTTTTGTCCAACCACAGAAAACCATTTTTCTCGACGCTTCACGTCACTGAGTGTTTTACACTCATATACACTTAAAAACAACTTGAAACTGAAATTGAAAATTGCGAACAGTTTTTATATCCCCATCATTGCTAAAATGCATCCATCAAACAGGCAGACGAGAAACTAAAACATATAACAGACGGATAAGCAATTACATTTTCTGGAAAAGCTATTGGATTAATAATATCAACAAATCCCTACGAGAACGTAATACAATTACAACATATTAGCCCTTATTACCAGGAAACAGGCATATTGTGGCTCTCCCTTATATAAATAGCAAATCTAATTGTGTGGACAGTTATTATCTAGAGTTAAGAACATGAAAAGCCATATTTTTACAGTAGAGTGAGATAACCGGACCATCACCCAGCCTTCCATTCTTGGCCAACCACTTTCAAATACTTTACATACCTGCACTTCGTTTAATCTGCGGAACACAATCTTTCACCCAAGTATCGGTTTGCAGGCATATATATGTATTTGCATACTATATAATGTGTGATATGTTATTTATATAAGTCATCCCTTAACTCAAATTGACAACGTGCGTGACAGTCAACCACCTTCAAGGTTTTCAACGAATCGCATTAACTACACATAATAAAATGCAACTAAGGAAAAACGTAGGTGAACTTGTATGGAATCAAAATCCATAAGACAGAGAAAACACATTTATAAATTGGACCGAATTGTTGTTAACGACTACGTAGAGGCAGTGAGACTGTACATTGAATCGGGGTTCCTAGCGCTTAATAATCGCATACGTTACCCAGGGATAATACGAAAGAACAATTGTCCGTGCGTCAACATAAGTCTGTTGTTGAAGGGATCTTGTGGTTTGTTTATAAGTCACGTTTGAGACATTCGTCGCATTTGTAGACGTATTGATATCAAGCAATCAGCGTGATTGTTGTACGTAATAGCCTGGTCATCTACTGAGATGGATACACGTATGCAGGTCGTTCATAATCACGTGGTTGTCAACGGAAGGTCAACATCAAGTGGTTGTCCCCCACGCCCCCATTATAAGTAGAAGCACGGCTTAATCGTACCGCGCATTTTGAAGTAAGTATCCTGTAATAGAAAATGACTCGTGTTATATATGGTCGGACATTCCTGTTAGCACGAATGACTCGTGTATTATATTGTCGGACATTCCTGTAAGCACGAATGTCTCGTGTAATACATTGTCGGACATTCCTGTAAGCACGAATGACTCGTGTATTATATTGTCGGACATTCCTGTAAGCACGAATGACTCGTGTAATACATTGTCGGACATTCCTGATAGGGCGAACGACTCCTGTAATATATGGTCGGATATTCTTGTAACCACGAATGACTCGTGTAATATATAGTCGGACATTCCTGTAAACACGAATGACTCGGTTAATATATGGTCGGACATTTCCAGTAGCACGAATGAATCGTTTAATATATGGTCGGACATTTCCAATAACACGAATATCTCGTGTAATTCATGGTCGGACATTCATGTAGGTACGAATGATTTGTGTAATATACGGTCAAACATTCCAGTAAATTCGGTTGACCCGTGCATTATATGGTCGGACATTCCTGAAATATATGATCGGACATTACTGTTAGCAAGGATGACTTGTTTAGTTTATGCTCGGACATTCCAATAAGCGCAAATGACTCGTGTAATATAGGGTCGGACATTCCTGTAAGATCAATGACTCATGCAATGTATGATCGGACTTTCCTGTAAGCGAGAATGACTTGTGCAATATATGGTCGGACATTCATGCAAGCACGAATGACTCGTGCAATATATGGTCGGACATTCCTTTAAGCACGAATGAATCGTGCAATATATTGTCGGATATTCCTGTTAGCACGAATGGCTCGTGCAATATATGGTCGGACATTCCTTTAAGCACGAATGAATCGTGCAGTATATTGTCGGATATTCCTGTTGGCACGAATGGCTCGTGCAATATATGGTCGGACATTCCTGTGCAATATATGGTCGGACATTTATGCAAGCATGAATGACTCGTGTAATATTTGGTCGGACATTCCTGTGTTATATATTGTCGGATATTCCTGTAAGCACAAATGACTCAAATATATGGTCGGACATTCATGTTAGCACAGATGACTCGTGTAATATATGGTCGGACATTCCTGTAAGCACGAATGACTAGTGCAATATACGGTCGGTCATTCTTGTAAGCACGAATGACTCGTGTAAAGTATTGTCGGACATACAAAGTAGTATTACGTAATAACCAAAAGTTTTTATGTCACCAAAACCTAACGTTTGGTATTTAATGACAAAGTTGTTTGTTCTTACTATCCTTATTCGGAGTAAGTCTTTCTTCGATGGCATGTCAACTGTTTATCAAAAATGGAGGCAAAACACGACAATATACTACATTTGCGATTCCCTCTCACATGCATTCTGCTTTTTGAATGCAAAGTAAGGAAGATATTACAAAGTGCTTTATATTGTATATGTGTAAATGTCTTAGCTGCAACTAGCTTAGAAGTAAGTAACCGCTTTGCCTGTTATCTCCTTATCTGGTGTATAACTTCTAATAGAATAGTGGTTAAGGCGTCGGTTTTCTTTCTTTTTTCTTGACTTTACCGGCGTGGGTTCCCATCAAACTAAATTCAAAAAATTTGTATAGACTTAAATTGTATTTTTTAATGCAATTTCGATATCATAGAGTAAGAAATGATAAAACAAGTGTTTTCAGATGCATTATCGGAAAAACCTTTTTTTGGTCCAAAGACATGAGCGAGTCTCTTTAAGAAACGGTATCGAAATCGGTCTGAAAAAGTATAAGACGTAAGTGGGTCCGGTAACATGATAACCTCAATGACCTCATTTTCTCGGAAACACGCCGGACATCCTTTGTTTCCAACATTATTTGTTAAGTAAATGTATCGTTATCTGTCTAATATCTCTGAACATGAGCAGACTCAAAGTGGCCTCGTTCCATATTTTATGATTCGTCTGACAAACGTCCACATCATCGACATTATTAACTCTTGTATATCTCTTAAAAACAGCGGCGAACCGGAAGTAATCGGTAGATGCAGAGGTTGCATGTGTACACACGCTTTTATTTGATATATTCCTGCCAACCATGAGAAACTTTTGATACTTCGGGCTGTCTTAAGAGACATAAAACATTCTAATAACACACTGGAAATTACAGGGACAAGCCAAAAAGCCTAAAATGTTAACCAAGAGACTACTTAGAGGAACAATGATCAGACACCAAAGGGGAGATACACAACGTCACAAGACAATAAACATTCTACAAATATCGTCATTGGTAAATTTTGATCAAAACGGCTTAGCAGGCTCGGAGAAAAGTACGAACCCTGGTTGGGCGATTTATTTAAAGATTTTTTTTTGAACTTATTTGGGCTTATGTAATTTCAATTACAATAATACTGAAATGATGATAATGATACTACTGACAAATATAATATATGAGTTGTTGTGTTTGACTCCAGATTTAAAGAAAATAGCTTAAGGACACATGTTCGTGCATACTGGTATCACCAGAAATATCTTTTGCTTTCAGAGGTATGGTATACATAAAGAGTTATTGGGCTTTCCTTAAAAAGCAAAGATGAACGATTGTCCATCCGCTACATTTGTTAGAGTTCATGATACCATATCTAATATGTGCTCGACTTTTAAAGGGTTAGTAAAGCTAAACATATTAGCGACACTCGTGCATAGCGGTAGTTCAATGTCCTGTTGACGCCCAGACGAACGTTCAACCTTAGCCCTAAAAGAGTACTTAACACCAGCCATTGGGAAAGGTAATACATTCTTCTTGGACAGACACCATCCAAAGTTCAAATAAAGCCGCTAATGAGAACTTAGCGTCTGCTGTAGTGAAATGATATACATTATTGATGGACAAACAACACCCAAAGTTCGAACAAAGTCACTACCTGAACTGACTGTCTGCTGTAATGGAAGGTAATGCATGCTGACACACTGCATCCAAAGTTCAACCATAGCCGCTACTGAGAACTAAACGCCTGCTTAAGTGAATGGTAATACACATTATTCTTTGACAAACAACATCCAAAGTTCGAGTAAAGCCGCTAATTAGAACTTAACGTCTACTTAGTGAAAGGTAAAACATATTTAAAAACTCTATGTCATAATTTCGGTTTTCAGACTCCAGGGTCATGAATAAACAAAAGGAAAACCTTTAAATAAAACTATCGTGGGAAAATAACATATACGTATTTTTATTCCCAAATATACATATAAACATATCTAAAATGTCGATATATAACACGTCGTATGTCTATTTTACGCATTTAAACATCATTCGCCCTCAACCCTTTGTTCCGTGGACGCTGACATTTTGTTATCGTTACTATGCCATTAATCGACGTCATCGACCTATCATCCTCCAAAAATAAAATAGAAGAAAATATCATGGGCTAGACAAATTTATTGGATCGTATTTCTAGGAACCGGTTATTTAGTTTATATTTTTTTTACAGAAAATAAATACTATATACACCTGAAACTATTTTTGGAATAGACGCAAAAGTGACTACGTATCAAACTAGTCAAATATAATAAAAAAAATAATAATAATCAGGCATCATGTCATCAGGTGGTTACAGTTTCAATTCGTTCATAGTGATGTAGCTCTCAAACGGACTTAACTGACACGTAGGCATAATTGTATATGAAGTGCTTAGCAATCTCACCTAAAACATAGAATGTGACAAGCTAGTTCAAACAAATGAAATAAACAATGAAATATATAAACAATCATTGGTCGGGCATTTCGAATAAAGGTATTGTAGAAGATGACTCGTGTATGATCAACCAAGTAATTTTCGAAGAAAGAGCGACATTTATGTTACCAAGAGCTACTGTCATACTGCATTTCACTAGCAATACATATCTAATGATGAATGTCAAAATAACTATCTGACACTGGGTGATTTGATTCTGTCAGTCAACTTCCCAATGCATGTAATCTATTATCGATTTCGTCGCAAGGCCAAAGCCGTATTTGTTGTAATTCCTTTAAGTGTGCTTGATACTGTTTCATGTAAACTTCACTTGCCAACGCTTTGTTCAAACAAACGACGAAGAATTAACAATGTTTCCCATCAACTTAAATGCAAAACAGATGATGATTGTCACCTTAATTCCTAGTGAATGAAAACGGTGATTTATATACAAATGTACCAACATTATGGCAAACAGGTACGCGATTGCTATGAAAGCAGTTGAAGTCAAATTGAAAACAACAGCAAATTTGCAAACACTAAATATGTGCACACATAAATCTCCTTTAATCCGATTTAAAAAGCTCCAATTGCAGTAATGAACTCCGAGTTTTCTTATTTCAAACATAGTTAGTATACATATATCGCTATCTGGCAAATAATATAGGATTTGCCTGACGAGCAAACGTACTCATTTATCGACTGACGTATTATCTATCTTTATAAATGTTCTTAAAAACACTTTATACCTTCCGCAAATTCCGTACATGATAGGCGTGTTAAATGAGTCAAATATGGTGAGTTCTTATCGTAATACTCACAATGAAGTAGACTAATCAAAAGAGCTAAGCGTTATCAGATCGCTTCATTTAAGTCATACTACTTGAACAATACATGTATTATAAAATCTTTAAAGGAGACAGAAAACAGCTTGAAGGCGAGTCGTGACCACATGCCATTCAGAAAAGTGTTTTTGAAGTTTGTCCAAGGCTTTGAGTATTCGGCATCTACAAAAGCGTCACCCATTGATACTTGACATGATTATGTTTGGTGATCGTTATATAACAGTGAACATGCAAGCGAAGTTGGAAAGAATGGCCCTAAGAAATTACGCGATGTCACTTCAAATAAATATCTGATTCTTCGAAGGAGATGGTTGTCAAAAAACTTCCAGTGGTTATTAAATATCTGCCGGGAATACGTGTTAATTTATATATCATATTTTAACACTATATAAAGTTACTATTACCACTACGGTTATCACCGACCACTGCCACTACGACTTCCAAAACTTCTACAACTACTAGGAGTAGTAGTAAAATTCAAACGCTTCACAATTGTCAACAAAGAGTCATTAGTAAATGTTGGTTAAAGCGCCAAGGCAGGGACAGTCAAAACTCAGCAAACAAACTAATAAACATAATTTATAAGATTACTTGTATCAGAGGATTTCAGTAAGTATTTATCGCGGAATAGACCAATGCATTAACATAGTTCTATAACTAGAAGTAAGTGACTTAGTAAATCTCACGACGAATAGCAAAATAACTTGATCACACGTATTGCAGTTATTCTGTGGCAGTTCTCCTTCATGTGCTTGCCAACTATTATTTACTTTGTCATGAGGCAACAGCCGATGAATAACGAGAATCTAAATATAATTGTCAGCCTTTAATTACCATAACGAGCACAGTATGCTGCTAGCCGAGGTAAAATGAATCTAGCAATATTTAGTAAACGCCGCGTATCCTTATTTCAAACAGTATTAGACGCGGTCACGTCTATCATAAGAGATAAATGTTTGCAATTTTCAATGAGAACGTGTCTATGAATAAATCTAGTTTTACCAGAAAAACAAGTCACATTAAACTTTACTTAAAAGTTGTGATCAAGAACCGTGTTGATGCGTGTAAAAGATCCTAAACGGCATATAACGTGAATTAGACGATCTGTTAAAACGAGATATTTGAAATTGTTATTGGCTGTTTTATTATAATAATTTAAGCTGGTCGCCGGTCAAACGAGTTGAAGATTTTGGAACTATTCTCTAGCTGTGATAACGATTTATATACGCGTTGTGTTGGTTAATACGCATGTGAGCATGCAATGGCACATTGTGAATAGTAGTTGAAGCATTTGATAATAAGTTAAAGTGCCCAATACGAAACTAATTTAAAGTTAAGTTATATCAAATAAAAGTTCAAAGCTTAATTCACACGATTTTAGGCAAACAAATAGAAGTGCCAAACACGAAACTAATTGACCAAAGTTAAAATTAACTGATTTATGTATTGCAAGTTTCATGTTTAATTCACACAATTTAACAAATTCATGATAAAACGGTAGGCCTTAAAAGACCATGCCGAAACAATAAATGGGCCGAATCGACCCGACACTTCTGAAATTTATCAATGATAACACATGTAACAAGTCTAGTTAGTCGTTTCCGTAATTACGCATGTTGGATATGGCTGAGTAACAACGATTAAGATGTTAAGGAAAATATTTTCCGCACCAATAACGTATCGCTATTTTGTCATGTGATGAATCCTTCATATATTTCTGGGTTTATTCAAAATGTTTACAATATAATACATAAACCGTCTGGTTCAGCTTGTTTAGTACCCTTATGTAAACAAAAATACATGTACATTAATTTTCAATTAAACCCAATTGGCCGCATCTTCCAATCTTTGCATCAACATTCATCTTCTTAGTATATTGTTAAATATCAAATGTTGCTCAATACGAACAGACCTGAAATGGTCTATCACCGTATTTTACGATCTGCCTGAGAACATATAACCGGTCTGGGCTTCATTCTAAGAAGTTTATTGAATACGGCCCCTGGAAAGGCCGGCGGAAGTTTGAAAGGTTTCTTGAGCACAAAAGCGAGATTTATTGTAATATTATACAAGCCTGTTTAATGTTTCTTTCGATCGTAATGACTGGTGCGTGAGAAACGACATGCATAATTGTAAGAAATGTTATTATCCAAAGTATAATTTCACGAAACTCTCAAAGTCAAAACGCGATGATTTTTCAAAGAATGTGTTTATGTTCAAAGGATACCATCGCATAGAACAAACGCTTGTAATGATTTTTAAATAACTGTTAAATGGTAGCCCTCTTCAACAAAGCGGCGATGTTAAACTAGCTTTGAAAAAATCCAACATTTAATTCAAGCAAATTTCCATTAGCCTAGTTGATTGGGCTATACCGAGTAGAAAATCCGATTTACGGAAGAGTTTGAAATATAATATCAATCGAATGGGCTTTTCGGAAGATGTAGGCATTAAATATTTTAGCCATTAACTTTTAATCAATGTTAGAATTTGTCTTGTTCGATGAGGATGACGCAACATAGCATAACATAACATAACATATTACGTTTTATTAGCATTAATGTTGTGACAACATCATAGCCATACAAAAAAATAACATACAAAGAAATACAGTGGTACAAATACGCTAAAACACAAATTTTTACAAGGAGGAAGAGTAAACATTAAAATTCCATTTCTGTTGAAAAATGCAAAGTAGACAAACTTTGATAAAATTATATTTAATTTTGGCGATTTAGTTATCATAGGGTTTTCGAATTTTGTTAATTTTGGCCATTTGCAGTAAAAATTGCTTAAATACTTTTTTTCTTTTTTTGCAATTTTCTGTGCTTAGGGCAAACTAGAAGAAAATGGTAATAAATGAAGTTCAAGTTTGATTCAAGCAATTCTAAATTTATTTTCAGTGATATCACTAAGGTTCGTTTCCTGGTTAAAATCATGTTTAAATAATGAATATGAGCAAGGTTTAGGTAGGTTGTTTATTCGTCCATACCATATCTCTTTATAACTATCGATTATTCTTTGCCTTATTGGTATTATATCAATAGATAACGTATCTTGATTGACCCAAATGTTAGTCATCTCAAGGTGATTCAATACGGTTTGTATAGGATAAGCCCAGTTATTACCGTTTTACGTAGTATCATTGTTAATGTCATCGCGTAGCATATTATATACTAGTTTGATCAGGCTATTATTCGGAGAGTAAATAATTTATATCCAGTATCTGATCATTATAATCGTTCTATTAATTTTCATTGGGACCCTTCCTTCTTCACCATACAAGCATTCTTAATTTGTTGTTTGTTTAACACATATAATTTTCTGCCAAATTTAGTATGTATCATTTCAACATCTTTGGCGCCGTGAAAACCCCATACGTTAGCCGCATAGTTAAGTATTGGTGTCACTAGACTATCAAATAATTAATTTGTTTCTTTTATAGGTAGGTGCAGTTGATTGAATACAATAAACAAATTGTGCATATAATATGAGGCGTGCAGTACTAATCACTTTTGTGTTCTGTTCCAGTTATTGTTTTTATATAAGTTTGTTCCAAGATATTTAAAGGAAGTAACTATTTCTACCTTGGTGTCGTAAAGATTAAGTTGGTAGGTTGTGTGACGGCCCGTTTCAAAAATCATAGCTTTCATTTTTGATATTTTTAACACCCAGCTGTTGCAATATTCTTGGAGATCATTTAAAATGCATTGTAGAGAGTTTGGGTTATTTGAAAATAAAGCTGCGTCATCCGCAATCATTAGGAGAAATACCTTAATGTCGTTTACTGTAAATACTCCTTCCCGATTTCTGTCTATATTAGAATTGACATCATTAACGAAGAATAAAAATAATAAACTTGAACTCGGGCAGCCCTGTTTCAGGCCAGTGCCAGATTCGAACCAGTCTGTTCTCGACTGTTTGTATCTAACACAACATTTGGCAGCAGAATACATTGCTTTAAGTGAAAGTACTATTTTAGAGCTAACATATTCTTGTATGAGCTTTGTTCAGAGCTTAATTCTATCAATTTTGTCATATGCCTTTTCACAATCAACAAAATTGCAAAACATTTTTACCATTATTTAGGATTTAAACAATAATAGAAAATAGTACGAATATACAATCAATAGTTGATTTTCCTTTCTGAAAGCCAAATTGTGAATCGTTTATTCTTTTCATTGTTAATTGCCCATTTAGTCAGTCTATTTAATAGTATCTGAGAATACACCATATAAACAAATCTCGTTCTCTAACAAAATATTGGATATTTATGCATGTGTGATAAATAATATATGTTAAAACTTGCAGACGATGCGATGACACTTTATTATGGAAAAGCACAATTTCGGACCGATTCGGAACCTACTTTTTGATACTAAATATATAAAACACGCTGGTCAATGTCCAGAATCTAGTATCGAAATGAAATATATCTGTGTATTAAATATTTTCAACTAAATGTAGTATTTTACAAATAAAAAAAATGACAAGTTTTGCTTATGAGTGGTGATCGGATGCTGTATTGTGTTTTGATATTCTATCTTTTTATTACTTTTATTATTATGTAAAAACACATTTTATTTTAATTCAGAAGCATTTTTGGCATGTTTTAGCGAATTATTTATTCTTTTCAAGATTAATTCGTCTGATAAATTTGGTTGTAATCAAAAGAAAAAAAAAACACTATTGTTTAAATGATTGTATTGAACTAGAATATTAAAATGCTTACAAGCTATTTACCATTTCCGAAAACGCATTTTCACGAGAATATCTAGTTTTACGAAACAGTTGTAACATGAAACACTTTCATAATTAACTTCTTGTTTCATTTGAAAGTTGCCCAAATAACAAAGCAGTGTTTTGTAATGTGATATTTACATCTCATTGTATATTAATACGTGTTTCATTAAAACATGCTATCCGCGGTATCCCATTCGCAGACATACCAATCCAAAAAGAAGGAAATGATACCTTGAGTACGAGAAGAAAAACAATTTAGAGGATCTAGAAAAGTTCAAACGAAGAAATCAAAAGCACATTAGAAGAAAAGGAAAACAAGTGTTGAAGTCAATATGTGGGAGAAAGTATAGGTCTTCAACACGCTATTACGATCAAGAAGAAAGTGCGAGCCGAATTCACAGAAAAAGATAGCAAAGAGAGAAAAATAAAGAGCCATAAAGCAGAGCACGGAAATTACTCAATATCTTTTCAATAATGACAAAAGCAGAAACTGTATAACAACGTCAAGGGGGATATTATAACAGCAAAGTGCAAAGAGACAAAAAATGTTGATCAACAATGAAAGGAATATAAATGGGTATTTAATTACGTTCTTTGGAAATGTAATTGCGTTCATAACATAAACAAATTCCTACGGGAAACTTTTTAAAATAACGGAACATTAACACGTATTACCATGACACAGTTATGATGCTTGTCGCATTTCTATGAATAATTTATTTCATTTTGTGGACAGAAATTATAAAGCAAAGCCTTATCTAAATTCAGAGTAATTTCCCCTGGCCATTACCGAGCTTCGATGACATCAACATGGTAATAAGTTTTTTGTCCAATCAATATGACAAACGCTTAATATTATCAAAAAATCAAATGATTAAATTTGATTTATGCTGTTTTTTGACATTTTTTGTTTTTTGGATAATATATCTTGATCAAAATTAAATGAGCAAATCAAATTAATTGATTATCTGTTATCGGGTGGCTGTATGCAAGTGACAGGATAAAACTAATTTTCCGCTCTTAGACCTGTACTCGTAGTTTCAATTCTTTCATAAATTTGTAGCTCTCTAAAGGATTGTCTTAATTAAGACCTAGGCATACATGTACAGTGCTTAGCAATCTCATCTTAAACAAAGAATGTACAGTACGTATAATGAATTGAAAAAATACAAACAAACCTTGAAAGGGCATTTCGAATTAAATAATTATAGAAGTAGGCTCG
This sequence comes from Mya arenaria, assembly GCF_026914265.1. Taxonomy (NCBI): domain Eukaryota; kingdom Metazoa; phylum Mollusca; class Bivalvia; order Myida; family Myidae; genus Mya; species Mya arenaria. The sequence goes on from NC_069132.1 coordinate 12,294,087, forward strand.
TGTATGATCAAACAACGTATTATCTCGGAATCAGGGCGCTATTTTATGTTAACAAATGCTTCGACTGTACTGGATTTCATTGACAATAACTATCTAATGGTGAATGACAAAATAACTTTCTTCGAAACGTGAATTGATTCTGTCAGCCAACGTCAAAATGCATGTAATCTATAATCACATTAGCCACGAGACCAAAACCCTTTTTTTGTTGATTTCTTCAAGTGTGCTTGAGTATTTTCAATATTTATGCGAAAAGCTACAGAAACAAGCTTAGTAGCAAAACGTTTAAACATAAACCCGGTTTAATGGCACTGGGTAAACGCCAAAGACATAGAACATAAAATCACAAACAAGAAACATGGAAGAACTGCACAAAACTCCACAAGAAGCACAGGGCATACATACTTTATATAAAAAACTAGATATGTTTATCAAGGATTGTTAAGTACCGCCTTGGAACGGTCAGTAAAATGTAAATTTATAGGGGTTTAAACCAGTTTAAGTGCACAAACCTAACTCTTATCCCAACAATCCTAAATAAAGATAAAACGCAATAAGTAAATCTTATCAAAGTATTATTATCAAGGTTACGTTAACTTGCCAACTCTTTGTCAAAGAAACAGTAGAATAAATTACTAAAGTTTCCGATCAACCTTAATGCAAAACTGATGATGCAACCTTAATTCTTCGCCTTAATGAAAAGGTTTTTTTTTACCAACCTTATGGTAAACATGTACACGATTGAAAGCAGTTTAAATCAAATGGAAAGCAAAATAAAATTTCCAAACACTGAAGTTTTACACACGAAACTCTCTTTTTAGTAGGTACTGAACTTGAATAACTATAGTTTAATACAGTATGACAATAATTATTCTACCCACAAATATAAAACTAGATTTGTTGTTTTTGTCTCCAGATTTTAAGAAAAATGCTAATGAACATATGTTCGTGCATACTAGTATCAACAGAGAAGTGTTTGCAGACTGGATATAATTCATCTCATTTGTTGGGCACAATAACCGATCAAAAACAAAGAAAGAGAATAAATGGGTGTTTAATTACATTCTCTGAAAATGTCATTGCGTTCATAAAATAAAGAAAATCTTCGGGCAACGAAAAAAACATAACGGAACATTAACCCTTATTACCATGGCACAGCTATGTTGCTTCTCTCATTTCTATAAATACATAATTCATTTTGTAGACAGAAGTTATAAAACGAGTCCTTGACGTCAGTGTAATGTCTCCTGGACATTACTGAGCTTAAATGACATTAACATGGTAATAGGGTTTTGTTCCACAATTTTGACGAACCCTTTACAATATCAAAGGTTGAACTGATTAAAATATGAATTGATTTTACAATACTCCAATGGAAACTACATGAACAAACTGAGTTGTCAGACTTTAAACTTAAAACCATGAATAGAGGCACACGGCGAGAAGACATAGAGACACCGATCGAGGGATGCACAACACAAAAAAACCACAGACAGACACCCCATGCCACAAAATAGCTATGACAATATATGTTAGAGTTACCTCCCGGTTTGCAAAACAGAGCAACTGCAGCATGTTTACGTTCTTATTGCAAAGGTTCCATTGCGAATATCCAGCAGAGTTTTGTTTGCCTTCAGTTGTTCCTTCATGTTAGGAGTAAGCAATACTTAGATATTAACAGGTTGATTCCGTGGACGGTTTATATTGCAAGGCTCGCCCGTCAACATTCGCAGCCGAGCCTGAGTAACATTACTCATCCAAGGCACTAAAATGTTGTTCTAATTATCCGGATACACAATTTATTTCAGATCAAATACTTCATTTCAACCAAACAAATGCTTAAAAGGTACTTTCCCTTGTAACTGAACACTTCAAAGTACATGCAGGAAATAGTTCGGCAAATTTGACAAACAAATTTCAGAATTGTCGTAGAACTATTTACCATACATTACGTGCTTTGAAATCGTTATATGTTTGACATTGTTAAGCAGAAATCAATCAATTCACAGTTAAATATATTTAAAAACTCTACGTCATAACTTTGGTTTTCAGGCTTAGGCCAGGGTCATGAATAAACAAAGGGAAAACCTTTAAATAAAATTACCGTGGGAAAATAACATAGACGTATTATTTATACCCAAACATACATATAAACTGATCTAAAATGACGATATATAACACGTCGTATGTCTATTTTACGCATTTAAACACCATTTGCCTTCGTATACAAACAAACCTTGATAGGGCATTTCGAATAAAAGTATTGTAGAAGTTGACTCGTGTATGATCAAACAAGTTATTATCGTGGAAAGAGCGACATTTATGTTACGAAGCTACTGTCGTCCTGGATTTCACCTGTAATATATATTTGTTCTAAAAAAAGGCGAAGAATTAACGATGTTTCCCATTAACTTTAATTCAAAAGAGATGATAATTGTCATCTTAATTCTTCGCAAATGAAAATGGTTGATTTATATACCAACATTATGGCAAATATTTACACGATTGCTGTGAAAGCAGTTGAAATCAAACTGAAAACAACAGCAAATTTGCAAACACTAAATATGTGTACACACAAATCTCCTATAATCCGATTGATAAAACTCCATTTGCCGTAATGAACTCCGAGTTTTCTGATTTCAAACAGTTAGTACACATATATCATTATCTGGCAAATAATGCAGGATTTGCCTAATGAGAAAACGAACTCATTTATCGACTGATGTATTGTTAATCTGTTTAAAACTATAAATTGTTCTTAAAAAACACTTTTTACCTTCCGCTAATTCCGTACAGTTTAGGCGTTTTATATGTGTTTAATATGGTGAGTTCTTATCCTAATTCTCACAATTTAGTAGACTGTTCTTGAATAAATTGTAACATCTCTAAAGGTGAAAGAAAACAGCTTGAAGGCGAGTCCTGACCACATGCAATTCAAAAAAAGAAGTATTTTTAAGTTTTTCCATACGTCTGATAAGGCTTTGAGTACTCGGCATCTTAAAAAAACATCACCTATTGAAATTTAAGAATCTATGATTATGTTTCGTGATCGCTATATAACAGTGAAAATGCAAGCAATGTTAGAAAGAATGGCTTCTGTGTTGGGAAGTGCTCTAAGAAACTACGCGATGTCACTTCGAATAATTATTTTCTTCTTCGAAAGAGATGGTCGTCAAAAATCCACTTATAGTTCAGTCAAATATTTGTCGGAAAAAGTGTTTATTGATTATTACATTTTGACAAGATATAGATTTACTACTACCACTACCGTTGCCACCAACAACAGCCACTACGACGTCCATAACCTCTACGACTACTAGCAGTGCAATTCAAACGGTTCACAATTATCAACAAATAGTCATAAATGGTAAATGTTGGTTAAAACACAAAGTCATGGTCAGTCAAATCTAAGCAAACATACAAATAAACATAATTCAGAAGATTACTTGTATCAGAGGATTTCAGTAAGTGTTTATGGCGGAATAGACCGATGCATTTTGATAGTTCTAAAACTAGAAGTCGCTGACTAAGTAGATCTAATGACGAATAGCAAAATAACTTGATCACACGTATTGCACTTATTTCTGTGGTAGTTCTTATTCAAAGGCATGCATGCCAAGTATTTACTACTTTGTCATGAGGCTACTGCCGTTGAATAACAAGAATCTAATACCTTTGTCAGCCATGTACATTCCTTTCAATACCATACCGAGCACCGTATAAATGCTGCTAACCGAGGTAAAATTAATATAGAAATATTTGGTCAACTCTGCGTAACCTAATTTCATTAAGTATTGGACGCGGTCATGTCTATAGGGACACATGTTTGCAATTTTCAATGAGAAATCGTCTTTGTATAAATTTTGGTTTTGTATAGAAAACAGCTCTCATTCAACTTTACTTAAGTTGTGGTCAAGAACCGTTATGATGCGTGTATAAGATTCTAAACGGCATATAACAGAAATTAGACAAACGGTAAAAAACGAGATATCTGAAATTGTTATTGGGTGTTTTATTTTTTTAAGCTGGTCACTGATCATACGCGTTCAAGATGTTGGAAATATTCTTTTGCTATGATAACGATTTATCTACACGTTGCGCTAGTAAGTCCACATGTTGGCAAGTACGGGCATATTGTGAATACGAGTTTATGTATTTGATAAAAAGTTAAAGTGCCTAAACACGATATAATTACCATAAGTTAAGTGATATCAAATAAAAGTGCAAATCTTACTTCACACGCTTAAAAGGAAACAAATAGATGTGCCTAGCACGAAATTAATTGACACCAGATTTAAATTTAACTGATATACAATGAAAGCTCCAAGTTTAATTCACACAATTTAACAAGCATGAATGATAAAATAATAGGCCTTTAATGACCAGGCCGAATCGACTCGACACTACTGAATTTTATCGATGATAACATATGGTACCAGTCTAGTCGTTTCCGTAATTACGCATGCTGGTGATGGCTGAGTAACTACGATTAATAAGGTTAAAAAATATTGTCCGCAACAAAAACGTGTCGTTATTTTGTCATGCTAACCCTAATATATGTCTGGGTTTATTCAGAATGTTTACAAAAAATGTATAAACAATCAGGTGCAACTGGTGAATACCTCCACGTTATCAACAATGAATACGTCTTAATGGTCAATAAAACCCATTCAGCCACATCTTCCAAGCCTTGCATCAACATTCATCTTCTGTATATATTGTTATATATCAAATGTCGCTCGATATAAACAGACTTGGAAAGGTCTCTCTCCATATTTAAGATCTGCCTGCGTACATCAAACCGTCTTGAGAGACTGGCAGAAGTTTGGAAGGTTTCTTAAGCACAAAGGCAAGATTTATTGTAATGCTATACAAGCCTGTTTTTTTTTTGCGAACGTAATGACTGGTGCGTGATGAACGAGATACATAATTGCAGGAAATGTTTTTGTCCAAGGTATAATTTCACGAAACTATCAAAGTAAAAATGCGATGTTACTTCACAGAATGTTCAAAGGAGAAAATCGCCTAGAAAAAAAGCTCTTGCAAGGATTTTTAAAGATCTGAGAAATCTAAGATAAAGGTAGCCTTGCGAACCAAACGGCAATTTTGAACTTTCTTTGGGAAAAATGCAACATTTAATTCAAGCAGATTTTTGTTAGCTTTGTTGATTCGGCTCTACCGAGAAGAGAATCCGGTTTATGGAAGAGTTTGGAATGAAATATCAATGGAATAGGCTTTTCGGAACATGTAGACATTATATGTTGTCCCCTTGACTATACATTAATGTTTGCATTTGTTCGATGATGATAACGCAAAATTATGCCTCATAATCAAATCCAATACTGTTATAAAATATTGGTATTATATGTATGTGTGATAAATAATATCGGATATAACGTGATAACGATGCAATGACACGTATTTTGGAAGAGCACAATTTCGGCCAAAATCCTTAATTGACAGGACAGTTTCATCCAAAATCTACAAATATCGAAATGAAATATAACTGTGTGATTGATATTTTCAACTAAACGAAGTATAATACAAATAAAAAAGAGTTGACAAGTTTTGCTTCTATATGTTGATTGTATACAGAATTGTGTTTCTTCATGTTCTTTTGGTATTTTACCTTTTTATCAATGCATTTAAAAACACCTAATTAAAAAGGCAAATCTAAAAACGTGTGTTTTGGCCAGTTATTTATTCTTTGAAGATTAATTGGTTTGATAAATTGGGATAAATCCAAAAAACTATGGTACAGTGGGTTTTGTTTTCTGTCACGAAAGCTTAACATGGAAACGGTTTACAGATTCTGTCATGAAAGCTTGACATGGATATGGTTTACAGATTCTGTCATGCAAGCTTAACATGGATATGGTTTATAGGTCTGCTGTTTAATGAGTCATATTGTTACAATTCAGACAAGTCACTCTGTCGTATGCTGAACGCCAACAGCCGTACCACATGCGTAGAGATGCTGATCCAACAAAAAAACAGGGATACCTTCAGTAAAAAAAGAAAAATTAGTACTAAGAGGATCTAGAGGAGGCAAAGAAGGCAAAAGAAAGGGACATAAAACAGCGAGTGTGACACACCAGAAGTGGAACACGAAAACTACTCAATAGAAAGATATCTTTGTACGAGAAGACAATTCAGTATTCTGCTTGACAATCTAAATTCTCTGCATACAAAGTTCAACATGAAAAGCAAACTAAATGTCAGCCATAGTGTGTTTACAAAGACTGTGACCATTTTGGGTTGTATTTTCTACCGAGAGAGAGACAAAAAGATCCCTCACTGTTTTCTTTTTTCAAAAAATACAGTTGCTCACTAACAATGGATTATCTTAAGCAAAGGCAATATCACTTGAATAAAAGAATTGTTCCTCTGAAATGTTGTGAACAGATATGACAAAACCAATAACGATCTCGTGGACTTCAACAAGGAATGATCACTCTGAAGAACACTGTGTACTCCACCGTTTCGTTCCAGATAATGGTTATTAAACCTCAACGGCTTCTCAAATTTAAATTCGAAATAAGTATGAGTTAAGTATTTGTAAATCATGTAGAACTTGTCATTCTTTCTTGTCAATTTGCAATCACTACTTTGTTATTTTTTTTATCTTGAAATTCAACAAAAAAGAGTGTTGTGACAAAAAGTTTTTAAAATCAATATCAACTTAATAAGGCAAAAATATTGGTATTTTACGTTTTATGAGACTGGACAAAGATGACAATGAACAGTTAAGTTGTATCTGTTTGCTACCCCAAAACATTTTCATCAAAGTTGCATTGCTTTTGATTTCAAAATGTACAAATAAAACCTCAATAATGGGTGGAAATATCTTGAGACTTGTGTACAAGTGTGAGACAAAAAGATAAGAAACTTTTAATCATCGAAGTCTCCCTTAGGTTCATCAGTTTTATGGTATGTTTTTTAGAATTTGAACAAAGTATTACATTGGACCAGTACCAATTATGTAAGATTTTCAACTAATATTTCTACGTGTACGTGGAAACTAAAATGACACGTATACAATTGGAACAGTTTTATCACGTTGTAATCCCTATAAACATTTAAACCCTCAGATTATCTACACGGAAGATTCCAAGGTTGTAAACTTTATCGACAAGGATTTCTTAAGATGTATGTGTCTGTATTATTGTGATCTTGTGTTTCTCGGTGAGAGTCTGTTGAGCTTTAAGCATTGTGTCTCTAAGGCCTCGCAAAAAATATGTAAGTAGCATACCCCAACAACAGTGAAATGATGTAAAATATTAGTCGTTTAATTAAGTTTTGTTTTAATGTCCATTTAATCAAAGGACGTCTATAAAGTGTTGTTATAAATTGATATTAACGTTCATGACAATGACTTGTTAATATGACCACCGTAATGGATGGTAAAAACACTTCGACTAAAAATATGTTGTTACTGTGAAGGAGACGGTATAAGGAGATTCCACGAGAGGTACTTTCTCAGACCTCTTTAAAGGACACAGTCCTGTTTCCTGCCCTGTCTTGATTTTTTTTGGGTCTTCAGTTATTAATTTCAGATAGTATTTTTTCCCAATTGTTTTCGACCGAATTGAGCGTTGGCGTTCGCGGTTGGGTTTCGCTGATATTTAGTGTTATCGTTAAAACCGGCTTCAGTACAAAAACCAATGCCATCCTATGTCGCTTCATATATAGGAGACTATTTATACGTATTCAATGCACGAAGAATTTCGACAGCATTTATGTTTCAATGTTGCTTTTAGCTTACCTCCATTTTTTTATCACCTGGTTCATTTATTATGATGCTATATTGAGAACATATTTTCAAACTTTGAACTTCTTAAAGCGAGCTCTGAAAGATTGCCCTGTTTTGAAAGAAGCACTATTAAACTATGAGTTTGCTGTATCGTTCCTTTCAGGAGGTTATTTATTTAAGCATTCTTCATATGCACGTGTTTTCTGTGCCGCTCGAGCCTCTCGTGTCTTTTGGCACCTTACGTGGAGTCTCTAAATAAAAGTCTGGGGATTATGTTAATTCAAAACCGAAAGTAGTATTATATTAATTATAAAACATGGCGAGAGCATAACAAACAAAATGTTCGGTGAGTATGCATGAACATTCTATAAAGAGGAATGCCATTCGTGATACCTTAGCCCATCTCCGGAAATACCGCCAAAATGGAACGGACTCCGGCGTACCAAGATGAGGAAATGGTACTCTCATATATTTACCAGTAGGGGTTTGTTACTGCATCCCGTCAGTTTTAAACTGCTAGAAAGTCAGAGTATAAATATGTCTTCAACTTCACACTGAATGCATGTTATGTGTTTCCACCAATCTGAACTTGTGAACTGGTGTTGCTTTCCGTACGGTTACGATGCATGTAAGGGAGTCATAGAAGCTAAAAAGGACATTACCGGTTGTGGTCCTTTACGTTGGTATTATTCTCACGTACGCGTTTTATCATAATATCTGATTAAATATTAACACATATATACTAAGAACAATATTTATGGGATCCACGAAAATCAAAATGATAAAACAATCCCGAAAAATTCCTGAATAACTGCTTGTAAATTAATAGCCTAATCTTTTATATATATATATATGGATTTTGAGAACTTGACAGCACGTATGTTTGTCTTGCTTTATGTACTCAAGTTACACGCGAACTAAATATGCTCCATTTTGTTTAACACAACCTATGCTCCATTATAAAAGACATCAAATACTTTGAATTTCAGCTATAAAGATTTCCATGAAGCGTTACATCTATGAGAGGTAATATTACCTCTGCCAGGGGTTTTATTGAATTCGCAGACGACCATCCCTTACTACGAACATTATAAAAGTACATATGGTTTAGGCTAGGGCTCAGAGACACCGACCTAGTAGTTTCAGTAAAGTACTTCTTATTTATGGATACTTCTCCCAAGACCGCATTCTCGTGAGACCTATCACTAATAAGCATGGAAGCAATGTGTTGTGAACAAACTGAAGCACATTTTCTACAAATATTAAATGTTAAAGATAAGACCTCAACATTCACAAAATTTGTGCAAAATGTGTTTGATCTATGATGGACAAAATGCCTTCATGAAAATTCGAGCTTGGAAAGGTGAATGGCATTTCAACTTTTCCATGTCGTTTTTTTCAAGGCGACATTTAAAGGCATTGTGCACGTCATCGTTTGTCTGGCACAGCATGAAATATGCAAACATGAGTTTTCTTATAGAATTAATGAGAGTTTGAACTTTGAATTTAAAATAAGTAGGAACACCTCAGCATTTTAAGAAAAGAACATTCCCCATTGATTCACTGTACAAATCCTCGCCTAGATTAAAAAGATGTTTGTTTCACATCTATCACTACGTCTGGTAAATAGCGCAGAACACTTAAGAACGCACATGTTATTTAACATTATTGCATAAAATGTCTGTTTTCGGTCCGTTATCTTGATGTGTTAAAACGTAAAAACCCGGGCGTTAACGGTAGAAAACGTGCAATATACAGTATATTCACGTGCCGTTAATGACCGGCTTTTTGTTTTACTAAGCGGTTTCAGGGCCCGCACCATAACAATGGACACTAAGCGACCTGGTTTCTAACCGAAAGTGGGCCAACGATGCAAACTTTTGCACAAAACATAATTCAGCATAGATAGCTGTATACTAATATTAAAGAAATTAAATAAACTACAATTAACTTACATATTTTCTTCTGAGTTGTCTTTTCCTGGTAAGCTGAGGTGTTTACATGATTGTAATTTCTGCAGTTGTTTCGATTATTTGTTTGCTGTAAAAGCACTAAATTAAGTATAAAACGTTTAACTACTTCCAACTAAAGTTATATCTGTCGATTGTATTCAGAACAAACGACTCATATAAAAATGATTCCATTAAGTCGTATGCAATGAACAAAGAATTTGTAAATATTTTTTTCTCTAATGCTGAAGATGCTGTACATTTTATCCAGAACATTTAAACATTTATTCCGGTTTAAATTAGATGCCAAGACATATAAATGTGAAAGTAGGAATATATCGGAAATTAATCGATTACCCGATAAGTATTGTTTTGCAAATTATCCAAGTAATCTAGTGAATTTCTATTAAAAACCCTTTCCGATCGACTGAAGACTGAAAACAATGGCGTCGAAACCAAAATGCAACTGTCGAGTTATGTTGCGGCCCGTATCGAGATCAATGTAAAACTTTTCAATGACATCGCTCATGACGTCACACAAGTACCTGTTATTGACGTTATTTCAAACTAACTGTTTTTGCATTTCCGTGACATTTAACAGCTTTTTTTAACACAAAAGTTACTCATTGTGTGTATTTTATGCAATTATAGCCATAATACACTTTTTTCGGTCGTTAACATCTGCAAAGACCCTTTAAATAGTCTACAACCCTCCTGCTCCGCACTTGCACCGTAAACCATTTTGCGGGCCTTTGCAGATGGTAACGACCTCAAAAGGGTTTATAAACCCTATTATATAAGGATTCAACGATGATCTGAGAAAATTATTATTTGTATCGAAAAAGTTTTGTTTCAATCAGACGTCGTGTGAAGTTGTCCTGGACTAAAAAACAGCTACATTGTTAACTGATTTATCAAGAAGACGAAACCCCCATTTCTGCTATTTGTTTGTGGTTTAATTATTCGGTTTTTTGGCATTTTCAATAAGTTATTCTTGCAGTACATACTTCAAAAGCTACAAAATTTGTTAGTGATCATACATGCTATTACGCAACCCGTCGAGGTATATATCATTATAAAGGATCTGTTACGAGTAATCACCATTAAATACAACGAGCTCCGGAAATGTGTTAGTAAGCGAGCCTATGACAATGCCATAGCACACGCTTAACCACAACATTTTTAAACAAAATATGTATCCGATCGTTTTAAATCCGTTTCAACATTAACTTTTAACACAATAAGCTTTGTCATAAATGGTGACGTCGCAACCAGTTATATAACGTAATAAATTGTAATATGTTAATTACGTCATATCCGGTTTGAATACATAGAACGAAGATTTTGAGAGTTGTTCCATAAAATTATGAAAACATATTAATTTCATTGAACTCGAAGGCTTCTGATTCCGCTCAATAACTCTTGGGGTCATCAGCCGATCGCGGTGGCTCTTGATCAACATTTGGCTGCTTCATTTTCTCTGCATCCCTCTTACTTGGTACCGTATTTCGCCTGTTTCTTTTCAGTTTTCTGGGGAGGAAGAGTTGCGACTAACCATGCCAAAATGAAAGGCGGAGAATGCCTCTTCTTGATTCGATAGAGGCTATCAAACGTCTCCATCAGCTTGGATACCACAACCACCATACAAAGTCACCGTCTTGTTTACATTGTGAGCCGAGCTCGCACGTCGTACAACTTCTTGTTTCTGGATGCGTATCTGCCAAGGCGAATCCGGGTCGTCTCGTGTACCCTGATCGTATTTATATCAAATAACTAGCTTAGTCGACCTATGAGGAAAGGTCACCACTAGCTTGGGTAAGACGAGCAGAGCAGGGGTACGTACCATATGTACCTATTTTTCTAACGCCAGCATATTTGCGTAAGTGATGCCGATTGCTTTTGCGTCTATCTATCGATGGTCTAGATGAAACACAAAGGTACAGATCCCAGTCCTGTTTTTCGTCGTTCATGTATAATTTTAATCCTTGAACTACCTCGTTTCCTAGGTCGTTTGGCAAAACCAACTGCAGCTGTTAGTCACAGGTTTAAGACTGTAAGATTACTGAAGCTTGCCAACCACAATGCACCTGTCTTGCTTATATATGTTTCAGTATAACACATTCTAGTGTGAATGTTATTTGGCAAATGAAAGGCTCACTACTTCATGCATTTTTCCATAGTATAGAGTATAATCTTTTCTTCGTTCAAACGATAATTTAAAGCTTTCATTTTGTCTTTAACAACAGTTTTTAAAAAAATAGTCTTGTATGTAACGGCGCACTGAGTTTACTTGAACAACATGTTTACAAAGAAAATGCATTCAAATGTAAACTCTCTAAAGGCAAGTTTCATGTCTCCATGTTTTATATCGGTCTGTGATTACAAGCCAGACAGCGTATTCTGTTCAATAATTAAATTGTCACCAGACCCTTCCATCCTGGATTTTTTTTTAGCTCTGTATAGATGACAAATGTCTTTTGACGAACCCTTGCACACTAACATTGAAGGCTAAAGGACACATGAATGTAAAGGATCAACAGTCGTAGGATCAAAGCCTTCAAGTGTTATATTCTCAATAACTCGTCTCTATAATCGCATTCCTTATCATAAAAAATTAATATTGTCATTATATTATCATCATCATGCTCTGGTTTTGTCTGAAATACATTAGCTTTTTCCGCGAATATGCCCCGAGATGACAATGATTTAATTAGACAAGCGATTTGGCTATCATAGTTTGCACTTTAATTTTAATAAAGCTGACATTATCCCTGAATACCTCAACCCATCATCCTTTAAAAGTCTAGATGTTCAAATATGTAAGCGAACTTATCCATTGCATTGCCCATGCCAAATCAATTGTCTGAATTAGATACTGTTATCTCGGAGCATATGCGCGGAAGGAACTAATCCATTTCATTATTAAACGAAAATAGTATAACAACGTGGGCTAACGGACTAAGTGCGTCAAAATCCAGATGAAAAAAAAAATTAGTCGGAAGCGTGTTTGTTAGAAGATCGTCGTATTTGTATTTAAATGTGATTAAAATTCTACATTAATAATTTGTGCTTAATGGGTTAAAACATGCATGCATGGCACATAAATAACGGCCATAAATGAACTCCTGAAATGATGTTTTAAACGCAACAACAAAGCCCTGTACGACCATAATTTTCTCAGAGCATTTCTTTCACTGCGCTGGAAAAAATATGATGTATATTCCTCACAATTTTCAACTGCGACGTTTGTGACTGACCAAAAGGGGGTAAACAACAAAATACTTTTTAACAGATATTCATGACTTTGATTAGTATTTTCTTTTTAATAAAACATTGATGCAGTAGTAGAAGTAGAAGTAGAAAAGTCACATTAGATGATGATACCACGAATTCATGTTTTAAAGGGGGGTAACTTAGGGTGCACTTCTTTTTGATACGCACGCCTTCCTCTTAACCAATAGTGTTAAAAATGCCTGCGAAGGGTGATAATGGAACTTTGGGGTAGTCCCTCAAGCAAATGATAGCTTCTTTAGTAAAAATTGGTAAATTAGTGCATTTTAGTTTTTTTGCCTCCGATATATCTTTAGTAAAATACAGGTGTGTAGGAGAAATTGGATAAATTGCAGTTTGAAGGGTAAACAAAATAAATAATGTACAGGTAATTGGTTGAGTGGTCCACGAAAAAAATGCTTCTTTAGGTACAATGTTTGAGTTCATGTATGCAGTGAAATTGTTTTATGCTTAAAGGCTGTATTTCTGTTAGATTTAAAAAAAGAACGCTTTTTTATTTGAAATTTTGTGAAGAGTTATGCGTAGGTAGCCTCCTCGCCCCCTTCCGTCTACCAATTACAAGAACCTTTACTTAAGCACCCTGCCTACTACCCTCAACGTGAACAATTATAAAATGTTTGCCTTTACATGCCTTCACTTATTAAGAGATTTAATATGATTAAGTTTATGACGTCATTGTCCATACCCGTCGGCATCTGACTGAGAGATGAAAGGCGTTTGGAGAAAAGAACTTACTGCGTAAAATGTTCAGTTGCAATTAGACGATTTCAGGAAGCGGAGGCGCGTTAAAAAGGTATGTTACCAATTGAATTGACAAACAATAACTTCTGTGTCAATAACATGTTTTTCAACCACATATTCATTGTGCAGGTTTGCTCTTCAAAACTCTTCTTGAATGTTTGCCCATTTTATAGTGTTGTCTGCCGCCAATGGCAATTATTTAAAATCTGGTCGTGGGCTCGTTCAGCAGAGTTATGGCCCTGGATGTATTTGACACTGATTTGTAGATGAATATTTCTCGCCTCAGTAAAGAGTAGCAATGTTGGCATTTGACACTTGAATGTTAACACTTTCAGTCGAGCTGAAGCTTTTCACGGGTAGTTGAATGTCGTCAGGGCAGGGTCAAATGTTTATTCTATTTTATTTCAGGTCGAAAGTTAAGACAGCCAGCTGAACAAAGATAACGTCACTCTCCCATCTGCTTCCTGGGTAGGAACCAGTATCAGCGTCTTTTTTTCTGAAAGGTCATCAAAAAGTACCCTTAGTGGGGATCGAACCCAAGAACCCAAGAACCCAACTGTGCATACCTAAAATATGTTTGTGCGCGCTCAGTGCTTCCTGATTGGGTCATTAGTTGACCTTATCAGTTATTACTTGATACATTTTTATTTTCTTCTCTCTGCATTCAAATTAAAAGACTAATTGTAGCGATGCAAATAGTTGATGTGGGCATGTATTTAATGCTGTCACATTATTTATACCGTGATTGCATACATAAACATGGTGCTTTCAGGGTAAGACAATTTTTCAGATCAGACTGAAATAATTACACTGCTTTTCCTATTTCTAAAGAGAACAGTTGTTAATTTATGTTTCCTTTTTCGACTTGGATGTAATAGCTCTGTTGTTATTATCAGCTTTCATTTAGTACACACATTTTAACGCGGTATGTCATGTGACCATACATGAAATATTACAAAAATATGGAATTATACAAAAAGTAACCCCTAACTGTCCGTTCTTGCCCATTGTTTGGGTATACTGTATAATTAAAACACAATTCCAGATATTCCGATCAAACTTGGTCTTACCTGATAGGTGCAATCCACATCAAGTCAGAGGTCAAGTATTTATATGGTAAAGCTTCTTCGATTGTTAAAGGGACTAGACACCAAGTACGAAACTGAGAACAGAAACTGAAAACTGAAAAAGAGAGAAAAAACAACTTAAATTGATATCATTGTGTAACGAATCTTACTGTTTTAATGCTGATGTATCACATCGCTTACGACACAGAACACGATATTTTGAAGCTTTAGGGGGGTTTCTTTTCTTCAAATTCGAAAACCCAGTTTATATATAAAGTAGCGCCGATATATGTTTCTGTACTAATGAACTGAGTTCCATATGCTTGGTATTCATACTGTTAACTGGGAAACCATAACGCGCAATTTTTAAACGGGTAAAATCAGCTGAGGCATCGACAAAATATTTTCAATCATGTAAAATGAGATGTCATACTAGCTCTTATTGACAATTCTAGGCTTGATTTGTGGACATAATGTATTTGCCGATTTGGGACAATCTTGTGTCTTGCCCCGTTAAGGTCACTCGGCAATGCCTCAGCTGTGAATCAACTTTCCGTGGCAAATACTCAAATGCTGCTACAACACATCAATTTTGCGGAGAAAACAGGATTTCTTTGACAGCCAACACGTCTATGTCTTCGTCAACGGCGTCTGTGTGCAGGAAAATATGGAAACATACAGCGAGGGTTATAACTGGGATAATTATTGAGTGATGCCCCTTCTTTCTATTTGGAAACTCTAGCAATGAACTTTAACCTTAGATATAACTTGTTGAAATTGTTTCCGATGTTCGCATGGCACTTGGTACATGTATTGTCCGAGAAAGTAAATACTGTTAGGGTATCCGAGGGACATACAGTTTTTATGCCCGGTGATTCAGTGTTATTTTGGTATCATTTAAAATAGCTATATGAGTAAGGAAGGACTATGTTTAACTTATGATGAAAACAATATTACAAACATTCATTTTGTCATTTAAATATCGCCAAAACATCATTTCGCGCCAAAATTTGATTAAAAGAATGAGCAAAAAATCGAAATGCAATTTCTTTGTTTTTAACACATATAAACTTATATTCTCTACATTTTGTAATCAGCAATTAATATCCTTTTAGATAATACCGAAATTGTATGGGGTCATCAAATTTTAATATAACGGCCATTTGGAGGAAAAATGCAAAGCATGTTTGCACATCGGATTCCTTAAGGGAAATATCTCTGTCTATTTTAAAAGAGAGGATTATTTTTTCTTTTATGAGGAAAGACAGTCAACCGTTGGCGTTCTCTTCGCAGATCTCTTTACATGGTGTGATATTCTTGCGAGACGCTCCATAATGATTTTAAAACCGTGTATTGAAACTTTCTACTTATTACTTACTTATCAAAAATATATCGTTCTGTGACATTTAACTAAAATAATCTTTGATTTCCTTTGCAGAATGGACCAATGGCCAGTGGAAGGAGCTATCCTTACTAAGGAACAAAAAATAGGAAATGTTAAATTAAAACTTCATTTTAGATTTTCAAGTTCAAGAGTCCCTAGAAGGAGACATCGAAAGGTAATGTTTCTTAAATACGCAAATCTGACGGAAAATGCTTAATCATGTACATAACACAAAATACAAAAGACATTTTGGGGCATTGGGTAGGAATTCGAGAATGTAACAAGTGTTACAATTCAAAAGTAAAGAGTAAAACAGAACTATAAGTGTAACGCCGAATGCAATCTGGAATTCTGTTGAAAAAAAACCATGGAAAAAGATGCATAAAATATTTTAAATCATGTACTTCCGCATAAATACAATATCGATATGTTAAACCTGTCGAAAGTCACTGACGGTGTGACCATTTTAACTGACCCAACTCCAGATGGTAATAGTCAGTTTGAAGCACTTTTACTCCAGCTGAATTTAACGGTATTTACAGAAAGAATTAACAGCTCGAGTGGAAGCTGTAAATCGTCTTCGTCGAAATAACAGTTGCATGAAAGTGTCGTACACGATTCTACATATGTAGTCTATATTACGGCAATTCACTTGAAGGAACTAATGGTTGTAACAATCTCAGTTCTGTCGCCATAATGCGTGATACTACTGCAATGATTAGTCGTAAATCCAAGATGTTTTGAGTAACAAAAAGTAACCCTGGCGAACATAATTGAAGTTAATTGCACTTTTGAAATGTCACAATGATACCAATCAGCTTGAAATATTACTGTTAGGTTGTGGAAAAAAACGATTCAAATATCAACTAGACTAAATATAATTGAATAAGATTCAATAGGTATGTTTATACACATTTGAACTCCAAAGAAAACCGCTAACATTTTAGGATATGGGGCAGCTCCGTAGTTTATGTATATCGCCAAACATAAACATTAACGACAACAAATATAATTACAAGTAAAAACTGCAAAGTCCTAAAATATATAACAATACAAATACCTAATGTTTCTTAAATTATCACAACTTCATCGCAAACAATCATAGCCATGACAGAAATGAACAAAGCTCCAACAACCAAAGCAATAGTTCTAATACTTATTTCAAAAATATGCCTTCAACAACCAACCACAAACAACAACAATAAATGTTGTTTTTGAGGCGCCGGATAAGGGAAGGATGTCTCTCCTTAAACGATATCATATGTGTTCTAGGGCAGCAAAAGAGTGTCTTTGTAATCATCTTTACCATTTATGTTCAAATTTAGCGTTTCGAATAAATTTCAAAAGGAGAATACAGTACAAAGTGAGATAACTCTGCAACGATGTGACCAAGATTTTAATTTCTTTGCTGTGTACAATTGCACATAACTATTTATTAAATCACTATTATATGATTCTCCAAGCTATTGTTTGTATAATTATTTAAAATAACGTTTAAAGGGAAAATAGTCCGCAATAGTGTGACCAAGAGTTATAATGTGTGTGCAGAACACAAGATAAAATGTTACCTTTTAATTTTCTTAAGAGTCTATTAATTTATGTAAATGTTTGTTTTTGATAATGACCTGGATAAAACGGACTGTTGATAAATTTACAAAGGCAAACACTTTTGTAAGAAAGAGCACCAGAGTTAAAAGTCTGTAATGTGCAAAGATTTACATTGCCGTCCATAATAAGTTCCGAATTTCATTCATTTCCTACTGTCAGTTTCCAAGTTAGGCTTTCTTTTAAGAAAACGGGAGATTAATTCAAACCAAGAATAAAACCTGTGTACAACTTCACATTGTCCGGTGCTGTCTATGTGTTAAGTTTCAATTAATTTATAAATGAATACTCCTAGTTTTGGTATGTATAATCACTTTTTTAAAACTCCCTTCTTTTGATGGGAGACATAATTATGACAAATGTTTTTCTTTTTCTTTTTTAGTAACAGATGGGACATGATAATTTGTATAGCAACGACCTCATTTAGATATTTCAATTTTCACAACAATGGCGATAACTACTACCACTGCGGAACGCCACCTATTACAACGTCAACAACAACCTTACAGTCATTTACACGACTACAACCATTCCTACAACTACGCGTATTTCATCCACATACAAATTCCACTTCCACAGTTACAAAACAAAACAACTATGCAGACAATAACACCACACACGCCAACAACTACACCTACAACTCCGACCAGCACCGGTACTATTACTTTATATGCTACCACTACTCGTTACTAAGCAACAACAAAAAACAAAAACAAAGTACTTTGTTTTTAAACCACCATGATAAAGATTTTGTGAAAAAATGGGAATTGCAGCAACAACATCACCATTATATTTATAAAAGCATCTCTTTGATCAGCAAGACCAAAATGTCTACAACAACTTTAAGGTGTTATTTTTATACCACTGAAGGATTAAAAAGTTTATAGTTAAAATTAAGTCATAATTGATACAAATACCCTTACGTGAAAACTATGATTTTGATGTTTGTTGATTTTGACAAGGGAAAAAATGATCTCTTTGAACATCAAAATAACATCGACAACCGGCCATGGTTACAAATGGCACTGCACCTGTGACATTTGTGTTCGATATCTGTAACGAATGTGATCCTATTTTTCCAACTTATGAGGAATATGATCCTATTTTTTCACCTGTGACCATTGTGATCAGAGGAAATAATGGTTCTACGAAGCCAAGTATGTGTTATTCTCATTTTATGACTTTTTGTAGGTCATAAACATTATTGCATCGCTTATACAATCATCATAAGAGATTTTTGGTAGCCCGATTATCCGAACAACCTTTGGTCATAAGGTTTAAAAATAATCCGTACCAGCAAATTGATGCCACGGTGCATAAATCCAAATTATTCTCTTTATATAGGGCGGAAAATAAGTTGTTAAAGATAGTTGCGTTTTTGTATAAAGCATAAATGTCAATGTACAATTGATAACAAAGACCCGTACTATATCAATACAATGAGTTGTTATAAACCTGTAATTAACATTACTGTTTATTGTTGTTCGAAATGTTGCAATATGTTGGAAATATTGTGTATTGCGTCTGTCAAACACTGCCGACTGAAGCTTAGAATAAGAGCATTGCAAATATCACGTCAACACAAGAATTACAAATTACTATGCAGCCGGTCCAGTTTATTAAGACACTACAAACATGTCGTAGTAAAACGGAACGGAAT